>NC_069080.1:1875000-2500000 GCF_025698485.1 Gossypium arboreum | reverse complement strand
TTTTATTAAATCAATCTTAAAACTTAAATTAAATCACATTAAATGTAAAATTAAATAAATTTACAATTAACACTATATTTATTATATTAATAAAATCACGAAAAAATTGAATTTAACAATATTAATAATTAGCTTGAGTGAAATCAATCCAAAATCTAAAAAGGGTGAGATATAGGTATAGAAATTGTTGATAAATAAAATTATGGTACACCATAAATAATGTAAAATTCACTGAAAAGATTGGCGTCTGAAACAACTTGTTTTGAGAAAAATAAGGGAGCAAATCCAACGCATGAATGACATGGACAAATTGTTGATCCTATCCTTTTGCAAGAAAATAAGAGGTTAACATTTGTGATGGAGCCAACCAATTTGATTAAACATTTCATAATAAATCAGTGTCAAACTTTGAATAAATCAATGCAAAAAACATAAATCCAACCAATAAGCATAGACTTAATCGTATCCACATGTTTTGGGGCAATTCAAAATAGGCTCCAATTTTGTTCTCTCTCTCTCTCTCGTCTCCTTCTCTCCCAATTTTCTTCTGTTTTGGGTTCTTTTTTCACTTAGTTCTCAACCGTTGTCATGGTAATCTTTTGGTGTAAGTTTTCGATTATTAGGGTATGCAAGTGCATGGTTGCACGCAGCTATGCCCTAATAGGTAATAAGTAAAATTATGGTGGTGTTAATCTAATTTTGTAATTACTTTGTTGTAAAATTATTTTAATGCCATTGCCATTTTATAAATAATAAAAAAATTCTTATCCAAAACCTAGCAAAGCCGAGAAATATTGGAAAATCCTAATAACTTGTCAGCCACAGAAATCGAATATGCGGCACACTACATAAAAAGCTATCTCACTTTACTTTATTTCAACACTCTCCATATATAATTCTTATTATATGTTTATGTTATATATATATATATATATTTATTGATTTAGTTTTTATTTAATTACAAAATTAAAAATAAAACTAAAGTTTACGTATGGTATTTAAAAGTTAAAAATTATAAAGAATTAACATAAATATTTATTTAAACAACGGGTGACTATGACTTTGTTCAATTACCATGTGAGTTGAAAATAAATATCCCTAGAGCTTGAGCTTCAATGGTGACTGAAATACCCAAATAAGTAATAAAATCGAGAGCTTAAAAAAAACAAACCTGTAAATAGATAAAATATTATAATATGACCTTGAAATGTTGAGCTGACTAGTTTTCAACTATTGCACTTTTTTTTGAGTTCTTTTTGCCCTTTTAAATCTGAGCCCACCTTTTTTGCCTCCTTCAAAATCTAAACCTAAGGTTTCATTTATTTTCTATAAATGAAACCTAACCCATCTTCATTTATTCTCACATCTTCTCCTCCATTCCTCTGCAAACACACACAAAAATAAAAAAAAATAAAAAAAAACATGGCCTTAACATTACGGTCTTCTACTTCCTTCATCAATCCAAAAGAAACCAAAAGCTTTAAAACCTCCGATGATCATTTCTTAGCCACCGTTTCCTTTGCTCAAATAAAGCCCTCGTGCCGTTTGCGACCAAAATATTCAACGTGGATGCAACAAGTTTCGCATGAGAAAATCTCCGAGAAACAAGAGAAACTACACAGTTTAACGATTTCCCACACTGAAAACAACAGCAAGGTGCCTGTTTACGTGATGTTACCGCTCGACACGGTGACACACGGTGGTAACTTAAACAAGCCGAAAGCGATGAATGCTAGTTTAATGGCGTTAAAGAGTGCCGGCGTGGAAGGAGTTATGGTGGATGCTTGGTGGGGCTTGGTGGAAAAAGATGGACCTTTGAAGTATAATTGGGATGGGTATTTTGAGCTTGTACAAATGGTTGAAAAACATGGTTTGAAACTTCAAGTTGTCATGTCTTTTCACCAGTGTGGTGGCAATGTCGGTGACTCTTGCAGGTACTGTTTATATACAAATATGATTCTGTTATGCTTTTGGAAAACATTAAACTAACGTTTCTTAATGTTTTGAATATGTTTAGTATCCCATTACCGCCATGGGTGCTTGAAGAAATAAGTAAGAACCCGGACCTTGTGTACACTGATCGGTCAGGGCGGAGGAACCCTGAGTACATTTCATTGGGATGTGATTCCATGCCGGTTCTTAGAGGACGAACACCTATTCAGGCTTACACCGATTACATGAGGAGCTTCCGTGAGAGGTTCAGAGATTACTTGGGACGAGTTATTGTGGTAAGTCATTTACTCTCGCGGTATTTGTTACATCTTTAATCACGATAAATATTGAAATGGGATAAGAATAGAAGGATACCACTCAATGGTGGACCACAGGCATCTCATGTTTTATGCACTTTTCTTACAGGAAATTCAAGTGGGGATGGGACCTTGTGGGGAACTGAGATACCCATCTTATCCGGAAAGCAATGGAACATGGAAATTTCCTGGAATTGGGGAGTTTCAGTGTTATGACAAGGTAATTAAACTTTAGAATTTCATTGAAATACTTAGAAATATGGTCTATAATTCAAATGATCAAACTTGGACTGTTGTTAAATGTTGAAACAGTTCATGAGAGCTTCACTTGAAGCAGCAGCAGCAGCAATGGGGAAGAAAGACTGGGGAAAAAGTGGACCACATGATTCAGGTCATTACAAGCAATTCCCTGAAGAAACCGGGTTTTTCCGAAAGGACGGCACATGGAACACCGAGTACGGACAGTTCTTCCTAGAGTGGTACTCTGGTATGCTATTGGATCATGGAGATAGACTACTTTCAGCAGCAAAAGGAACATTTCAAGGAACTGGAGCCAAACTATCAGGAAAGGTTGCTGGAATTCACTGGCATTACAACACAAGGTCCCATGCTGCTGAACTAACAGCAGGGTACTACAATACTCGACACCGAGACGGGTACCTCCCGATAGCTCGAATGTTTAGCAAGCACGGAGTTGTTTTCAATTTCACCTGCATGGAGATGAGAGACTCGCAACAACCCGAACACGCAAATTGTTCGCCGGAAGGATTGGTTCGGCAAGTGAAGATGGTGACAAAGACTGCACGAGTCGAACTCGCGGGAGAAAATGCATTAGAGAGGTACGATAGTGGTGCGTATGCACAAGTTTTGGCAACGAGTAGATCAGATTCGGGTAGCGGATTGAGTGCTTTCACTTATCTAAGAATGAACAAAAGGTTGTTTGAAGGGGACAATTGGAGGAACTTAGTGGAGTTTGTGAAAAACATGTCCGAAGGAGGTCGGAAAATTCCGGACAGCGACTCCCGAGGAACAAATCTTTACATTGGGTTTATCAGAAACAAGAATGTGGAGAAAACAAAGGAGGCTGCTCTTGCATAGAAAATTTGTATATATAATTTTCATGTATAATATATAAGCTAGAAAACCAGAAAGGAGAATGTATATGTAAACAGAGCAAAGACTATACAGTCCGTATGTTATACACTCATATGCCAAAATGATAGAATCTCCACAAATACATGGAGATTTCATTAAACAGTGGAGTTATATAAGCATAATGCTTATATCGAATCTTATTTCGATCTTCGCCTACTTGATCTAGACGACGATGTAACATGAGATTTTTTTACTCCATTGCTTCCCTCTTGTGATTCTTGTATTGCTTGTTTCAAGCTTTCCGCAACTTGACTCATTGTTGGTCTTTCCTTGGCATTTTTGTTTAGGCAGCTTTTGGCTAACTGTCCAACCTTTTGAGCTGCACTGAAAGAATAATCGTTCTGAAGTCGAGGATCGATGATCATGCTGAACCGTTTACTATCAGGAGGGAAATTTTTCACCCATTCAAGAAGCTTTTGCTCGGATGTCGGTCGGTTACGTTCCACCGTTCGTCTCCCTGTGATGATCTCGTAAAGTACGACCCCGAAAGTCCATATATCACTTTGGATTGTGAGATGACCTGTATCGATATATTCTGGGGCTGCATATCCATACGTTCCAACCACCTTGAACAAAAACCAGCCATAAATCAAAACAAAACACATCAAAGTTCTTACTGTTCTTGAATAGCTGATAAATCTACTTACAGCTGTAGATACATGAGTACGATCCCCGGTAGGTCCTTCCCTCGCAAGTCCAAAATCCGATAGCTTCGGTTTAAAACACTCGTCCAAGAGCACGTTCGAAGATTTGAAATCTCGATATATAACCTATACAATTAACCCAGAGGACGCATTCAATGAAGCATTTTTTTCTCTATTTCCACACACACACACGCACACACACACATTGCAAATAAAAGAAAAGATTGTGAGTACCTTAACTTCCAATCCTTCATGCAAATAAGCCAGTCCTTGAGCTGCTCCAAGCATAATCTCCAACCTTGTTTTCCATAGCAATGTGGATGTTTTATTGAAAAGATGATCTTCTAAGCTACGGTTCGACATGAATTCGTAGACCAGCAGCCTTTGAATCCCTCTTTCACCATCTGCACAACAGTACCCTAAAAGTTTCACCAGGTTTGCATGGTTGACGACTCCCAGAAATTGAACCTCCGCTAGCCATTCCTTATGACCCTGTATCAGATTATAGCAAAAATATCATAAGAATCTGAAAATGTAATGCAGCTATGTACCATGAAAATGTGTCATAAAAGCCAAAAACTCATGTATGTCTACTAAAAACAAGGCCATTCAGCAGAGAATATTAAATGGCAGCTATGTTATTCAGATTTAGGTGTTTATCCGACACAGATATGTTATTCATTAATACAATTAAAAACTGACAAATTGACAAAACTTTAAACTAAATTGCTCATTTTTAATTAAAGGGGCAAAATGCAATCTGATGCGTAGAAAAGGGGCTCCACAGTAATTTTACCTATTGAAACCATAAACAACCCTTTTTCAAGTTTCAATCTTAGAAACAGAGCATGATTTCAGAAAGACCAGAAAATAATAAATAAAAAAAATAGCAGCAAAAATACCTGTAAACCGTGCGTGTTGAGTTTCTTGATAGCCACAACTAAAGGATGTCCTCGACCACCGAGTGGTTTAATCGTGCCTTTATAAACACTCCCAAATCCACCTTCACCGATCTTTAACGTCCTATTGAAACCATTGGTCGCATCGCTCAATTCTTCCAACGAGAAAACCCTTAAATTTTGCTGTTTCTCTTTGTACAATTCTGGGATACTCTTCGAAGATTGGAATGATTTCGATGTTTGACTGGAATCTGAATAGTCTTGTGATTTGGCTAGGTTCTTTGTTTCAAAAACAGAGCCTGTTCCTCTGTTTTTGTTCTTTGGTTTGTCTTTGATGAAGATGGGAAAACACTTCATTTTCTAAGACCCAAAAAGAAAAATAACTCTTGAAGTTGCCTTCAAAACCGTTTGCTTATATAATAAAGGATGAAATTAAGATAATGAAAAAACAGAGACTGAATTTTGACTATAGACAAACAGGGAGAAAATTTTCCAAGGCATTGCTAATTACTACTTCTCTCCGTTCAAATTAAAATAGACTCAGTATATATTAATAATTAAAAACAAAATAACCCCAATTCAATGATTCCAAAATCTGATCCAATTTAATTTGATTCGATTGTAGATCAATACCAATTTTTCAAACGGGTTGCTATACTTCTAGACCTTTTGATATATTGGAATAAATATATGAAATATTGATAGGTAGAAAGACTTTTTCAGTCCCTTTCAATTTCATAATTGAGCAAATTGGTCCTTTTTATTAAAAAAATCCAAAAGTAAACAACTAAGGACAATTAACCATAGTGCTAATGCCTTACATTAATTGTACATAATTTTTATTAGTTTAATAATAAATTTAGCTCTCAATGTTCACATATTTTATCAAATTGGCCTCAATTCTAAAAAAAAAATCAACAAATTTTGCCTTAACTTCTACACATTTACACAAATGTTACGGGTTGAATTTTTTAAATCAAGCCAATTTAATAGAATTTGTAAACTTTGATGGCTAAATTTGTTATTATATCAATCAAAATTATATATAATTAAAATTAATAAGGATTAAATTGCTCTATTTCTTTTTGAAAAGGACTAATTTACTCAATGTCAAAACTGAAAGGGAGTGGATAGCTTTTTTACCAATATAGTATTGGTCGTTAGCAGGTAGCATTAGACAACGACAATATAACCCTTTGAAAGAGGGAAATGGTTTGAATTGAATGGAACTGGAAAAACAGAACAGCAGTTTGATGGAAAGTTCTCGTTTGACTTTCTTCCTAGGAACCGAACAGAACAGAAGAGAAGGATAAGCAATGTTTTCAGCAACACGTCGTTTCAACTCGACTGACTCAACTGTGTGGGAGAATCAAGAATTTGGATTGAATCAATTAATTCAACTGATTTTATTTGATTCAGTCAAATTAATTCGGCTTTTCTTTTTATAAGCGTTTTAATTGGTTGATGTTATAATTATAAAATCAAATTATTCTTACAATATTAAAATTAAAATAACCCCATTTTATGTGAAAGTTACAGTTTTTAATGTATGAATTTTATATTTCATTATTAAAAGTGTATTCCAGCCCCAAAAAGAATAAATAAATCCTTTTGGGATTTGGGAGTTGAATTAATTTCTTCAAGTCATTGGCTTTATGTGTTGTAATTTTGTCATTTGTGTATAATAAAATGTAATCATGGTCATGGACCTGGTCTCACTGCTATGAAGAGTACATAATTTGATGTTTGATGTTTGATCCCCCACAACAAGGACAAATACAAGTAATAGTGCCTATGATATGTCGGTCCATCATTAAAAAAACAGATCTTCTATAATTTAAAAGATATGCGACTTGGTTTCCTAATCAGGAAAGCAATCCACTTTTTTTTAATTATTCATTTTAATTATAAATTATTATATAGATCTTTTATTTTCTAATTATTTAATGATATTTTAGCAAAATTTTTCATATTATTGACACATAATTTTGATAATTTTTTATCTTGAACTTAAAATCTCGAACTCTGACCTTGAATCTTAAATCTTAAATCTTGAACTCCAAATCTCAAACTCAAATTTCGGTTTGAGGTTCGGAGTTTGGGTTCAGGTTTGAGATTTGGCGGTTGAGGTTTAAGATTTAAGATTCAAAATTTAGAGTTATGGATTAAAAAAAACTAAAATTATGTATCAATAATATAGAAAAATTTGTTGAAATGTCTTTAAATAATTTGAAAGGGACCATAGATGATGTGATGGGAAGGATCCATAAAATAATTTTTCCATTTTAACACTTCAATTAAATTCTCACCTCATTTACCTCTTAAATTTGCATTGTTTATCAAATCACTCAAAAAATGGATGAAAAAATTAAAGGTTATTTAACTTTGCTAATATGATATACTTGTGGGTTGCCACGTGGATATCGCATTGCGTCAATTTTTTAAAATTGAAAAAATAATAAAAATAAATTTAAAATTATTAAAAACATAAAAATATATTTTAAATTTTAAACATGTGCATGCCACATAATGAAAGTGAAGGAATGTTAACTTTTCATTTATTTTGGGATGATTTAAAAACAATACAAATTTAAAGAATTTTATAAAATTGGAGGGTCAAATAAATTATTATCCCTTTTATCTAAAATATTAATGTGAATTTTTTGTTTGTTTAAGAAAAATTTCCACTAACTTTTATTTGGAATAATTACTGGTTTGGATAGAAATAAAATGCCAAAATAGATGAACTGAATACACAATTTACGAACAGTAAAAGAAATTTGACCTTTCATTAATGGGATTGTTAGGTAAATGGTAAAAGGAACCAAGCAAGTACCTTCCTCAGTGAATTACTAATTTAGCATCTGAAAGGCCTAATTAAAGTAAAGAAATAGTTTTGTCAGCATAGTTCATAAAGATGGAGGATTTAAGCTTTATAATGTGAAATTAAAATATATATATGTATTTTTCTTTTATAAATTATAAGAGGATAAAATACTAATAATAACGTGACTCGAACCCAAATCATAAATATCCCAATTATTAAGCCAACATAAGGGTTGGGTTCATATGAATACTTCAAACCTTATAAAAAATATTGTATTATATGTTAGAAAAAAGTCAAGAAAGAGTTCCATTCTAACACATTTACTTGACTTTTTATTTTCCCTTTCCTTGTCAATGTAATCTATAAATATGAAGCGAATAGTAAAAGCAACAAAAATCAAAGTCAACAAAAAGCAAAATCGAATTGATTATACCGCCTTGTCTACCAATTAATGGTGTTGATTTAGTAGCAAAAGGATCTTGAATTTGCCAATGCCCCTTTTATTTAAGACATTACACCTTAATTAGAGTAAACCGATTGGTTATCATAATTCATATGATTAAAATTTTTATCAAATGCTCGTTTAATACCCTTCCTTCTTTATTGTGTAAAAAACCAATCAAAGGATTCAGTCAAGTTAAATTTGACTAAACCCTAATAAAGTAGGAGACATTGTTTAATTGGCTACCTAATCACCATTTTGACAAAAGGGACATAACGTTGATGACAGCCTCTTTACTTATGAAAACGATAGGTCCTAATTTTCATTACATTGTTTGAGCCTTATTTTCCTTTTGGATAAAGTATTTATCAAGTCCGTACTAAATTAAGTTAATCCTTATCAATTTATTGAATTGATTCATTTGATCAGATCAAGAACTTGCCAGATACATTCACTGCTTGCACCATGGTCCATGGAATAGTCGCAAAGAACTCATTACAACACATTGATTTGGGGACCATTGAGACCATATCAAAGAAAAAGCAGAACAAAGACAATAACCAAAAAAGAAACGTTTATCATCAATTTACAGGGGGAAATCTTTAAAAAAAAAAAACCAAGGCAAGCAAATTGATACAAAAAGCAACAATCTGTGAAATATATATATATATATTATATGGGACAATTGATCAACTAGTGAATGCTTAAAGGTACAATATACCGCGTGTTCGAGGCAATACACAGAGCAGACACTGAATCAATAAAAGTACAATGGAAGGTAAAAGCTAAAAAAGGCAATTCAATAGTTACTCTAACAAGAAAATTTTCGGATGAAGAAGCCGAGTGGGAAGGCTGATAAAATTGAAAATTAATACTTGCTGGTTGCACATATGCTTTATGGTAATTCCATTTACAACATATGAAAAAGGACCTAAAACATGATTACTTGAAAGGCTATCGAACTACACCTGATTTTTTGAGAGTGGTACTTCCAAAATAGAAGCTAGGGAATACAAACTCATGAGGAAGCTTTTTTAATCCCAGTATTATGGGTTGTGGAGCTTGAACCCGAATACTCTTGGAACATAGATTTGTGATGCCTTTAGTGGCTTCAGGTGCGAGTATGTCATGAGGAACAGGTGAGGGAATGTGGTCCCAAAGTAGGCTCCGTCAATGTCTAGATAGAATTAAGGTAAACTTATTACATGCTCGAGGCAGAAATGTTGGAAATATAAACATTGACATGCATGCATGCAACAATAAGTAGTAAATAATTTCAGAGGCTAAAAGGATACTGCCTTGATACTTAGACCGAGGGTAGTAGATATCTTCACATCTAGGGCAGAATATTTTTACGGTGCTTGACCGAGGGAAATCTGATTGACCAACTGGAAGGCACGGTTGGCCACAGCAGTAAACTCTTGGGCATCTACCAAAATCATAGCTCTTGTACTTGTCTAGCTGTAAAAGTTTCAAAAATATCGTTGTAATATTTTGTATATTAATATGTGAAAAATGAAATCATCACATTGAATACTACAGCGAGCTGCTCACCATAGCAGCCATTCCTTTGCTTGTCAATATGAACCGAGCATGGATCAGACCGTAAAGCATTTCAGCTGCAGATTCAACTAATTCATTTTGCTCCTCTGTAAACATATCTCCTACCAATGTCAGCCCAACAGAAATTACTCATTACAAAAATACATGAAATAGACACTTACCATGTTGGTAGATGACAAATTTTGAAAAACTTGTCATCTTCAATATTTAAATGCAGTCAAATTAGAAAAATGCCGATCATGGAACTAGATCCATCATGCATCGAAGAACACATACAACACTAATGTTTAACATTCTCAGAAACTTATAACAGAACGGCACTCAAATATCCGAAATCAAACCGTAAGCTTACCATGAGAAGATTCAATATCCAAAATCAAATCAAGCGCATAATCGTAATAAGGAACTTGGCTGCTTAGACCACAAAGGTTAAAATCATCTTGTATATAGTCATCATCAACTTCACAAAAGAATTCGTTTCCTCGTAGGTTGCAGAACCATGAGATCCAGGACGTGTCATCCCCATCAGAACCACTAACATCTGACTCTTCAGTGTCGGTTTCGGATTCATCTGCGACTAACACCATCAAAATTTGCACCAGCATATGTCAAACAAGAAGTGAAATAGGAAAGTGATGCCACCAAAAAAAGTAAAAGGAAATGACCCTCACTTTGAAAACATGGTTCACAAAAACAAAGGATCTACCGCATGGATAATCACGAAACAATAAAAAGTACAATCTTAAAAACTTAAACATGGAGGTTTATATGGCTAAAACCAACCTACCTTCAATGCAGACACCTCTTTAGAGCTATAAACACAGATGTTGAGGAAATCTTATTCATATAAATATAAGGTTTGGCAAATATTCATATAATCTCATCAAAGCAAACACTTTGACAACCTAAATTAAGAATGTTAGCGTAAAAAAAAGCATGCCAAGAACAATCTTTGAGCTTTCTCATATTTTTTTCACTCAAAACATTAATAATATTAATAACAATAAAACTCAAAATTTGATTTATAATAGCTCAAATTACATACATTTCAAACCTTTGGGCAAACTTAATTTCATTAGAATCAAATAAACGTAAAAACATGAAAAAAAATACAACTTCAAAATATTCAGACCTGAGCCTAGATATGAATTTAAATAAAGATAACAGAAAACACAATTCTTCATATTGAAACGAAAAAATATTCTAAAAATATGCTCTAATTTAAAAATTGAAAGAGGGAGATGTGATTAATAACTATACCATGTGAGGCGTTTGCTTTGGATAGAGAAGTGGAGCGAGAGTCGCGATGATGATCAGGTGGATGTTTCCCCACGAGAAGGGAATGTGCGGACTTATCCTTGCCGTTGGTCGCCCTCGAAGTCGACGGTGACGATCGTTCCAACTGCTTATCAAGCGCCTCGTTGATTCGTTTCCGATCTACAGACCCCAACTCTCCCTTGGAGCCACCGGCCGCTCTCTCTCCTCTGTACATCTTATTAATATCTCTTCTCCTCTTCTTCTTCTTCTTCTTCTTCTTATTTGCTGGTGATATTAATCGCCATCGTTATCGCCGATTCATAGCGTGAAATGACGTAAATGGCCCCTATGTCCCCCAAAAATCTAGGGTTTTCTCTTGGGTTTTTTTTTTTTTTTTCGGTTATAAATTTTAATCTTTCTATTTCAGAAATGGAGCTAAGCGCTATAGCTAGCTAACCATTTTTTATTTTTTATTTTTATAATTTTTCCTTTTTATCTCTCTGGATTTTATTGCTTTTTTTTTTAATTATTTAGCGAAATGAAAAAAAAAAAGAAAGAGAGAGAATGAGCAAGGATGATGGAGGGAAATTTTTAGAGAGAGACAAGGTTAAAATGGGAAAAGAATATTTTAGGTTCCGGCGATATGTACGACAAATCGGCGAGGACAGCTTTTGGCCTATAAAGAGGTTGGGGGGCATGCATTGGATGTGTGATTTACTTACATATTCTTTAAACGTGGCATGTGATCTGATCAGCTTGTCACATGTTGGTTACTGTAGTAAAAAAATTCTTGAGAGGTACAATATTTTTATTATTGGTTTACAAAAAACTTTACTCAATTTTTTTTATAAAATTAGTGCTAATGACGATAACGTTGAAGTTTTAATTTTTAACTTATGTGCATTATAATTGTTTTTAATTTCAAATTATATATATGTAACTTGTCGAGGAGAGGCCAATATTGTCGGAAAAAAAGCTGTGAAGTGTGAAGTGCATTTGTTGAGAGTCAATATTATTTCCGATGAAGAATTTAGTTTCCCACCGAGGCGGCAGAGCATATTGTGTGAGAATGCTGTCATTTAGACTAACCCACCCTAACCATTTCAACCAAATGCTGTCATGAATGAGCCAAAGTTAGGATTTAGGATTTAAAAAATAATAACTTTGAAAGTTGAAAGAGAAGGAAATCTTAAGGTAGATACAAGAGAATCTAATGAAGTGTGAAGTGGGGACAGTGGCTAGTTGAAGCCGTGTACTTTCCGTAGGTTTGAGACAAATCTTAATAAAGAAGTCAAAATCCATTAAAACTATTTATTTATTGAGTTAAGACCCAATTATAATACGAATAATAGTTAAAATTTCATAAGTACTTTAAAACTGAGTTTAATTATATTTTTAATTACTTCTATAATTGTCTTTATATATATAACCAAAAAATATATACATTATAAAAGATATATTCTACAAATTTTAAATCAATTTTTATCAAATTTTCATTGTTATTGATAAATTTTATCAAAATTTATTACCAAGTTGTTTCCTCTAGCCATGTAAATTGTAATACCTAATGTCTTAAACCCATTATAGGAGCAATCAACCCTAATTAACACAAATTTAAACCTGAACAGATATTAACTCCCTACAAATCAATCAATTAAAAATGAAAGAAAACCTGAAAAAGGTTTCAGCTCCTATACAATCAACTAACAATGCTAATCCATATTTAGCTGTGCTATCCCTTTCGCATTCTTTGATAGCTTGAGCCTCAACAAAATCTTACCCTATTTTTATTCACATAAATCTTATAACCAATGTATCTCAACCTAATGCATACATCAACATGCTAAAGTCCATCACATACTTCCCCCAATCATGTGGCAACCTCATCAACCTCAGAATGGAAAACAAAGCTAGGAAATGTTGTTGTTATATCCCTGCATGATTCGTATTATATAATGGATGAGTTCCCAAGAGGAGTTGAGGGTTTCTACATAAACCGAGTAAATTGTTGGTAAAGCATACCTGAGGTATGGAAGGGTCATGATTTTCAACAGTGATGGGTTACGGGAAACGAAGTTTTTCCATTCAGATATATCGATCTTCCCGTCCTGATTAATGTCCGCATCCAAGAATGTCTGCTCACAAATTGCCATGGGTCAGTAAAAAGTTGCATAGTAAAATCCCACCAAAGACAACATGGTGTATAAAGAGTAGGAGGAATCTTTCATTTATTCTTATTGTAAACCAGATACCTCAAATGAACAGCCACATGAAATCCACTAACTTTAGAGGTATCCATTTCGAGAAATAGTCTACGGTTCCAAGTAATTAGGAACCTAGGTAACTTTATGCAACTAAACCACAACAAGCACTCACCTTATCAAGAATTGCCTCAATGGTTTCATCAGCTAACTTCATTTCAGATTCACATAACAGTGCAATCACCATTTGCTTGACCTGCCAAAATCATAGAAGATAAAATTGCCTGCAAGAGGTTTATGTACAAATGTAACTGAATCAAAATATGAATATGGGGGGGTATGCAGCAATTTGTAATCTTTAAGACCAGTTCTGCTAGGCATTATATATAAATAGCAAACATGCAAGTGCACACATACCTCGTTACGCTCAATAAAACCCGTTCCATCCATGTCATAGAGTCTAAACGCAACTGCAATGTAAATCAATCAACTTAAAAATGAGATGGAAAATTAACACGATTCCGGCATTCAAGATCATTATATCAACTGTTTACTTACAATTCATCTTGTCCTCTTGTGAGACATTTGGATGGAAGACATTGAGTGCTCGAACAAAGTCACCAAAATCAATGACTCCCTTCTTCTTTGCGTCAAATAAATCAAAAATCTGCATATATTAGTAAGTTGCATAAATTAACCAATTCATATCTTTAAACTGTTAGCCAGAATACCCAATTCCTAACTTTCATATTGATTATTAAAAATTCACGTTTACAGAAGGAAACTGAGATGAGCAAAGAAATCTGCAGCCTATAGATGATCATGCCCTCAAAACCGATGTAAATGTGATAAACATGCAACCTAGTCACCCATTGCTAGCACATCACATGCCCATCCAACATAATTTAGACAAAAGCAAGTCGAAACTCGAAGTAAAATAGAAGTTCCCACAACAATATCAAGTGACAAAATGTATTACCCGATTTGCGAAAATGTTCTCCTTCTTCCTATTCTGAAACAGTGCTAATTGAAACTCTTCCTGCAAATACAGCAGAAGAGATAGAAGGGCATCAAACTTTGCATTTAAAAAAGAACAAAGAGAACCATGACCACATGAAAACCATATAGACAGTACTGTACCTTGTTGATCAGCCCATCATCAATCACAGAACTGCTTATGCTCTTGAATAGCTCAAAGAGTGCTTCAACTTCACTAACACTAACTGCAAAAAAAAAACCAATCAAGTAGTCAAATTTTAGCAAAGTTAGCAAACTTTATAATCTATTCCAAGCTGACCCAAATAATCCAAATCTTTCAGGAAACTAAAACCAATAATGAGTTTGGAAATTTTCCTTCTTAATGGAATGCAAAGCCATGTTTCTTGACTAAAATAGTCTTTAAAAACTGATGTTTCACCTCATAAAATCAACCAGAGAATTGGGTAAATGCAATGAACCAAAAAAAAGATGTGATGATTTGTAAACTCACAAGCAGTTTGAGAAGCTAGAATAATAGGATCTTCGTGTCCAGGGTATTGTCTTGTTACTTTAGATTGAAAGCAGCCCATTTACTGGAAAAAGAAAAAAGAAACAAAAAAAAGGCAGTTGCTAGACTAAAGCGCCAAGGCTTTACTATGTTCTCTCAGCAAAACCATTTTTAAACCCTGCATATTCATTCACAGCATGAAATTAGAAATCAAAAAAGGGAACGAAAAATATACTAAAATTTCACCAAAAAATCGAAATTATACTTGAAAAAATACAAATTTAATTTACGTCATTACAATCGAATCATAGATCTTTCAACAATGCGAATCAATTTAAAGCGAGGCTAAAAGAAAAATCATGTCTATCCTCCTACAAAAAAAAACGATTTTGGAGACTTACCTACCGGAAAAATTCAAAATCCGCCGCTAAAAAATGAAAAGAAAAAATCCGTAATGAAAATAATCAGTGAAGAAAATGAGGGAAAAGCCGAGAGCGGATTATAAAGGAAGACAAGGTTTTTTTTCTTTTTTTGACTGATTAATCAGACGGTTGAGACTGATTTGATCTGATCAGAAGAGAAAAGCCCATTTTCCCCCTAATAATTTTGCAGCTTTATTTTTTTTTTTAATTTTCGTTTGTCTAAAAGGAAAAACAGTGAAACGCCAGAAACGACCAGACTTTCGACGATAGAGAAAAAGTGAATAACACTGAAAGGAAAAAGAGTTGGAGAGGCCAACTAATAGGACTAAAACGATGCGAGTGACTGCACGTGACTTTGACGCGAGTGGTTGAATTCTATTTAACGCGTCGTGATGGAATTTGGAATATTCTTTCCTCCGTGTGTATCGAGTAAGAACAGCCCATGATTCCTTTCGGTTTTCAGAAACAAATCTCCACCGTTGCTTTCTTTTTTTTATTATTTCTTTAGGCATAATTCACTGATTTGACCGTTAAAGAATACCTATTTTCTCACTTTAATACTTAAACTTATTTTCTCCCAATTTGATATTTAAAATATCAATTACTTTTCAATTTGACACTTAAAATATGTTTCAGTTATATTTTTAGTCCATTTTTATGTTAAATTTTTTCATAATCAATCGCAAAGCGTCACATGACGCTTTTATGTGAAAAATAATTATTTTATTTCATTAAATGTATATTAAAAATATAAAAATAAAATAAATATATAAAATTTATAAAATTTAAAACATATAAATTATAAAAATATATAATTTAAAAAAGTAAAATATTTTTCTATATTTTATGATTTATATTTTTATGTGTATATACATTTAATAAAAGAATATATTTTTTTTTTATATAAATATGCCACATAGTACTTTGTGATTGATTATAAGATTCTTTTAACGCCAAGAGAAAATGGACTAAAAAATATAACGAAAGCATACTTTAAGTACCAATTTAGAAAGTGATCGATATTTTAAGTATCAATTTGAGACAAAAAAATAGATACTAATGTAAGAAAAATAATATACTTCAGGGACTAAATCATAAATTAAGCGTTTAAAAAATTATGTTTTCAAATATCAAGAAATATTTCCAAAATTGTAATTCCATAGTCTCTCAAAATTCAATTCAGATTTTGTTAAAAGTCAAACCCTGGACCATCAACACCTCAACGAAAATTCTATTTACCTTTTAATTTGGGTGCACGTGTTTGGGAATTAGAACATGGTTTTCATAATTCCCATTTGAGTTACAACAATAAATCACATGAAGTGTTCGGTTTTGGTACGTATGATTCACGTGTTATCTGTTATCTTATGAAATATAGTAGGAAAAAAAGAAGCCAATTATCACATTAATTACTATCTTTGTTTTACACTATTGTTTAATTTAGTACAATACTATATTTGAGGATTTTGTTCTCTCCTTTTCATGCTATTTCATTCCTTTAAATGCAAAAATTATTTTGATTTAGATATTTTTCGAATTAAGTTTAAGTAAATTAAATTATCAAAGGAATTAAAATTGAATTTCTTTTAATATTTAATTTAAATAACCGATATACCTAATTTAAATTGATAAATTGAATTTAAAATTATTGTTGAATCAAATTTTTTATTAAATAATCAAATACAATTAAGTCAACTCAATTAATTTAGTCAATATCTCAAATCAAAATCGATATTTAAAAAATCATAGCTCAATCCAATTTCAAATCTCATTTTGGAGTTGATCTTAAACTCTTTTAATATACTCTTAATTAAAGGATTAATGTCGAAAAGGAAAAATAATCTCATATTTAATGGAAAAAAGGTGAACCTAAAACAATAACCATCCTTTCTTTTTATCAAACGTACTTTTATTTTCAAATAAATTTATTACAAGTTTAATACTTTAGTATTTATGTTTGATATTTTTCTTAATATTTATAAGAGTTATATAGATAAATACCTATTTTTATTTTATATTTTACGATTTATTTGGTGAAAATTTATAATTAATTAATAATATTAGTAAAATTAATGAATAAAATTATAAATTTTATTCAATTTGTGTTTAATTTTTAAAAATGTGTGAAAACTTTTAAGGTTTTTATTATAAATTTTCATCAAACTAATCATAAAATATGAATTAAACATTAAAAATGTATAACATTTACCAAAAACAAATATCGTGTTGATAAAGAAAAGCACATATTTCGTGCTGGATTGATTATCTATTTGTATTAAATTATCAAGGTTGATTATTTATATATGTTATTTTGTAGAGTTAAAATTTGAAGATTAAAATATGCTTTAAGCAAGGTTTTCAAAATTGAATTGATGGTCGAAATAGTCATGCCACTGGTTTGTACAATTCAATTAAACAAATCATTAAAAAAACCAGCTCAATCCATTTTTATATTATTTCAATCAGTTCGTACAGCTCAACTAATCTGATTCCTCTCTCCAAATCGATACCCCAACCAATCCAGGCTGGTTCAAACGACCATAGCTCTAAATCTCTACACCTTATACAATTGAAATTTAGTCCTACTTTTATATTCAATAATTTAATCCCTCTACTTTTTAGATTTAAAAATTCGCTTTCAAATTATATATAACCACATAACATTTTAATTGAAAATTTAATTATGTTAACTATTTGAATTAATCAACAACATTATGAAAATGTAAAGATCAAATTATGTTAAAATTTAAAGTATAAGGATTAAATGTTAATTTTAAATATATTAGAAGGACCAAAATGAAAATATTATAAAATAAATCAATATTGCATGTGACAATGAGATTGTTTTAAGACTTATTTTCTATAAAAAAGAAAAAGAGAGAGACTTTTCCTTTTTGTCCCATTTGTCAACGGCCTAGTAATGAATTTTTTTTTCTTTTAAAAAGAAGTTGTTGTCATTAAATTTAGCCAACAAATCTTTATCCAAATAAGCGAAAATAGTCTATTTTGGAACTTAAGAATATTATAATATATTATATTATTTATTATATAAAAGTTTCAAACTTGAAGACATATGTCAAGTATATTGTCCACACATTTAAAAAAATTTATAACCTATACTATTTATTAATTTCTTTACTGTCACATTTAATACGACTGTTAATTTAGTTAAAATTTACAGAAATATTTTTCTCAATTAAAGAAAATTACAAGTTTAAGTGTGTAAAAAACCTCTTTAAATTAAAAAAAAGAAGTAATTAAGCCCATCATTTTTTTACACTCAATTGAGCACTAAAAAAAATTAAAATATATCAAAAAACCCTCAAATTTCTTCAAAAAAAGCAATTAAGGCCCTTCTCTTTTTTTTTCACTCAATTGGGTACTTGAACTTTCAAAATGCATCAAAAAGACCCTCAATTAGTTTGGGCTTAATTGCTTTTTTTGAAAGCTTGAGGGTCTTTTTGATGCATTTTGAAAGTTCAAGTACTCAATTGAGTGAAAAAAAAGTAGGGGCTTAATTGCTTTTTTTTGTGAAAAGGTTTGAGGGCCTTTTTGATGTATTTTAAAAGTTCAAGTACCCTAAATGAAGGCAAAAAAAGAAAAGGACTTAATTGCTTTTTTTTGAAATAGTTTGAGGGCTTTTTGCACCTTTAAACCAAAATTATATTATTCAAAAGTATTTGTCTTTTAATTTTAACAAAAACTAATTAAAATATGAATATAGTGGAATTTTTTTTTAGACAATACCTAGAACTAACCATAGCCTATCTCCAACCCATAAATAGGATGATAATGCACTTTAGCGCTGTAACACCCCTTACCCGTATCCAAGGCTAGAACAGAGTACGAGGCATTACCAGACTTAACAATACACATATACGAAAACCGGGCCATAAAATTTCATTTAATTCAAAACTTTTCGAACACATGCATAACAAACAAAGCTAACTATATCATCACATCAAAACATAGGACATAGCACGATTAATTAAACTTATAAACAATAATGGATAAGGACCACATCTCATGATTTTATACGATAACTCAATGCAGACTGATACGTATGGTCAAAATCATAATAAAAATACATATCACAAACCAACTTCCTATACATGCCACTCACTTGATATTTCTAATATTTAAATTAATTTTCCCAAAAATGATAGTTTGATAGTGTGATTTTGCCTCCGACGATCTCCAATCCCGAGCCGACCTGCCAATACTAAAGAAATGGAGAGGATGGGTAAGCTTTACGCTTAGTAAGTTCATATGAAAATAATAAGCAATTACTACCATGCTTTTCAAGATAAAACACTATAATTGTACAATTACACATATTCAGATGTGCTGTTTTCGAGTCCCGATGTAAAAAAATCATATCTCAAGTTACAAAACTCTAAATCCAATTCCAAAATTTTCTATGAAACTAGACTCATATGTCTACTTACTAATTTTTTCTAGAATTTTGGTTAGACCATTTAGTACAGTTTATTAGTTAAAGTCTCCCTGCTTGTGGTATGACTACTCGACCCCGTGCACTACGACCCAAATTTCTCCTCAGATGAATTCTAACGACCATGCCGTTTCCATGTAACACCCTCGCCCGCATCCGACGCCGGACGGGTTCGAGGTGCTACCGACTTTTACTAACACTTCCATACTAAACAGGCCATGAAATCTCAAATAATTAAAACTTTTCTTTTCACATGCAATTTGTCCCTTATGCGAGCTTACGAGGCCCAATACATGCATTCAAGCTCGGGACCCAATCGAGAACTCATGAAAACTTAGAAAAATCTCTTGCGTTAAGGCTTCACACGCCCATGTGCTCAGCCGTGTGGCCGAAATAGTCTAATTATCAAGCCTTTTGTCACTCTCACACCACATGCATAGATACATACTTATCCAATAACATACAACGTGGCATAAATGAGCTCTTAAACATCTACAAACATGATATGCTCAAGTTATTTTCTTATGTAATAAATATTATAGAATTTGCCCATATCATTACCACATACTAGACATAACTATCATTACATCACAAACCATTCATGAAGCATTATTAACTATTTACCAATCACTTAATCCTCGCATTAGTTACTAGCTCATCAATGAATCTCAATTCAATCTCTAGGCATACATGTTGTAAGCCACATCACAAGAAATAATAACATAAATGCCTAAGAATAATCATATGGGCCCATAACGTCATTAGCCGATATAGGCCAATTTACATGACTAATACTACCTTAATAACAAGCCAATGCCTTTGGCTAAATCATAATATTACATACTCACATTAAAACCCTATACATGCCATAGACTCGAATCACTTGAGTTTACTTATCTCGATAACGTTAACTCGATAGGGTGATAATATCTCCGACGGCCTCCAACCCGAGCTAACCTGGAACTCTAGAAAACATGGGAAAGAAGGGGTAAGCTTTCGCTTAGTAAGTTCATATGAAAACAATAAGCAACTCATTAACTTGTTTTATCAATGTTTACAACATATTTTCAAGTTCACTACAAGCTGTCTTTCCGAGCAACGGTCACTAAATTATTTATATCTGAGCTACGAAACTCTGAATTAAGTTCCGTTAATTTTCCTGAAACTAGACTTATTTTCCTTTCTTCCATAAAATTTCCAGAATTTTTGGTTAAGCCAAATAGTACAGTTTATTAGTTAAAGTATCCCCTGTTTCAGGGTATGACCACTCTGACCCCTGTGCACTACAAACCGAATTTCTCCCTGTAAAAAAATTCCTACGACCATGCTGTTTATTTAACATAAAAATAGACTCAATAAGGAATCCGTTCATGTAAGGTATAACTCTTAATAATTTTTGTACAATTTTTGGTGAATTTCTAAAGTTAGAACAGGGGATCTCGAATTCATTCAGACCCTGTTTCACAAGAATTCAAATATCAAACAATATGAAATTCTTTTTCTTCCTGTGTTTCTTTCATGTGAAAATAGACTCATTAAGCTTTAATTCCATATTTTATTTTGCCTCTAACTCATTTTTCACTATTTTTAGTGTATTTTCAAAGTTACCCTACTGCAGTAACTCAAATCTGTCAAGGCTAAATTACTCATTCATGATCTTACCACCTTATCGTTGTTGTATCTATTTTCAACCCGAGGGTTAAGTACATACCTGTCCAAAATGTCCATTTCACAATACTTACCAATACGTCACCTACATCTTAAGTGTTCTTCCATTCCACTAGAAATTTTTACCCGTTGAACACATCAGAATATAACTCGGATACATGGATAATTTGCACATAAGTGCCATATTTGTAGCCAAGCTACCATGTAACCCGCCCATAAGTGAACTCGGACTCAACTCAACGAGCTCGGGCGTCAGATCCATAAGTGAACTCGGACTCAACTCAACGAGTTCGGATGCCTAGTTACATCTTACTTAACTCGGACTCAACTCAACGAGTTCGGACATTCCACATCCATAAGTGAACTCGGACTCAACTCAACGAGTTCGGATGCTCAACCATTCTAGTGACATGTCACTTGTATCCTAATCTATTCCTAAGGTTCAAACGGATTTTCCTCGAACACATCTCCTTGCCATCTTCCGTAAAATACCGAAACCAATACTCGGTAGCACTTTATATTTAACAAATAATACACTTAATTTGCATTTTATTCAAAATAACCACAAAGCATATATTTCATGATAAGAATCAGCATATCCTATATTTAACATCAATAATTTAAAAATAATAATTATGCTACGTTATTTACACATGAACTTACCTCGATACCACAAATGTGAAAAGGACATACTCGTCCATAAATCGATTTCTTTCCGTTCTAGGTCCAAGTCTCAATTTTCATCATCTATAACATCACATTTAGCCTACCAATCAGTCACAATATTCATATGGGTCTAAAAATCATATTTTTACAAATTTTCATTTTGACCCCTAAACTTTTGCATATTTGCACTTTTGCCCAATGCTCGTAAATTAATTTTTATTCAATTTCTATAAGGTTTAAGACATGCTGAACATTTTTCTCTTCTATGGAAACTCCAAATTCTCACTAATTCACACACTTATGACCAATTTGTAACTTTCACAATTTAACCCCTTTTTGACATTTTTACCGAAATTCATTGAATAAAACTCATATTTAACACATCAAACATTCATTATCCACTATAAATCATCAAAACACAACCATATCATGAATGGGTAAATTTTTAAACTCTAATTTCTCTTCAATCAATTGGTAGAAATAGAAAATTTAAGCTTCAGGGATTTCAAAAATACGAAAATCATTAAAAACGGGACAAAAACCGTACCTATATAAGCCATAGAAGCTTGGCTGAATGGAGCTCATCCATGGCTGCCATTTTCAGTTCTTTCCCACTGTTGAAGAAGAAAGAATGGAAAAAAAATGATAGCTTTTATCATTTTTGTCTTATTAGATTATTTTAATTAATTTACAAAATTACCCTTTTTATTTCAACCAAATTTCAAAAATACCAAACAAATATCCATTCACTAACTTATTAAAGGAATAATTGTCACATAAGAACTTTCAATTTAAAACTCATAACAATTAGGCACCTCATATATAAAGAACTCAACTTTTGTACTTTTTACAATTTAGTACTTTTGACTAAATTGAGTGCTCAAACGTCAAAATTTTCGAATGAAATTTTTACGAAATATTTTCATAAATTTATAGGCTATAAAAATATAATAAAAATAATTTTTTTTCTCGTCGGGTTTGTGGTCCCGAAACACTGTTCCGACTAGACCCAAAATCGGGCTATTACACCATGCATGTAAGGTATAACTCTCAATAATTTTTGTACAATTTATGGTGAATTTCTAAAGTCAGAATAGGGGATCTCGAATTCATTCAGACCCTGTTTCACAAAAATTCAAATATCACACAATATAGAATTCTTTTGCTTCCCCTGTTTCTTTCATGTGCAAATAGACTCATTGAGCTTTATTTCCATAATTTTTTTTTAAATTTAGTTCAACGTAGACAATTTTTGGTGAATTTTCAAATTCATGCACTGCTGCTATCTAATACTGTTTTACTACTGAAGTTCACTTTTGCACAATTTCACTTAATCCATTCCATTTTACCGAGGTTCGCTCAAATATTGAGCATATTGCTCATAAATTCAAATAAACATATACTTGCACTTGTTCATCACATAATCACTTTCACATGTATTTTCATTTAATCGATTTCTGTTGAACTCATCTAATAATAATGATACACAATTGCCCGCACATTTTCCCATTTCCACACTTGTAGTCGAAGCTATCCTGCACGCATAGTAGCCCGCACTTAGTACTACACATGCGACCAATAGTCCGGTACACGTAGTAGCTTGCACTTAGTACTACACACGTGACCTCACCATCTAATACACGTAGTAGCCTCGCACTTAGTACTACACACGTGATCACAGCTTTGCACGCATAGTAGCCTCGCACTTAGTACTACACATGCGACCAATTATCCGGTACACGTAGTAGCCTCGACTTAGTACTACACACGTGACCTCACAATAGTTCATTTGTATCGCTTTCTATTCAAGGTTCAACCGAAATTCTCACTTTTCAACATTTTACTAAATTGTTCGTAATCAATTTAAATTCATAACTTACATCAAATAACTATTTGATAGGCAGACACATTTCATATGATATCAAAATATAATAACATAAAAAGAATCGATAGATTATTTATGTACGAACTTACTCGAAGTGTCGATCTCACTATCCATAGTACCAATTATCCATTCATAGTATAATAAGACACAACTCAAATATTAAATCAGCTTTTAAGAATTTACATAACATATATCACATATTTCATATATCATTTGTCATGTATCATCATTTTCTTGCATTTCATGTAACATTCTTTCATGTCATATTTCCACATCATAAACACCATTCCATCAACTTTTCCAATATATTAAATCATACAATATATGCAATAATAGTAAGAAATGTAATTCAAACATAACATTGCATTATTATTATCATACGAACTTACCTCGATCCAGAAACAACAATTTACCATTTTAGTCCATAACCTTGTATTTTCCCGATTTAAGCCTGAATCTCTATTTCCTTCATCTATAATATCAAATTTAGCCTAATCATTAGTCACAATATTTATACGGGTCAAAAAATCATATTTTTAAAAATTTTCATTTTGACCCCTAAACTTTTGCATATTTTCACTTTTGCCCCAAGGTTCGGAAATTAAACTTCACCCTATTTTCTTATGTTTTATGACATGCTGGTCATTTTTCCCTTCTATGGCAACATCAAATTCTCACTCTAACATGTACTTATGACTATTAGGTATTTTTATCGATTAAGCCATTTTGCTCGTTTTCACTTAAAACCAAGTAGCACAAGTTGTCTAACATAATTTAAAACCTCATATTCTATCATAAAACACCAAAATACAAAAATTTCACCTATGGGTATTTTTACAAATATGAACCCTAGGTTGAATTATTGCTAGCATAAGCTAAATTAAGTTACCGGGACTCAAAAAACGTAAAAATCATTAAAAACGAGGCTAGAACGGACTTACAATCAAGCTTGGAAGCTTGGAAACCCTAGCCATGGAGTCTCCCTTGGTATACACGTCCATGGTGAAGAAGATGAGCAAAATTGGCTTTTAATTTTGTATTTTAATTCATTTTACCCCTAAATGACCAAAATACCCTTACCACTAAACTTTCCAAAAATTCCATTCATGTCCAATATTTGTCCATAAACTTTGAAATTGGTCAAATTGCTATTTAAGACCTCCTAATTAATATTTCAAAGCAATTTCAACTAGAAACTTCTAAAATGCAAGTTTTGTAACTTATTCAATTTAGTCCCTAACTTCAAATTAAGCACTTTATGCATAGAATTTCTTTACGAAATTTTCACACAATCATGCAATCATATCATAGACCTTAAAATAATCATAAAATAATTATTTCTATCTCGAATTTGTGGTCACGAAACCACTATTCTGATTAAGCCCTAATTCGGGATATTACAAGCGCACTCGAAACCATGTCCTCCTATATAATGATATTTGAACCCGCGACAATTAGATTACTAAAATCTTAAATTTATCATTCAATCAAAGCTTCATTTTAATGTATCTTATATATATTTATTTTAATATACACAATTTATTATGTTCATCAGTAAAATAGTTAGTTTCAAATCATACGTTTTATTATTTATTATATATTACTTTTAAACAAAATTTATATTTTAAATCTGTAATTTTCCCACGCATACACGTGTCATATGGAATTTCTAGTAAATTTTAAACCTTTGAAAATGTCTTAGCTTGCTATAATGTTTTCCCTTTTTATATAATATATAGTCCCTTGCATGCGAAACTTTTCTCCACCAATCAAATTTTATTTTCTAAAATTATTTTTATCAATTTATTTTAGACATTAAATTAGCTTTCAAGAAGGCTATTTTCTAATATATAAATACATTCAATGGAATAGATACCAGTGGATCCGTGGCGCAATGGTAGCGCGTCTGACTCCAGATCAGAAGGTTGCGTGTTCGATTCACGTCGGGTTCAAATTCCCGATTTTAATCAGATCTAAACTATTTAGGGTTTTTTCTTTCACGTTCGGGTCCATAAACCTCGGATCCGGACAAAATATGGATCTTAAAATAAGCTCGTAGGCCCAATTTCAGTTCATTTCCATTTCCTATACTAAAAAGCCTATTATATTTATGCCGACATCATATGAAATAGGGTTAATATAATTTTTTACCTCCTCAACTTAATAATTATATTCACTTTGGTATTTGTATTTTTTTGTTGCTTGAATTTAGTAATTAAGTTATTTTTGGTCTCTGATTTAGAAAAAATATAAACATTTAACGTTGTGGCACTATAAGATTGTGTCATGCCATCACTTGAAAAAGTGAATTTATTGACGTGACATAACCTCATAATGTTATATCACTAAATTTTTACATTTTTTCTATTTCAAGGATAAAAATGAACATAGTTGCCATGTTGTGGTACCAAAGTGGACTAGAAAAAATTACAAATACCAAAGTAAGCCTAATTGCTAAGTCTAAAGGTTAAAAATTGCATTAACCCTATAATATATATGTATATGTATACAATTATTATTTTTTAATTAAGGAGCATAAAAACTATTACATAGCAATCAATCTAGGAAAAAATAAACTATTAATATCTTCATGCAACACATTCAAAGTAAAATCAGGAGGTTAAGACCAATAGCAAAAGTCAATAACCATTACTTCTGCGACTTTTGCTAAGCAACAAACCATCCAATTGTATTCTCGATATATATGTCTAATACCAATATTTTAATCTCGACGCAACAAATCTTGGATGATGTGAATAACATTGGGATGATAAAAGAAGTAAAGAAAAGAGATCGGGATGATGTTTTAAGTTTCATAGAGGTAATGCAAGGATGCCCACGAAGACGTTAGAGTAGAATCAACTTTGTGTTCTTCATTTTAAATGAGAGCTAAGGCGAAAAGAAAAACAACAAAGGGTCAAAAAGTTGTGTGAATAAACACCTATACGAACAGGCCACCAAAAGGCTAGGGGAAGACCCAATTTCATGAAAATGATGTTCATTTTACATCACACCCCACTCAAATGGTATAAACTCCTCGCTATTACTCAAATTATCAGTCTATATATTGAGTACAATTTGAAGATATTCCGACTTTATATGAATATAAGTTTTTTATCATCATTGAAAGTTGTTTAATTTTGTACGAAAGATATAAATTCACGATTATTATTTTATAAGTGTTAAATACGAGTATTGTAATATTTCAATTTCACATTATTTTTTTAATGATTCTCTATTATGTATACTTGAAGAATAAAAACGAAAATTATCATGTAAAATAGATAATAACTCATAAATTAAGCTTGGGTTTTTTTAAATAGTCAAGGGTTGTATTAGAAGTGTGAACATTTTACCTTAGTATTTGGTGTGGGTGGGTAGATAGGTTGTATAAATCGATCTTGTCATTTCCTTTTTTCAACCATTTTTTGGTTCTATTCTTCGAGATAATGATACCTTTATAATAAAAAGGGGAAAAAAATTGCTTATATTAGCCGAAAACATGCCCTCCAATACCAACAAGAGGTTGAACGTAGGTTAAATTTTTTTTTAGCACTTGTACTTTACGAAAGTTATAGATTTAGTCCCTATGCTTTTTAAAATTTAAAAGTTCAGCCATTACCAAACGATAATTGTTAAATTCATTAAGTTTAGTTATGCTATTTCTAAAATTTGATGTAGTAGATATATTATCATATGTATAATATCATGTCACTTATTATTTCTACATATTACTCACTAAAAATTTAGTTAATAAATTAACGGTTGTCATTTACGCCAATATTGAAATTTTAAAATTCAAAAAATATAAGGATTTATAACGATGCAATTGAAAATATGGATTAAATCTATAATTGCATGCATAGTACAATACTACTAGTTGAACTTAGTCAAACGGATTTAATTGCTACTGGTTTGGTCAAGATTAAAAATTTAAAATAATACAATGACCGAAGTTGAACAAATTAAAAAGTACATGTACTAAAATTGATCAACTTGAAATACAGAGATTAAACCCATAATTTTTATAAAGTATAGAGACTAATAGCATTTAACCTTTAATAGATAGCGTTCTTATCATTGTAGGGTACATATGGTCCAATTAATCATTCTTTGCACTCCAAAAAAGTGTGTGCCATTGACCTCTCTCTCAAAGGAAAAGGAAATAGTAAAATGTACTCTTCTCTCTCAATTGTTCTTTTCTTCTCCTCCTCCTCCTCCATCTTGCATAATTTGATGATTATTGATAAAGGACTGAATTGGAAAAAAAAGACTTGATTTTTGCAGCTTTGATTGAGATTAATAGATTGTTATTAAACATCTAGTTTTGTTAATTGGAGAGATGGGTTTGCAACTTCATTAGATGGGTTTGGAACTTCATTAACATCCATGGTTTCTTTCTCCATCTCTTCTGCTTCAAATGTTGAGTGTACCCCATACAACACATAGAACACAGTTATTAAACATCCCCATATTGCAAACCTTTTGAACGACATCGTTTTCAATGTTGTCATAAGAAAGACATTAAGGAAAATGGATATAGCAGCCGGCCATGGCATCAACGGTACTGACCATTCACTAGATTGACCAAACCTTGGGACCATGTAATGAAACAAAGCTGTAATAATAACCATGATCCCACCGAATAGAGGCAAACCCCACCATTGATGTTCCATTTTCCATGAAATGGAGAAACCTATTGCAGTTAAGGTCAAGAAACAAAGGAAAGACAGTGTAGGGAATGGTGGGTTTTTAGCTTGGATCACATATTTTCTATAAATGAGAGCGTTGGCTACTAGGTAGAACACTAACAAGGTGCCGATGGAGATCATTTCGATCACTATTTCAAGGTCGGTGAAGAGTGATATTGATGCCGTACAAAGCCCTACAATATCATGGATGTTAATGGATCAATTTCTCTTTTTCAATACATGCAAGGGTTTTTAAAAAAATAAAATGAACCGTACCCAAAAAGAGTGTGGCATTCAATGGGGTGCCTGTTGAAGGATGAACCTTAGATAGCCATAATGGAACTAGCCTTGCCCTTCCTATAACACAAAGGTACCTAGCTTGGCCTAACATGGCAACCAAAAGAGACGCTATGATCCCTAAGCTTGCTCCTGCCCCAACAACATTCCCTGCCCATTTCCAGCCAATTCTTTGGAAAGCCATTGAATATGATGCTGTTTCAGCTATCTATACGTATCGTATAACAAAACAATGTCATATAACCATATATATGTATATATATATCAAAGTTTATTTCAGGGTTTTGTTTGACCTGTTGGTAAGGGACCATCATGCATAGTGCCAAGGCCATAAGACAGTAAAGTCCCGAGACAATGAGGACTGAACCAACGATACCAACTGGAAGGCTTTGACGAGGGTTTTGAATCTCTTCAGCCAAGGTTGAGACTGAGTCATAGCCTATGTAACTGAAGTAAACTATGGCTGCACCATCAAGTACGCCTCTAACACCATATGGAGCTAACCCTTTTGGCTTCACCAAGTTATTAACATTCCCATTGTAGAAACCGGCGATTATGATGAACCCAAAGAAAACAATATGAAAGATTGTCATAATAAGGTTCAACATGGAGCTTTCCTTTGTACTGCAAATCCCCCAAGAAAGGAACATCCGTCACTTTCAAAATCCAAATAAAACAAAAAACTCCAATTATCCAAAAGCCACTAAGGGCAGTTTAAGAGTTCAAACCTATGGCTTAGGCAAAGAGTTAAAAGAAGAACAACAGCAACAGCAATAAAATCCAGCTTGTTATAGCCTTGTAGCAGTCCATGAACTTCAACTCTCCATGAATTTGGATCACTTACTCCAAAAGCTGAGCATAAATACTCTGTAAAACTTCTTGCCACAGCAGCATTTGATAATACATACTCCATTAATATGTTTGCTCCAGCAAAATACCCCACAAATTCACCTACAAAGAACGGGAAAATGGAGAAGTGCTATAAAACATAATGGTGTTATTGGTGTGTGTATATATATGTGTGTGTGTATGTACCGAAAGTCACTCTCAGGTAACTGAAGGCACCACCAGCAACTGGGACCTGGACTGAAAATTCAGTGTAACACAAAGAAGAGAGGAGTGCTGAAATTCCAGCAACGATATACGAAATGAAAACAGATGGGCCGGTGGTGTTGCGAGCAACATTGCCAGTGGTGACGAAGACGCCGACACCGAGCATTCCACCAACACCGAGAGCTACTAAATCGAACCACTTGAGTTTCCTTTTCATATCAGCACCAGACCTTAGCCTGATTCGATTAAGCTCTTGGTCCGGGGTCCACGTCGCTAGCATTCTCTTTCTGAGCCTATGAGGGATTTGGGAAAGTGATTGGAAGTAGTTGAAGAAGAAAGGTTTGTTGTGTGTGGATTGATTTGTTGCCATGTTTGTGAAGGAAAATGGGGGTGTTGGTATCTCTTTGTAGCTTTAATTCCCATGAGAAAAAGCTTGAGGTGAGCGTTTTAAATATGCACTTAGGGGAGGAGAGAGAAAGAGTACATGTTGGCTACTTGCTAGATAAACTATCTACCCTGTTTCCAACCCTAATTGAAAATAACCAGTTGACCTTGGGTTATATGATCATGCCGACAATTTTACCCATTTTTTTTTTACATCCGGGATTCACATTGAATATAAGTTAAATCTTGTATCAAATAATATTTTAACATTAAATGAGGCTCAAATACATATGATATACTTGCATCATAGACTCATAAAATGGAAATAATTAAAAGTAAATAAAAAAAGACAACCCATTATTTGCCCAAGGAAAAAAACAGTAGTAAGAAGAGACTTTGACCTAATCTTTTGGAATTTCGTTATCAAAAAATCTAGAAAAAGACGTGGCTATCAGAACACTTTGTTAAAAGCAACCAAAGATTGCTTCACCATCAATATATGGTCTCTGAGAATAAATAGACTCGATTCCTCAACAAAAAATGTAAATTTTTTACTTTCTTTTTTTTCCCTCTAATCATTTTACCATAACTGTCATGAAAAAAAAAACAGTATATATATATATATATATATAATATGGCAGGTGTGTTGAGTATAATTGGATCACATATGTGGCCTGGAATGCATGCAATACAGTTTGTAAAAAGCTTCCTCCGCCGCTCTGAAGATGCGCCACCAGTTTTCTTTTTCAGAAATGAAAAAGCTTTCGGCGCTTCACGTTTATGCTAAAAATGCAAATCCTTTTCCTTTTGCTTCTAAGATCTGGTCACGTTTGATATCTTTAATTTGTCTTTACAGATTATCTTTAAACCTTTACCTCACAATATAACCCCCAGAGAGCACATTTTAACAATTTCAATCATTAGCGTATTTAGCAACTGATTCAATCACATGGACATGCATGAAACCTCATTTTTATTAGCCATAAAACATAGAGAGGGAAAAGGAAAAAAAAAGTACCCAAAGGAGCTATCAGTTAACTGCATGCGAAAGAAGTTTAGGGGTAAATCACACCCTAGGTCATTAATCTATTAGTAAGTTTATATTTCGGTCATTTAATTTCAAAAAGTTATAAAATAGTCACTAAACTATTCGAAAGTTTTCATTTAAGTCTCTGGGCTGTTAAAATAATTATTGTATGATATTGTTTGTTTGCATCGCCTGCACCAATTGAAAGTTCTCCTAACCTTTCTCTTCTACGGTTTAGTTTTTTTTCATCAAATAGCTTTAAACATCGTAAATTTATAAGTCAAAATCTAAAAACTTTCTTCTCCAATCTTGACACTAATTGTTAGATCAACTTGGATCTTTTACTCATTGATGGATACTAGTCCATCATACCGATCGTCAAATTATCACTTGAAACTTACTAGCCAAACTTTGGAAAAAAAACGTAATAACTTAATAACTTAATAAATAAAAACTTTCGAATAGTCTAGTGACCATTTTATAACTTTTTAAAGTTGAGTGACTAAAACGTAAGTTTATTATTAATTTAGTGACTTTGGATCTAATTTAACATTCTTTTTCATAAAAAAAAAATTGTAAGTTTTGATGATTCTCTGTAGCTATCTCCTTTTGGTAAAGTGCATGGTTTTGACATATTGGCTACAGAATCAAATCAATGGTACAAATCCAATAATTAATTAAGTACTTAATTATAATTACTTTAATCATCTCAGAATATATCATTTATCCAATCTTCCCTTTTGGTAAAATTCATAGCTTGGAGGCTAAATCAGCATATACCCCATTTTATCCTTCCTATACAAATTAAATAGGGCCTTTAGATAAGACTCAATTGCATAAAAACATCATTAGATCACACATTGGTGAAGAAACTTCATGTTCCTCGACGTGTCACGATGAGACACACACACACATATATTTGCTTGTAATATTGTTGGACTATTTATATGTCAATAGCTACATGGATTTTGGATACTTGTGGAAGCAAAACGAAAAAGGCCATGGGAGAACCCCGTTTGGAAGTGACCTGAGTGTCCACAGTTTAGGTAGGATATTTAGTGGTTTATGTGTAAATACTAATTAGGATTCAAAAGTGAAATTATTAGTGAGGTGGGTATATGGGTTTTCATTGAAATATGCATTTAGGAACCAATTAAACCCTATTTGACCTTCATGTCATGAATTTGCTTCACAAATCACAAATTAAACCCTATTTGCTTCACCAAAAGACATGTAATTAAAATTGAAACTTTTCATACCTCAATCTCCAATATCAGAAACCCTAGTGGAGGAATTTATTTTCTTGATTATTCTTAGTCGAAAGTGCAAGGAGAATTTGGTTTTGAAGTCATCATTTTAGAGTGGATATTGACATTAAATTTTGAGAGTCCTAATTAAATTTTTTTTTTAATTTTTAAAGGTCTAATGAGAATTTTTAAAAATTTTAAGGATCTAATTAAATTTTTAAAAACTCTAGGGCCAAGCCCCAGGCTTCAATGGCTGTCCATTTCCGATTTTATTTGAATAGAATCACGATCCAAATAAAATTAATCTCTAACTATAAAACTGAGCAGGGTTAGAGTTATATAAAAAAAAAAAATCAAAGATGTCCCCTCCACCCAATTTGGGATAAATTGAGCTCTAACCCTCTCATTTTTTTTAAGTCCTTATAAATGTCAAAATTTGATAAACTGAGCCCCATCTCCCAATTTTCTCTACTTTATATTTGCCCTTAATAATTTTATTCCGGTTCCATTAATGAACACTTTGCTCCAAAAAAAAAGTGAAAAGAAAAGTTGACTTCACTATGTATATATATCTAAGAGTTCGTGGTTAAGATTTGAAGAAAGATAAGATATTTAAATTTTATTTTATTTTTTTGCAACTGTGTCCTTTATTTTGATCTGAATTGAGAACATAATGAACACATTGGTTGACTTCAATTTCAGACATAACAAGATCATGTCTCTGCAACTTGCTTGATTAATCTTGATTTTATGACAAATATATACATTTAATGACGACATAAAATAAAGTCTTATCCTTAAACAAAATCATCTCTATCCTTCTTGAAGACCAATTACAGTGAAACATTTAGAATTAGCTTTAAACTTAAGCATTTAGCTGCTTCTTCTTCTTCTTTTGTATATAAAATATATACCACACAAAGTAATGAAATAATTAAGATATGGACATAGTGGATTTTTTTTAAAAGAAGCCCCTTAAAAACAGTAATTAAGCATATTCAGACAACTAAAATAAGTAGAGCATAAGGGGGAGTGGAATTTATTCAAAGTGCACTCATAAATTATATTAAGTTTAAAGTTGAACAAAGGATGCTAGTAGGAAACGTATTGGATTATGTCTATTTAAGTCTTTTATTCACTTTTATCATTCAGATTTGGATGTAATTGTAAATATATATATATATATATATGTAATTTTAGGGTACAGTAATTATATAAAAAAGTTCTAAACATGTTTGATTGATGATATAAAATCCTCGTTAATTATTTCAATTAATGTAACTTTATCAATTCTCAACTTCTTAATAAGAATTTAATTAGGAGTGTTCGATTACATCAATAGAACCACTAATTATAATAGTTACAACATACATTATTATAAAGAATTATATCCAAATTTAATTAATGAATAATTTTTCAATAATGGGGATATCCAAATTTAATTAATGGATAATTTTTCAATAATGGGGATAGCATAAATCAACCTGGATAAACCCATTTTACAAACAAATCAAAAGTGTGCTTTTCTTTTTATTTTTTCAATTAAGTTTTAATTTAATTTGTATCATTATTATTGTAATAATTAAAAGAATTTAAATTTAAACACATTTTTTTCTAATTGGCATAGTTAATTTTAAAATTTGATGGTGCTTTTTTTTTAACTTTTCGTTTGGGATTTAAATGCTTGGTCTAAAACAAGATTGCTCTATTATTAAAACAATTAATATTTTATAGGTTTTTTATAAAAATCTAAAAATACTAATTAATTACAAAATTGCGTAGAAAACAAAGTTTATATAAAATTCTTATTTAAAGTTTATCTAAATTCAATATTTAAATTTAAATAAGAATTTTATATAATTTTTAATTTTATTGTTTTTAAGAAAATAAAAAATAAAATGATCTATTTTTGTTATTCTTATATTTTTAAGGATTATTTAAATTTAATTTCAAAATAGAATAGACCTAACATACAAATAGACTAAAAGTTGAAAACCATTTAATTTGATGCGCTCGTACTAGCACCCATTTTTTCTGCCAATCTAAAAAGGGTAATTGTTTCATCAAGTCCTTGAACGTTTTATATAATCAGGTGGCACAAAAAAAAAATTAAACATTTTGTGTCGCCGATTGATCAGACGACACCAATCAGTACTGTAACAAATAAATTCTTTTTCTATATAATTTTTCCTTTAGATTATTTTCGTAATTAATTAATATTTTTAAGTTATTTATATATATAAAAAAAGTCGTATTTTATATACTATAGCATTGCAAGAAAAATGGCTTTTTGGTTAACAAGGATAAAAATCCTTGTTGTCGCAAAAGGAGAAAAATCCGTTAATGTAGGTATGTGGACTTCATTCTTCATAATCATGGGCAAATATTTTATTTTTTTTTATGGATTCTGGAATTAGTTCTTTGACTGTGAGAACCTTTGGTTTTTCAACTTTCCATTCCCACTCTTGAATTTTATTTATTCCCCTAATAAATTGCAGTCATTTTTGCTTTATATTATGTATAACAATAAATACTGATAGAGTCTTAACTCGATTGGTATAGGTATTGTTTTCAATATAGGAGTATTAAATTTGAGTGCGCTGAAGTGCATTATCCTCTCATTTATGGGTTAATGAGGGGGCTATAGATAGTTTTAAGCATTATATTAAAAAGAGCAAATATGATCAAAACCTATAATGAAATTATTAAAAAAATAATATTAAATCATATGTTATTAGTGCTTATACTTTATGTTATTTTTTATGGTTATGTTTAATCTTTATATATATTAATTTAAAATTTTAGTTATAACTAATCTAATTTTGTTATTATTCCTTTACATCTATATTATATTTAAAGAATTTTTGATTTGGTGTCACACGTCAACTGGGTTCAAATTCTTCTTTTATAAAATAATTAATATTATTATGAAGATATTTTATCATTTCAAATTGTACGAAATCTTAAAAAAAACAATTAATGGGATTCAAACTCAAAACACTATATATAAGTTTCAATATTTAAATTATTTTTCACATATATTTTTTCACCTAATATTACTTTTCAACCATTTTTATTACCTTTTCTATAATATATTGAATTTATTTAAAATAATATAGTTTATATATTAAGCCATAAAAAGTAGAAAGAAAAAATTTGAGATTAAAAGCTGGGCAAATATAAGATATTGTATTAAAAAAAATATGAGAATAAAAGGATAGAAAAGATGTGTTGATATATAGTATCAACAGAGGTTAAAGTCGGAGGTCAAGATGGAGGTAAATGTTGCTTTGGTCCAAAGAAAAATTGAGAAGCAAAAGATGAAGCCCCCCTCTTTTAGGATGTCTGTTGCCTCTTATTATTGGTCAAATTCCAATCAAACTTCTGATCGAATTTTGGATTGAATCCCTGAATCGAATTATAATTATATAACAAGGTGTAAAAAGAATTGAGTTTTCAATACTCTTAGTTGAACTCGTATAAATAAATTTAATACTTTAAAAATCAGTTTAAACTCCCATTATTATGATTTGATATTTATTAAAATCAAATTAATTTGAAGAAACTTAAAATTAATTATTAGTAAAGAAAAATGAAAAATAAAGAACAGCAAAGTTTTAATTTTTTTAGTTTTATAACACATAAAATTAATTTTTTTTGGAGAGGTCAACTTTATTTAATGTAGGGACCTGGACTCTCCTTAAGAGGCTCATGGAAGTGGCACTTTAACTAATTCCACCGATGTGGGCCCAAGTCTCCTTTGACGTGCGTGCATCGCATGCGTCCTTTCCATGGGCACCATTCCAGGTTTCCAACACACAATCTAAGGCAATCTAATTTCAGACATAGTCTACCTATGATTTTAACCAACAAACTCGTATAGGGCTTAGGGTTTTCTGTTTTTAGAAAACTCCAGAGTAGCCTATATGGTTTCATAGATATTTCTTTTTTTTTTTATATCTAAATCATTGTAGATTAGAAATATGCATTAAAGAAATATCTAAGTTATACTGAGAAAAAACAAGCACCACCAAATGGATATATACATACGGGGATTAGGGTTCAATTTCCACTAATGTCAAGGAAAAAAGGGTTGAAGATAATTATGGAACCAACCATTCAAATCCGGGGAGCAATTGTTTTAAGTGAATGCAGCTGTCAAGAATTGACATTTATTTATCATAGTTTAGAACAAAAATGAATTGAGTAAAAATATAAGCTCAAAAAATAGATTTCGGTAAAAAAAAAAGACCCGTTTAGAAAATAGATCGGGCCTCGAGTAAGATTTTTTTGCCTCAAGCTCCGCCTGATTTTTCAATAAAAAAATATTGTTGTTTTTGTTGTTATTTTCCCATTATTTTGTTGTTAATATTTAGATATCTTATAAAATTTGTTTTATTGTTAATTTTGCTACTATTTTAGAGGCATTTGTCTGTTAAGTTACACTTAATGTTAAATTTTTTTAAGTATAAACACTTTTTAATTTATTTTAATATTTTTAGTGTGTTTGGTGCATTATATGTAGGGTCCAAATTTTACCCGGCCCAAAATACAAACCAATTACACTAAACAAACCCAAATTAAACATGCCCAAAATTTAGCCCACAACAAATCAGAAAATAAGCAAGGGGGGAAAACCCTAGCCCTCTAAGTGCTTCAGCCGCCGCCCATGTCGTGCGCCACTCCACCACCCACGTCCTCCACCACCGTTCACTACCCAAACACGTACCACGTTCACCATACCTGCAAACATGTACAAAACAGTTGTAAAATGGCTATATAAAGCCACAAAGAATGTAAATTTTTTTAGGGTTACGGGAAATACAAAAATATACACAAAAATCAATTGCAAAGAAGCAAATGCAAAGAAAATTTGAAAGGTGATTTTTGATTAATTATGTTTATTTGGTGTGCAAAGAGTAATAAAAAGAAGAAGTGAGAGCACTTACCAAACCTCCGTTGGCATAGTCAGGGCTCTCCTCCGTTGGCAAAATCAACCATCATCGGTGCACATTCGGCCACTGTGCGGTGGTGGTTCTGGGGGGGAGGAAGGGCAATCCGCGTGTTTGACCCAGTCCATGCATATTTTCCCCTTAAATAGGTAATTTGCGCCGCCAGTCCTTATTTTGTGTCACCTTCAACTTAACTTGTTATGTTTCTTTCAATTTCTCCCTGAAGTCTGCGCGATATTTCAACTTAGTCAGCGTTTCTGCAGTACGTTTTGTGATTTGGAACATTTGCATTTTTAATCCTTGTTCTTTTGTGCACATCTTATTTTGGTCCTTAACCTGTCTTGATTTATTTATTTATTACTTTTTTGTTTTATTATTATTTATTTTGAATTTCCCATATATTATTTATTTCAATTAATTATCTTTCATGCATATTATTTATGTTAAGCTTATATATTATCAACTTTAGATACTTGTATAAATTAGTTAGTTACAACTGCTTTTCATTTTTTTGTATGTATTATTCTTTTATGATTATTTACTTTTAAAGTCTTGAATTTTATTTTTGAATTGTTACACATTTTTATATATATATATTATTCGACTTATTAACTATTATCTTTTATGTATGTTACATAGTTTTTTTTTTAAATTGTAATTCAAAATTTGTTTTTGTTGTTGTTTTATTATTTATTTATGGTTTTTACTCATTTTAAATATTTACCTTATATTATCATGTATGTGTATATATTATTCCTTTGTAAAATTTATCACATAATTTATTTTAAATTGCTTCACTATTTACTCAAGTTTTTGATGTTTTATTTTATTTATATATACATATATATTATCCATTATAATTTCATCATTTTTAAAATTTTTTTTATATATGTCATTAATTTTATATATTTTATTATATATTTAATTTCCTTTATATAAAGTATTGTTTTGTTTCTTAGCTTTTATTTTACGTATATATATTTTTGCTTTTTTGAACCGTTATTTACTTCTTCTTTTTAGATTGAAATTTCCATATTTTATCATTCTTTTATGTAATCTTTGACATTGTTTTAGTACTATGTGAGATATTAATTATGTTATTATTACATTTTTCCTTAAGCATTTATATTTGCATTGGAGGTTAGCATGTCGTGCAATGCAAATTATCATTTAGCATTTGTATTTATATTTCATTGGTGTAATGGTTTTATTAATGAATCATAGTCTTAAATAAATGCATTTCATTTAATTATTGCATTTTATTCAAGAGTTTTTTTAACAAGGTAATATTTCGTGTTTGGAAATATGGAAAATTGTGCCCTAACGTGCTGGATTTTGATTTACCGTTTGACTAAATAACCAAATACCCTTTTAAACTTCGTTGCATGTTTTGGAAATTATGAGGTGATCTTAGTTTTTTGGAGGCCTAGAATATCGTATCCTAACGTGCTGGATGTGGTATTTTATTCCTTTGGAACGAGTGAATCTTAAAATCCAACTCGAGTTGTTCTCACATTTTTAAAGGGATCATGTTTTAACATTTTTTTCTTCAAATTTTCAATGTTAAGACATTAATTCGTCAATTGGTGCCAATTTTGGGCGTTACGAGGGTGCTAACCCTTTCTCGTGCGTAACCGAATCCCGAACCCTTTTTCTCGAATTTCGTAGACCCAAAATTATTGTTTTAATAAATTAAAATGTTTTATTAAAATGATCAATCTCAAGGTGATCCAATCACACCTCGAAAAAGATTGGTGGCGACTCCAAACTTTAGTTTTAAAATGTCGACTCCCGTTTTTCAAAATAAAAAAATGGTTTCGACATTATATATTTTAATTTTTATATAAAAATAAAATTATAAAAAATTAATACAGATTAGACCCAAGTTTTAATATTTTTATCTGAACTGAACTTAAACAAAAATTTAGGCCTAATTTTCAAGCCAAACTCAGCCTGGCCCATAGGCAATTCTAGTTCATACCCAAAAGTAATTCATCCCAATATATCCATATCCAACTTACAAAACACTCATATCTTGCTTTTCTAGGTGTTATTTTTTTTCATAATTGTTGGAATTAGATTGGATTGATTAGTCGAATCAATTGGACTGAAAATAAATTAAAATATCGATTTAAAAAGAAACATCAAATTAATTGACTCACAAACTTAACCAATTGATTGAATCAAAATTTTTTTATTACAGAATTTGAATTTCCTAATTTCACTCTTTTAACTGTAACAAGGATACAACAACTTTGAAAAAAAAACCTCATATTTGTAGTATATAAAATGTAAATCTTAATTTTTTATTAGTATAAAACATTGAATTAATATTATTTTTCATAACATATTTTCTTGGACTCATTATATCAATAGTTATAAGTACATTTAGCTTTTATATATATATATATATATATATATATATAGGGCTTATAGGTAAATAATATATATTGGAGTTATATATAATATTTTAATATATATTATTAATTTCAGTTAATCAACTAATTTGTTTAATTATTTGCTTTTGAACTAAATTAAATCAATAACAAAAATTTTAAAAATCTTTATTCATCCCTGGTCAAATTAATGTTGGTAGCGAATAGATTATCCAAATTTATTCAACTTAATTGGTTAATTTAATTTTAATTGAATATGAAAATTTTACTTTTAGCCTTGATTTAGTAGTTATTGCGTAAAAACGAATGATGTCTTAACACTATTAACAAAAGTCGAGGCCTTGGATAAAAAAATATTATATATGGAATAATATTTGACACATTATTAGTAGAGTTTTTAAACTCCAAACTGTGTTAAAAGATTGTCAAGTGTCTTATAAAGATATAATAAAATATTAGTATTTGGACAATTGTCAACCCTTGACCCTGTTTATGAAGTTTAAAAACTCCACTGGCAGTGTATCAGTATTTTCCCTTAGTAAAAGGGTTAATATTTGGTACATTTATAATATATTTTTTTATTCCACAAACAGCATTAAAAAATTGTCATGTGCTTATTTTTTAAAAATATTTATTTTCTAATATCTTACTATACCCTTATAGGACACTTGATACCCCCTCTGACCTTATTTGTGAAGTTTAAAAACCAATACAATCAGTACCGCACTGGTGGATACACCATTTTTCTATCAGAACTAGTACGTAATGGTACTGCTCGCTTTAATTTACTAAAATTTTAAAAGATATTTAATATGTAAAATATTAAATATATCAAATGAATTAGATTAAATAATTTCAAATATTAAATTATTCATTAGTTATATAAAATACTCATCGATAAACTTCACGATAAAATTTTATCTTTTAATAAATCTAAAATAAATAAGAGAAAAAATCTCACACATTAAACAATAAAATTAGCCACAACATTATCTTTACAAAATCTCATACTAAATATATAAAATAAAAGTTTATCTTATTGTATAATACCAACCCATTATATTTAGTATATATTTATCTAAAAAAAGATTTTATCAATTGTAGGTTTCATCCTCCTTGTAAATTTAAATTTCATAACTAAGTCTACCCTTTAATCTACCCTTTAATGGGTTTATAGAAGGTGGAAAATTAATTACCAAACTTGTTCCGATGAATACATGGAAGGAAAAAAATAAATTTAATATATAAAAGGTTGAAAAAATAATAATTTATAAAATAATTAAACTTATTTTTTTAAAAATAAACATGGCTTAACGAATGTAATTAAAGCAGACAGCACATCAAGCGTTTTCAACTTCCAAGGTCTTTTAGAACTTCGAGATTCAAAATCAAGATCGTTGATGGAATCACATGACTCTTTTGGGCAGTCGGATTCTGATGTCAACGATTCCGGCGGGGACTGGAAATTCCCCTTCGGTATCCCCGACGCTTCCACCGGCATCACAATGGTGTCTCCGCCGGAATCACCCCTGGACAAGCTGCCAGATGATCTTTGTGCCGTGCTTCATGACGGCCGGGAAATATTCCACTCTCCTAGATACAAATCCACCTCCACCTCTGCCGCTTTCTATGATTGCAATGATGATGAAATGATCGACAATCACGGCGGAAAAACTGCTAGTGCTGACACTAGGAGGGCAGTTGATTTGGGAAAGGATGCAGATTTAGGGTTTTCCGAGGAGGAAGTTGATTCGGCGAGGAAGATTAAAAGCACTTCGAATTCAGATTGCACTAAGAAGAAACGGGTATTGCCTTCACAGCCGTTGGATTTTGAAACAGAGTTGCCTTCATTGTCTTACGGCAAAGCGGAGGATGGTGAGAAAGCTGATGAAGAACCGGATGTTAATGAAACCGGGACGGTCCATTCGGATACAAATGCAAGCAGATTGAATGATGATTTTAGGAAAATTAAGCTTCTGGATGTGCTGTTGAAATTGGCAAATGATTGTGAGGAGGATGAGAGTTTAGTATGTCTTAGTCTTTTGGAGGTTGCAGAGAGAAAATGGGGTAAATTCTAGGAAGTGATAAACTGAAAGAGTAAAGGCCAACGAGTTCTTTTGGGGGTGCATTTTAGTATGCTAGATGATGAACATTTTGGGTTTCTGATATTTTCTTCTCGGAAATGAATGGAAGGAAAAGCCTCAAAGATCAAGAAGTGTTTTTTGTACTTTAGATTGCAGGTATGCTGGAATATATATGAACCTGTAAAGCTCTAGGCTAGTATTTTGTTGTTCAAGTCCATGCCTTGGTATTAATGCATAGTTGTAAATGTTAATGAATGGAAAAACCTTTTGGTATGTATTATAAAGAACCTCCGGTTTCCGACTTTGATTGCAAGTTTCGGCTATGATTGTTCTGCATGTGTAGCTCGTATGTGCTTGGACACGCGCGGGTCTGTGCATTAATTCCCCATTCTTCATAGGCATGCTTGGGCACATATGTGTTTATGTCTTAATAGGTTGGTTGGGTTATGGAAATGGACCATTAAGTTTTAGCAATATCTAGAAATTATTGGTGGTTTGGATTGAAGCTTTAACTTGTGGATTGATATTCAGGACCTGATAAGTAGAGCTGAGTTATGATGATATTTGTCAAAGTAGGAAACAAGTGAAAGGTGCTTTTTCTCCCCAGTAAAGAAGGGATACATAAAGCTAAAGTGCTTGCATTTGCATCAAAGCATAGTCTAGTACGCTCCATTTTTTCATTTTTGTTTAGCTCATAAGTCATATGAAAACCGTAGGTACCCACCTTTGTAGGTCATTGTCCGCTACATTGCTCATGCAGTAGTGCAGTTTTGGTGTGAGCGGAGGTGGATTAGTTACCCTGTCTGATTTTTGTCTTTTGCCTTCCATAGCCTACTTTATTGATTCTCCAAATCTACTGTCCCATACTTTGAGAAGTTTCCGAACCCGACTTCTGTCAATTGCCATTTCCACCTTTCAGAGGGCACAGAATGGTGATTTGGAATCGGGTTTGATTATGTTTTGAATTCTGAAAGAAAGAAAGATCGTGCATGTTCTTGAGGGATAATATTTCCACATATTGTTAACAAGATTGGTAGGTCTCTAAAATCAGGTTATTAGCATCTCTATTATTACCAACTCTTGTGCATCCTTTTTAGCTATGTATTTAAGTATATACAGGATTACATAAGATTAGAAAAAAAAAAGAAGCAAAATCTAAAGAAGCAGCACTCTAGTAGCTTCTTAGCTCCTCCAAAGCTAAAAACCAAACACCACAGCCCCACCCGAGTGCCAGTCCAGCCACGGTCAAACTTTGGTCAAGGGTAAAAAAGGAGCAACCATCAAACCTCATTCAGACTTTGGTGTTCAGCATGCAAAAGATGTCGACTGAATAGTCCAGGTAAATAAAAACCAGTGTTAGAGTGGACAAGATGTGGTTTACTGAGCTACAACAAGCCCTTGCCTGTTGCCCAAAACTTCAAAGTAGGATGAAGCAGTTCTGCCTGCAGGAATGAATGAACCTTTTGATGGCACATCAAGCAGCAAATCTCGGTCACAACTTCCGTTGGCAAAATGGAGAGAATCCAGACCAGCACGAGAGAGATACCATCTGGAGGCAAGGCAAATAGGCTTCTCGGACTAAAGCGAGCACCATTGTTGTCTAAGAATGAACATTTCTGCTGTGATGTGAATAGTTTCATGGAGGATAATGGTCTAGAACAATGCTAGTTTCATAGCTGGCAGGTCAATGCATCCCTTGTCTAGCAGAGTTCTCATCCCTTTCAATTCCATGTCCCGAAAATTTTGATGCGCTCTTGCTATCACTATATGCAGGGAAGCTTGAAGACTGAATTTTTAGGATATTTTAAAATTTTTTATAATATTTTGAACTGCGACTAAAATCAACTTAGGTAAATAGTTATTTAGATTCAAATCAACTTAAACTTTTATTTTGTCAAGTCAATGTTGTTCAACATCCAGTCAACAATGGTGAACAATTAATGATTGCGTTATCGGTCAAAAGTCACATCATTTATGATATAAAAGAAAAAACCAAAATGAATAGATTCATTATTGAATGTGACATTTATTTTTAATCACAATTAATTTTTAAATCAAAGAAGAGTAATTTAAGTATTAAAATGAAAAAAAATATAAATATTAAAGTGTGAAAATGAGTATAATTTAGTTAAGTTGTAATATAAGCTAAATTTTATTAAAATTTCGATTTAGTTCTATCAAAATTTAAACTTCTTCTAAATATCTTTATAAAATAATTTGAATTTATTACAAATTTATAATAAAAATATTAAATAATACTTTTGTTAAAATGGTAATGAATAAATCTTCACCGATTTATAAAAATAAAATAAAAATTAAAGCGACAACTAGTCAAGCAGGAGTTTTATTATAATAGATACGCTAAACAACCCCCAACTTTTCGGGAAAAAAAATATGAATCCAATTATTCTTTCTCCATGAAAGTGGAGAAGTCCAACGAATCTTAGCTTCTTAATCACGCTACTTTCTTCGTCGTATTTCTCTCGTCGTCGCTACCTCTTCCGTTATTAGATCTTCGAAGCGTGTTTCTCCCTTCATTTTGTTTGTTTCGCTTTTCTTTTTCTTTAAATTTTCAGTTATGTTCTTATGAGCAAATGAAGGGCCCCCAAAAGTAACACTTTTTCTTTTTCGGCTTTTGTTGTGCTTCCTATTTAATGATTGCTGTGGTGTATGTTTTATTGGTATTTTATTTGTTTTATGATTTATTAAGCCCAGCTTTTTTAGGGTTTGATTATAAATGTGAGTTATTTGGTTAGGATTTTGTTAGAAAAGAAAAAATAAACACCAGTTTTAATCTATGTTACTTGGATTCGAGTGTTAAGGTGGAATACTTGAGTATTTTTATATTTTTAAAATTTTATGTATTTGAAAAATGTTTAGAAAATCATTTTTTCATACTCATATCAATTAATAATTAAAAAATATATTTTCAATCTAGTTTAATTGATGTTCTTCATGTTTTATTCCCCAGATGGAGAGAGTGCCTGCGTTTACCCAACTGTTAAAGAAAGGAGAACTTATATAGATTAACCATTTGTTACTGCCTTATTGATCAGCTCATATTTAGGTAAGTTTGCTCCCTCCAAGAGTTTAAGTGTATAACTTGAAGAATTGTAGTACATTTGTTAAAGCCTTTTAATATTTATTTTACTTGGGTGATTCACGATTGTGGAGATAATGGAATGTGTATGCCTTTTTAAAAAAAATCATATCTTGTATTAATTCTTGACTATGTGTCGGATACGTTGAGAAAAATTTGAAATCTGGGTAACATAGTGGAAGACTTAATGAACCATTGAAACCTACTGCAGTAGAACTATGGTAATCATCAGTTACTTGCAATAGTAGAACTATGGTAATCATCAGTTACTTGCAATAGTAGGACTAACTCGTCTGAAACTTGGAGAAATCAGCTCTTTAGCACAAAGATAGAAGGCTATGCAATGGAGTCTACCTCTCAGGAAATGAATACGACTAACCAACCCGGTCACAAACCTTCGTTCTCGGCTTTGATCGATGCTATCGCATTGCAAGAACAATGTTTTGAACAGTCGCTAGCTAGTCAACAGCTTTGGGCCAAACAGCTTGCTAATGAACAGGAGGCAAAGATAAAAGCAACTGTTCAGAAAATCACAGTGGATGCTGCTGAAGTTGATGAAATTCTTAAAGGGAAAAACATTCTTACATCAGATGTGAAACCAGAAGGGTTTAACTCCAAAAGGTATGATCCGATGGCTTTAATGTATTAAGCCTTTTTCCTCATCATATAGGAAAGATTTGCTTCATCATCAGTGCATGTTATGGTGATTGGAGTGTCTTTCTGTGCATAGATTTTCTGTCTTTTTAACATACAAGCTGGAATGTATTGATGTCTCAGTTTTCGGTATCTTTAGCTCTATGGTGAAACTGATGATTCTGATGTTGAATTTCACTCAACAAACTTGCTGCTGTCTATTTCATACATGCTAACAATGTTTAGAGATGTGTTTCTGTTTCTTATTCATCAATATGTGCACCTTTTTTGGTTCATCGAGTGTTTTTATCTTGTCTACGGGCAGTGAGGAAGGGGAGCGTCAATCACAGCCTCCATGTGGGCAATTTTCAACATCGAGATCCCGATCTACCTCTCTCGTCCGGTATCCAGAACCAGATGTTTACGAGGAAAATAGAAAGTATTCCCCAAGAGATCATGTCAGCAAGAGGGATCTTGGCTATTTCAACTCTGACATCCGATATAATCGTTACAAGGACCAACAGAGACCAAATTCCCAGAGTTTCAAATACCAACCAGGTGATGGTAGAGGCAGAGCTTATCGTAGGGCATCGAGAAGTCCTGAGGCTGACACTAACCCTCACTATGGAAGGTCTATTGATAGCAGAAAGCATAGAGAAAGAAGAGGTGCATCACCCTTGGAAAGAAGCTGGAAAAGGGAAAGATCTCCATCAAAATCAACGTCTCAGAGATATTGCCATGAGGATTCTAATTTCGGAAGGTCGGGGAGTTTCAGATACCAGTCGGGTGATGATACTGGCAGAAACTATCATACAGTGTACCAAAGACCCACTGATGTCGATATCCCCCACGATAGTAGGTTTATTGATAGCAGAAAACATAGAGAAAGGAGTGGTTCATCGCATATGGAAAGAAACTGGAAAATGAAAAGGAGATCTCCATCTAAACCTAAGCATCAGAGTTATTTCGACAAGGACTCCCATAGTTTCAGATGCCAGCCGGGTGACAGTAGAACCAAAAGTTATGACAGTAACCCTCACCATGGAAGGTCTATTGATAGCAAAAAGCATAGAGAAAAGAGAGGTGCATCACCCTTGGAGATTGGTAGGAGTCACAAGAGTAGACATCTTTCAGCGGAAGACCGAAAAGATGGTTACAGAGACAACGGTGATGAGAAGATTAGTGAGCCTACAGGTGGCAGGAGTGGATGTCAGAGTAAGCCAACCGTGGATGAAACTTTGGAGAAAACACTATATTAGGTACTAGCTTATGTCGTTTTAAAGCAACTTTTCGTCCCTAGTAGAACATTGTTTAGTCTTCCTGTTGGGTAATGTTTCTTTGGTAGTACTCAGTAATGTGGTACTTACTAAAAACATTTTCTTATTTTGGTTTTATGTACTATTCGGTCAATGGATTAACATTGGAGCAATAGAAAAACAAACCCTTTTGAGCCACCATGGGTTCCCAGCAACGAGTTCTATTGAAGAAATTGGTGCAACTGTGGCTCATAGAATGGAACTGAATGTTGGTAGATGTGTGTGGTGGGCAAAACCCATCATATATGCAAACGGCGAACGACGTTAACATATGGCAAAAGTTGAAATAAAATAACATGGTTATTAACTTATTATATTAACATGATGCTTTAGTACAAAAAGCAACAAACTTTCATGTCTCCAAGGCAAGGTTAGATGGGAAAAAGTTCCTCAGCTAATGCTTTGTGATTTAGTCTCTCCTTTTCTTCTTTTTCTCGCTCTTCTCAGCTGAATTTTTCAACTGAAAACACAAGAATGTTCAGTGTTAGTTCGTGTATACCAAAATGAAAAATTAATATAAAGTCAGCCATTAAAGATAGCTTTATCAGGTATTCCAGCTTGACTCACCATAATTATCAGAATGCGGACAAATACAGCAACAAAATCAGTGAAAAGAGTCAGGGCATGCTTCACGTAGTCCAGGTCACCCAAGTGTGCTTTCTCGATTATGTCATGCGTGTCAACTATCATATATCCCACAAACACCAAAAGCCCTAAGTAGATCTGTGAGGACAATCAAAGGCAAAGAGGGAAGGTCAATAGCAGCTTTTCAAGTACAACGAGACAGAAAGTTTCTGGCTAATATTTGCTTGCCTCAGTCATAAAGAGGGCTGTGGAACCACCAAAGATGGAGGAAGCAAAATGCAACCAGAGAAGCACGGACACACCAGATGAGAGCAAGCCACCAAGGTAAAGGTACTCTCGTCGCCTTGCTAACATAGCAGCTCCTGAAAAACATGCAAAGGCCAATGCCGTTCCCACAAATGAAGCTACCAATACACTGTCATTGTGGATAAATACACCATTAGTACAAGCCATTTTTTTAGTATTATTATTAATCATTTGCAAAGGAAGAAAAGACAAACAAAGTCACCCACCCAAATGAGATTCACGGGTCCAGATAATAGTAATAGTAAAATAGAAATTAAGCATAGTATTATCTTCCAAATGTAACACAAATTAATATGATTCTTGAAACAAAATCCAAGGATTTTCACCGCATGGATGTATCGTTAATATCACAAAATTACCAATTTAGCTTTTATAGGAAATATACCTGGGGTCGATTTGAATAGCCAAGTCAATTAGAGGACCGATTGAAGCTCCTTCAAACACTGCCGATGCCATTAGAAGAGAAACTCTCTTTTGCTGCAAAATTAATAAAAACAAAGGAAAAGATGAGTACATGCAAAAAGAAATATCATCATCTTATACAAATGAAGAAAGATTATTACCTTTTCACAAGGAGGGGTGGAAAGGAGCCAAATAATGGTTCCTAAGCATGCAAATGTGGTGAGGTAACCCCCAATGTTCCAAAGAATATGGAGATAAGCTCCAACAGCAGAGGCAATCAGTGCATAACATAAGGTCAAATAAACCTGCAAATTAGAAACGCTATGCTCAGATAATCGAGATCATTTTTCTTATAAGCAGAAAAATAATTAAATAGATGGATAAAATCATAACAAGCATTTATAATCACATAAAAGATGAGAACTGCAATACGTTTTAACTCTCAGAAGAAGCCAAGAAAGATTCAATCCAACGTTCAAAATCTTAAGTAGCAAATTAGATTTACCTGCTTGAGATGAGCTTGAACGATGGGAGAGATCTGACGGAAATTCTTGAGAGTATCGTAACTCCAGTTGTTCCTCGATTGGGAATCGAAGAAGGAAGTGAAGGCATCCATTTGTTTGCTGAGAAATAGCAAGAAAATTCACAGAGAAAACCAATGAAAAACTGTCGGAATTCTTTCTTTGTTTTGGTTATTTTAGTTACGAGGTGGAATGGTATTTATCGATAGAGAAGGATGCCTTGATTTCACGAATTTTTATTTTTACAGGGATTAAGTTGCTTAAAGCAATTTTAAAATATTGAGTTATTGTAATTTTTTATCCTGAATTTAATAATTAAGTTCATCTGAATGTTTGTATTTTTTCATTTTCATTTTTATATATAAATTTGACAAATAAACTCATTTTAGTCTTGAATTTAAAATATAAAATTATAAAAATATATCACATGTATTTTCATGACAACTTGAACATATTAAAATTATTAAATTTTGCTAAAATCTAAATTTAAGCATTAAAATAAGTCTAATTCCCAATTGAATATTGAATTCAATAATTTAAATTTATATTAACCTAAATATTTTAGGACCAGGTACCAGATAATTTCTCAACATTAAAAAGAATGATTAAATACGGCAAATATTGGAAATTTGCACTTATCCAATATTTGAGAAACCGACGAAAGGAAAAAGCGCAAGTGCTCTGGAAAATTCGAGGTGTCATGGGTTGAAAACCGAAAGCATCAATCTTCGTTTCGGCTGCCGATGCGTCACGTAGACCAATAGAATATCGCCATGTCAACACACTACTTCCATTGCCAACATCATAATTTTTTATTCTCTCAGGGAATATAAAGGATATATTGCTAACAGCCTTCTAGAACTCAAAATATCATTCCAGAATTTAAATTTCTTGAGAATTTAAATTCTCAAGTTTAATTTTAACTCAAAAGAATAGGTTTTAAAGCATATAAGATGTTTTCCTCTTAGTCCCTGATAAACCATAGACCCTTGCGTCACCAAAATGGTAATAATAAATCTTACATTTAGCTATTAGATTAGGAGCATTTTTTTATACAACTTGAACATGTAAGAGGAAAGTCCATGCATTTAGAGCATTTAAGAAGTGCAGAAAAGATTTCAAACCTTCAAAAATGGAGTTACAGAGTTAGTGTCCTTTGCTTTTCCAGATTTTCATGTATTGAAGCCAAAAATTCATGCTTAAGAGCATCCTCTGCTGTAATCCTTAATCTTGGGTTCACTGTTAAGCACTTGTCCACAAGATCGTAAAGCGAGCTCGGTATCTCTGTAAGGAAGTCTCGTCTCTTCGTATTAATTCGGCACCACTGCCGTAGGTTCATAGATGTTAAAGACTGCTTACCATAGAGCTCCTATAACAAAAGTATTAGCAATTTACTTTTAAATAAGTTATAGTTGCAGATCATGCATTATTATACTTGCATTTATTATACCTCAGGAAATGAGGATTCACGATTATGTAACTTGGCAACTTCCCAAAGGTCTTCACTGCCTCTCAGCTTTGCAATATCATTTATATTCCTGAAAGTGCCAAAAGATGTCGGGAACATAAGCCATCAAACAAGAAACTGGATCGAGCGGTTTCGGTTAAAGAAATCTTACTGTTCGGGATCACTAATAAAGGGTGATTTCCCTATCATTAGGTAGAGTAGAGTGACCCCAGCAGACCAAATATCAATTTTTGGACCTTGATGTTGAGATCTGAATAAGACCTGAAGAAAATAACAATACCAATTATCAAGGAAATCTGGCATAGACTGTTAATATTTTTCTTGGACATGTTGTTTTGGTTATCTAATGAATTCAAAGCATAAGAGCACCAGGTATTTTCTTTTTTTATTGAAAATCAAAATATGAATTGAAGTTTATCGGTCATTACCTCTGGAGCTCGGAAGCCTTTTGTTCCAGCACAAGGACCTTTTGTCTTATGCTTCCCATCCCCTGCAAGTGAATAAAATTTGATGAGTTTTACTAAGGAAAATGATTCTTTCAAACCAAAGTTCCAAAATTTACCCAAAAGATGCTTGCCTTTGTTCTTGGCAAAGTCAACCCCCGATAAAGCTAAGCTAGTTGAGCTCAAAGGCATTGGAGTAGGATGAAGAACCTGTCTATCCCATTTTCCTGGAGAAGCAGCAACTCGCTTTCTCATGTGAGCAGAAACATGTGACACTCCAGGTTTTGGACTCTGTATTGCTTCCTGTGCCAGACTGATGAGCTCTTTCCTGCCTTGGCATGGCAAAGGCTCTCTGAGCCTTTCTGCTGAGGGAGTCCTTGCACTTAAATCCTTTGTTGAGGTAATGCCTGAACCATCTACACCCTGACTATTTATTTTATTCCAACTACTCAAGTCATTATGAGGAGCCTTCCTTTGAATTGTTGTCTTCCTCATGTTCTTAGTCTCTAAAGTTAACATGGAGCCTTTGGTTGCCTCTATATTGATTCCCTCTCTTGATTTGATATTTAAAAACTTGCTGCTATTTGTCAGATGAATGGCTTTGGCAGGAACGATATTATGATGAAACGTTACATCATATCCCGACTTGGATTTGTCTGTGAAATGCATAATGCCACATCAATCATAAATAGATGGTCCTCTTCATTGCCTACAGTAAAAAGTACTAGGATTCTTAATTTCAAGCTCCAGAAAAAAGGAACTAACCCATACTCCTGTACTTTTGATGCATTTCCTGTCAAAACAAGAGAAGAAACAAAACTAATAGTCCTCAAATTAGAGCACAAAAATATTGCCACCGGGGGGCGGGGGGGGGGGGGATATATAAACGGCCAACCACAGGATCATGTAAGGTTGGCACTTAGCTACTTACCATGGCAAGATTGAAATCAATAAGATAACCTTTGTTGGTCTTACGAGAGAAAAGAAAGTTTCCTGGTTTAACATCTCTATGAACTATTCCCTGCATGCGTATAAAGAGTTATTAAGAACTTGTAATTTTGTAGAATAGATGCATCGCATCCAGAAAATCACATACCTGCTTATGAAGATTTGCAAGAGCTTTGAACAAGCAAAAAGCATACCACTTTAACTGAAAAACATCTATTTCTCTTTTCAACACCTGCTCAATGAAACAAACACACCATCAAGCAGAAGAACAAACAAAATATGGCTTCCAAAATTCTAATAATTACCTCAGGCCTATCATGCTCAACATACTGCAGAACAAAGCAATCAGAATTCTCACTCTTAATGCATCCTTCATATCGAATTATAAAGTTCTTTCCCCTGGCATTGACAAAAAGAAAATATGAAAGATTGGTGGAGGGAAGAAGAGCTTAATATAAACTGCTTTGCTTTTGTAAACAAGCAGGTTTTCTTTAAAGTGAAACAAACTTCTTACCCAAAACGCTCCAGCATTTTCTGCTCATTGTTAACGTAGTTCTTATGAGCATTGGCATGAGGACCTGCGATGAGATAAACAAATAATATAACAACAGGGGAATGACCCATACATGTAACCCAATAAGAGTCCTCATTGCAGCACAGCAATGCAACTGCATGTTATATCAATTTTCCTCTTACATTTAATGGCAACTAAAGCCCCGTCATTCTTCCTTCGAGCCCTGTACACAGTGCCATAACCACCTGCCAATTAAAGTTTCACCTTAGCAAATTAATAAATCATCTTAGCTATAAGCAGAACTATGATGTGAAATGCAAGCAAGAAAAATTGAAGCTATGGTACCTGAACCTTCTTCCTCTTCTACATTATAAGATTCAAAGTCAGGTAATACTTTCGGCTTTGCCTGGTCCTAAAGCAAGCATACATCGATATTTATATTACAATTAAAATAAAGCACAGCAGCCAACTCAGGCTTATTAAATAGACTCCACTTACAAAAATGGAAGTAATAGAACATTATACAAGAGATAGCAAGCTACAAATGCTGAGGTGAGCTTACCTGAAGAGAAATAGAGGTAGAGTTTGCCCTTCTTTCATTAACATATATATCCTTATGGTTCTGAGTTGATTTCTGCGCAGTGCGAGCTGACAAATTATCTTTTACACGATACCTCTTTCTTTTGTAAGTACTGACAACATTGGTATCCCCTAAAGACTTGTTGGGGGTTTGCAATACTGGAGGCATAACACTAGATGCTGCTGGTACGATTTCGAGTTCTTCACCTGGAGATGGCATCTTATGATTGAAGTTACCCTCATCAAGGCTTTTCAAATCCCGTTCAGGTAGTTTATCAGAAAGACTAATGTTAAATGGAGGAGACAGATCTTTCACTCCTTGTCTTCTTACTAAATCAAGTTTCTCCTCTTTCTTATTGTCCTCCACATCCACTTCATTGTCTACTGTTCTAAAACTTCTTTTGGTAAAATCCACATAAAATTTTCCACCCAACGCCACTCCTATATTGCTCGTCTCAGCACACTCGGGAAAGTTTATACCATTGAGGATAACAGCTTTGGTTTCTACTTCAGGTTTACTACCAACCAATTCTTTGCTGACATTTCCCAACATATAGTCTTCCACATTTACCTTGCTTTCTACATTTTCAATGCCCTCTTCTCTAGCACTACTCATTCTGCTCATATCATCAGTTAAATGGTACTGCACCTGAATTTTTTTTCATCAATTAGCGTTTGGAGACTATAACACTGAAATGAATAAATTACTAAAGATAGATTTGCTTGATGGCATTTCCAACTCGAAGATCTAAAATTATCATCAAAAACTAAAAGTATAGTCAAATCAATCTAAAAACTACTACAAATTCGCAATGTCAAGGAGTTAATTGGCAGATCTATTGTGTAAAATAAGCTCAAAAAATACCTTCGTACAATAATTTCGAATTCTCTTCAACGAAGGAATCAACTCCCTTTCGTTCTCATCCTCAGAAAAATCAGAAGCTGAAAATTTAACTTAAAGGTCAACCAAAAAAAAAACACGAAATTAAACAAAAAAAAAGTGAAAAAATGGCTCGTTTTGGAAATTACCATATCGATCCCTCTTGCAAAGCCATATCTTCGGGAAATTGCGGAACGGAACCGGCAGCGAAGTGAAAGCATCGGCGACAGTGAAATTTCGAGCTATATAAGCGGCGAAAAAAGAAAGGCCAATTGAAGAGATAGCGACGCGATGCTTGTCGTCTGAGAGAGTGATGGGAGAATTCGGGATGGAACAGAGCGAGAATATGATATCGGGGCTAGCCGGAAACAGTGTGCATTGGGAAGCGAGGTCCGAGATAGGGGCGGGCTTGCCGATGAAGATTATAAGAGAAAAAACATGCCAGGCCTTTTGAGACTCGGTGGCTGAGAGTTTTAGTGACTCAGTGAGTTGATCCAAGTTACTTTTCATTTCGATTATGGATTTGGGGAGAGGAGTAATGTTGAGGTTTGAAAAATGGAGGTAATTTACTAATTTGCTGGAATTTTGAGACGATAGTGAAAAGGGCGGGAGTCAGGCACGTGATCTGGATTTTTAAGATTTAACTTGTGCGAGTTTTCCTGCTATTGTTTTAGTAATGGTTAAACTTTGATATTAGTCCCTGTACTTTATAAAAGTTATGAATTTAATCCTTATACTTTAATTTGGTCATTTTTAGTCCTTTTACTTTTCGATTTTTAAAATTTCAGCCTTCAACCGAATAATAGCTGTTAAGTTTATTAGGTTAAATTCCGCTATTTTCAAAATCTAATGCTACAAACATATTATTATATGTGTAATAACATGTCAACTTATCATAAGTATTAAAAGTAAAGATTAGAGCCAAAACTCAACTAAATACATGGTTTTGTCCATGACTTTCATAGTTATCATGCCTCTGGGAAAACTAGTAGCATAGTTAAGGGTGAGTTAAAAGTACTATAAAAACCCCAATATTAGTAGCCAAATTACGTTTTCACCATTTATTCAAAAATGGATAAATTAGATATTTTATGTTAGATTAAAGAGCAAATCGGTTATTTTTGTTAAAAGCTACACGTGACATGTTATGTGCACCTCATGCTGAGGTATAGGGGCCAGTTTTTAAGGGTAAAAGTGGATGAATTTTTTTCACAAAATAACTATTTACTTTTTAATCTAATGTATTCTAGTTTACTCATTTCTTGAGTATATGGAATAAATTTAAATATGAAACTTCTAATACAATAGCATCATTGATTGTTTTATATGTGAAACCTTTTGCCTGTGGGAAAATAAAGGCCCTGGGCCGAAACAAGGATTGACTATCCTCTTACTGGAATAGATGGGAGTGGGACAGCGAAAATTGGGTATCCATTGATGTTGCTTTTCTGGCTTGTTGCTCATTGGTAATGCGTGTTGCAGGTCAATTAGGTGATACTTCCCATCAACATTTCACTTATGGACCTATGGTCGTAAACGGCCTATATTCATTTATAACGACCGCAGTCGCAAAGTTCTCTTAGAGGGGATTCCCGTGCTTTGGCAACAGTGACTCCATAAATCCATGGCACTAGATCAGTTGGCATTGCTCTTAGCCCTCCGCGAAAGACTGGGATGCGGTTTTCATAATGCTAATGGCCTGAGCTCTTATTCGCAGTACTTCTCTTGAAGGTAATCTGATACCAATTTTATTGCAGCAATCATACAAGAAGATGACCACTGGATACTACAATTTTTAGGTTTCTCTAAAATTAAAGCTAGAAATTATATCCCAAGACTCGCATTCGAAATATAAAATACTTTTAATACAATTATGACATGAATACACACATATCCCCATGATATCTCTCTCAGAACTTTTCATTAGGAACCGTGACAAAGATATTCACTGTGTATGCACCCTGCTCCTCCTCTGGTAAAGGAATTACGACGACAACACCACCCAAAATCGATCGAAACCAATGGGAAAAGTGAACGGGTTTATTTCCTAGTTGGAAACTAACATCGTTTGTCCCTAAATCATCCCAATTTGCACTCCATTTTAGCCTTCAGCTTCGGCTTCAACATCTCATGTTTTCAGCAGCTTTCTACCTTGATGACTCAAACGATTCATTCACAAACAAACAAAACTCAGCACCCATTTCACTTCCAAGGCCGTTCTCCGCATCCTCAACACAAGCTAATGTTGTTCCAATAGGGCCGGAAGCGTGTAAATTATTGTACTAAAAAATCACACAAAGTTCAATTCCCAGGGAAGAGAGGTGGATCACAAGGATCTCTTAAATACCAAGTCTTTCCTTAGTCAGAATATCCCTTCTATAGTAATTTAATAGCACAATTAAATACTACTATTATACCTCAAATATTGAAAGAAAAATAGGACAAGAAAGAACACAAGAGTTTTAACGAGGTTCGTAAATTATACCTACGCCCCTGCACTAACACCGGATGATAACTTTACTATCTCCAAAATATTACAAACAAATAGAATTCCTTAAGAATTCTCAAATGGGAGAAGAGAGAAAACTAAGAGAGAAAGATTGGTTGGGATAGTTGAAATGAAAAATGATTAGGCCTAATTATAGTTGAGGTACAGGGACCAAATTGCAAATGGCCTAAAAAATTAGGGACCAAAATTGTAATTATCCCTTTCAACTTTAAACAACTTGCCTATCACTTTTTCTTTTGGTGCCAATTGCACCTCCCATTTTTGACTTTTCAACACCCCCTTAATTGACTTTTCAACAATCTCCACCTTGAAGATTTGATTAGGATAATCACATCTTCACACACTTCCTTCAACTCCCCATATTCGATAAACTATTTTTTGTAGTGCCTCCAAATGCGCTCTCGAGCGCCATACACCTGAAGGTTCTCAAATTATTAGGATGTTAATCAAGTTCAAACAATGATTAAACTTGATTGTTGTTACCACCTTGGTCATCATATCTCGGGATTATCTGCTTTCTAATCTTCAAGTAGAATTTTTCATTTTCAAAGACTTCCCGCACAAAGTGATATCTTACGTCGATATGCTTGGTTCTTGAATGATAGACTTGATTTTTCGCTAAATGAATAGCGCTCTGACTGTCACAAAAAAAAAACTAATATGACTTTGAACAACTCCCAAGTCTTTCAACAATCCATTAAGCCAAATAGCCTCCTTAGCGACTTCTCAGAATCGCCATATATTCGCCTCAGTAGTAGACACGACCATCGAGACGTAAGGTAGACTTCCAACTCACTGAGGCTTTAGCAAGAGTAAACAGATACCCCGTAGTTGAACGACGTTTATCTAAATCACTAGCAAAGTCGGAATCAACATATCCAACTACAAACTGACCAAATGTTTCATCCTTCTCAAAAACTAAACTAATGTCTATGATTTTTCGAAGATACGTAGAATCCATTTCACAGCTTGCCAATATCCTTTTCCAGGATCATGCATATACCTGCTCACAAATCTAACAGCTTGTAAAATGTCACGCCGCGTACACACCATCGCATACATCAAACTCCCAACTGCATTAGCATATGGAACTTTTGCCATATATTCTCTTTCTTCTTCAGTTTTTGGAGATAATTGAGCACTAAGTTTCAAATGAGAAGCAAGTGGGGTACTTACATGTTTTGTGTTTTCATTTACACCAAAATATTGTAATACCTTTTTCAGATATTGCTTCTGATTCAAACAAAGCTTGCCTCTCTGTCTATCTCTACTTATCTCCATGCCGAGAATCTTTTTGGCCTCACCTAGATCTTTCATCTCGAACCCTTGATTCAACTGAGCCTTCAACTTATCTATCTCTTTTTGGCTCTTCGAAGCGATTAACATATCATCAACATACAAGAGTAGATAAATGAAAGATCCGTCATACGACTTCTGCAAATACACACAATTGTCATATTTGCTTCTTGTGTATACGCTTTCTCATAAAGCTATCAAATCGCTTGTACCACCGCTTCGGGATTACTTCAATCCATATAGCGATTTGTTCACTTACAAACCCAATTTCTACCACCAACATCTGTATCCTTCGTGAGTCATATAGATCTCTCTTCTAACTCACCATGCAAGAAAGTCATCTTAACATCAAGTTGAGCTAGCTCTAAATTCAACTGTGCTACCAAGGCCAACAAAATTCGATGGAGGAATGCATCACAACAGGGAAAATTGTAACGACCGAATTTTACCGTTCAAAAAAGTGTATTTTCGGTCTCCATTTCGAAAAGATTCAGTAAATATTTATTAAAAATATTTACAAGTAAAATGAGTGGTTAATTAGAGTTTAATTAAGTGAATTTAATTTAATGAAGAGTAATTAAGAAAAGGACTAAATTGAATAAAAGATGAAAGTTAAATTGTAGATTAAAAGAAAATGAAGAGGACCAAAATGGTAATTATGCCATTTGTCCTAAGTGAGGCGGTGTACCGTGAAGAAAATCTAAGATTTTTTTTATGTTTTAATTATATTATATTATATTATATTATATTATATTATATTATATTATATATAAACATAAGAAACAGAATGGAATGGAAACGAAACAGAGAATAACAGGGGAGAAAGAAAGGAAAGAAAGAAAGAAAGGGAGAAAAGGGAAAATTGATGTTTTGAAGCTTTAAACTTTAATTGGTAAGTCAATTTAGCCATTTTACTTAATTTTGATGTTTTAGAAGTTTTAGAACAAAGTTTTGATGAAATTAAGTTAATATTTTGAAGTTATTAGATTTCTAGATATTGTCCATGTTAAATAAAATGATGAATTAAGGGCTAAATTGATAGAAATTCAAGTTAGAAATGATATAATGATTGAATTGTAAAGTGATTCATAAGTTTTATGCTTTAAGGACTAAATTGGAAGAATTTCGAAATTATGGTTTTATGATGAAAAATAGATAATTATGTCTAAGTTTGGTTAAAAATTGAGTAGAAATAAAGTATGAATTAAGATAGAAAAGTAAGTGAATTTAGTTAGAATTAAATTGAAATTAAAGTAAATCAACATTTTGTATTGGACAGCAGCAGTAGTCTAAGTTTGAAAAATCATCAAAATTGTAGAAATTGAATTAGAGGATGAATAAAATATAGAATTAAAGATTATTGAGTTTAGTTTCTTATAGAAGAAACTATATAAGCAATTGAATTGTAAATTATGAGATATAATAAATTTTGTGAGACAAGGTCAGAATGAATTCGGGTTCCCCTGTTATGACTTTGGAAAATCACCAAAAATTGAATAAAAATAATTAGAGGCTTAAAGTTATATTTTTAGAATCCCTAATGAGTATATTTTCATTAGAAATCAACGAGAATGTTATCCGAGTTCTGTACTGTGAGATAATTAATTTTTAGTGAAGAAGGGACAAAACTGTCAGACAGCAGAATAGGGGTGAATTTAAAGAATAAACTGTACTTAATGGCTAAACCAAAAATTCTGAAAATTTTATTGTAAGAAGATTTGTGAGTCTAGTTTCAGGAAAAATTAGCGGATCTTAATTTAGAATTCTATAACTCAAGATATGAATTAGTAATGTATTAATGATTATGAATTGTATTAATTTCGTAGTCAATGTGGTACCAGAAATCTCGGCTAAGAAAGGACAAGACAAAGTCAACGGGGGTTAGCTCGAAAATTACGGTTTGTATTTCTATAATCCGAACCTAATACTTAATTGTTGAATTTATTTCTTAATATGTATATTAAGTGTTTTGAAGTAAGAATTATTGTGTTTTGCAAATGAAATGGATTGATATAGTATGTGATGAATTTATTGAATTTATATTGATTGAATTGGCGTATATATATAGATATATATATTGAATATTGAATATATATTGATTATTTGAATTGAATTGAAATATAAATTGTTTGAAAATTTTAAATATGAGATTTGTGATATTTGGATATTTGTTATTGAAAAGTGAATTGAATTGTATTGAATTATGAATTTATGTGATTAATTAAAATGTGTATTGATTGAAAAAAATTGAAAGTGAATTGAATACCCTATTAACAGTATCGGGCTGAGTCGGATATAGTTGGCATGCCATAGGATTGGAAGTGTTCAGGGATTCTTCGACCTCGAGTCGATGAGACACTGGGTGTCACTATATTTCTTCGGATAGATTCGATGAGGTACTGGGTACCAACTTTACTTCGGCTAGGCCGATGAGACACTGGGTGTCAAATATTGCTTCGAACTATCCGATGAGGCACTGGGTGCCATATTGGTGTGTTTGGTTGGATCCGTGTATCCGCCAAGGTCCGAGTCTTGTTAATAGGGGTAAATAAGTGAAAAGATAAGTCGAGTGAATTTGATTGATTGAGCTATTGGAATGAAATGAGAAATTGAATTGAGAATTGAAATTGAGATATGAGATTGAAAACATGAACCAAAAGGTTCATGAAATGAGTGAAGTTCAAATGGATGATGATTGATGTTAGAATGAATTAAAATGGTATATTGTTAAGAAGTAAAGTGTGAAAACAAGTGAATTGTGAATATATTGTATAGAATTTATACGGTAAGTAAATGAAAAGAATTGAACAAATATGTTATTATGTTTGTTATATGACTTGTATAGAATTTATATGGTAAGTAATTGAAATTTTATCTATAAAACAAATAAATGAATACTTATAATTGTTATTGTGATTTTAAGTTTAATTCTTATATTATTAAGTGTTCGGATTATGGAAATACCACTTGAGTATACCATACTCAGCAGTCGGTTTGTTTCGCATGCAGTCTCTAGTAAAGATAGAACGTTGAATCAGATCCCAATTCGATCCCGAATTCATTAAGGTAAAGTCGTTAACTATTGGTAATGGCATGTACTTAGGATGTTTTATGAGAGTAATTTAGGTTGTAGATGTACTCATGAAATGAGTAAATTATGGTTGGCAACGGTATGTAGTATGAATTTTGAAATTTACTAAAAATTCGTAGTGATTCTAAATTAGTCCCGAATTGAATTTATCTGTTCATATTGGACCGCGAGGGCCCATTAAAGGGACGACATCTTAAAACTAGGATGTGTGTAAATATTTATTTTAATTAATGACCGAAATTGATCTGATCGATTGGTAATGTCTCGTAACCTGTTCGATGATTTCAGATAGGTTACTGTATGCTACAAAAATACATTATTGTAGTCAATTCCCTCATTCTGAGCGTAGCCTTTAGCTACCAATCTTGCCTTGTAGCGAACATTTTTCTTGCTAGGAGATCCATCTTTCTTTGCGAATACCCACTCGCATCCGATTGCCCTTTTACCTTTTGGTAATTGCGCCAACTCCCAAGTATTGTTCTTCTGGAGAGACTGCATTTCTTCATCCATGACGCTTTTCCATTTATCACTTTCTAAACTTTTCATTGCTTCTTGATAAGTGATAGGAATATCACCAACAACGGGAAGGGCGTAGGCCACCATATCAGTAAATAGAGCAGGTCTACGAATTTCTCTCTGTGGCCTTGCAACTGCAACTGGTTCTGGTATACTTAATGGTTTTTGGGTGAGAACCTCTTCAACCTCTAATTCCTCCATTGTGGCTGAAGCATTAGACTTATTAACTGGGCAAATCCCCATTTGCTCAAACTTCACCTGTTTTGGAGTACACTCCACCTGCTGTGGAGTATCGCTTGTCTGAAGATCTTCATCTGCTACCTTTTTCAATGTGGTAGATTCATCAAAGGTAACATCTCTGCTACAGATCATTTTCTTTGTGTCTAAGCACCAAAGACGAAATCCCTTCACTCCAGAAGTGATTCCCATAAAGAGAGCTTTATTTGCCCTCGAATCTAACTTTGACTCCTTCACATGGTAATATGCAAGGATCCAAACACATGTAAGGAATCATAATCAGAATAGGTTTTCCGCACCATACCTCCATAGAAGTTTTTCTTTCTAATGCAGATGATGGCAAATGATTAACAAGATGGCCAACGTATGTCACAACCTCAGCCCAAAATTGCTTGCCCAACCCAGCATTGGACAACATACATCGAACTTTCTCCAGTAATGTTCGATTCATACGCTCTGCCACTCCATTCTGCTGTAGTGTATCCCTAACTGTGAAGTGTCGAACAATACCATACTCTTGGCACACATCGAAGAACGGATCACTTTTATATTCCCCTCAATTGTCCGTCCTAAGCCGCTTGATTTTCTTGCCAGTCTGGTTTTTGATCATAGTTTTCTATTTAAGAAAAACTCTAAGCACTTCATCCTTAGTTCTCATGGTATACATCCAAACTCTTCTGGAAAAATCATTAACAAAAGTAACAAAGTAGTGTTTTCCTCCCAATGAAGGTGTTTTGGAAGGCCCCACACATCTGAGTGAACATATTCCAAAATACCTTTTGTATTATGGATAGCAGTGCTGAATTTCACTCTCTTTTGCTTTCCCAGAACACAATGCTCGCAAAATTTTAATTTGCAAGCCTTTGCACCTTTCAACAATCCTTGTTTTGCCAGAATTTGTAAGGATTTTTCGCTGGCATGTCCCAACTTCATATGCCATAACTGCATTGAGTCCAATTCTTTGTTACCGGAAGCTGCAGCGACTGCTCCAATACCTGTACTACCTTGGTAGTAATACAAGTTATTTTTCCTGATGCCCTTCAATATCACAAGTGCGCCAGATGTCACTTTCAAAACCCCATATCTCATAGTAACAACTGAGCCATTGGATTCCAAGGCTCCCAATGAGATGAGATTTTCTTCAAACTGGGCACGTACCGAACATCAGTCAGAACTCTAGTTGATCCATCTTGATTCTTTAATTGGATTGAACCTATCCCACAGTTTTACAGGCATTGTCATTGCCCATATAAACAGCTCCTCCATTTAGCTCAACTAAATCAGAGAACCACTCCCGGTTAGGGGACATATGATAGGTACAACCCGAATCCAATATCCATTCATCTGAATGGAACGACGATGATGATGCAACCAGTGATAGTTCAGAGTCACTGGTATCAGGCTTTACAACACAAGCATCTACAGCAGCTTTTCCCTTATTCTTCAGTTTTGGACAATTTTTCTTCCAATGGCCTTTCTCATGACAAAAGGCACATTCATCTTTCCCAAGTCTGGACTTTGACTTTGATCTCCTCTTCTGAGTTTTCTTCCGAGTGTATGAACGACCTCGGACTACTAAAGCTTCTGTATCTCTGATTGAGTTTTTCTGTTTGTCCTTCTTTCTCTGCTCATAATCGTATAAGGCCGCATGCACTTTCGCCGAGATATATCACTCTGCCATGAAGTAGAGTAGTTTCTAGGAACTCAAACTCCTCGTGAAGTGACCCCAACAAGATCAAAGCCAAATCTTCATCTTTGAATGTCTCATCCATATTTAGCAAATCGGTGACTAACTGATTAAATTTGGTGATGTGATCATTCATTGTGGTACTTGGGACGTAAGTGAAGCGAAAGTCTTTTCTTCAAGTGGAGCTTATTTTGACTGTTTTCTTCAAAAATTTTTCTTCAAGTGCCACCCACAACTTATTTGCGAAGTCTCCTTTGAAAAGCATACCTCTGCTCTCGAGAAAGGCATGATCGAATTGTGCCACATGCCAACCGATTGATCACCTTCTAATCTTTCTTCTGTACATCATCTGGTTTCTCTTTATCAATGGCAATGTCTAGACCCTGCTGAAAAAGGGCATCTAGAACCTCACTTTGCCACATACCAAAATGGCCCGTGCCATCAAAGATCTCCACGACCAATCTTGCATTTGCAATTGTCGGTCTTGTCCACATGGACGATGTTGAAGCTCCTACACCGACCGTTTTCTCCATAATCTTTCAATATACCTAAGGAAATCTTTTCTGATGTGGAAGATCGGTTTAAAATGCAACCACAGAGCATACTATGATTAACTTTCGACTCTGATACCACTTGTTGTTCCAATAGGGTCGGAAGCGTGTAAATTATTGTACTAAAAAATCACACAAAGTTCAATTCTCAGGGAAGAGAGGTGGATCACAAGGATCTCTTAAATACCAAGTCTTTCCTTAGTCAGAATATCCCTTCTATAGTAATTTAATAGCACAATTAAATACTACTATTATACCCTCAAATATTGAAAGAAAAATAGGACAAGAAAGAACACAAGAGTTTTAACGAGGTTCGGTAAATTATACCTACGTCCTCGGGCACTAACACTAGATGATAACTTTACTATCTCCAAAATATTACAAACAAATAGAATTCCTTAAGAATTCTCAAATGGGAGAAGAGAGAAAACTAAGAGAGAAAGATTGGTTGGGATAGTTGAAATAAAAATGATTAGGCCTATTTATAGTTGAGGTTCAGGGACCAACTTGCAAATGGCATAAAAAATTAGGGACCAAAATTGCAATTATCTCTTTCAACTTTAAACAACTTGGCTATCACTTTTTCTTTCGGTGCCAATTGCACATCCCATTTTTGACTTTTCAACACCCCCTTAATTGACTTTTCAACAGCTAACGCAATTTTTCGGCACCATTCAATCTCCATATTCTCACTTTCAGCATTGATCTTGAACACCATGGTTTTGCTTTCGTTTTTGTTTGGAGTACTTGAGCTGATTAAATTAGGGGAGGAGTCGGTGGTACCATTGACACTCGGCAAGTAAAATAAGGGTAGCTTTCGTTCATTGTTGTGGTCGACACTGTTACTGTGAATGCTCGCCCATGTCTTGAGGAACTCAGTTCTTAAGAAAAAGTCTACCAGAAGAATGCTGCAGCTGATTCCGATCAAGTATCTTCCGCATTGGAAATTGGTCATCTGTTAAAACATCGTTAGCTCCATTTGAAAGTGATTGTTAAATGACAGACTGTTAGATTACCTGAACATAGAATAGTGGGGAGAACTGTAGATTATGTTCACCGATATCGTTCCAAAAAATAAGCTGAGCTTCAGCCTCTTCCCTTTGCTTCAAATCGAGAAACTCCGAAAGAGTAGTCTGAATCTATGCCTCGATTAGTCGAATGCCCGAATCGTTGGACACGATCTCCAACTCACCATCGTTTCGGTCCCTTTTCTGAAGACGTCCGGAGATCGTCGGTTGTTCCAACAAAGCTCTCCCAAGTGACTCTTTAATCCACCCTACAACTACCCAACTTAAATCTTCTCCCTTCATGTAGCATTGGACCATGTTGAAACACCTCTGGAACATCTCCGGACCAACAAGGTCCCGTGACAGATTCGGTTATCCTCATCGGAGTAACCGATTGAAAACCTTTAATGGATACCTTAGGGACTAAGCTATTGTCATGGTTTGCCATCTTCGGAAAAGCTTGTGAACTAAACAAGTTACTTCTTTGCTAATTGTGATGGTTTTTATGGCCTAAATAGTTCATGAAATTGGAATCACGTGAAAGTTAAATTTTGAGCATGGGGTAGTTTGCTTTGATTTCCTTTTGGTTACCAGCTCTCGAACCTTGACAAGATTATGTGACAAAGCATCTAACCATTGAGGACAAGAGGAAGCCAGTGAGCAAGGGGTAGTTTACTGGTATACCTAATGTGTTATGATAATTAATAAACAAAATTTGCTAATCTAATCTAAATAAAGCTTTCCCTGGCTCTGTAATTAAAAGTTAGTTAAAGTGGCACATTGCAAGTGTCTTTTTCCATGTGTTTTGTCTTGTCTTGTTTCCCCAACTAAAGCCCAAAGAACAAGCATATTAAAACCCAAATTAGTAAGTTTATTAATTAAGGCAAAAAATCAGGTGAACAAATTATTTGTGGTTGAATCCTGCCCTCATCAGGGATGAGACTAGAGGTCGCAGGGGTTGAACTTTAAAATGAAATTTTTTTATTTGAATTATTTAAAATTTTTAAAATTTTAAATTAATAAAAGTAAAATTGTATTTTAACCTTAAAAAAATAAAAATTTAATTTAATCTTTTAAAATTATAAAGATACATATTATTAAAATTATAAAATTATATTTTTACTATTATAAATTATAATTTAATTTCGGCCAAGAACTTTTCTGACCGTGGACTTGATCTGACAAATGTTGTTTCAGTATTAATCATCAGACATCGAATTAATTTAACGATGGGTTGGTGGTTTGCATTTACTGTAAGCTTTGGAAACTCTTAAAAATGGAAATCGCCTTGAGATTGAGCAGCATGCGACATTATATATATATATACTGATACACATCACTAAATTTAAAGTTTCCGGTAACAGAAAGTTTTAGTGAGGCTTAATACTTCTTTTAGCCCACTTATTATAGTTAAATTATTACTTTAGTGCATGTATTATCTTTTTATTAATTTGTCGTTTGTATTTTATTTTATTTATCAGTTTCACTCATATACTTTTATCCTGTAATCTTGTTATCTCAATCCAAATTTCTGTTAAAAAATTAAACCAATCAATGAGATGTTGTCAGCTATAATTTTTTTAATTCACTTAAAAACTTTAAAATATATAAAAATTGAAAATAATTAAAATCATAAAAAAACCAATTCAGGCAATTATAAATAAAATTAAAAATCATAATTTATTTTTATTTTATAAGTTTTTTTACTTTTCTTGACACGTGGTAGCACTTCACCGTTTTTAACAAAAAATTGGATTGAGGTAATGAATAATATATAATAAAAGTAGGGTTAAATTAGTCAAATATTAATGTGATAATTTTATTATAGTACATGAACCAAAAAAATCAAGCCTTTTAGAAATCATGAAGGTTGTCTAAGTTCATCTTCAACATGGTTTTTCAAATAATTATTTTAAAATTATCTATTTTTAGGATTTTTTTAATTTTAAATAATTATTGACATGGTAAAATGTCACTTCAACATAATGTACACGTAGCATGCCACATGTCATTATTTGATTACTCTATCAGCCACGTCATCACTTAATGGTATAAATGGATTAAAAATTTAATAAAAAAGATAATTTTTCTCTTTGATCTAATATATAATGATTAATTTACTATTTTTTTAGTAGAGAGTGTAAAATATTAATACAATGAGTTATAGTTTGTGGACTTCCATAGTATTTTTACCAAAACATTCTTTTTTTTCAAATTTAAGTCCCCGCTAGTATCAAGGGAGCTAGAACATTATTCTTGCAAATCGCACAGTCTAGGTGAGAACTTATCTTCTAATTTACCCAATTCAGCCTTATTCTCAAAAAATAAAAATTTACAAAGAAATTTCTATAAGGCGTCGAACTTAACGGAAGCAAATTCAAAGACAAAAAACCAACGAATGAACAAAAAAATCACAAAAAACAATACATACAAGGTGCTTGAATTAATGCTTTCAAAAGTATTTGATTACTTAATAATGAGTTTGTTACAGATGAGGAGGATTGACTCTATTTATAGTTGAACTCTCTTAGATCCAACAATACAATTTAAATTACATCAACAGTCGAGATCAAAGTCTATCTACAATATGAAAGTCCTAAGAACTTAAAACACTGTACAATCTTATCCCTTAGGATTATAAGATATTATCCAGCTCTAGTTTTACTGGATGCTTTCATTAGGCCACCAAGACTTCAAGTAGTTGAGTTTCTCCGTAAGTTTCACAAATCAAGCTGATTAAAGTGTATCAAAATTCAAATAAGACTTATTTAATCAGTTGATCTCAATAGAACGTTCTGTGTACATTTATCACGAGTTTCAATCCACAACTCATGATATTAGGCGCTAGTTAATCATTAAACCGCCATCAATATAGAATTAATATGGGGTAAGGTAAGTTGAGTGTCCATGTCAATTTGATTTTTATATATCAAGATCTAAATAAACTAACTAAATTATTAAAATAGAATAAAATTAAAATCGAAATTTTTTGGTTGGGTTGATTTTTTTTATTTCTAGTTATTTTTCCAGATTTATATATAAAAGAAAATAAAAAAACATTATCGTAAAACATTTAAGGCGTAATATATTTTCATTATATTTAGATTTAATTAATTGGGTTGAACTAAGAAGTTTCTAGAAGCCACCTTGTTTGAACATAATTCCAAAGGAAGCTAAACCACGAGCCGTAACTGAGCTTTGGTCAAAGACTTCATCAACGTGAAAAAAAGAGGTTAAATCAAAAGGGGAAATCGCCCACCACGTGTTTGTTGTTTTGTCTCATTCTAACATTTAGCTGTTTGGGTCATTGGCAATGGTGTTTTGCAGGCACCGCCTGGTTTCCGGCGACCATCCGCGTAGCTGAACCGCTTGAATCGTCAAAGGGTTGCGTTCATTTCATGCAACAAAACAATACACACACACGTAGACGAAGCAGCAAGGAAATCTCGTCTGGCTTTCCCGTTTTATTGAATTGAAAATATTTTCTTCTAAGAAATAACTAAATCATATGTTTTGAAAATGACTTAAATGTCCTTTGAAAATCTTGTGGTCAGTAATTTCTTATTAATTCATTTTATAAGAAAAAAATATAGATATATATATAAAATTTTAAATTTCATAGTCGACATTATAATATATATCAACATGGTCTAATGTTTTTATTAATAATATATTATATAATTGTTATATAATTTGGATATTTATATCTTGCATTTTGATGCTGACTTTCACCTATATCTTATCAATTTTGTACATCTCTTATAATACTTGGTTTTTATAACTAAATATATTTTTTATATTATTTCAAAACTATTCATATTACATTTGAACTCGTGATTTTTAAATATTTTAACACTAAAAATATTAATTAAATTAATACGTAATCTATGTATATGCGTATTTAATTAAATGATACCATCAATAAATTTTATGAAGTAATGCTAAAAGATTTCAGCTGAAATTGCATTTTGATTAAAGTTAAAATTTTAATTGAATCTTTGAACAGTTCTTATCACCTCTTATTGTAAAAAAGTGATATAAAAAGAAAAGATTTATGGATATATATAATTAATTAATTTGCTTAAAGTTAATTTTAGTGCTTATTTCATTATCACCTTTTATTTCAACTTGTAAGCAAGGAATATACTCTTATTTTTATTCATTAATTGGGTTGGATGACTTGAAATAAATTATGCTATAATTTTTTTATCTTTAGTCTTATTGGGATCGACTCGTATAAACAATAAAATAGAAAAACTTAAGAATATCAAATACATAAATTTTATGTAAAAATTCTTACAAAACGATAAAAATAACGGATAAATGATGCTTTGACTTTTCATTAAATAAGTAAATAAAATATAGAAAAATAAATTTAAATATACAAAATATATATTACCAAAACTCTGAATACAAAGCCTTAACTCTCATAGAATAAACTTGAAAATGGTACTAAATTATCTCCATAGTTACCACAACAATTTATTTACAACTACATTTTATCTCCTTAAAAAAACTCTATAGTATTATATATTTAATTGCCTTCTCGAAATAAAGATAAAATATTCCTTTAAATAACATAGTTTAACAAAAACTAAGGAGTCACATCCCACGTAAAATTAAATATGGCATAAAAAAACTTTTAAATAATTATAGAATAGAAAATTTTCCATGAAAATGCAATTTCGGAGAAAAGGAAAAGCAAAAAATACCCAAAATTGTAATTTAACAGTAGACGAGTGCATGACACGTGGCATTCCACTGATTCCTATTGCTACGTCACAGCTCACATCCTGCAATTCTCATTAAATTTAAATTTAATCAAAAGTAATAAATAACAAAAATAAAATAAAAATTCCAACAATTCTGGCTCTTTATTATTTATGACAACGATACACAAACACGTAGCTTTTGCTTCTTCGAATTCTCCTCCATCTCACGGTAACAAGATCTCCCTTCTCCTCTCTTTCTCTCCGGCGGCGATCTCAAATCACCGGTAAATCGCACCGTAACGCCCGATTACTCGTCACCTCTGTGATCTCCGCTGACACCTCGTGGTTTCAGTTTATTCTAACTCTTCGCCATCATGAATCCTGAATAGTAAGCTCTTAATTTTTTTTCGAATCTGAGGAAAAAAACCTTTAATTTTCTAGTTTCCTTTTGATTTCATGTTAAATTAATCATTTCCAATTTATATTTATATGGATCTGCTTGTTTTCCCTATAATTTATTTGTTTTTTTCTTTATCTTGATTATTGATTTGCTTTGCGAATCGGATCCGATTGATTTTTGTTTCAGATCTGTTTATTGATTTTCTAGCACTGTAAGTTTGATAAGAAATAATAATTTTAGCAAAAAATTTGTGATTTTTTCGAAGTAATTTCTTAAGTTAGTTAAAAGTTTCTGGAGAATTTTAATATGTTTCGAAGAAATTTAAGCTTAAAGATTGAAATAATCGTGTATCGATTGATCGTTTATATTCTGAAGTCGTATCAAGGAGCTTGGTTGCTTTATAAGATTTCAATTGATCTATGTTTTTATGTTGAGATTTTATTTATATACAAACACATATACTGTGTATAAATATCCTGAATTTGATCTGTTTGTTTTAATGACAGTGATTATCTCTTTAAGCTTTTGCTTATTGGTGATTCTGGTGTTGGGAAATCATGTCTACTTTTGAGGTTTGCTGTAAGTTCTTGGTCCTTTGATTTTAAACTTTTGGATCTTAGCTTCATGATTTGTTATCTTCTCTATCCGTTCACCAAATGTTAATGCTTTGAAAATCATTTTTCTTTAATTTTGGTCAACCAGGATGATTCATATCTGGATAGCTACATCAGTACCATTGGTGTTGACTTTGTGAGTATCGTCTTAATACTTTTTTAAACTACTGGTTTGTTTATTTCAAATATATTAATAGCAACTTAAATCTGATTTGTGTTCCCAAATGCAGAAAATCCGTACTGTGGAACAGGATGGAAAAACCATCAAACTCCAAATTGTAAGTCACAAATTTTTTCTTTTGTTAATCCGGTTTTGACTCTCGAAAGTTATCAATTCGGAATGCATACCATGATCTGGTACATGCTTAATTTGGTCTACTTTAATCAGTTGCATTGATATTCTTAGTTTTAGTCAATTCTAATTTTACAAAATTCTTTGTTTAGAAGTTAAATCCTTTTAGTTCTTTCCCGTAGAATATATGATACAATTTATACACTTAAAAAGCTGTACCTTTTCTGATCATTCTCGATTGCTGATTGTTTTTCATGTTTGTCTCCGGATATGCAGTGGGACACTGCTGGCCAAGAACGCTTTAGGACAATCACTAGTAGCTATTATCGTGGGGCTCACGGTATCATAGTAAGCCCATATCTACCTTTTTATCTATGTTTTTTCTCCCTTAATTTTCTTTCTGCAGGACTAAAGTCATGCTTCTTTCAATCTTGGCAGGTTGTTTATGACGTGACAGACCAAGAGAGTTTCAACAATGTCAAGCAATGGCTAAACGAAATTGACCGCTATGCCAGTGACAATGTGAACAAACTTTTGGTTGGGAACAAGTGTGATCTAACAGCAAACAAAGTTGTGTCATATGAGACAGCTAAAGTAATAAAACCGATTGCACATACAAACCCATCCCAGATTTATACAGTTTTAGGTATAGAAAAAAAGTCCTCAACTTCTCATTACTTACGTCTTGTTTTCCTTTTGTACAGGCTTTTGCTGATGAAATTGGGATTCCCTTCTTGGAAACAAGTGCAAAGGATGCCACTAATGTTGAAGAGGCTTTCATGGCCATGGCTGCTTCAATCAAGAATAGGTATGTATAACATATATGTGTGTATATATGCATACGAGTTATGATATACTGCTGTATAACTAAATTAGATTTACATATTGTTGTAACTTGTTAAAAATATCATGGAGGTTCCTATATTAGGAGTCAGATTGCATTTTGCCCCTTTTACTTAAACAATAGGCAAATTAGTCCCTGGACGTTAGTTCAAAGAGCATATCAGTTCTATTTGTTAAAATTTTCATCCATTTGTACAGTTAAAAACTAATATGGTTTGATGGAATAATCAAACAGTGGTACGTGGCATGCCACATGTACATCATGCTAGCGTACAGAGGCCAATTTTTAACAATAGAAATGGTTGGAATTTTTAACAAAAGGATTAATTTGAGCTTTTATTTAACTTATGAGAATTAATTTACCCATTTTTTGAGTAAAGCAAACTGCAATTACATTCCTAGTATAGGGTCTCCATAGTACTTTTACCATTATAACTTTTTTTACTATTAATATTTGTTTAGTTAAATTATTGTATTTTATTTTTCAATCCATGCAATGATTGTATACAGGATGGCTAGCCAACCAGGCATGAACAATGCGAGACCTCCAACGGTGAATATCAAAGGACAGCCTGTTAACCAGAACTCTGGTTGCTGCTCTTCTTAAATGAAAATTTAGTTTTAGTTGGTCCATGTGATGATATTTGTCCTTTTGTGTTATTTGTTGCATGTAGTTGGGGGAAAAAAAAACTAGTCTTATTTTTATTTCATTTGATAGTAAAAGATGGTTCTACATGATTTTTATATTCTTATCTTTGTTTGTTATATTAAATACTCAATTCTAAATTTCTATTCTTTTAATTTGATTTAATAACTGCACTTTGTACAAAATGTGGATATTTGTGAAAATCACTTCCTACCATCACCAATTGGCCTTAAAAAACCTTTTCTAAAATTTATGCTAAAGAAAGTTTAAATAATTTCTAATAGTTTACCATTTTCCTCGAAAACCTTTTTTTTTTTTTATCAAGTGGAATATTATTACACAAATTAGTTTAAACTAACAACAGGTGGAAGGGATGTTATTTTCACAGATCAAGCATAAAATAATTATGAAAGAACTAAGCTCATGGAAGAAGCATATTCTACTAAATTAAGTCACAAGGGCTAGACCGGTGGACTCTTAAACCGAAAACCTGAGGCATGAATAATTCGATCCCTGATCCAGGAAACTGTAACTAAGTCAAACATGCGAGGAATTTTGGTTTCATGCAAATCGCAACTAAGTAAGAAAACCACCTTTCTGCTTGTTGGGTTGGTGGATTGTTTTGCCGGTCTTGATTGCTGCCCACTGGAAGGAAGTGGGTAGATATTGAAAGGGCTCTTGTTCTTGTTTGGTTCTACTGATTCTTCGAAGGAAGTGATTGACGGCCGAACATTTTATCTTTTTGTTTAGATGGAAAATGTGCTTATTTATCGAGGACTGCACTTGTTGTCTCTCGTCCTTTCCCTTTCTTCAATAAAAATATAATATCCAGCTATTATCCAAAAAAAAAAAAAAAACACTACTTCAATTCATTAAATTGAAAATTAGAGGAATGAATAATTGGACCTAATTGGGATACTTTTATTACTCAAAAGAAACTGCAATAAGTCAAACTTGCAAGGAATCCTGGTTCCATTTGCATAGAGCACAGCAATAAAAATAAAAACATTCATAGAATATTTAAAAATAATATGAAATATATGTGAATCGCCATGATGTTATGTAACATCTTCATACTTGACTCAGTCGTCGAGTTATGGTATCAAGATGTCACATTCATTGTCGAAGCAACTATTGAAAATTCATATCAATTTATCATATTATTTAATTAATGTAGATCATTAACTCATTTTAATAATAATCGAATTTATGATAAAACTAATAATGAGTTAAAAGGAGCTCATTAAAACATCTACAATCAAAGGCCAAACTGTAAAGTTCATAAAAATTTCTAAATTGTCGTTGTGATGTTGGGGTTTCCACGTTGTGACATGGCGAACTTGTCATCGTGAGGTCGTCTTCATTTTTTTACAAGTTTCATAATTTATTTTTATTTATTTATTTTTATATATCATTACCAGAATATATATTCAAATGTCATAACCGTTACTTCATTTTACATATCATCCACTTACACCTATTTCTAATATTAAATCCTCATAAAAACATGATATTCAATTAAAGATAACAAAGTATATAAAATTAATATAAATATTAAAGTTTTACAGACCATTGGAGGACTTGCACTTTCAAAAATAGTTTACCCACTTTACGTGCATTTCATATTTATTTCTAAATTGTGCCAATCAATTTAATTCTTCATAAAATTTTAACAAAGAATTCAATGTCACATCAATTAACAATTATTCACTTATTATTTTATCAATTCGTTTGAACATATTGTAATACCCCTACCCGTATTCATTGCCGGAATAGGGTACGAGGCATTACTGGAGTTTACGAATTAAATTTTTTTTTTATATTCAATATAGCCCCTTTATAAATATCTAACCTTCCCTGCAATATTAAATCGAGACCAATCCACATCAACCAAATCAATTCAATACATATTTTCAAGATAAATTCATGCATATTTATAAGATAACGTCATCACATATCTAAAACCAGGTTTGTTAACCATACTAATGGCTAACTTTACATTCATTTCACGTTAACATTTACTTTGTTAGCTTATACATGCCATTGATTTCCAAAATAAAGTTTCTTTATATACCAAAATCCTAAGGTTGACAGTGTGATGTGTCTCCAACCAAATCCGGCCTCCGAGCTCTTAACACTACAAAACAGGATAAGCACTTTGTACTTAGTAAGCTCATGTAACAAGAGTTATACTTACCAAAAATTTTCAATACAATATAATAAACATTCATATATCCATTTAATGCATTATTACCCTAACATGCACAAACTCAACATTCAAGTTAGTACAATAATTTCCATTTATCAATAATATATATACCATGATTGATGAGCTCGTCAATACCATGATTTCTATTTCCTTGTTATTTTTCCATATTTATCCCGTTGAATTTATCGGAATTTCGATGGATTTTCAGAGGTACACATTTATTGTACAATTCGGGTCCGTCAATTCATATTCATGTGCGCATATCCATTTCGAGAGAGCACACTCCCTGAACCTCAACCTTGCAAATGGGTTACAGTCTAGGCTAAATCCTCCAATATAAACTCATAGAGTATTGTCGGGATTACCGGTCCGAGCTAAATCACAACGACAATTACTCTAATGAGCTTGGATCTGAATTACAGTCCAGCTAAATTTAGACCTAATTCGGATTACCCGTCCGGCTAAATCCATTTTACACATATTCTTCTGGAGGGCTATATCAGATAGGATCACCCGTCCGGCTAGATCCTTTTACCGTCAATTCCTTTTCGAGATCTATCGAATTTTCCTTTCATTCAACCGGATTTCTTCCCATTTTATCAAATATATCAATGTTTCATCAATTTTCATATAATAAACATTCAAATCATATTCATATAAAAAACATGCATTTCAAGCATTTAAGAATATAATTCAAGTTACATGAACTTACCTTGATACTTGTTTGTAAACAATAAAAATCTACTAATCCCGAACTTTTTCCTTTCCTCGATCTAGCTTCGTATTTAAATCTTCCAGATCTAAATAAATAAATTTAATTATCAATTTAATACATTTCATGTTCATATGCAACATTCTCTATAATTCAACTATTATTTATAGTTCATTCAAAGCTGTCTACTTGAGTCATAGTCACTAAATTATTTATAACTTGAGCTACGGAACTCCAAATTAAGATCCGTTAATTTTCCCTGAAACTAGACTCATACCTTTTTACCATAAAATTTTCAGAATTTTTGGTTTAGCCAATAAGTACAGTTTATTCTTTAAAGTCACCCTTATTCTGTTGTTGACAGTTCTGACCCTTCTTCACTAAAAATTAATTATCTCTTCATACAGAATTCAAATAATGTTCTCGTTTGTTTCTATTAAAAATAGACTCATTAATTATTCTAGAAATATAAATTTAAGCCCATAATTGTTTTTATTAAATTTTTTATGATTTTTCAAAGTCAGAACAGGGGAACCCGAAATCATTCTGACCTTGTCTCACAAAATTTATTATATCTCAAAATTTAAAAATCCATTGCTTACACTGTTTCTTCTATGAGAAATTAGACTCAATAAGCTTTAATTACATATTTTTTTCATCTTCTAATTCGATTTCTACAATTTATGGTGATTTTTCAAAGTTAGTATACTGCTGCTGTCCAAACTGTTTTTGTGCAAGCTGTTTATTACCATTTTCCCCTAAGCTTTTAATAAATGATAATTTCGTCCCTACTCAATTAGCCTCTCAATTGAGCTGATTTTTCTCAATTAACATTTTATTCTATCACCTTAAACTAGTTTACAACCTTTAGGAATCGGAATTTCAGCAATAGACTTTAATTCCAAGCATTTTCACAATTAGGTCCTAAAAATCAATTTCTATTGAAATTACCTAATAAAATCATCTCATAAACAAATTAAAGCTTTAATTTAATTCTATTTCATCATAAACGTATAGCACTCAACCATGGTGACTTTCAATTTCATCCATGAAATCAAAAACTAATGAATTTAATAGTAGGACCTAGTTGAAAAAGTCTTAGAAACACAAAAATTACAAGAAAAAGGCAAGGATTAACTCACTTGGTGCAAAAATTATGAAATATCAGCTTAGGGAACCCTCCTATGGCTTAGCTTCTGGAATTGAAGAGAAATGAAGAGAAATCTAGATATTTCCTATTTAGTCATAGCTTTATTTAGTTAATTTTGCAATATTCCAATTTTACCCTTAATTTATCAATTTTTCTGCTGATTTCATACCCTTGCCGTCCAGCCCAAATAAATTTTGGGTCTAATTCCCTTTTAAATCCTTTCTCATTAGACTCTTAAGCTATTTAATCATTCTAGCAACTTTTACACCTATTACAATTTAGTTCTTTTCATTTAATTGACTACCCAAACATTAAAATTTCCTAACGAAATTTTAATACCACACTAATAACATTTCATAAATATTTATAAAATTATTTTCGACTCAGTTTTACGAGATAGAGGTCTCGATACCTTGTTTTTACCCAATTTCTTCAATAATTTCTTTTTCTATCTAATCACTAAATTGGTAAAATTTTTCTATCAATATTTTCATATGATTTTCCTATCATATCAATTTTCAAGCAAAAATATTGAAATAAATTTCTCTTTAAATCGGATCTATGGTTACGAAACCATTGTTCCGATAACCTTGAATTTAGGCCATTACACATATTCACATGTATCAACCATTCCATCACTTACAACCATTTCGAAACATTTCAAATTCATCTACTATATATATATTCATATATATTTTTCCTCCTCCTCTCCATTCCACATCCTTTATCTATATATTTATTAGAATCTCTAACTTTTAGTATATAACATGCTTATATGTAACATTATCTATAATTCCACTATTTACTATTGTGTTCATATTAAAGCTATCCATTTGAGTCATAGTCATCAAATTATTTATATCTTGAGCTATAAAATTTTGTTTCTTTCACTGTTCCTTCCATATGAAACTAGACTCAATAAGCTTTAATTACATATTTAATTCAATCTCTAACTAAATTTATATAATTTATGGTGAATTTTCAAATTCACTGCTGCTGTCCAAACTGTTTTAATGAAAAAAATATTTTCTTTTCTATGGTTCTTTGCACTATCTTTCATTCATTCACACATAATTGCCATATTTTTATTACTATACAATTTAGAAACTTGTGTTTATGTGTAGATTACATATTCATTTCTTTATCTTAGTACTTTTCACCATACAAATTACATTCTCTCTTACCAATTTAGTGCTTTAAGTCTCTATTCTTCATCAAATACTTTCTATTTCCAGTATTTAGATTAAATACATGTTTCATACATCTTACTCAAAACATATTTAACTCAATCTATTGAAATACAAGTAGGTTTAGTATGAAACTTACCTCCTTTGTCAAGAATTTCTTCATTTCCATGCATTTCTCATCATCACCACTTTCCTTCCTTTTTCTTCTCATTTTCTCCACTTTCATCTACTATTTTCTTGCTTCTAAATTGATAAACATATTCTCTAGAATCTCTACTTCATCTTCTCTCTTTAATATCTAAGAAAATTTTCAAAAATTTTAGATAAAAAGGTAGGTTTTCATGGTAAAGGATTAAATTATAAAGAAAATAAAACTTCTTTTCTCATCCTTTGACTCACGTAGGAAGGATGATAAATTTCCTTCATCCTTCCTTTCTTTTATACTACCATTTTCTAAATAAAATAATAATAAATATCTAAGTAAAATATTAATAAAATAATTTTAACTAATTAATTAAAAATCACCAAAATATCATCGACATCATCATTACATTCTAGAATTCTTCCTCTTGCTAATTAACCATTTTATACCCTTTATGATCTTTCAAAATTTCATCACCGAATCATTACTTAATTTGGTAAAATTACGATTTAGTCCCTCATAATTCTTCACATATTCATTTGGTCTCTGCATGCCAATTTCATATCTTAGTAAATTGGATTATTTTCACTTTTGGTCTAACTTTCTCATTTTTACACTTCGATCCCTTAAATTTTGAATATTTACACTTGAGCTAAAAAATTTCATATATTTACGATTTAGTCCCTTCCTTAATACATCATGTCATTCTTCTTGATTTAACTCTCTTTTGATATATTGCAACTTTCATTTTCTTTGATCTTATACCTTATTTCGCTAAGATTTTATCTCATATTATTTACGACCAAAGGATTTTTAGGATGTTGCATGTTATATTTAATATTTTAATATTTTAGTAATATTTAAATTAAAAATAATAATATAAATTTTTAAAATAATAAAAATTAAACTAATAAAATATACAAATATTAAAAGTTAAATTTATCTTTATACCTATATCGAAGATTTAAAACAACATAAATTTAGCTAACAATCTTTTACCTAGTAAAAGTTGTGGTTTGAACACTGATGCTATGCACTTCTAAACTACCCATTATGGACTGTAATGTGATAAATGGTTAATAGTGAGATTCTTCACTCTAGTGATGCCTTTCAGTTTGCTTCATTCCTCAGAGATCTATAGTACCCTCCTCAATATTTCATTGGACTTATCACTTTGCATTTTAAGTCACTTTACAACCACCACCGCGTGGATGCTTATTCTTTGTCTCTCTCAATATATAATAAGAAAATACGATAACAATTATGGTAGTCGAAGTTTCGATCTCACTTATGAAAATAAAATATATTTTATAACTAATCGTTTAATTTTTTAAAAAATATTTATAATAAGAAGATTACTCAATATTACTGATAAAGAATATACTCAGATTTCGAAAAAAGAGGAAAACAAGCTAACACCTAACTTCAATTTCAATAATTAAAAAATGATTGTCAATGAACGAACAAAAACAAAAGAAAATCAGTAAGGCTCACCAAATTCTTATGTTTTTACCTCAATTTCAGTAATACCATGAAATAAGGGTTACAAAACCCACTCATCCATATATATGGTTAAATTTTATTTTTAAAATTTGTAGCTTCAGTTTTGTATTTTAATTTGAACAATTTTAGTTTTTTATTTTTGAATTAATTAAATTTAGTCTTTATATTTTTAAATTTTAAAATTTTAGTTATGACCCAAACAATAATAATTAAATTCGTTTAGTTAAATTCAATTACTAATTATATACTATTTGTACAAATATAAATTTAGATCATTATAAGTCCTTATATTTTTCTAATTTTAAATTTTCAATATTGATCAAATGACAAATAATTAGCTGAAGTAAATTTATTGATATCCAAGACCCAAAGTTTGATTTACAAATTTATATGTGATAGTATAGTGTGTGTATATTTATATGTGAAGAAAATGTTTGAGAAAAGAAAAGTGGCAGAAAGGCAGTACGGATTCAGAAAAATACTTGCGAATGAGGCAGACAGAACTGTGAGCTTGTTTAAAGACGAGTGAATATTTTCGCTATATTTTTGGGAATCGAATTAGGAAACTTCAATGAAAAAAAGAGAGGTATATTTAATACTATTCAATTAAAGGGAAGTCAATAAAATCTCTAATACTAATTCAAAGTTACTTAATTCATAAAGTTATCAAAATTCTTTCGTTTTCACATTGCGATATACTTTATTACCAAAAATAATTTTTGAAATTACTTTAGTGGTTCATAGATAAAAAAAATTTATGTTGTTTTTTCTTTCTTTCATTTTCATTAAAGAAATGGGAGTTAGGGATGATCCCTAGTCTTTATTTGTTGAGACAATAGACATACAAGTGTATGATAATTAACGCATTTAAGCGCACTCGAACTCATATTCTCTTATACTAATAAAAATATCGATACCAATAGAATTAAAATTCAATTCACATTGAAGTCGATTATTTAAACTGATATAGCTATAACTAGAGTAACAAAGCAATCAATTCTCTCATGGTAAAAAAAAGATAAATCAATAATCAAAGAAATATTTTTTCATTGTGTGTGAAGGGAATACCATAGAGAGGAGATATTTATCTACACCTTTGGAAATACTATCAACTTTGATAAATAAATAAATAAAAGAGAGAGAGGAAGAATATGGGACACCCTCTTTGAATGGTATATGTGCAAATTCTTTTTTTCCCTCTAACAAGCTTCGCTTTTTATTGAGATGGACTAGGCAAACAACTAGGCATAGGGAAGCTAAACCTATCCCTTTCAAGGTTTAAACTCAATGCCTTGTGTGTATACAATTGTTTCACGTTTGATCCTTGATCATGAAGTAGTTTCGCTAAACTTCGTTTAGCATTCGACCTAAATGGACACTTTGATGATAAGTATCCGTCCACCAAATGTAAGTAAGCTTCTAGATCATGACAACATGCTATGTCTACGTTCGGTTTTAAATAAGGTGACATTTTAGTATCAACCCGTAATTCTGTTCCGACGTGAGAGTATGTCCATGGGTTATCTTCTTTTTGTTGTTGTTGAGCTTTTTCACCGATGAAGACACCTGGAACTTTAGTGATCAAATCTTGATTGTTAACGATTCTCAATACTTTAACATTTTTCTTATTTAATCGTTCTACAAAGCCTTTATTACCAACTCGAGGTCCTCCAAAAGAGAACACGGCGACTGGCGGCACGTGAGGGGTACATGAGCTTATTTCGTCGGCAACTAAAAGAGATAGCGCCGCGCCAAGGCTGTGCCCTGTGATTGTAATGCTAAGGGGTTCTCCTTTGTACATTTCGATCAACCTTTGCACTTCTTCGACCACTGATTCGGCCAAGCTAGGCACGTGAGCGCCACGTGTTTTATGTAAGCTTAAGAACCCGCGTTCGACCCTTTGGGTCGGGTCATCGGATTCGGGGATTTGATCCAGTTGGGCTCGGAAATTTTCGGCCCATTCCATGCACGTAGCGGTTCCACGTAAAGCAATCACGATATCCCTCCTCCCCATGCGGTGGATCTCCCTCTTATCATCGCAAACCGCTACATACCCTATCCAACTTGACCTTTGGGTCATCCACCCGAGATCCGGAGCCACGTCGTCGACCCATTTCGGCAACCCGACGGAGGAGGTTGTGTAGAGGCTCTTTGTCACCTTGTAAGACCTATCGGGTAAAGCCACGTGCCTCGGCAACGGAGCCTCGTCGGTTGACATGGCCGGGTTCGAATGGAAACCATGGTAAGCAGCTTGAACAAATTCACCGTACCGAACAACTTCTCGCCGGAGATTCTCGTCAAGAGGGTCGAGCAAACCGGACCAATCATTGCAACCGTGGTACTCTCTCCAACGAGAACCGAGGTTGTTCCTCGGAGAATACTCCATGGTTTTGGATAAAAGCCTCTGAAGCCTATTTAAATGGCGGGGAGACATCTCTTCGGCGGCTTTCATTTCCGGCCATATCCGGGATAGGTTAAGCCCTTCGAGTAAACCCTTACCTTTGGTTTCGATCAACCCGTTGCTGGTGGAAGTTTTGACGACTCGTTCTGGGTCGGGTTGGTTTGATTTCTGAAGGAGTTTTTCGAGGTTGGAAAGGGTTTCCCGAGTTAACTCAGTCGAAGATGTCGATGAAACATGTCTTCGAGAAGTTGGATTTAGAGGTGATTTCTGGCACTTGAAGCTTGCTCGCCTGGCATTGAAGACATTCAAGTTCTGAGCCGGAAGAGTCAACCCGACGCCGATCATCATGTAGTAACGTAAACCGGAAAAATTGACAGAAAACTATATCAAAGAAAAAGGCAATGGCAATGGCAATGGCAATGGCGATGGGGAAGGAAGAGATGGCTTAAATCGAACAGCTAATGGGAAGACCAAGTGGGTATTAAACTTAAAAGGTAAAGAAATAAATTAATGTTATTTATAGACAATGATTTTCCAATGTATACCCACAGTTCACATCATAATTACATAAAGAACCTTACTGTCTTATAATGGTAATGATGAAATTATGAGATGTTTTATATGGTCTTTTTGGTATTATGGGGGAAAAATTAATTGAGAAAGCTACACCCTTCAGCCTTACCGAGTTCAAGAAAAGTCTGCCATCAATGAGAAAGGTAGTTAACTTTATTTGGAGTTTGAATTGACCGAAAGGACCCTTGGATTCGGCCTTCTCATTGAATAGGATAAAGTTATAATGTTTCAATTGTTAAAATTATTTAAAATATAATTATATAAATAAAATAAACAATAAACAATAAATTTATAATTTTTGGGTAAACTACCTAGTTGGTCACCTACTTTTTAGGGCACTTTCATTTTAATCATTCAAAATGAAATACTTGCAATTTAGTCACCCAACTTTTAAGACGCTTTCATTTTAGTTACTCAAGAGTTAAATCTCTAATGAGAGTTAACTATACACACCACATTATGTTTGCACTTTCATTTTGGTAACCTAAAAATATATTTTTAAATATTAATTTGGTAAAAATCAAGAATCAAAGTGAAAAATTAGTAGAAACTAAAATAATACACAAAATTTATCAAATTTTACTTGTTTATCCTACTGCCAGAAATTCTAAATTTGGGTTTTCAAATATAAATTTTAAATATTAAGATTCAAAATTAGAGTACCAAATCCGTTGACATTATTAAAGGATAAAAATTTTCAACAACTTATTTAATTTATTTTGATGTTTTGAAATTATTTTTCAAAATTATCAATGAAATTTATCATCTTTAATAGTTGTCTAAAACTTAAATTATCGATGAGTTATTTTAGTTGATGTCACTAAGGATAATCTGAAACATAGAATAAAATTTTAAATTTAAAAAAATTAATTTATTTAATTTTAATATTACCGTAATAAATCGGTTGACATTATCAATGAATAAATTTTTTAATACTTAAAAAATATTATTTTAGTGATAAACATGAAAGCGGCCTAAAAGTTGGGTGACTAAAATGAAAGTGTAAACATGATGTGACATTTACTAAAATGAAAATACCGTAAAAATTGAGTGACCAAACTGTAATGATTTCATTTTAGGTAATCAAACTAAATGCGCCTAAAAGTTGAGTATCAACTAGACAGTTTACCCATAACCTCTTCTCAATCATTAAATAATAGGATAAACGCGTTTTAACATTTTTTGAACTCATGTCCATTTGTGCTAACAAAAATACTAATATTAACTAAATTAAGTCTCAATCAACTAATAGATTAGTTAATTAAAACAAAACCATTTAAAAGTATTATAGCAAATATAAATGAACTTTAAAAAATAAATTTTGAAAATTTTAATTATATAATATAAAATATGAATTACTTCCGTTTACGTAAAAGAGTTTTTCAAATCTCATTTTTTAACCCAATTCCAGTCTTCAAAATTTTTGTGTAGTTGACTTTCAAGGAAACCGAACCATAGTGAAACAACCGTGTAACCGAGTACGGGATTACGTTCACTCAAGGGAACCATGAAATGTGAACACGTTTTCTGTTTTTTTCTTTTCCTTAAATTCGACAACAATTTTATATAGTTATAAAATGGGGACAATATTATAGTAATCATCATTATTTAACATTAAATGTTGGTACACCGTGTTCAAACAATTAATTGAATTGAATTAGTGTTAATTAACTTTTTTAATTTTAATTATTAATCGAATTAAATTTTAAAAAATTAATTGAATTGAAATATTTCAGTTAATCGAATTAACCGAAATTTAAATGTTTTTGTTTTTATTGTTAAAACAAGTATAAAACATATAAAAATAATAATAAATTGATAATATTTATTTGACTGAATTAAAACTACATATAATTTATATTATTAATTATTAAGTTTAATTAATTTAATTAATCTTGAACCGAATTAACAAATAACTAAACTTCTAAAAAATTATTAACTGACCTCTAACTTAGATCAGTTAATCAACCGATTAATCGAATTTGATCTGTTTGATCGGTTAATTTGATTTTAACCGAAATTTGATCACCCTTAACGATACGAGTGAAAAATGTATGTAACAAATTAAAAAAAAATGATATTTTTTCGATATAATATTAAGGGTAAGAAATGAAGTAATACAATTTGAACTTATGTCAAATAAATTTCTAATAAGAACTTTAATCGTCACTCCATTTAAGTCAAGATAATTAAAAAATGATATTATAATAACAAAAAGGGTAAACTATAAAAATAGTAACTTTTGTTTGCCTCAGATAACATTTTAATCACTTATGTTTGAAATGTTATGTTTTAGTCACTTACGTTATCGTTTTGTTACGAAGTAGTCACTCTACCATTGAACTTCATTGCCTCCCTAACGGTAGTCCTACGTGGCAGTCTAAATGATTTTAAATGCCAACTTAGATATTCAGTTGCTGGGATGGAAATAGGTTTTTAATTAAATAAATTTAATTTAGATTGCCACGTAGGACCTCCGTTAGGGAGGTAACGAAGCTTAACGGTAGAGTGACTACTTTGTAACAAAACAATAACGCAAGTGACTAAAATGTAACATTTTAAACATAAGTGATTAAAATGTAATCTAAGACAAACAAAATTGACTATTTTTGTAGTTTATCCTAACAAAAATTGTTTTGATTGAAATGGTAAATTTGAAAGATTAAATATCATAATATTTTGGTTTCAAATCTCATTATGTGTCATTATTTTTAAAATTTATATAAAAATAAAATTTATTACTAAATTAGTGACGAATTGAGAGTAATTTTAATTAATAATTAAAATAATAAAATATAAAAATTGTTTTATTTTGTTTTATTATTCATATTAAAATTTATGATTACTCTTTTAATAATCTAATATTTAAAGGTGGACTTCCATTTAAAGATGCTCTGTGCTTTATATTTTTTTAATCATACATATAACATTAAAAACTTGATTGAAAATATACCAAATAACAAATTTTATAGTTATATTATATTTAAATTTATAATTAATAACATATTGAGAAGTGATTAAAATGAAAAATTGATCACAAAGTGTACATTTATTTATATTTAAAATTTACTTTTTCCTCCCGACAAAATGGAATAAACTATTAATTTATTATTCCATTTCTTGCAGGTTAATGCTTGATATATTTGAAATTGAAATATTCTGGTCTCGTATTTTTACTTTTGAATTTGTCTTATATAATTTAAAAACCCTTACGAAATATTTTTCTATATATATTTTAAATCAAATAAAAAAACCCAATTTGCTAAAAAAGGATTAACGATCAACTAGCTAGCTAAGCTTTTCAATAATGTTGAATTTTGAACGAGTTTTCTCGTTGAAAAAAAGAAAACAAATTCTAGTCAAAACGTCCTCTTCATAGCTTTTGATATTTTCTCAACTCCCAAACACGACTATGTTCTCTATTTTTTTCTTAATTTAATCACATAAAAATAGATAAATAAATAAATAAAATCCCGGTTTGGGGTTTTTAATGGGAGAGAGCTGAAAAGCTTACAACCCCGACGAATCTAGCTCAAAATTAGAATGACAAGATTCCGATAAGATCAGATAGACATAACCGCCCAAGCTGAGCGGTCACCACCTTCGCAACAACATTAGCAACATAATTCGCCTTTCGGAATACATGCCTCACAAATATTTGCCCAACATTAGCATGGAACGCAGTAATACGGTACACCAGCTCAAAGGGACTCTCACCTGCAGAAGGAGCATTCAGCAAACACACACCCTGAGCACAATTGAGCTCGACCAACAGCATTGAACCCCCTCGATTGGGCAACAATTCCATTTTCAGCTAATAATACAAAGCGGTTGTAATCTTCTCACATTCAAAATTTATTTTTCTACTTTTATTTCTTTGAATTTAATTTTTAATATTTCAATATTTATATTTAATTATTAAAATAATTAAAATTATTTTATTAAATTCACTGGTGTAACATATTAAAATAAATAAAAACACATTTAATCGCCATGTAAAAAATGAAGTTATAATAAACCTAAATTTAATAAAATTATAACAAAAGAAATTCAATTATGTTAACAATTGGACTTACATTTTTAAAAAATAAAAAGTAGAAGAATTAAAATTAAAAGTAGGATGACTAAATTTTAAATGTTTAACCTACAATAATTATAGACTAATTAGATTAAATTGTATAGACAAATATTGTAGCACGTTTTTAGAAGTTTTTGTTTGTTTTTATAACACGTTTTTATCTGCTTCTGTATGCAGTCTTACTTTTGTAAGTGACTTTAAAGATGGTTTTGTTGTCTGTCTTATCCAATTTGATGGATATTCGACTCTTTTGTCAATTTTTGCTTGTTGTTTTGGACCATCCAAGGTTGATTTTTTTTATTGTATTACATGTTTGCAATAACTCGAAAAATTGCATACTTGAGTTATGGCAGAATCAATCGTCATCGTACCATAATGGTCATTTGATGTTGAAGTTGAAGCCTTTATTGTGTTGATGGAGTTTATCTTTCACTACCTCCCCCGAATAGTATAGTACCACTAACGGAATAACTTAATTTTCCTTTTAAAAAATAATCTATATATTCTTTCAAAAAAAAAAATCCACATATTATATAATGACATATATGTTAATAGAATAACAAACTCTAAATTTTGATAATTCTTGATCATATACTTTAAAAATAATCCACACTACCAACAAGTGTGGGTACAGTGTAATGATAAGGCACACTTAAAGGGAGAACATAGATTTAGATCTTAAAGACAATATTGTTGAGAGGGACTGTTATGAATCTTAAACATAGACCGTAAAACGGACATGAATAATATAAAAAAAATCTACACTATATATAGTATATTTGATTAAATTAGTGTCTCGACACCATGGTTAGGTATATAATGTTTTATGTCAAATTATAAATATGGTTCCTCTACTATGTTTAAATTTAGAATTTAATATTTATATTTAATTTTACATAATCTAGTTCTACTACTTTTTTTTTAGTTCAAATAGTTGACACCCTTAATTATTTTGATTAAAATGTTTAGGATAAAGTTTTTCATAAAAGTTACTCACTCCAATCTTATCATACTAAAATAGATTTTTTGGTTAAATTCCATTATTGGTCCTTGCACTTTGCAAAATTTTAGGATTTAGTCATTGTACTTTAATTTGATCATTTTAGTTCTTATAATTTTCAAATTTTCAAATTTTAGTTTTACCAAATGATAACTATTAAATTCATTAAGTTCTAAAATCTAATTTGGCAAACATATTATGACATGTGTAATGCCATATTAGTTTCACATATTACTCATTAAAAATTCAGTTAGTAGATTAACAATTGTCGTTTACGTCAAAATTGAAATTTTAAAATTCATAAAGTATAGGGATTTAGAATTATCCAATTGAAGAATATGAATTAAATCTACAACTATATACACATAGTACATGACTAGTAATTAAATTTAACTAAATAGATCCAGCTGCTACTATTTGAGTCAAGATTGAAATTTCAAAATTCAAAAAGTATAAGGACTATTGCCCAATTCGAAAAGTATAAGAACTAGAATTGATCAAATTAAAGTACATGAACTAAATCTAAAGTTGTCCATGGGCAGGGACACCTGAAAAAAGGGGGTTTTGGGCAAAAATATATTCCCAGAATATGGGCTTAGGCAAAAAACAAGGTTTGTTTAAAAAATAAGTCAGTCATTGGATAAGGTTTTTTGGCTCGCGCTCGACTTGAATTTTCAATAAAAAAACCCTGCTGTTTTTCTATGTTTTGTTGTTGTTTTCCCGCTATTTTGCTATCATTTCAATATTATGTTGCTATTATTTTGTTGTTAATGTTTAGATATTGTGTAACACTTATTTTATTGTTAATTTTGCTACTATTTTAGAGGCATTTGCTTCTTAAGTTGAACTTATCTAAGTATTAATTAAGTATAAAGATTTTTTTAAAATTTATTTTAATATTTTAGTATATTTGGTGTATTATGTTTTAATTTTTATATAAAAATAAATTTTAAAAATTAATAAGGGCCCATATTTTAACATTTTTATTTGGACAAAAATTGAGACTTATGTTTTGGGCCAAACTAAGCCCAAGTCTAGCAATTGGCCTAAAATTTTGTTAAAACCCAATCCAACCCAATCCATAAACAACTCTAACTAAATCCACGACCTTTTCAAGATACAAAAATAATAGCAAAATTTAAATTTTTTTATGTTGGAAAGATAGTTTTAAGAAAACTCACCACAACTAATGGTATTGATAAAGTATACAATCAAATCATGTTAAATTAAAATATCAGGACTAAATCTTAGATGTTAAAGATAACAGAGGATCGATACTGAAATATTATTGTTATCTTTTAGTGGAATAAAAAAAACAAGAAGAACACGATAAAATCGTTTAAGCTTTCTTTTTATATAAGTAGAGAGGAATCACTAAAATTAATATGATGTGGAGAGTTGTCACCAAAGTCACTAAAAAAAAGTGGGCATTAACGGTGGTGCAAGATGGTGTAAGCCATTAATCAATCCACACTAGAAACCTTTTCCAAATATGGTTGCTTTCCCTAGCCAACAATCTGTCTTGTCGAAACACCAGAACCTAGTGAATGATATTAGTAATTTGGCCACTTTGCTTGCTGCACATCCTCAAATTGCCTAAAATCTGCTCCACCACGATGAAATTGCTTTGCACGCTTGCATAGTGGATAATTGGAGCCATGGTGAAATTTAGGGTCCATTACTAACACCTCCATCTAAATATATATATATATATACACGAATGTTTGAATCAGATTAAGTTAATAGAAGTATCCATTTAAAAAGTAATATCAGATCGATTGAATCGTAACCGGAATGAATTAGTTGAATCTATTTAGAAACGATTGAATTGATGATTGAACTTTTTTTAAATTTTTTTTTATGAATTTTCAATTAGATTGATGAATTGGTGGTCTAATTAATTTAACCATTAGTCTGATTCTTTTACCCAAAATACTGCTAATTTGCATTCAAATATATCTACCTCTAAATTTTGGAAAAAATTTATTTTAATGTTTTTGAAATTTTATTTTAACTTTGTAGTTAATGTTTAAAAATAGGATCATTTGTGTTGTGTCTCCAAAATTTCTCAAGTCGTCTTTTTTAATTTGATTTCTTTATAAGATGTATAAATTTTATGATAAACTTGATAACAATTTTAATTTAATTTGGTAAGTTAATACAAAGTAATATTTGAATATCACTTGATAAAAATTAAGTTAAATAATTGTAGTATTTAAAGATAAAGTAGTATCTAAATATTAAATTAATAAAAGAAATTCACTTAAATAATTGTATTATCTCGTATAAAAAATTTACCATATTTAATACAAATTAATTTTTCTAAATATTAAAGATGGTTTAAGCTATCTCAATATAATAAGTCGCTTAATATGAAAAAAAAGGTATGAAATGACTTAAGGATTTCAACTTTATTACACAAAATTTTAATACATCAACATTGCTGATACAACTAAAATCTAATTAATAATAAAGTACATTTTTACTATTTTATCAGTAATTACTTTTTCAAAAATATTATTTAAATAATATTTATTTCTTTCACCTACACGGCATTACTAGCATATAATCGGCATGATTATCATGCATCTTTCTCCTTGCTTTTTATCCAAATCTTATAATAAAATATTAGTATTTAGAATTATATATTAAATTAATATATAATTAAGAGTGGTTTAGTATTTTTAACATCAAATTATTATTATTATGACAATTTAAAACCACAAATAATCTTTAGTCTCAAATCGTTATCATTAAAATCTCGAGATGATAAGTCGACATTAATTTAACAAAACATAAATTTTTGTTAGTTTAGATCTCAAATTTTCATCAAAATATAAATTTTTTAAAATTTCTAAATACTATTAAAATAATATTTTGATAAATAATTATTATTTTCATAATTTTTTTTTTCTGGGAGGGGGGGAATTCTGGGCATTTAATTCACGAATTTCATGGACAATATATGAAATGGAACGTGGAAAATGAAGGGTTGAAATGAAAATAAAGTCAGATAAATCCACTAATTCTTTCTTTATCAGTAACAAATTAAGGAATTATATATCATTTTGTCGCTGTTTTTATCACATGTCAATTATGGACTTCAAAAACTTTTTCAACTTCTTTTTCTTTTTTCTCCTATCATTTTCGTACCCTGTCAACCATTTATATATTATTTGAAACTTTTGATTTTCAGTCACATGCACCGACAATTAATTTGATGTTAAATATTTAATTTATTTATTCTAATCATGACATTATTATTATAGTCTAGTTTCGATTATTTTATCGTGACATTTTCAATTTTATTCCTTTTATATGATTTGATTTTTAGTTAAGTGTTTATAATTTTTTATTTGTAATTTTTAGATTTAATAGATTTAATGTTTGATATTTGGATCTCATTTTATATAAATTTGTGAATCCTCTTTGATTTATTCCAATCAATTAATTAATTTTAGAATTAGGTATGGCTCGACTCATTTTAAATCTAATTTAAAAATAAAATTTAACAAAAAAAGAAGAAGAAAAACTCAACCTATCGAATCGAGTTAGGTTAACTCATTGAATCTAGTTCTGTTTCTCCTAATGACAAGTTGGTTGCATGGTAAGGTTAAAACTCTAATAACTTTGAGATTCTAACAATCTTATCTTGTCCTACCACGAATGAATCATGTCTAAATTTATTCTAATTTATATTTAAATATATTTTAACTATCAGTTTGATTATATTTTATATTATTTTTATAGTTATTTGGGTATATTATTTGTAATTATATTTATAATTACACTTTTAGGTAAAGATTTTTTTTAATGTTATAAATTCTTATCATATATATGTTTTTAAACAATTCATTTTCAATTCATTAATAAGAGGATAATACGCCTCATCGCACTTAAACTCACGTCCTCTCACATTAACAATAATATCGATGCCAATCAAATTAATATTTAGTTAGAAAAACTTAAATTGATTGTGATCTTATATTTAAATCGATATATGTGGCTTAAATGCGAATAAAATGTTTTGATATTGTGGACCAAACACATTAAAGAAAAGTGGCCTTTTTAACAATGGGATCTGACCTGCCTCCCTTTTTCTCACTTTGAGATAGTTTGGCAATTGGCACTAGTCAATTCAGCTTTTTCACTAGTAAGTTGTGTGTGTGTGTTTTTTAAAGTAAGGTATATTTTTAATTTCGATAATTAAAATTATTTATTTTACAAAATAATATATATTATGATAATGATAATGATATTTTTATTTTATATAAAATCAAAAAAAAATCATACACAAGGAGAGTTGAACTAGAGATAATAATATTTAAATGATCAACTTATATTTCAACAAAAGCTGTGTTTAGTTTATAAAGTTTTTTAAAGAAAATATTTAATTTGGGGTATTTTAAAATCTATTCAAAGAATACAAAATATATATATATATATATATATATATATATAAAATAATGAATGAAACAATTAAAACAGATATAAAAACATTTAAAATTTTAGGAAATTTTGACTTTTAAAGAAAAACTTGTGAAACGTCATCTCCTAATATATAACAGAATCTCTCAAAAAGTATTTTTATTCATAAATTTTATCTTCCAACTCTTAAAAAAAATGAAGTGAATTTACAAAAAGACTTTATCCGAAACCCGAAATAGTAAGGGGTTCAGAAAATAAAAACCCCTTCACTCACCAAGAAAATATCAAACATTCACTTTTAATCAAATTTATATGACTTTTGCTAGATTAATTGTTTTGAATAGTTGATATAGAAAAGCATTATTAAATTGTAGTGCCTCTAATTTTAATTATTATCCATTTTCATATTTTACTTCACTCATAATTAAAGATAGAAAAGGCTTTCCTAAAGAATTATTAAACTCAGAAAGTGAAAAACTATATGCACATTTCCACTCTAAATATAATATATGTATGATTTAAAATGTATATTTTTTCTCAATTGACACGTTAAAAACGAAATTTGACATCGAATTTTTATTACTTGTAATTTTAATAAAATTTGAATGCAACTGTAACCTACATCCATACTATTATACTATTATCAATCTTAGATGATTCCTATCATTAACTTAGTAGTGAATGTATATTAAAATTAAATTACAAAATTGTTGGGATTGACTTGAATAAATAAGGAAATAGAAAAATAGATAAAATCGAACACATAAATTTTATACGGAAAATCTTTAGTTAAGAGGATAAAAAATCACGGATAAAAGAGGCATTGACTTTTCATTAAATAAGTAAACAGAACAAGAGTACAAGATTGAGAAAACAAATCTAAAAGAACAAAACTCAAAACCCCAAATACAAAGCTCTAACTTAGGAACACAGTTTTATCCATAACTATAATGAAACTCTCTCCAAAACTCATACGCGACTACATCTTGATTGACCTCACAAAAATAGGATACAATGGCCCCTTTAAATAGGCTAAGATTGAAGGGCTAAAACAATTAAAATATCCTTGAAGTAATCAAAGTTCAACCGGGAGACAAAACCTTTGCTTGGAATCTAAGATGTGGTTGCTTACTTGAGGAATATGTCGTGTCGTTGCAATGTCCCATGCTTCCTCGTCGTGGTCGTGCATGCATTGATCGAGGAAATTCTCCGTGATGTTGTGACGACCCAAGCTTTCTCATCACAACATCGCCTCTACTTTGGTTCCTCTTTAGTACATCATCGATTGTCTTCTTAAATGCTTGCAAAGTGTCCGATAAATACGAGGCACGCTCCACAAAAACAAATAGTATATATTAAATTATGTCATACTTACAATATGGGTAAAAGTAAAATATTTATGTAAAAGGGTAAAAGTAAAAAATATTTATGTAAAAATATTTATAAAAAAAAAAAGTAATTTATTGAATGAACTACAAATGTTGTAATAAAAGTCGTGTGTACAAATTTTCATTAATCCTAGATTCGGTCCTTGAACTCTCAGTTATTTTAAGTAATGTTTTTAGTTGTTTATTTAAATTAAAGATGTTTTATGAGAAAACACAAAACACCATTGCAACAACATTTATTACATTTAAAAATTTAAATCAAATATTATAATTCCATATATATATAAATTACTAATTAAAAATTTCTTTATTTATCCTCTCTCTTGTTTATATATATTTATATATATTACTTTTTCTATGTTCAATTATTCCACTCTTTTCAATATTCTTTTACCTTTTTTTTTCTATTATTTGATTATTTTATTTTACCTATAAAATAAATATTAATAATTTGATTTTAGAGGATTAGTATATTTTAAAATAAGTATTAAGCTCTGTTCCTTCTAATTTATTTCTTTTATTTTAAAAAATAGAATGGATGAATTTGTCTACAAATAAAAAAATTAACTATAAAAAGATGAAATGATTGGAGTAAATGGAGATTTTTTATAGATTTGGATTAGCTTATTCAAGCCATAAACCAAACGTAATCTATAATTCACATGCAACCATGTGTTTTATCACACACACTAATTTGTTTGTTTGTTTTTTAAAAATAATTGAAGCATGCATTGCGTGTCTAGCTCTTTAATTTAATTAATTAATTAATTTCTTTTATTATCCAATCCTTTCTCTAAACTTAACAATTTAACTATTTTTATATATTTAAAGTGGATGCTAATAAAAGCATGACATGGAAATAAAGATTACTACCAAAATTCTATTAATTAATTTATTTAAAATATTAAATTAAGATATATCACGAATCCATTGAGTACTAATTTAATTTTAAAAAACTTGTAATTCAAAAGCGGTTCTAAATAGAATAAACCTTCAATTTCATTAAAACTATCTAAGACATTGCCTTTTGATTTTTCTCAAACTTTTCATTTAAATTTTTTATTATATATTTTACTTAAAATTTTTTGACTAACTTTCAAATGTCTCATAATTTAACACGTCATATGTTATTAGCTATTAGACCTTAACCTTTCCCTTTAGTGCATTACTGATATAGTTGGTCTTTTGAGGCTTTTGATAGTTTTTATTGGTTGATCGGTGTTAATCGTCAAGTTAATTTGATGATGATAGGGTTAGGATGTAAACTTCAATAGTTTGATCAAATTAATGCGTCTCTAATTTATTTATAAATTATTCTAGTGTTGTAATTTCTATCAAATTGTCTATGGCATTCATTTGTGTATTAATTTATAATAATTTATTTATTATTTGTACTGTCGAAACCACCCTTCGATTTAAAAATTTTAAATTTAATAAAAAAGGGGAATCGACTTTTGAAAAACAAATGCATGGAGTCGCCACCTATCTTTTGTTTTGGTGTGATCGGATCACCTAAAAATAAGGTTAAAACATTTTTGGTTTATTAAAACAATAACTTTGGTCTACGAACTTTTGAGAAGACGGGTTCGGGAGTCGGTTACGCATGAGGAAGTGTTAGCACCCTCACTACGCCCAAAATTGGTACCGAATCGATTAAATACTGTCCTTATGTCTAAAATTAAAAAGTTTTTAAAATATGGTTCTTTTTTATAACGTTTGAGTAACCCGAGTTGGTTGCCAAAATCTTCTTGTTTCGATGTCCGAAAGTTTATAATTCGAGAATTGCAAAAGGATGCTCAACTATTTAGTCCAATGACAAATCGAAACCTAGCACAGTAGGACACGATTCCTCGAATTTTCGAATGTTGAACATTGCCTCACCTTAGAAAATACGAGTGAAATTCCGAAGGGATCTTCGATTGTTTTGAGCAAATGAAAAAGCGCAACCCAGCACGATAGGGCTCGATTCTCAAATTGCCAAACATCGAACATCGCCTTCGTTTTGAAAATTTTTTAATAAACATGAGTGAAAACCTAAAGGCATATTCGATTGTTTTGAGCAAACGAGGAATCACAACCCAGCACGATAGGGCATGATTCTCGAATTATCAAACACCGAGTATCACCTTTGTTTTAAAATATTTTTAGAAGACATGAGTGAAATTTTGAAAGGATATTTGATTATTTTAAACAATCGAGAAATTACAACCCAGCATGTTAGGGCACGATTCCGCGAATTGCCAAATATCGAATCTCATATTCGTTTTAGAGAGTTTTTAAATGAATACTTATAAAACGAGCTTTAAACGTATTAATGCATTTTTTGAAATGAGACGGAGTTAATCATAAAGATTTGAATTTTATATAAAAAAACACATTTCGCAAATCGAGTGAAAAATGATAATATGGAATAACCGGCACATACGAGATGCAACCGATTAACAAACTAATAATTAAATATAGCTAACCTAAAAATGCAACCCGATTACAATAGCGCATGGAGGATAATTACTATGAAACAATGAACAAATAAATAATGCAACGATAACATGCATGGCATAATGTAATATGACTATTACTAAATACACAAAACAAAATGCAAACTAAAGAAGCAATATAGTATGAAACTATTTAAAAAAACGACGAATAAATGGACACACAAATACATGTATAAGTTGACGAACTACATGCTAACTTTAACAATATATAATACAAAAGAATAATAAGATATGAGACGAGAGATAACACACAAAATAGATTTAAAAGACATATGCACGTAAATCTATTGTAAAAACGATCATGAAATTAATAATAATATATATATATATATATATATATATTGTTAATCTAAAATTATACACACCCTTTTATTAAAAATATTTAAATAAGAGGCTATATAAAACATGAATATAATATCGAAATACTCAAAATAATAATTTTTTTAAAAAATACAAAGATGAAGTTTCTAAAATTAATTTCATACCTATATAAAGAGAATCTTTGATAAATTATAATAAAATATACGGGTTTAGTAACATATAGATTTAAAAAAAAGTAAAATGAATCATTACGCAAACAAAGAAATAAGTAATATACATAATATATATATATATATATATATCAATATGTTAATCTAGATAAATAGTATACATAAAATACAAATAATTTACTATATAAGAAAAATATTTGGAAAAGTTTGAAATAAACACTTCTATATATATAAATAATACTAGATGAATGTTTAAATGATAAAAAAAGCATTGAAATAGGACCTCAAAAGGAGTATATTATATACATAAATAGATTTAACAGAAAGCATATATACATATGTGTAACAGTATGAAATAAATAACATATACCTAAAATAATGTATGAAATCCATAGATTAATAATAAAATAATTTAAAAGTAAAGGATACGACAAATTTTAAAATAGTATGGAAAAATAGCTAGAACTTAAATATATAAGTACATATAAAATAATATATAAGAACATCTATATAAAATATTATACAAATTGCAAAAATAATATGACAAAACCAACTTCAAGATAATCATACAAATAACAATAAAGCAAATTTATTTTAAAGAGACATATATAAGAACATTAAGTGAATTTAAAAAAAAAAAAAAAGATAAGTATAGCTCAATATGAATATTTAAATGAAAATTTACACATAATGTAAAATAAAATAAAATTTCAAAATAATGATTTATTTAAACAAAAGGCCTAATTGAAATAAAATTAAAATGAAAAGGGACAATTTGAAAATAAAACAATAATAACAAATAGGACCAATATGCGATGCGCGCAAATGCGTAGGGACTAAGTCTGGAAAAAATCCAAACCCCAAAACGCATCGTTCGAGTGTGGATCAGATTGAAACATAGCGCAAATTACAAGTCCAAATCGAAAAGAAAATAAAATAAAAACAAGGCGCATAAGGCGCAATCGGAGGCTCGTGCGAATATGGAGGACCTGGCGCGAAATTCCCCGTTTTAAGCAAATGGGCATGGATCTGGCCTGCTAAATGGGTCAGCGCGCGGATCCTTGCCCATTGAACGGCGCCGTTTCAAATTTGACAAAGTCAGGTTAAAGAAAACCCTAAAACTAGTTGTACACTATTCAAAGGCAGATCAAAACAACAACAAACAAAAAAAATCTAAAGCCTAGCCTCCTGCTCATTCGGCCAAACTCTAGGTCCTTTCATCTGCCGGTCGACCTTCCTATTTGATCGACGGTCATCATGCAAAAGGCCAGATCCGGCCCCGTCCGACCGTGAGTCCAAAGGTCCGCTCACCAGCCTCTGAATCCTCCACCAAAAACTCCGATTGCAACAAAGTGAGCGAGGATTCAAAGGAACCTAAGACGGAGGTAAGTCTTTCTTTTGTTATTTCTTTTATACACTAAATAGAAAAGTAAGAAAACAAGAAAAAGAACCACAACCCAAATCGGAGAAGAAGAAAAACTAAAAAGAAACGCCTTTTTCTTCAGAACTGTTTTCGAAAAATTCTTTATATTCAATATCCTCTATTATGCGTAAAAAAAAAACAGTATTAAAATGAAATTGACGGAGTATCTGTAAAGACTCAGAGTATGAAAGCCATTAAATAAATCACCCTTTTCCTTTTTTCTTTCTATTGCTTGTATTCGTAACCCCACAACTGATGAAATCCCTTGGCTTTATAGCTGAAGGGGTAAAATGGTAGAAAATAAATCAAAAATACAATATTTTTTGTCTGTTTTGCTGTGTGTTTTTGCTGCGGTGCTCGTCCTTTTTGCAGGTACGAGACGTGCTGTCGTTCGGGTACAGGAGTTGGCGTACGGGCTCTCGCGTGGCTGCAAAAACGCCGGAGCGTACCAGGGCGGTGGAGGCTGAATGGTTGCGGCGCATCTGCTGATAGGGCTAGGGTTTGGCCAGATTTGTTTAGCATTTGGGCCGTTTGGGTTCAATTCGAGTATTGGGTCAGTCCTTGGGCCGTGGGGTTTTAGTTATTGGGTCTAGGGTCATGTATTTAATTTTAGGTTTTGGACTGTAAAAAGGATTGTTTATAAATGGGCTGATAGACTGTTATCATTTTATTTGTTTTATGTTTATGGTTTTTGGTTGTTGGGCCCGGGCAGATTTGGGTCCTTACACATGTCTCAATATTCTTATTGGTCATGGTTGTTTTAATAACAATAATTTCTTAAAAGAACTTTTATAAAATATTATTCATGATGAGACATTACATGTTCACACCAAACACGGTTTTTATTATTCTGCTAAGAAAGAGTTCAGCTCGATGTTTTTAATCAAAATAGAAGGACTACTCAATCTATTGATATCATGAGCTAAATGGCAATCAACCTTTCATCAAATAATTTTTGGAGACTCAATCTTAAATGTAATGTTTTTAAAATTAAATCATTCGTTGAATCGATTAGACTATTAATTTTAATTTAATTGGTTGGATGGTTCAAATCAAATATATTATTAAAAATTCATATATTTTTTAAATTATATAATTTAATTCAACTGATTTTTTAATCCGATTTAATCAATTCATCAATGGAATTATTTTTGTTTCTCTTTAGACCAGTAATTCGATTTATTCCAAATTTAACAGCTCTGTGTAATCTTTAAAACACTGAAGAATTAGTAAAAACGGATTTACATCATAACATTTCTGATTCCGAAGACAAAGAATTATCATCATAAACTTAAAATATAATCAAATCGATTTAAAAAATACAACAAAATCACAATTCTATGGAGTTGATATACAAATCTATTGCGTAAAATATGCTCAATAAAATACCTCTATACAATAATTTTGAATTCTCTTCCTCGAAGGAATCAACTCTCTTTCCTCCCCATCCTCAACAAAATTCACAAGTGAAAAATAACTTAAAAGGTCAATAAAAAAAACATAAACACGAAATTACACCAAAAAAAGTGAAAAAAAAAATGATTTCCTTTGGAAATTTACCATCTCGTTTTCTCTTGTGAAGGCGTACTTGTCGAAACCATTTTTTGAAGGATGGGGTGGTCGACTTTGGTTTTGAAAGTGAAAATTAAAATGGGAGTCGCCACCGATCTTTATTAGGTGAGATCGGATCACCTTGCTTTAATAAAACGTTTTAGTTTATTAAAACGGTGTTTTGGTCTACGAAATTTGAGAAAACGGGTTCGGGAGTCAGTTATGTACAAGGAAGGGTTAGCACCCTCGTAACGCCCAAAATTGGTACCTAATTGATTAATTAGTGTCTCAAAGTCGAAAATTGAAAATCGGGAATGGATTTGAAATTCGATCTTTTCTATTAATATTGATTTTAAAATTCTTGAATTAGCTCAAATCGATTGTTTAAAGATTTCCTTATCTTGAGATATCGAAGTATCATATCCCGTAAGTTAAGACACAATACCATGAATTCTCGAGCGCAAGGTCGTCTTTTATTTTAAATGAGAATTTCATGTGTTTTAAAGCTCGAAAAGGGTATTTAGCTATTTAGAACCAACGAGAGAACCAAAATCCCGTAAGTTAGGGAACAATTCTTCGATGTTCCAAGATGCGAAACATTGCTTTATCTTGAAGATTTTCTTTTTGAATAATAACGAGTGTGTCACTTCACGATGTGAGTTTATTTTTTTGGAGTAAAATGAAGCAATCAACCTCGGATAAATACATTTGAACTTTAATGCGCGATATGATTTAAACGAAGTAAAAAAATAAAAATCGATATAGAGTATGGAGTAATAATGCATAGATTAAATGCCATGTCAATGAACATCAACAATACGAAGATATTAATAAATAATTTCTAGGGCATGTCATGGCAATATTCACATGATATACTATTTAATACCCACATGGACAAGCGAAGAAGATGAACACATAATATGTAAAATAATTTAAAGTGGATAACACTATGAAATAAGCAATTTATAAAACAACTTGAAATAAATAATAGGATAGTTATAAACGAATAATATATAAAACATAATAGAGTAAATAATAATAAAATTGTTTCAACACACAATATAAAAATCTTAAAATGAACAACATGTAAACAGTTTAATTTAAATTTTCTCTGAAGAATCTAAAATTGATAGTATGTAAAATAGTTTTAAACAATAATATATATATATATATATATATATATATATATGAATATTCAAAATAAATAATATGTGAAAAACTTAAAATAAATAATAAAAACATATATACAGGTATATATAAAAACAGTTTAATGTAAACAACATATGAAATCTTAAAATGAATAATAAAAGGGTTAAAATAAGTAATATGGGAAAAACTTTAAAGTATATAATAATAAAACAAGTCGAAATAATAATATAATGAAAAGGCTTGAAATAAATAATAAATAAAAGGTTTGCAATAAATAATGAAAGTATTTGAAACAATTAACATATAAAATAGCATGACTAAGTAACATGTAAAAATTTAAAATAGATAACACATATACAAATATAGTAAAAAATGACATGGAAAAGAATCTAAAACAAAAATGTGTAAAACGGTTTTAAATAACTAATATAAAGGGTTAAAAAATAACTAACATATAAAATAATTCAAACTACATAATGTATATAAATGTAAAATATATAATATGTAAATATTTAAAATAAATAATTTATAAAGTAAATTTCAAATAAATAATATGTTAAATGTGTTAAGATAAATAATACACAAAATAAAATATAAAGAGGGACCCTTTCAAATACATATAAAAGAGCTTACAATAAATAATGTATAAATGAAAATTTTAAAATAAACAGTTAAAATAAAACTTACATATAAATATAACTCAAAGTAAAATTTTAAGATAGGAGTATATAAAAGATTTTGAAATAAGTGAAACATGAAAAGTTCAAAATAAATAACAATAGAAAGAATTTAAAGTGATTAACATATAAACTAGTATAACTAAATAACATATGAGAAATTTTAAAATGCGTATTATATGTGTAAACTAATTTAAAATAAAGGGACATATAAGATTTCGTAATAATACGTATGATAGACTAAAATAAATAATACATATAATAGCTTAAAATGTATATAATAAACTTAAAATATGAAAAAATATTCAAATAACATATATAAACAATTTAAAATAAATAAAACAATTCTTAAGAAACTGAACAAACAAGTAAATTAAACAATCTAGGACTAGACTGGAATCAAATTCGAAATTTAGGGTTACAAATTATAAAAATAAAAACAAGGAGGATCTAAATAGGATGCACTGAAACAAACAGGGACCAAACGGGAAAATAGTCCCATTTTCGGTGATGTATCCTGTTTCCAAGAGCCCAGTGTACTCAGGATCAAATTGAATCGCGTGAGAAATAAGTGGCCAAAATAAAAGTTAACAAAAGGTAACTAAAGCACTAAATTGCAGCAAGACCGGAGAGGTTGAGGACCAGGGGACAAATATCCTAAAAGCGAAACATACAAATCATGGAGTTAGTGGCGCCGTTTCACCTTTGACTTTTCAATTAAGCTTTTATTTTAAAACCATTTTAACCTTTATATATTTTTTCTAAAAAACCTAATGCTCTCGAACCCCCCCTTTATCTCTTCCTCCTTTCTTCAGCTAGGGTTTCAACACCCATCATCGCTGGCGGTTCACCGTGCCGAACGGAGAGGGGAGCGGCCATAGGGTAGATCCGATAAGACTCTCTTCTTCCTTGATTCTTTTTTGTTTTAAAGTAAGTTAATGAAATAAAAAAATAAAACAAAGCAAAGATAAATAGAAAGATTGAGATAACAGAGGAAAAAAAATTGAAGTTAACCTTCTAAGCTTTTCTTTTTTCTTTTGTTTTTGATACAAACTTTTTGTATTTCGAAAGAACACCCCTCACATATTTTCGATTGAGGCTTCTTATAGCCGAATACCAAGAAAATTTCTATTGTTTGTTGCGTTTTTGTTCTGTTCTCTGTAGTTGTGTCTCGTTTTGCAAGCGGTGTCAGACGCATGGAGGAGAAGGGCATGCGCGGGGTGTGGTGGTGGTAGTGCGCAAGGTGGCCCATGGTTGGCCTAGCGTGCGGCGGCTGGAGGCTTGGGGAGCTGCTAGGGTTTCCTCTTTTTTTTTTTTTGGAAAATGTTTAGTGGGCTAGGTTGATTTGGGCATGTTGGGCTAGTCTTTTAGTTTTGTACTTTGGACTTTATTTATTTGGTTTATTGGGTTTTGTTATTTTTTATTTGTATGGGCCAAAAATTGGCCATTACAGTACTTTCGGGAAACTATCGGCTAGAATCGGTAGCGAAGTGAAAATATCAGTGACAGTAAAATATGGAGTTAAATAAGCGGCAAAAAGAGAAATGCCAATTGAAGACATAGCGTCGAGGCAGTTGTTGGCTGAGAGAGTGATGGGAGAGCTTGGGATGGAACAATGTGAAGAAATGATTTGCCAAAAGAGTGTGCATAGGGAAGCGATGTCGGGGACATGGGTGGGCTTGCCGATGAAGACTAGAAGAGAAAAAAACATGCTGGGCCTTTTAAGAGTAGGTGACTGAGAGGGTTGTGACCCGGTGAGTCGCTCCGAGTTACTCATACCACCAACATTACTAATAGTAATATTATTATCGTCATCTTGATCAGAACCAATATCCTGAAATGCTCCATGATTCTTACTATTTTGTTAAGAAAAGATTTTCGAATTGATTTGAGCGGGAAGTTGACAAATGCCTCTAAATTGTGCAAGATATTCCAATGGATGCGAAGTATTTTCTCTTACTTTGAAGGGTATCTTAGTGAATGTCTAATTGTTCTGGGCCAAGAATATGTGGCCTTCATTGGCAAGTTGTGGGTTTAATATTTTGATTTTATTAATGAATGTCTCGTAAAACATTAAGAAAATATTTTTTAACGGAAGTTTTATTTCAATAGTTAATCATCCTCTTCATTAGCCAATCCCCTTTATCTTAGATTTAATGTTCCTGTTCATTTACTCAAAAAATAATCGACTTCTTTTTTAAGCATAATGATAAACTTATGTTATCAATTTTCATTTTTTTTGAATCTTAACTTTCAAATTTTAAAAAGATGTGTGTAGGACCAAATTTCTACCTGGGCCCAATCAAATCAGCCCAAATTAAGCACCCCACTAAACCGACCACTAACTCCATCACCCTACTTGTAATATCCTGATTTTGGGCCTAGTCAGAATAGTGGTTTCGAGACCACAAATTTGAGATAGAAATAATTTTTTTTATAATTATTTTGAGGTCTATGATATGATTGCATGATTGTATGAAAATTTCGTGAAGAAATTCTATGCATAAAGTGCTTAATTTGAAATTAGGGACTAAATTGAATAAATTGCAAAACTTGTGTTCTAGAAGCGTTTTGCATAAAATTGAATTAGATTATTAATTAGAGGTCCTTACAGAGCAATTTGACCAATTTGTAAGTCTATGGACAAAACTGGACATGGATGGAATTTTGAAAAGTTTAGTAGTAAGGGCATTTTGGTCATTTAGATATTAAATGAAATTATGTAGTATAGGAAGTTGTAGATAAAACGAAATAAAAACAAGGTATCGAGACCTAGAATTCATAAACCGAGCCATAAATATTTTTAGAAATATTTATGGAGTGTAAATAAGTTAGTATTAAAGTTTCACAAGAAATTTTAAGGTTTGATAATTAATTAGGTGAAAAGGACTAAATTGAACTAAGTGCAAAATTTGTGAGATGTGATTAAATAGCTTAAGTATTTAAAAAGATGGATTTAAAGAGCAATTAGACCCAAAGGTTAATGGCTGTTTTATTAAATCATTTTGATAGAAAATGGTATTTAGGACCTAATTGTGAAAACAATTGTGAATTAGATGTTGGTGTTGAAATTCAGAATATCAAAGGTTGTGAAATAGTTTATAATGATAAAATAAAGTGTTAATTGAGAAAAATTAGTTCAATTTATGGGTGAATTGAGTAGGGACTAAATTGTAAAAACTGTAAATTTTGGGGTAAAAGTGCAATTTCGAAATTTGAACAGCATAAATTGTGAAGTGAAATAGAAATCAAATAAATGCTAATGAGTAGAAATAATTTATATTATAGATCAAGAGAAACGAGATTCAAGTCGTGATCGAGGGAAAATAAAGTTTACGAGGAATAAGCTCGATTGCTAATATTTTATATCGAGGTAAGTTCATATGATTTTTAATAATGCAATGTGTAATTTAATGTTTTGAAATGAAAATTTCATGAATGATATAGTATATTATTGCATATAAAATGTCATTAAACTGTGATAATTGTAAAATGATATTTAAATAAAAGTACAAATTAAATGGAACAACGGACTTGAGTACTTTCATTCAGTGGCTAAGACGAATTGACGGAAAAGACCATGGTTGGACCATGGCAGCACGTGAAATGTGATTTCCGTATAAGACCATAGCTGGGCTATGGCTTCAGAGAAATGTGATATGTGCTTCCGTATAAGACCATATCCGGATATGGCATCGGTGTGATATGTGCTATCAGATAAGACCATATCGGGATATGGCATCGATGTGATATGTGATCCGTGTAAGACCATGGCTGGGCTATGGCCTCGGTATGTGATATATGACTATGTGCAAGACCATAGTTTTACTATGGCATTGTGATAATGAGGTACTCAATTCGTAATCGCTCCCTAATTTGATTATGAACGAAAATATAAAATGGCCCGAAAAGATTAAGAATTGGCGAATACTATGAAAATGACACGATTTGGAATAAGTTCTTGATACTTGATGACATTGAGATTATGGATCTATGCTTATGAAGCATAATTATGTGTTCTTACCATGATGGATGAAATGATATTGTATGAATTTAGTGAATAATAGTGGTGAATGAATAAATATGGCCTTGGCAGTTTTGGGTTACTGCAGTAGTGTATATTTTGAAATTCACCATAAATTGTGGAAATTGAGTTAAGGGCTGAATAAAATATGAGATTAAAGCCTGATGAGTTTAGTTTCATATAGACGAAACGGTGCATGCAATTGGATTTTATGTTATAAGATATTTAAATTGTTGTGAGACAGAGTTTGAATGATTCGAGATCCCCTGTTCTGATTTTAGAAAATCATTAGAAATTGTACAAAAATAATTATGAGTTTTAATTTATATATTTAAAATCCTTATCGAGTCTATTTTCAAGAGGGATAGACGGGAACATCATCCAAGTCCCGAATTATGAGATAAATAGTTTTTAGTGAAGAGAGATCAGAACTGTTGGACAGCAAAACAGGGGAAACTTTAATGAATAAACTGTACTAAATGGCTGAACCAAAAATTCTGGAAATTTTATGGAAGAAAGGTATATGAATCTAGTTTCAAGGAAAATTAACGGAACTTAATTTGAAGTTCCGTAGCTCCAGAAATAAATTATTTAGTAAATGTATCTCGATAAAATAGTTTAAGCTGAGTATGTATAATTGTACAATTGTGGTGTTTTATCTTAAAAGCATGTTGGTAATTGCTTATTAATTTCATATGGACTTACTAAGCATTTATGCTTACTCCCTCCTTTTCATTCCTTGTAGTTTTGATAAGCCAGCTCGGAAATCGGGAACGGTCGGAGGCCCACTCACACTATCCGTATACCATCATGGCGTAATGGCTTGTATATTTTGAGTATGGCATGTATAGCATTATAATCATTTTGTATATATGGTCTTATGATATGGATATTGAGTGGTATGGAAATGTTTGGTAATGATTAGCCATTGGAATGGCTAATCATGATCATATTTGGTGTTATATATGCTAAATTGCTAGCTAATCCATGGAAACCATGAAATAGGCAAAATTTACCATAAAATAAATCCAGACAGTAGCAGTGATGTGAGTTTGAAAAATCATTAAAAATAGTAGAGATACAATTATATGATGAATAAAATATGGAATTGAAGAATTATTAGTCTATTTTCATATGGATGGAACAAAACAGGTATATGAGTTATATTTTATGAGAAGTTTAAATTTTTGTGAAATAGGGCTAGAGCGATTTCTGGATCCCCTATTCTGAGTTTGGAAATTCACCATAAATTGTACAATGATAATTAGAAGTTATGCTTTATATGTATAGATTCCTTATTGAGTCTAGTTTTATTAGACACAAACGGCATAGTCATTGAAACTCTGTACAGGGAGATATCTAATTCGTAATACACAGAGGTCAGAGTACTCAAACCCTAAAATAGGGGAGACTTTAACTAATAAACTGTACTAATTGGCCTGACCAAAAATTAAAAAAAAAAAATTATTAGATAGATATATGAGTCTAGTTTAAGGAAAAATTTACAGAATTTGATTTCGAGTTTCGGAACTCAAGATATGAATTTTTAAGCAACTATGACGCAGTTGGACAGCTTGTCCGAATTTGTTTAAGTGCTCAAATAAGTTTAGTAATGCCTCGTGCTCGACTCCGGCGACGGTCTCGGGTAAGGGGGCATTACACTACTAAACCATCCACTACCTCCATCAGCCCCACACCCTACTAAACCATCCACTACCTCCATCACCCCTACTACCTCCATCACCCTACTTGTTATAAGTTGTAAAATTTGGCTATAAAAGCCATGGAAAAACTATTGTAAGGGGGGGAATTTTTTAGAGAATACAATACGAAATCAAAGAGAATACAAATCAGATTTTTAAGGTAATTTTTTATATTATTCAATTTTATTTGCTTTGGCGTTCACATTTTTTCTTTACACAAACGAAAGAAGGGAAAAGAGAGGGAGTTTACCTCTAATTTTATTTCCTTTCTAATTTTGCCCCAAAGTTTTCATTTTTAATTCAATTTAACCCTTTTTATTTTTGTTATTTTATTGTTAAATTAATTAATTTGAGTTTTATGCTCATTATTTTTATATTTGTTTTTATTATTTTCTATTAATTTAATTAATTTGAGTTATGTTTCATATTATTATATTATTTATTTACTATTATATATTTATTATGTAAATATATATATATATTTTTAAGCGAAGTTAATTATTTTAAATATAAATTTCTATTATACATAGACTTATTATATTATTATTTTTATACCATTGTTTATTATCGGTTACTATTTTTATATCAAATTATTATTATTTACTATTTCTCACTATTACTAATTTAACATTGTTATTCTAATTTTTTTTACTATTATCCCCATATTTAATGTTATCGTCAACATATTTTTATTATTATCATCATGTTTTTAATATTATTATTAATACTATTAGCACAATGTTTATTACATTATTCTTTTTATTATTACTGTTGTTTTATTAATTATTTCTATTAATTACTATTATTATTTTTATTATTTATATATGGTTAGCATTATTCTCATATTATTATTTTCATGTTGTCTATTATCATTATTTTTAAAAAATCTATGTCCTTAATTCATTTATCCATTGATCTTCTCTCAAAATTTTTCAAAATGAAGGCAATGTTCGGTATTTAAAGAATTCGAAGAATCGTGCCCTAACGTACTGGGTTTCGCTTTCTTTATTTGTCTTGAAGATTCGAATATCCTCTTACCAATTCACTTTCAAAAATTTTCAAAATAAAGGAAATGTTCAGTATTTAAAGAATTCGAAGAATCGTGCCCTAACGTACTGGGTTTCGCTTTCTTTGTTTGTTTTGAATATTCGAATATCCTCTTAAGGCTAAAACGCACGTTTTAAAGGCAAGCTCACAATTGAGGGTAAAAAATGTTTTCCTAACGTACTGGATGTAATGTTTTACCTTGAGGTGAGATGGTCTTTAATACACATTTGACTTACTTAAATGTTTTAAAAGCCAATAAAAGGAGGATCGCGTTTTAAACTCTATCCAAATATTTAATTTTCGACATTAAGACACTAAATAATCAATCAAGTACCAATTTTGGGCGTGTCGAGGGTGCTAATCCTTCCTCGTACGTAACTAACTCCCGAACCGGTTTTCAATTTTCGCAGACCAAAATCGTCGTTTTGAAAAATTTAATTATTTATTAAAAACGACCGTGTTTTGAGGTGATCCAATCACACCCCATTAAAAACGATTGGTGGCGACTCCCAACTTTTCGTTTTTAAAAGTCGATTTCCCGTTTTCAAAAAAATAGTTTCGACAATGTGAATAAATATATTTTAAAAAAAGCTATAAACTTTTAATAATTTATTAAATTTATAATTTGATGAAACACATAAACCATCACGTAACACATCCATCAGTTTATTCATTTAACAAAAAATCAAATTGACAATGCTAAAAGTTAAGATCAAAAAGTGACAAAATTGAAGTCAAAAGGGGCGACATCGGTTTCCGTTTTAATAGCTTTGGTTTCCACTAATTATGAGATGATGATAAAGTAAGAAGTGGAAATGGTGATGATTTCTTTTATAAAGATATCATTATCCAAAAAGGAATTGTACATGCAAAAATTCAAATCTTAAAAGTTAAGAAAAATAGATTAAGATAAGGAGAGATAATGGTTAAAAATTGTATGGATAGATCACAGATGATCAACACAAGCAGCAGCGGCTGGATTTTTTTTACGTTAAATAAAGTTAATTTATTCGATGTAACAAACTTATGCTTAGTATAAAGTAACGTATAATTTCGACTCCTACCATTATTTATTATAACTACTGTCGCAATAAATACATAGCCATAAGTTAAATATTATCCGCTTCAGCCCATTTGATCTCATCCCCAAAATACAACACCCAAATGTTAGAGATACACAATCGCTGTGAAATTCATGATTACCTGATCCTAAAATAAAAAAGGAAAATGATTCAACAACATAATATGCCAAGATGACCGCTCTTTGTAATTACCTAGCATGCAATTAAGGCATGGTTTATCATAAATAATCCAGAGAAGGCAGCACTTCGTTAAGACATGTAAAATATTTGCATATAATATGAGAACGATATACAATTTGATCCTTAAGCAGTTATGCTCCATCTTTTGTTCCATTCATAAGCAACGGCAACTCAATTTACAAGGGAAGAACAAGCATATATACTTTGCTTCAGCCTAAAGAAAATATTCTTCGCGATTTATTTATGTACGTACAAGAGAAGGTAAAAAGGGACGATGTTACCTACAACATCTCCTGCAGGTTTTCAGTAGACATGGATGTCCACATTGATGGTACTTCCAAGGCAGCTGCTTTCTGTAGCGAGTTTCTTTGCTGAAATCTTTTGATGTGCTTGGCAGGTTAGCCACAAGCACGAGATTCTTGCTAGTGCTGCCTGACCAACAACTCTAACTCGATAAACCATGCTAAGATCTGCCCATATTGTACTTCCCGTGGCACCTGATTCAAGACTCTGGTCGTATCCATCGAGATCAGCTTCTGTTACCACCACTACTGAACCATCATCAAAAGTCACAAGGTCTCGTGCAGGTGACAAGTCTGAAGTTCTTAAAATTAAATCCATCATGTAGCTGTGGAAGCCAGCCTTCCTCATTTTAAGATAGTAGAACTCTTCAACAGCCTGCAATTGAAAGAATGAGAGAGACTACTCAAACCCATTGTTTCAAAATCATGGTGATAGAAATACCAATTCATTATTCCTGAACTCTCTATTGGAGAAAGTGGAACCCGAGACATTATACCTGCCATTGGGAAGCAGCTAAACGCACCCTTGGCCTGATCAACTTCACATAATCATATGCAGAAACAGGTGTCATCTGCTTAAAATATACCTATGTAGAACCAAAATTCATCAGTGCAGCTAGAACCAACAAGTATTATGGTCCACACAACTTTATAGTCTATATAGCACTAACCAGGTAACACAATACAATGGTTGTGCTGCGGCCACGACCAGCTTTACAGTGGACATATGTAGTTTGCCCAAGTGACACATTTCCTTCAGGAAAAAGAAATAAATAACATTTCAGCAAGAGAAATTAAAAAAAAAAAAGCATTGAGAAACATTTGAACTATGGTACAATTTTTGTAAGAAAAAGGCCACTATCAGGCAAACTTGACCAACATAAGCAAAGCCCTCAAAGAACACTTACTATGAATGAAATCAATTGCTTGGCATATTGATGTCAAAGATGGTGCAAAGTAGTAGTCTCTTGTAGGGATCACCAAATGGTTAATGCCATAATTCTACCACAATATTGCAGAAAGAAAATTAACAACGTTAAACATTAAAGGATTAACAGCATAATGAAATGAAAAATTTCATAATGTAAAAAGAGACAACATTCACAAAATAAACATACAAGGTCTTGAAAAGTAGTGAAATATGAATAATGTAAATATATTAGAACGGAATGCCCACATGATAAAGAGATGTAGGAACCAGAGTTTCGTAAGGCTCGTTTAGTGTGATTACTCCACGAACACCATTCTCCTTTAGCCTTGGAACATCAGTAGGAAATGGAACAGCACCTAACAGTATAAACTGGAAAAAGAAAAAGAAAGTCATACTAGAACTTGTAAAATAACTGTGCACTTGTAAGAATAGCAGATGACAATATAGATTATCCAAATACACATTATAAACATCATCTTCAACAACATAAACTACTTAAGATGAACAAGACATGAACTTTAAGCTATATACCTCATCAACTCTATCCCACCACCGGAACTCAGGCTGAATCTTGTTCCTAACAACATTGTAAAACAAGGTCGGGTAAAACAGTGCACGAGCCCCCGCACCTACCAATACCCTTTTCGCATCCCATTCCTCAACGCTTCTTTCAATACCCAAGATCTCATTACTTCCATAATAACTCTTATTTTCTTCTTCTCCAGCTCTTTCCGCCCCTTCCCCTGCCTTCAATTCCTCAATATGCATAGCCCCAAGAATTCAACAGAAATGAAAACAAATACGCACAAAATTACAAACCCTAATCACCGAATTTACAGAATTTGGATAATTTGGATAATTTGATCAAAGCAGAAAAGGAAACCCAACAAAAAAAACGAAATATTTATAATCCTTTTCCAACACAAACCCTAATGCTTTAAATTTGAACAGGAAATGGAATGAAACATGACCGGATTATGATTTCTAAACGAAATCACCAACGTATTTTGAAAAAAGAGGGTCGATCAGACGGCGGGAACAAGCCAGAGATGACGTCGATTGATCGAACGGTGATCGATTGATGGAAAGGGGAAACCCTACCCTTGATTTTCCCTTTTTTTTTCCCCGATTTTTTGGTGGGAAATCGTGAAGAGATGATTTCCTGGACTCCACTCCTCCGTTTTTTGCACTTACAACAAACTTCGAAGAAAATTATTAAAATAAAACAAAGAGGAGAAATCGCGAAATTCAGAAATTTATATCTGGATGAGGGAGGAGATCTAAAATGACGGGGCACGATTAGCAGGTACTTCTGACAAGTGGATAAATAAATGACACGTGTTGAGTTAAGGTACGTAGGGCATTTTCCACTGCATATATAGTTTTCTAATTATCACTTCACAAACAAAATTCAATAAATTCTCCCCATCAAAATAAAAGTAACATTCAATCTTTTTTATAACTCGGCACGTATTGATTTTTAAATAATGATAAAAATCATTTCTAAGTATGAATTATCCTTACACACATTTAATACAACAAATCTTTAAAATATTAGTTGAAAAATATATTTATTTTTCAGGTTAATTAATATAATTTTAACCGTCTCCAAAAATAAAAACTTTACATTTTACTTTCAATGAATACATGTTTATACACGCATGAATTTTAAACCAGAGATAAAAAGGAAACATTGGAAGGCCATCATAACAATTTCATCACTTTTCTTGTAATTATAAAATATGACCATTTAATCTTTACAAATTTGACATTTAACCAATATATTTTTAAGAATTTAATGTTTCTATTTTTCATATTGACTGCCGTAATATTTAAAAAAATACTCATTTCATAATAATGTAGTTAAAAGATGACATTGTAATGAAATTAAATTTAAAAAAATCATTTTAATTGCATTAATAATTAGATCTAAATTCTAAAATCTGAAAAATAGAAGGATTAAATTTTAAATTTATGAAGAGTGGAGTTAATGACATATTTTAACATTCTTCTAAATTAAACAATACAGAAAGGAAAAAAGCAAGGGGAAAAAACAACATTCTTAAATAATGTAAATCCAGTTCATACCAAAAAGAAACTGACAAGGAACATAACATGGTGGTTTTAAAGCATTCTTTTTCAGCCAATCTAATCCGAAAAAAAAGCACATGGAATTTAAGCTGTTCACAAGTAAGTAACAAAAGCTAAATGAACCAGTCATTCATGTGAGCTCCATTTCAGCATCGATAAGAACCCTAAAACGCAAAGAGCTTGAAAACAAAATTGCTAACTGTGTATAACAAAAAGACAATGACATCGGGAGGTGGAGACTCACAGTTTCCCATACATCTCTTTTTTTTTTTTTTTTAATCAATGCACCAATGATACTTTCAAGATGCATTGCAATTTCCAAATGAATAGAATTCACTCATGACGCAGTACTTACATAGATTTTGATAAGCTTGGGTTCCCTGTGATCAATAAAAGCTCGTGAACATTAAGATCTCTACCAAACGGCATTATGAACTACACTAGCAACCTGATCTGCAACTATGGCTTTGCTTAGCACCAAATGGCATTATGAAGTAAGTACACTGGCAACCTGATATGCAACTATGGCTTTGCTTAGCAAGGTAGCATCATTATACAGATCGCTTCGGCATTCAGAATATACCATTTAGGGTGATTAACAAGAGAAAGATTAATAGGGTAAATTGAGATATTTGAAAATATCACCTAGCAATCCTACTGAGCTGAATAGCTAGCTCCTTATCTCCAGAGTTTTTCAGATGTTCGATGATTTTGTTAACATAAATAGCTTTCAAGCGAATCCTTTTATTAAGCATTGACCTAGCAAGCTTTGCAGCTTCAACTGAGTGGCTTTGCTGACACAGGCCAACCAAAAGAATAGAATAGATATCAGAATCAATGGATGACAAGAATCGCATCTGCTCAATTTCATCATATAAGCAAAAACCATCAAGCACTCGTCCCTTGCGACAGATCTCCCTAATCATGAGACTACAAGCAATGCCATCTGGTTTGGCCCCACTTGCTAACATCTTCCTAAAGAGAATCTCTGCCTCATCAAGTCTATTAATCCTAATCAAAGACACCACAAGAGCACTATAGCAATCACCATCAGAAACACCACGTCCAGCAACTTTATCAATCAACTTATACGCTTCTTCAACATGTCCCTCAGCACAAAATCCTTCGATCAAAGTAATAACAGTTACACGGTTAGGAGCACACCCACAAGTTTCCATTCTATCCAAAATTCTCAATGCCTCCATTGTATGACCCTTCTCACAAAATCTTTTAATTACAGACGTATATGTGATGACATTTGGACTACAACTCCCACCTGTTGTCTCCATCTCCTCCAAAAACTCCAATGCTTTCTCCGTACTCCCATGCATACAAATACCCTCAAGAATCACAGAATACACCAAGGCATTTGGAGAAAACCCTTGGTCCCTCATAGCCTGAAACAACTCACAAGCATTCTCCAATCTACCAGCATTACAGAACCCCTTGATCATCGCAAAATAAGTGATCATATCAGGATAAAGATCAATCAAGCCGATCTCTTTCATCAATTTATTAGCCATATCCATATCCCCTTTCTCACAAAACAGCCTGATAACAACATTATAAATGGTAATATCCGGACGTAAGTTAAATTCACGCACTTTCCTCAATACCAACAATGCTTCGTCAGCAATCCTAGCTTCTTTACACAAATTCAAAATAACTTTGAACATTTTAACATTAACCAAACATTTTTCCACCTTGTAAGCTTCAATAACATCCAAAATAAGAAATGGACTTTGCTTAATTTTCAAAAATTCACAAGCTTTGCTGTACATATAAGAACTATACCTACAATTTGATTGAAGACCTGCCCATATAAAAAACCTCAGGCCCATTTGAGATATATCAAAGGAACATCTTTTTAACACCTCACAGACACAGTTTGGGTCCAATTTGGCATTGACTAAAGCAAGGGTTTTCTCTACATTGCTTTGTTTTTTCTCTAAAAGGGTGAAGAATTTGTCGGCAGAAGAAGTCGAGCTGAATTGAAGAGTGAAAACTTTTCTTTGTTTCGGGTAAATTGAGAGTGAAATCAACCGGGAGAGTGAAGCAATTGACATGGGGATTCTAGAACAAAACAATAAGGGCAAATCTTACCCGATATAAAGAGATTGTTTCTGAATGAGGTTTGCTGAGCTTTGGCACAAATGAGGGTATATTGAGTTGTTCGTACGCGGCCCAGTACTGTCCGGTCAACTCATAGCCAGGCAACCATGATCTTATAGACGACCCTGCATTATAGTCGTAGAGCAACTTTTTTAAGGTAATTTACAATTATATCTTAAAGTATAATTGGTAATGTTACAATTACAATGTTAGTTGAACATATAAAAGTATCCAAGTTGAATATATGTTTGAACATGAGTATTTAAGTATAATTTTCATTTTGTTAAAAATATATCAGTATCGAGCATATATCCAATTTTTGTATTCAAATATGAGTCCGGTCTGTAAAACCCAAAACCACAACATTTCCTAAGCCAAAGGTTATTGGCATATTAGCAAAACTCATGGCTAAGCTTATTGGCATATTGACAGACTCTATAAAAATGATAATTGAAAACCGAACTGACTTTGACCGAAACTGAAATAGCGACCGAGTTTAATCGGTTGGTCCAATCGGTTAACCGACGTAAGCCAAAGATATCAAGTAAAAAAGCTGGTTTCTTTTTTAAATTACACAAGCCATGATGGAAATACTAATAAATTATAGTAAATAATTGAATTTCTCATGAATAATTAGCTGTTTATACAACTGTTACAGCCCACTAACACCTCATTTCTCTTGATTGATAGCAAAACAAAACTCAATGACCAACCCTAAATTCATTGAAAAAGCTAATCCAAAATCAAAGCTACCTGTTTCATGGTTGCTACCGTTTCGAATGAGAAACATAGAATTTCGAAATAGGCCTTAATTAATTCCGGGAAAAAAAAAGTTAGGCGATAAGCAAGGCAACAAAGTTGAACATCAATAGCTTCATTAATTTTAAAAGAAAGGTTGAACATCAGTCGACAGTAGATTAAATGTCGCAAGAGAGAAAAAATAACTTACAGTGGGCAGCAACGAGGCGTTAGCCGATGAGCAAGGCGGCAACCGACGTCCGAGAATGGTTGACGGCGAGCTGTTGCCGACCGGCGTTGGGTTTATTGGTCCGGTTCAAGGCAGTTTTTAAGTTAGGCGAGTGAGAAGGTGGGAACAAAGAAGTAAAGAAAGTACAGTAGTCACGAAATAGCTTTAGCGAAATAGCTTTAGGTTTTATTTTTCAAAATTTTGTATTGGGCTTTTGGGCCTACAAATATTGGATTGGATTTAATTTTGTTAGTGTGGGAGTAAATGTATGATATTTTTTAATACAATATTAAAAATAAAAATTTTATAGTCATTTATTTTTAATTTTATTTTTGTGTACGACGAAATTTCCGTTTATTTTCATATATATATATATATTTATAAAATATGTATAATTTATTAACAAGCTTTCAATTATATTATAAATATGTATATATGAAAATATTTAAAGAATATCAACAAATTGAAAACCCTAGGTCAAAACACACAGATATCGTTAGTATCAATATTGTAGTAAAATTTATGATTGTTGAAATATGATGGAACTGGTGGATGAATCTGGTTGGATAATAATGGAGAGATGCCTTAACTTTTTAAAAAATATTTTTATATTTATGATCTATAATTATATATACATTAATATTCATCGGTATTATGAATAATTTTATTCAGTTCAAGTATATTGAAATGTATTATTTTTTATTTATAGATTCAAAAGAAATTGCATACCCTTATAAGTGGCTTTAGACGTTATTAAAAGGTAATTTATAGTAAAAAAAAATGTTCAAATGGTAGACAAATACCCCTAAAATTTAGGATAATTTTCACAATTAATATATTCCAAAACCCTAAATCACAAAAAGGGAGATTCCTTCTAGTAATATAGCAAAATGGTAATAGGAACACAAGATTTGCGCTAATAAGCTTTGATTGAATTTACACTTTACAACCAAACTGCTTTTTCCCCACCATTCAAATTGAAGGTGGATGATTCAACTAGAGACTCACTAATTATTAATTTTAACACCAAAAATTAATTAATTAAACTAATTAAAATATGTCAAAAAAAGAAAGACAACAAAAAAGGATTGGATGGATGGGTCCGAATTAATACAAAACATCAAAGACCCAACAAAATCCACATTCTTAACAACCAGACCTAAAAAATCCATTGAAAAAGGAATTTTGACCGAAATGCCCTTTTGGATGGCTTATTATTACGATCGAGGATGAAGAGCATCGAATGGTCTATGAGGGATGGGAGCAGATGGCGCCCAGGGATTGATCGTTATGTGCCTCTGCTGGTGTGATTGGAGTAGATGATGATGGGATCTTGGTTCAACGGTGGATGATGCGTTTTGTGGGACCCCCACCCTCTCGCATGAGGGGCACATGGTAAGAGTAGTGGGTGGGTTCATTTGCATGTAAAACTGCGGGGAGAGTTTCAGTGCTCTCAGTTCCTGAACTTCTTTCTGCAACCGCCGATTTTCCTCCGTCAGATTCTCACAGCATCTTTTTAGAAACTCACAGTCAACCTCTGTTTGCTTAAGCTTAGTCCTGCAATTAAGAAAAACAAAAAATTAATTACAACAGTCCCATGTTTTGTAAATAACATTGACACCAGAAGGACAAAACTGTAAAATCGCTTACCTAGCCCTTCTGTTTTGGAACCAAACTTCAACTTGTCTTGGTCGTAACCCCAGTTGTTTAGCCAAAGCCAACTTTTGCTTCTGCAGAAAAGATTATATCCATTGTTTAAAAAGAATTCTCGGCAACCAAACAGTAATTTTTCACTTGTTTTTGCTCTAATATTCAAATTACTTACTGGGTTGAGAGTGTTGTGTTTTTTAAAACATTCTTCGAGGATTGCAGATTGATCTTTAGAAAGTCTAAGTTTTTTCCTCGAAGTATCACCGTCTTCTTCGTCACTGATGCCATGAGAAGAAGCTCTTTCGATCTCGAGCTCGTCGCCATTGTTATTACCTTCTCTTTCGCTCCTTTTCCCACTCAGGCTACTCGATATGGTGCTGTTCGGAGATGAAACTCCGGCTTCTTCTTCACAATCGACCGTGGATGGCAGCCTGTTAACGTCGATCCCTTTAAGAAATGATCTAGTCTCTGCCCGTAAAGATTCCATGTTTGGATCTGCATGCAAAATCCATAGTTTTTTTTCACGTTAATAAATGTTGGAAATTTTAGTCTAAATTCAAAAGCAACAAATTAAAGAAAGTAAAGCTTGTTTGGTTCTCGGGAAAATACCAGAAGGAGAATAGCATTGATTAGCAGAAGATGGAACGAGAGATGGGCCTAGATTTAACTGAAGCGAATGATGATTTTGAGAAGAACTCAAGCTTAGACTTAAACCCAGATCTTGATCTTTTCCCACCATCATTAATTATTTTCTCTTTGGCCAAACAGAAACTTGGATTCTCTAGTGAGAGAAAGAGAAAGAGAAAGAAATGAGACTTGAAGGTTTGAGAGTTGAAAAGTGATGGATGGATATGTAAGAGAAGGGGAAAGTGGGCATTATATATAGAAAGCAAAGAACATGAAAGAGTGGGTGGTGTAAGTTCAATCATAATTTGTTGTCCGAAGACCCATTATCTCAATCATGGCTTTTGCTCCCCAAATTAATTTCCACCTCAGCTAGACATTCATAAAATTATAGAGATACAGATATATGTGATATAAAAATAATAATTTGTTAAAATATATATAAAAATAATGTAAATATATATATTTAACAGGATATTAATTATTAATATTTATATAAACATGTGGCATACTTATTTTATAATTGTGATGTAATGTTTTTATGTTTTTCCAATCAGCAAAATAAATATAAATATAAATTATTATTGTGTTAGTATTAGAAATTTAAATATAAGATTCTGTTAACAAATAAATATACTTTCTAGCTGAAATAATTTATATATATAAATGAAAATTTTAATCAATAAATATTAATTCTAATGGTAAAAATATTGTACTTCTAATGAAAATTATGATTCTTGAATATTAATTATTTATTCATTATCTTTAAATTAAAAGATTATTTCAAAAATATCCTATTAAAGCCAACAGTCAAAAAAAATATCAAGTCTTAAGTATCTAAATTTAAGATACATTATACTCATATTTAGGCTTTCAAATCACACCGTGTTGTTGCTAAATATAAATGTTAGTTTGATTAGTCGGCTTAGGATGGATTATTCGGTTCTTGATCTGTTTATACTATAATAATTTGATCCTACTTCGTGATTATTCGAACATATATTTATATACTTCAAAAAAATTTAAAATATTATTAATTACTTTGATACAAAAATAATATCCATTAAACAAATTCACCATTTTCATTCAATAACTACTGTTTTATTTTAAAAATATTTTTACAAAATTTTCAATGTGATTTAATCCAATTATATATAATAAAGCCACAATATAATAATTATTTTCTAAAATGTAAAGGAAGAATTAGGGTTTGCTTAGTTAATGTACAACCAAACGTGAATTAACTTCCATTTCATGCAACATTTTTTTAATGCGAGTGGCATTTAGCATGCTTTGTGGACTAGCTATATATTTTAAATATAACGAATCATAGGGCATGGTTCCTGATTATATTTGTTTATAATATTTATTCAATTAAATTTAACTGAGTTAATAATAAAATCTTATTTTCTCAAACTTTGAATTCACCGGTTGAGCTTGAATAATCGTATTATATAAAATATTAATATTTTTTTCGATAGAAAAAAATAGTCCTTAGACGAATACAAAAGAAATAGCACTTTAAATTGACATAAAATTATGATAAATGTAGCACCGACTCAAAAGGCTTTTCAAATATTTGTAATTTTTACGGTCTAGTTTTAGTCAATTTAACCATATGATTTACCACTCTATTTTGTGCTTTCAATGGATGTCTTATACGCACCTTTCACATTCTACATGGATGGTCATAAATTAATCATAATTTCAACGCATTATCACACTCAAATTCCACCTGTTTGAAACCTCTCTCACATACTAAATACAGACACTCTTATACCTTGATCTTAAAGACTATATCATTACCTAATAGTAAAGAATAACCACACACAACCATATTGTATTTTAGAAATCAATACATTATCAGTATTAATTATGTGATGACATGCGTTAAGAAAATCATTTAATCATGCACTAATTGCTTGGTAATCAATCACTAATAATTTTTTCTTAAGACAAAAATAAGAAAAGAGAAAGTCCTTTTTATACGAAGGCTACTTTCCCTTTTATCTTGATTTAGAATTAAGTAATATAAAAAAATAAATTAAAATTCTCGAAAGAAAAAAAAACATGAAAATAGGAACCCCACACAAGAAAAGACCTGAACACCACCACACTCTGCATGGTCATCATGCCCTCTCAACCAACCGCCTTGATCGCACCTCATATCCTGATCCAACGCTCCAGATCGACCCCATTTGTGGGGCCCATTTTAATCTTGTGATTTTTTTCCCCAATTATATAAGGAAACCATTGATGGGGTTTGGGGCAAAGCATCAAATCATGAGTGGAACCAGACAGGCAGACAAACAGATAAATTACTTATTTATTTTTGTTTATCAAATGTAGGGCCCACACCAACCCCTCATCTCTCCCATGCCATTTCCACGAGGGATGGCGTCGCTTTCCTAACCTTTTCCATCTATTAAAACAAAAACGCTTTCATTCTATTTTTTAATATATATAATCTTTTTACCAATGCGTTTATTGGAGCGTGCACTACACCTCCGATGATAAAGGAACCTTGGGATTGATTGGATTATTGAAAATATCAATTTCTATAAGCTGTTTTATGTATTATGCAGTGTTGCTTGTATTAGAATTTTCATACGATGGATTGAATCGGAAATGGTTGAGGTATTAAATTAAAAAATAATTTTAAAATTAATTAAATTAGGAATTTGTACGAATCCACATTTGAGTTAATTTTTTATTTTTAATTTTAATAATTTTGTAGTCATACCGGTCGAACTGATTGGATTGGTGTCAATCTAGTTTTAAAAAACATTGATATTATGTGTTTTCTTTTAGGTAAAATACACCATTAGTTACTAAATTAATAATAAATTTTTGTTTTGGTCACTTAACTAAAAAATGTTATAATTTAGTCATTAAACTATATATTTGAAAGTTTTCATTTAAGTCACGAAATTATTCAAAAGTTTTTATTCAAGTCACTAGGTTGTTGACTTTTTTTTTTTAAATTTTGCCAATAAGCTTCAAGTGAAGATTCCACAATTGACACAGTAGATTAGTCCCTGTTAACAAGTAGAATAACATACCTTATATCTAAGTCGATCTAATGTTAGTGTTGGAGATTAAAGAAAGAAATTATTTGAATTTTGAATCGCCGATTTATAACGTCTAAAGTTGTTTCATGAAAAAAGCTTAATTGTAAAAGAGAAGGAAAAATAGAGTTTTCAATTGGTGCAGGAAATGGAAAAAGCTGTGGAGCATCAATTTTAATAGTCTAATGACTTAGATGAAAATTTTAAATTGTTCAGTAATCAAACTTTAACCTTTTTTTAGTCAAGTAATCAAACCAAAAATATACTCATAAATTAATAAAAAAATATGTGTTTACCCTATTCTTCTACTAATTTAATAACTTTTTTATTTTTAAAACAATTTATTTAAGTGTGAGAAATAAATATAAAGTAATCACATATTTTAAAAATTAAATTACATTGTTGAATTTAAATGTTAAAAAATATTTCATTAAAGAATATACATTTTAAAAAGTTAAAAATATGATATTAATCATATTACAACATAGAAACTAAGATTGGTAAATCCAAGACGAGTCGGTTGGTCGAATTGGTAACGTCTTATACATCAATTTGAAGTAAGACAATAAATTGGTTGAGTCGAAACATGTACCAACCGATTAAACTTGATTAAAAATTAATTAATTTAAATTATATAATTTTAAATATTTTAAATATTTATGAAAATTTAATTGGATTCACCCATCGTAGTGAATTATCTAACAGATTCAAAATATTATATAATTTAATTCAATTTTTAAATATTTATGAAAATTTAATTGGATTCATATCGTAGTGAATTTTCTGACGGATTCAATTAACAAAATTAAAAAAAGAAAACTGTGATAAGAACTAAATCCATTAAAAAATACACGATACAAAACTTTCTATAAAATTTGACCTAATAAAAAGCGTGATCGTGACGCAAGTAAAAGTGCGTCGGCTAGGAACAATGGCTCAATGGCTGTAATCTAATCGGCTTCACTGTGAATTATGATCAACGTAACAATAATTGTTTTAAAATAATAATCATTGATTTTCAGATATTCTGATCATGTGCTGCAAGTGAAATAGGCTCAATGGCTCATTGGCTAAGTGAGATGAGCCAAGTCAAGAAGCCAAAAGGAATGGTGAAGCGAGCGTGTGGGAATGGGGGACAAGGGAGAGTGGATTTCACGTGGCAGGGAGTAGGGGTGGGAGAAAGGAATTGATAGCGAAAAAGCAGGATGACAAAACTTGAACTTCTCCCTTAACTCACGTGAACCAACATGTATTGCCTTTGGAACACGTGCTCTCTGGCCCCACACCATCCCTCGTTTGCCTTCTTACACCCACACGGTCGTGGGTGTCACTTTGTCCCTCCACGCCCCGACAACTCACGCACTCACAATCATTTGAAACTTCCTCCTTTCCTTTCCGACCACGCTCCCTATTCCCTCCCTGCATTCCACGTTTCCCGATTCAACTTTTAACATCAGTAGCTTGAACTCCACGCGCCATGACATAAGCTTGGGATTCCTTCCCGGGAACCGTTAATTTTTAGCCTATCTGTATCTCAATTGGCCTATCTCAATCTCCAGATTTTCATGCAACTTGGTCCGAAGCCAGCAGTATAGCACTATAATCGATGATAAATTACAATTACACTAATGCCCTTAAAATGCAATTGAAATGACTTAAAAGCCCCTTATCATATGAGCTAATCATTATTGCTATTATTTTGCACTTAAACGGTATGCTACTGCCCTTTATAGTTGCATTCATTTTTCATATGAAATATAATAAATTATTATTTCTTAACTTATTTTATTATTAATTCTATTTTTTTATGAATATCATTTGAATATCATTTTAATGAAAGATTATTTTGCATTAGCACTAATTAACATTTTAAAATTGCTAATGAGATTTTAGGTTCATAGTAAAGTTGAGGTCTTAAATTCAATAAAATAATATGCATGCAATTTTTCAATAAAATTATAATCAATTAAAATTATCAAATATCCTTTGTTTACAAATTTAAGAAAAAATTAACTATACTTTCTATTAAAAATCAGCTTAATAATTACCATTAGATTCTTATTAATATTTTTATTAAATGACTATCTTAATTTTAAAGTAACAAATAGGGTGGCATGCTTTTAATCATTGACCGGGGAGACTAAAGATTACATTTTTAAAATATGTTTTTAATTAATATGTCACTTTCTCTCTTCCCCCACGGCTGCATTTTAATGGTTTGAAGTGGGCATGCCATCTAAATCATTGGTTAGGAATATGTCATTCAAAGGCTTGGTCCATCCCTTTCTCAACTTGACCATTAAATGGGGCATTCTGAATACATCATCATCATTCATATATACCTTTTACCAAGCATATTACACAACTATAATGGGAGGAATTAAGATTCACAATAATTTGTACCATTTGGATTTCGATTCGATTTTATAGGATTTCTTTTTTGAATTTCTCTTTAAATTTTATACCTTTATATGTATTAATTGTGTGCTTTTTCATTTTTTATAAGATTTTATCATATGTGTTTGAAGAGAATTATGAGTTTTCTAGGTTTAAAAGGTAAAATGAGAAAATAAAAATATATTATTATTTAATAATAATATATAAAATTCGTTTATTGACATGACAATGAAATATTAAAGGAAAAAAGAAACGAATCTACTACCTCCGATAACACTGAACTCCCAAACGACATCACACAATCAAACCCCTCATCATCAGATCCTATGAATGGATGATGGATCCGATGGTTGACAATAATTTTTGTGGTGATTAGATTAAACGAAAACGGTGGCCCCACCCGACATGATGTCGGGTTGATGATTGAAGTGTCCCCACTGAAGTTCGTGAAAGCTATCCCCACCTTGTCTTCTGTTTCTAAGGACCCTTAAGTAATGGAACTACTGTGCAGCACCCAACGATACGACGTCGTTCGTCTCGAATAAGTTTTGCCTTGGAACCCCTCTGTTAATTCTTTCCTTTGGTCTCTTATCCTAATCACCATGTGACATGCACATGAAATTGGACCCTCTTGGCCTCACTTGTTCTATGTCGTAACTATGCATTGCAACCGAACGGATTAGACATAAATTTTCGTGGGTTATTATGTGATTAATTAACAGTGTATATAACTTTATATATTATATAACATATTATTAAAAAATAAATTAAATGGATTTAACTTTAAAATTTTTTAACAATGTCTCATGATCTAAATTATATATAATCTTACTTTTATTTATGATTATTTAGATGGAAATATCTAAAAATTCAATTTACCTCTCAAAAATCATTCACATCGTAAATGGAATTTTCATTGTCCAACAATATATTCTTTTTAAATGCACGAGGGGACCCTTTCAATATGAGTCCATGTGATTTTCACGTGAAGAAGACCCCTTCCTTAAGGTTGTTCTCAATCAAAACAATGTGTCAATGTTGCTATCATTGTCTTTTTTAAAAAAAAAAGTTGTTCAAATGATTTATTTTTTGTGTGGATTAAGTGGTCGGAATTTGAACTCCCATTGTTTGGTCGACCCTTTGGTTTGGATTAGACATTTCAGTTTAGCTTAGTCATGTCATGTCCATTGTCTTCTATCATATATAGAATCTCTGAAATCTTTTTGGTTCTTTAATTTGTTTTGTTAACCAAGAAGCTTGCCACTAGCCCCTCCCTTCCTACGCTATCAATATCCATATTTAAAGCCAAGGCTCTCATTCATCTATTGAGATACTAAATTGATTTGTTGATTTATGGTAGGAAAAGTATGATAAAATTCTTTATTCTTTATATTAAAAGTTACTTTGTATTTTTTTATTTAAAAATTGAATAAACTAATATTTATATATTAGATAAAAATAAATTGGTCATTTTATTAAAAATTTCATTAAAAATTTATCTTTATACGTCAAATTGAGATACACATTGCATGGCATGTGTAACTATTTATTTATTCTGTCAGTAGAAATTGATAAATTTTTATTAGAAAAGCCCAATTTAGGGCCTGTTCTGTACACTTAAAAAAAAAATTCTGGCTCTAAAAGTATTTTTGGAAGAAATCTTTGTGCTAAATGTATTATTTTTATTGAAATTTTTGTCTTTTCAAAAGTGCTTCTGAAAAAGATAAGCTAAAATTTTTAGCTTTTTCTCTACCAAAAGCACTTTTTGCTCTTAATTACTTTTTTATCCTTTCAATAACATACTACAACGCTTAATTACAAATGTGCTAAAATTATTAATTAAAAATAAAAAATTTTAAAATAGTAATTACAAATATTTAATAGTTATATTTAAATATTTAAAATATAATTTATATATTCTAATTAAATTTTATAAATAATTAATATTTATTGTTTAAAAATATTTAAAATTTATATTTCATATATTAAAATATTAACAAGTTATAATAATTTTTTATATTCTTACTAAAATATAATAATATTAACTAATTTAAATATTATTTAAATGCATATTTGTTACTTGATAATAACATGTCTAAAATAGACATTTTATTTCTCAAAAGCACTTTTGATGAAATGCTAAACACTCAAATTTTAAACTAAATTTTTTAAAAGTACTTTTTTCACAGCACTTTAAACTAGCTCTTACTCTTTAATTTAATATACTGTGATTAATTTGTATATTTTTGAGTAAAAAAAAATTATCTAACTCTTAATACAGGAGGCTTTAAAATACTTTTACCTTTTATCATATTATATTTTTCAAACATCAAAATTTGAATTCTAGAGAGTGTTCGAACGATAATATTTTAAATAAAAAAAATACTGTTTATGATACAAGACGTTGGTTCAAGTCCAACCATAACTAATATGCATAGTTTAGCTTTTTTAGATATTTCATGAAGTGGTACTGTCTTTTTAAGTATTCACGCTCTAAGTAAAACCGAAAGATAGAACTCACCATCATTAATGCATATGGTTCACCTTTTTAAACATTTTATGAGTTCTCATGCTATATTTTTTAGGACTCAAATTTTTGACAAAATCGAAAAGAAATCCATAAAAAATAATATAAGAGGTGTATTCAAAGTGGTAGAACTAACAATTATTGTATATCGGCAACAACGTTGTTTAGTTAATTTAATTAAATATAATGAATTCTTTTATCTTTCCAAAACATAAAATATGTTGTTTCGTACGATAGTTGTAAGTGATTATTATTTCATTGCATTAAACCCTCGAGTTTCCACGGGAGGTTGCGCCGCCCTTATTACCCCCTCACGTGAAATCCACGTGGCGCACGAATTTTCATGCAACCGACGGACAGTAAAGCACACGTGTTTCGTGTTAACCCACACGTGCACTTTGGGTCTTAGTTTTTAACCTCCCATTTCTCCATTTGCTGGATCTCGGTCAATAGTCAAACCAAAATCATTTGCCTCCTTGTTTCGTTTATTATTTTTTTAAATACTTCTTTACCGGCTTTACCGGCGACCAGAAGTACGAACTCCTCTCACCCATCCGATGATCTGGAAACCAAATCCCAGCCGTAGATTATCTGATCACTCACACGTGCATGCGAAACCCTTGAGAAAGTGGTTTAGCCAGCTTTTGCTTTTGTTCCAGTGAGTGGGTCCCACATGTCGGTTAATTTGACCGGGTGAGTTGGTAACCATGTGATTTTAACGGCTCAATAAATAATCTGGAAAAAAATTTTCAGTTAATCGATGTTAAAACTCCGAGTTGGAATGCACATGTTTGTGTTAAAAGAAAATACAGATTAAGCAAAATTACATGTTTATCCTCTTGTCGACAATTTTAAAATAAACTCACGTGCGGGGTTGAGGGTAATCCTTGGAATTTCGAAGAATCTTATAATGGTTTGAAGGGGTTTTTGTGTGAGAAAAGCATGTTTGGTTGGAGTACTTGCAATATAAAATAATTGGGGATGACAAAAAGAGTATGATGGCACATGAAAGTCCAATCATTTAAAAATAATAGTAGGTCTATTTTGTATATTGCACATCAATATTTTTATATTTTATTATTATTTATTAATGAAGTGCTTCATTAATAATTAGGGATTTAGGATTTATAGACCCATTTTGCGGATGAAACTTTTTAAATAATTTTTACTAAAAATAAATTTTAAGTGAATGAATGAAGGAATATGAGAAAGTAAATAAATGCGGTTAACTGTAATTGATGAAAGTAAATAAATTTTTATCTTATAATAATAGTTTTGAATTATTTAATTTTATAAATTCATCAATTAAATTAATTTTTTAACTCGTAATATTAATTTAATAAAAACATTAAGTATACAAATTGGATGTAAAAACTCTATAATAATAGTTTATAAAACGACAGTTATATGTACTTAACTAATTATTTCCTTAACTTCCAACTATGAAAGTGATGTCCATCATAGTATTATAAGACGAATTTTTTTTTTTTTTTTTTATAATGTGAATCCAGTCAACTTGAAAATTTAAAAATATATACCCAGAAATCTATGCAAAAAGCTTGTCAACAATCCCTTTCTTTTTAATATATTTAAAATCGAGGATGTTTCCTAAGGGGTCGGAATAAAATACTAATTTTGAGAATATAATCTATAACGGGGTAATCAAGCTGATTTGATTTGGAGTTTTGGGTCTAAATTTTATTCAAAATATGATTTGAGCTCTAATTTTATTAAATTTATTTATTAATTTTCATATTAAAATTTAAATTCAAATTTTAACTTAGTGCTTTTATGTATAAATTTTTATAAAATAAATTATTAATTTTTGATATCATTTATATCTATTTTATAATTCATATTCGAGGTTCGTGATTTCCTCTTTTTAATAATATTGTCTTCAATGTTTGAATTTATATTTCGTATTGAAAATGCAACGTTCACAAAATAATAACAATAAACATAAATATTTCTAAATATAAAAATGAACATATAAAAGGCATTGAATTGTCACTAATAAGTTGAGTTTAGTTTGGACGGCATCAATATTCTTGTTAATGCAAAAAAATGTGAATTTGAGTGCGCTTAAACATGTTTTATCTTTCTATTTAAAAATAGACTTGTTCATGATGAAACAATGTTCTTATAACAATGATTAATTTCTTGTGTCCAATGTAGAGCTATTCATAAGTCGGGTCTTGTGCTTAAGCTTGAAAGTTCATCCAAATTTTGTATTATGCCCAAAATATAGCTCGCCAATTTTTAAATTTATAATATTTTATATTATGTTATTTTATATATTATATAATTTATAATAAATAAAAATATATAAAACTATTAGACGTTAAATAAAATAAAAATATATATTTAATTTTAAAAAATAATATTGACGGTCTAGACAAACTTTGATAAAAATTAAGCCCATATTTTAAGCTAGACCAATTTTAGACAAACACAAAATATGTTAATATTATAAATATGCATGTTAACCCTTCTAATCCAATATAAGAAGATTTTTCATATCACTGCTTCATAAATACCTACAATAAAAAAATATTAAATAAAAACTTGAAATCATAAGCATAAAATTTGAAGACAAGCATATAATTCATGTATTTAAAAAATAATAATAAATGATAAAATGTAAAATTTGAAACAAATAGTAATGACATATATGTAATATGTACAAAATTAAAATTAAAAAATAATTTAAATTATGAGTAAAAATAAATTCAAATAGATAAATACATCCGATTAAGAATATTAAATGAGCTCTAATTGATTATAATAATATTGATTATAATAAGTTGCAAAGAAAAGGAAAAATTGAAGTTATTTATTAAGAAAATCAGAACATAAAAAACGTAACAGACCTATAAAATAAATACAAATATTTTTATACGAAAATATTAATCTAAAATTAATATTAAAAATAAATATTGTAAAAAAGAACCAAAAGGGCATTAGAAACTGATCATGGCACTAGAAACTGTGGCTAAATTAAACCAAAAGGGCCAAAGAACCAATCCATGAAGATTTTTCTTTTTAAAACCAGTAAAGCAAATAGGGAATATCTGAACTTAATGTCAACTAAACCTAACCTTGAGATCATGCTTTTTTTTTTTTTTTTTGCCATTACATTTTGCCATTAAAACAGTTGCTAAATCAACAATGCATGAAATATTTTTTTGTTAGAAACTGCAATTACAACTTCTATATTTTTCTGCAGGCTTGAATTGGAACACAGACAAAAATAAAAACCAAAATAATGGACCAGCTATTTCAAAAGAACAAAGATTAATGCTTCTGGCATCCTTTTTATCATATATGCACTCTTACATTTCCTTATCCATAAGGACATAATATGAATTGGATGTAAAACAAAGGTTAATAAAATTTTATAACAGTACAAGGTATATTGACTTATTTAGCCCTCCAACTTTACAAAATAAATCATTTTAACCATCCATTTAAATTTTTTTGCCTCTTGTAGCTTTTAAACTTGAGTCGTTTGTCAAATCACCCTAAAATAGATAGAAAAGTTTATGCTTGTTAACTTTGCTCACGTGGCACATACGTGGATTGCCACATGGATGCGTCAGCAAAGTTAACAACTGTTAACTTTTCCATCCATTTTTTGAATGATTTGACAAACAATCCAAGTTTAAGGGTTAAAAGAGGTTAACAATTAAATGAAGGGCTGAAATGACTTTTTTATAAAGTTGAAGGTCCAATAAGTCATTGCCCTGGATAAAAAAAAATTATACTATCCTAAAACACAACTTAGTCGGAAATCGGGAGAACGTAAACGGAGATATAAATAACATGACAAGCAGGCGATCATATTTTATCTTAACTTTGTTGGAGGACTAGCCTTTGATGGTTAGATATCTTCCTATATCATCGTCACTGTCATCTCTGCCCCTCCTCCTCCTTGTGCCTCCCATTTCTTTGAGTTTCTGCGGAGATGTTCAAAATTTAATGATTGGGAAAACAATGTGTCATCCCAATAAATGAGTTTACGAAATAGCTTTGAAATTTTAAATAATAAAAAAACAAAAGGAAAATACTATAAAACAAGAAATACTAACCAACTGGTGAATCCTTTACAAGGGAGACATTCTGCATACGATTTAACTTTTTGGGACGACATAAAATAAGTATGAAACATGAAAATAGGGCTTCCAATCCCGTTTATATTCAAATCAAAAATGAAAATATAGACAAAACTAAAAGGAACTTAGATTACCGTCTGTGCTTTTCTTCTGGAATCTGCGACTTCTTCATAGTATTGCATGACTTCCTCCTCTAAAGCAGGACACTCGGGTAACTTTATTGTCTGGAATACAGAAAACAAAAAAAAAAAAGGTTACTGTGCTGGACAAGCTGCTCATCAACTAAAATTCTGGAAACAAGTTTAGCAAATGTGGCATACCCAGCTCATACTGATTCACTCGTGAGATAGAAAGATCAGATCTTCCAGCACGAGCTGTTCTACCCACTTGATGGATGTGTACCTACATAAAAAATAGCAAAAAATACAGGCAGCAGTAGCTCTCTTATCTTTTAAAGACCAGATCATTTTGTAGAATAACAGAATGCATGTTTTTTCAGGGTATGGAATATGTAAAGTCCAATCTTAGGGTTTGTGGGGATATCATAATTAATAACCATATCCACAGATGGAATGTCAAGTCCTCTACCAGCCACATCAGTGCAGACAAGTACGTTATACTGCCCAGACTTGAACTTATTCAAGGATTCTAGCCTATTTGCCTATAAATACGTCAACAAAGTGCACGAGTTATAATTGCACTCCCCAATTGTAGAGCAGAAACATAAATCAAAATATCACCACACGGGAAAGATACCTGAGTCATTTGACCACTAATGAAGACTGCCTTTACATTACGATCACGAAGAAGCAAAGACAGAAGGCGAGTTTGATCACATGTTCGAGTGAAAACCATAGATGTACATCCTGACATCTGAATCAAAATATAAACATGAAAGCAATCCTGTAATCACAACAAAATAAAATATATAAAAAAACCACTTAGATATCTGGTAACAAGAAAAGCAACAATACACAGATCTTTCATGCTTCATCCGTTTACAGTACTAACAGAAAAGAATTATCATGACTGGATTATAATCTAGTTCCAGCTACAAAAATTAAATTCCTTATTCAACCACGAAGCATGAACACTCGTACTTACTGTCAAAGATTGCCGGGCCTAGCTTATATGATGACCTATGTTTTGCTCAAACTGGGTTCTGGTGCTAATATTAGTATTTAACATGCCAGTTTCCAGGAAGTGAAGACAACTGAATACAGCTATCTATTAAGGGTCCAAAAAGGTAAAGGGTGTCAAATTTAGTTGTTCAAACTGTGGCACTAAGATGTAAAAGTTTTAAGGTATGAAAATTGAATCACACAAATCATGGATCCAGTTGCTGCCTTCACTGCAGGATCAGTAGTCTAGCAGGTTCCAGAAAGTTTCTCTTGCACACCAACTAGGGGTCACAAGGTGTGCTAAACCTGTGACACATTCACTACCATTGATTCAACTCAAGTTATTCTATAGTATTTTCATATTACTTTAACAAACACAATGACGATTACGACTAAACTCAAGTGCATCTAGTATCACATGGACCAAAAAGTTTCCTCGATCTTTTTCAGTAACTTGATCTCTCTCAAAGATAGAATTTCAGCACAAAACCATCATGAAAATCATCACACAGGTCTGATGATCCATATCATAGTTCACATCTTTGAAGAAGAAATTTAATGCTAAAAAGATTCAGGAACCTTGTTCTTTGCAGCTACGAACCGATAATGTTGCTTCAACGTGTCAACAGTAGAATATTTTTGCGCAGCTTCAATCTAAAATGAAACAGAAAAACTGAAAGTCTTTAAAACATTAAAATTAGAATAAGGAGATTGCAGAAAATTTTTGCTTAAATAGCATCATCAACCTTCACAGGGTTTCTCAGGCATGCCCTTTGCAGCTTCTTCACCTATAAAATCAATCAAGATTATAGCCAAACATTAACTAAAATAAAACCATTCATAATGTATAAATCAGGTCAAACTGTGAAAATACCGTTCCCTGATGGCAGATTAAATAAGGCAACATGAGGGGAGAAAAACAAAAAACATTCATATCCACATGATCAAAGCCTTGATATTTTTTGGGTCCTAATAAGAAAACATATGTATACACAGTAAGAAAGAGCAACCAATGCACTACTTCCTTCTTTTTTGCAAAATTATTAACTCACAATAACCAAGATCAAACTAGCCTTTGATTACAAGGTTCAGCTATACAGATCTTGAACGTATTTTTGCTTATAGTTTCTAACCCACATCCAATTTGAAACAGAAAATGGTATATGAACATGTTTCTTAAGAATACATAAAATATTTGTTTCCCAAACACACCTTTTTTGGTCATGGTTGCATAAAACAAATGTTATCACAAGGAATAAGACTCAAAATAGTATATGGACATATTTCTTAAAGAATACTTAAAATATTCGCTTTCCCCCGCATACCTTGTCGGTCATGGTTGCAGAAAACAAATATGGGTGCCAAGAACATACAAAATATCATGAAGTGCTTTCTCAAAATCCTCATTCAGCAACTTATCTGCCTCATGTAAGACCAGTCAAATACATGCACATATTATTTCAACAATATATGCATATCAAACAGTCAACAAGAAATGCAAGTTACAAGATAGGTATTTTATTACTCCTTTACTCCAATTATATCAACCAACAACTCTTATATGGAGGCATTGACTCTAGTTTAAAGTGCCATGTAAGACATTGGCATTCATATCATGAAGGTGAAAAGTTATTTAACAGAACCAATAAGACATATAATACAATAGATTTATTATAAGCTAAAATAAAAAAGACAAAAGGTTGCCTCAAGAAAAAGGTTGGAAAAAGAATAACAAATCTTTCACAAAATAAGACTCGGTCATTTTATACTAAAATACGACCACAATTACTGAATAGAAAGGGAATTTAAAAGATAGAAGGAGGAAGATGTAGAAGAAATTCTTACCAAGTATTTTAGCATGCTAAGAGAAAAACCTTTAGTATTGGTTAGGTGATCCATGAGGCGTCCAGGAGTTCCAACCTACAGGGTGAAGATTAAATTTCAATCATTAAAAAAAAAAAAAAAGATTCAGATGCATTCTTTGTCCTAAGGTACCTCTTTCCTCATCATTGTCTATGTGCATCCTAAAAATTGATAGCTACTAAAAGCAGAAGGATACTAACATTTTTCTCTTCGGGTATTACTTTCACCTTTAAGGAAGCTTACTAACAGTAAGAAAATACCATATAAACTCTAGATATAGTTTTTCCATCAAAGTGAACACCAAGGCACATGATGTTAACTAAATAAACTCACATAAATACCAAAACCTAAGGTACATAGCCCTCTCCGTAATTCTTAGCAAGAAAATCATAAAGAAACTAGTTATCACTGCTAACCTAGATGACATCAGTACCATACAAGGGATATTCATTCATATAGTGTGGTGAACCAATATATCATGATTAAGGAAGAGGATCGTGACAGCCATAGATCAAGCATAAACATACCAGATGCCATGTAGCATAATCTCTGTCACTACATCTTAGAAAATAAACAACTTAGAGAAGGAGGCATAAACAACTCAACACACTAGTATTGCAATAAATTTTTATCTATCTAACTGTTATCCGCATCTTTATGATAGCAACCAAGTCTTATACCACAGGTCAACTTAACCTAGATCCTTTAAGCTCAAATTTACTTGAAGTTCTAGATAATATGACAGGGGGAGAACAAATGAACTTACAATAATGTGCGGCTGCTTCCCAAGAGCAATTTGTTGTTGCATGAGTTCCACCCCTCCAACAAGCTTTCAAACAAAATTTAAGCAATCCAAATAAATTGATTTATGATAAGAAAAAATTAAGAAGCCAAAATTTTCAAAGTCAGCAAACAACTCTGCCATACTTTAGACATGTAAAGTATAAACTAAAAACAACTCAAGCCTGAAATTTCAATTCTATTAGACAGAAAAAAAAGAAGTAACTATCTTGTTAACAGTGTGGTATATTTTGGCGGGAAACTTACAACAGCACATTTTAGGCCAAACCAGGATCCCCGATCCTAAAGCTTGAAATCGTTCAGCGTTGCAAGCTCCCTGCAATAACAAATATGACTAAACCAAACAAGATCCAACAAGAAAAAGAAAAATCTTTTTTGACAACGAAATTAAGCAACTTGTTTGATAGCAGACCGTGTTTGGGAAAGCACCAAAGCAAAAAATACAGGTGCACATTTATATCCTTGTTTCGAATGGCATTCCAAAAGCGCATGGAGTATGGGAAGAGTAAACGCCGCCGTTCTACCGGTACCCGTTTGGGAAGGCCCAATCAAATCATTCCCTTCAATACGAAAATCCACACAAATCTTTTAAACACAAAACAAAAGAATTGAATCAAACAAAGTACTAAGGATAATTTTTTAAAAAGAAGGGAGAACCTCCGAGAGCGTGGGGCATGGCGTCTGCTTGGATTTTGGTAGGAGTTTTCCAACTTATTTCGTCGCAGGCTTCCACTAATTCCTCGCATAAAGCTAACACTTTGAACGTCTTTATTGCTTCCTTCAGCCATCTTTGTTTCAGACAGAGTTTCAAAAAGCGTAGCTTTTAAAAAAAATTCTGCTTCTCAACAAATTAAACAGCAGAAAGATAAATATTAGAAAAAATATATTAAAAATAATATTGTAATAAAAATAATTATAAAATGTTTTAAGAAAATTAAAGAAAAATTAGAAAAGTTTAAATATATTAAAATTAGTAATTTTAAGTTAAATTTTAAACTTTTTATTTAAAATAATAATTTAACGGGTCACGTCGGTTTATCATTATATCGTTAACAAAATTAACGGCTAAATATCTAAAATGTTACGATATAATAATGTAAGTGATTAAAACATAACATTTTAAACATAAATTACGAAACAAACAAAAATATTATTTTAATAGTTTATCCAATAATCTTTATCCCTTTTAGTATCTATTACAATATTCTTTACTTTTTATTCCTATAATTGAAATGTTAAAAATTATGCTAGTCGGACTTAGATATAAATATTAGATACGGATATAGTTGATACTAAGGAAGCATTGGATCCAGTTATGTGTATTTAAGCATGATTCTTGTACTTGATTAGGTTGTCTGTTTGGGATAAAGTTGCTTGTTTGTATTTAAGTTCTAATTGAAAAAAATTAATTATTAATTAAAAGTTAAAAACTCAATTAAATTTGAAATTATTTGAATTAAGTATTGAAACATTTAAATTCGAATAACGGGAGTTTTAAAATTTCTCAAACTTAATTTTGTTGTCCGCAATAATTGATTTGGTCCTGTTCTTATGCGCGTGCTTCTTATCCGTAGGGATAAAATCAATTCAAGGCAGCCCATAATCATGCTTTATATCAACATCACATATCAATTATCCATATATGCGTTCTTACTAGACCTATATTATTTATTTAAATTAAATACAGAAACCTTTAATTTAAATATATAATATGCTATACAAATAGAAAGTATAGTAATTTATTTAAAAATAAATATTAAAAAAACAATGACAATTTTTAAAATTATTTATAGAATAAAAAATATATTATTAATATATCAAATATTAATATTATCTAATATACTAACAGTACATTTCTTATTTTACAATAAATTTTAAAATTTATTATATGTCTTTTTAAAAATATATTATTATATCTTTCTAAAATATTTGTCAAGCGAAATCTAAAAATTTCATTAATATAACAAATGTATTTTCAAATGTATAAATATAACGTGGAGGATTTATTTAAAAGTTCACATCTACCCACATTAAATTGCTTTTTTGTTGACGAAGTAGCTGTCATTTTAAGTCAAACAAAAGTTTTAGAATTTAATAATTATCAAATGAAAAATATTGATATATTGTTAAAAGTTTCAATAAATAAAGTTAGGTTATGATAAATGTATATAGAGTGTATATAGTAACATAATTAAAAAGAATTGACTAAAAAATAATTAAAAGGAAATATATAAAAGAAATAAAACAAGTATTTGTTAGTATTTCAAATACTTATTATTGTTAAATTTGATATTATTGGTATGATTTTCGATTCATACTTCTAGTTCAATAATTATTTTAGATAAAATAATTAAAATTAAAGGTTAGTAACCTTTAAGTTTTTATACTCTGACGTATTTAGAATTTTGTCGTTATATTTTTTAAAAATTTAGATTTTTATTTTTCTAATTTAATAATTTAAGTTTAATGGTTAAAATTGTTAAATTTATTGATGTGATATCTTAAAATTAAAAAAAACTATTCACTTGATAGTCATGTCACAAAAATAAAATTATAACGGAGTTGAATTTAATAAAAATTCAACAATATTAACAATTCTTCAAATTTATGTTAATATTTTAATTAAAATAAAATATTTAAATTAAGATGGAAATTCAACTTTCACATTTTCATATAATTAAAAGGTAGATGAATAGAATTGAAAATTAACAATTATTATCATTAATGTAAAAGAAATTAAGAACAGGTGTCCAAGAAGAAAACCCTTTATGTATTGCAGTATAGATTAGTATTAGTTTTTATATAAAAAGAGAAGATAAATGGTCGGAAATCGGGATCATCGTAGATTCCCAAATCCGAATATATTAGCGTTCAAACTTGTCGGTCTCCAAAATCCCCATTTTCCTATTTTTATTTCTCCGTAATTAAAACATTGACCAAAAATAAATCACGTGTTTTTTAATGGCCGGTTTAGATTGCTTCAGACAGTAAGATTCGTGCCATAAGCCATAATCAGTGACGTATCCTCAAAACTGTCTTTTAATATCAAACTTTTTATCAAAAGAAATCATATATTCAACTGAAATCCGGCACACAGTATATTCAATCCAGGCTGATCCTATATTATTAATCTTTTCTTTTTGTTTTTCCAAAATCAATATACTTTTTTTTTTTGAAAAATTGTTCTTTTTCAAGCTCTAATTCGAATCGAGAAACCAAAAGAAGGAAAAAAATGGAGGCGTTGGATTACCATGCGGAAGAGAGGAGAAAGGCGGAGTTTGATGTGGAAGAGATGAAGATCGTTTGGGCTGGTTCTCGTCAAGCTTATGAGATCTCCGATCGAGTTGCTCGTCTCGTTGCTAGCGATCCGGTGAGTTTTTTTTTTCTTTGATTTGTTATTTTTGGGGGATAAAAGCATGTGAAAGCAAAGTTTATGTTTTAAATTTGTTATCTAGTTGTTGTTGACTGATCTGTTTGTTTTCCACTTTTCCTTTTGTTTTCTGTTGATCTCTTAGTTTCTTTCGAGGGACTGGAAGTACTAATTCAAAATTCAACTTAAAATCCAATATTAGAGAGCATCTTATCATTTTTCACTGTTGCCAGTGATTCATTTTACTTTCTGAGCTAACTTTCTTTCTGCAGTTTGATTCCCGAGAACATGTAGGAAAAAGATTAAGCTGAACTTTTTGACATTGGTGTACTGTTATTCATTGGTTTCACAAGAATTGGCATGATTGAAAACGTTAAATAACGAAATATATGTTTTTTCTGGCTATTATGTTTCTGCCTGTGCTAGTGATCTTGTTGTTAATCAAGATTTTTTAGTTTTTTACCTGTTCACCGACCTAATGGATTAAAGTCACTTTTAATATTGACATTTTTTTATTTTAACTCCATTTTTAAATAATTTTGTTGCTGTTTTCTGAAGGTCTTTCGAAAGGATAATAGAACTATGCTATCTAGGAAGGACTTGTTTAAAGATACTTTGCGAAAAGCTGCTCATGCATGGAAGCGGATAATTGAGCTTCGTCTCTCTGGTTTGTTTTTCAGCTGTGTTTTTTTTCTTCTTCTAAATTGATTTTTCCCATGGACATATCTGGTTTAATAGAAATCTTCCCTTTTAACAGAAGAAGAGGCCTCTAAATTAAGGTTTTTTGTCGATCAGCCTGTTTTCACAGATCTTCACTGGGTAAGTTCCTATTTTTCTTTTCCTGTTTCTAATCTTCACATGTAAATGTATGTTTGGGAAACGTAACATGCCTTGGTTGATTAATTTCCCGAATTTAATATAAAATGTTAGCAGGGAATTTAATATGACATTTCTTCAAAGAGTTTTCTTAACCTTCTTTGTATATTTTCTTGACAGGGAATGTTCATACCTGCAATTAAAGGACAAGGAAATGAGGAGCAGCAACAGAAGTGGCTTCCAATGGCATATAAGATGCAAATTATTGGATGCTATGCACAAACTGAGCTTGGTCATGGCTCCAATGTCCAAGGGCTAGAGACGACTGCAACATTTGATCCTGAGACTGATGAATTCGTCATTCATAGTCCCACATTGACTTCAAGCAAAGTGCGTAAAATGGTTAACAAGCCTTTAACTGATTCTTTCTTTGACATTGATTAGTTACATCTTTCTATGAACTATATCACGAGAGGTGCTTCAGTTGTCGTTCTCAATTCTTCTTAACTGAGACACCCTCAACTGCTCTCTCCTCTTTTACCTGTGTTCTGTTGTAGTTTTCGTAAGGGCACTATACATTCTTATTGAAAGGCTTTAAGCTTAAATCGATCTTAATGTATCTTCTTGACTTAACATTCACTAATGGGGTTTGTCATTAATAGTGGTGGCCTGGTGGACTGGGTAAAGTATCCACACATGCTTTGGTTTATGCTCGTCTTATTACAGATGGACAAGACCATGGAGTGCATGGTAAGTATGAAATGCATAAACTTACTTATTTTGCTGGTATTTTGTATATTAATTCTGAATGTCCCTTTTTCAGGTTTTATTGTCCAGCTGCGTAGCTTGGACGATCACTTACCTCTTCCTGGCATAACAGTGGGAGATATTGGAATGAAATTTGGAAGTGGGGCATATAACAGCATGGATAATGGTGTTCTGAGATTTGATCATGTTCGCATTCCAAGGGACCAAATGCTAATGGGGTTTGTTCTCTAACCTTGCCTCTATGTCTTGTCTCTTTTGTCTGATACTTTTTTCTGAAGGTAAATATTTCATCTGTCATTTGATTAAGGGTTTAAGTTTACCGATAAGTTTAGATTTTCATGTTGGGAAGTATCTTCTAAATGAGTTTTTCTTAGATGATCCTATAATGAGCACTTCTCTTGAGTGATGTTATAAAGATGCAAAAGTTTCAGCTACTTCACTCAACGCGTACAGGAGTTTTGGACTGCTCAGAAATGTAAAATTTATAAAATTCCTTTCATTGATGGAAGAAAACCATCTGAAAGAAACCGAAAACTTATAAATTTTAATCTAAGTTGAAGTTTCACTCCTATAGCATGATATTCATGGATAAACATGTTGACTGTTCTAAAGTGTGCTTTTTCTTATTCCTCTCCGAATGTCGCAGTGTTTCACAGGTTACAAGAGAAGGGAAATTTATGCAATCTGATGTTCCTCGCCAGCTGGTTTATGGTACGATGGTATATGTCCGACAAAAAATTGTAGCCGATGCTTCTTGTGCTTTATCAAGGGCAGTATGTATTGCAACAAGGTATAGTGCTGTTCGTAGACAATTTGGTTCGCATAATGGTGGCCCGGAAACCCAGGTATGATCGTCTTTTGGATATTATATACATATTTCAAATATGGGTTGCTGTATACAATTTGGTTCACAGACTTTCTTGTAGTAATGTTCCAATAATTGTGTTCAAGAATCTGCAAGCTGCTGAATTTCCAGAATTAATTTTGCTTGTACTGAAGGCTGATGTGCATCGAATGCTTTAACACTTATTTTATTTTATTTCAGGTGATTGACTATAAAACTCAGCAAAGTAGACTCTTCCCTTTGCTTGCTTCTGCCTATGCTTTCAGATTTGTTGGTGAGTGGCTGAAATGGCTATACACTGACGTGACTCGAAGATTGGAAGCCAATGATTTCTCCACATTACCTGAGGTCCATGCATGTACTGCAGGGTTAAAATCTGTTACTACTTCTGCAACTGCAGTATGTCACATTACTAACCTCCGTCACTTTTCCTTGTTAATATATTGAATATTTTGATGGGGCAGTTATTTCGTAAAATATCGCTTGGATCACCATTTTGATGGCATAAATGATCTCTTAATTTAAAATTCTTTTTGGCATTCATTACATAATAACTGTCAATAGCATCTTTTAATTTTTTTTTTTTTGGGGGATGGGTTGCTTTTAGCTTGACTGAAACAAATATGGTTGCAGGATGCAATCGAAGAATGCCGGAAATTATGTGGTGGTCATGGTTATCTTTCTAGCAGTGGGCTCCCTGAGTTATTTGCAGTTTATGTCCCTGCCTGTACTTATGAAGGCGACAATGTTGTGCTACTTTTACAGGTATGTCAGATGAGAAAATATTACCCCTTCTACTTTCAACACCTTTTCATCATCTTTATTTTGTTCTTCAGTATGGTAGGGGATGAATTCTAATATTCTAATGGAGACTTAATCCGAGTATAGAGTAGTATGTCTTGCTATTTGTGTTATGAATCTTTGACTTCAATGCAAGTGGAAACGTTTCTTTAGGTTTCAAGGTTTCTAATGAAGACCGTTTCCCAGCTGGGGTCTGGGAAGAAGCCTGTCGGGACAATAGCTTACATGGGACGATCAGAACACCTCTTGCAATGCCGTTGTGAAGTTGAAAGGGGTATCTGTTATACATTTTCTCTTGACCTGTTTTTACTACTTATATTGGCTTTTCAAGTTTTCATGTCTTGAAAGATTGAAAATTGTCTTTCTTCCAAACAGTAATGTTTTCCCAAATTCAATGAGTGAGGTTATTTCAATTCTATCTACAAACTGATGCCAACTTACAGACTGGTGTATATGGTGTTAACCTTACAGCAATTCCTAGTTATTGACAAACTATTATCGGTTAGGGGTGTTTCACAAACATGGTAATTTCATTTCTTTCGTTGGCTTGCAGCTGAGGATTGGCTAAAGCCTAATGTAATATTGGAGGCATTTGAAGCGAGGGCTGCTAGGATGTCGGTCACCTGTGCAAAAAACCTTAACAATTTTCCAAATCAAGAAGAGGGTATGTCCCATCTACCATGATGAAGGAATAACCACCCTTTTATATCAGTATAGTTTTCACTCGACATGTTAACCAAGTTAACTCTTGTAGATTCTGAGTCGCGTAATTTAAAACTTTGGATGAGTTTTCAATGATCGTTATTTTGTCAATGATATAAGGCAAAGATTGATGTCCGTAAGTTTGATGTGCTTCCATATATCCCTTTGTCTGTCTGCAGGTTTTGCTCAACTCGCAACTGATTTGGCTGAGGCTGCAGTCGCTCATGTTCAGTTAATTATTGTTTCCAAGTAAGCTTCTCCGGTCTTATTGATATGAGATGTTGCGTACAAAATTAATTTTTAACGAGTTTTCTTATTGTGGTCCTTTGCATAAAGTCATGCAAGTTATTGGTTTTTTGGATGGAAGGACCCGAACTCTAATTCCTTATGAAATTTTCATGGCAATGTTTTGGGAAACGTATAGAGTAACCAAATGGGATCTGATTATTCTCGACTGTTTATTTTGTGTTGCAAAATGTTTTCTAAGACCTTCTTTCTCAGGTTCATCGAGAAATTGCACCAAGACATACCCGGAAAGGGAGTAAAAAGACAGTTGGAGATCCTATTTAATGTATATGCTTTAAGTCTGTTACACAAACATCTTGGTGACTTTGTCGCCTCCGGCTGCATTACCCCAAAGCAAGGTGCACTAGCAAATGAACAGCTGAGATTATTGTACTCCCAGGTTCACTTCGATAATCCGAGTTTGTTACTTTACATGGTGCTTTTGCTTGAAAGACTGCTGCAATCCACTAGTTTCTGATCTCATTTCTTTCGTCTCTCAGGTCCGTCCAAATGCTATTGCACTTGTCGATGCATTCAACTACACTGACCATTACCTTGGCTCCGTTCTTGGTCGCTATGATGGAAATGTGTATCCAAAACTCTATGAGGAAGCATGGAAAGATCCTCTGAACGAGACTGTCGTACCCGATGGTTACCATGATTATATTCGGCCAATATTGAAGCAACATATTCGCGTTGCAAGACTCTAAAAAAACAATCAACCATCTTGCTGTTGAATTGTATAGTATGTTATATGAATGAATAAAGTGCAGAGATACTGGTCATTCGAAAGAGCAAGTCAGGTTTACGGCTGTGCCCAACAATGTACTTAGATTATGGCTTGATTATTTAAATGGGATACTATCAGTTTTAGTCCCTTCCAATTAATCAAGCATTTCATTTAAGCTTTTCTTAAACACAATTTTACCTCCCGCAAAAATTTTAAATTTTCATTTTAGCCTCCGTACCGAATTCCTGCCTTATCCCTGTTTCCAGGTAATACAAAACTTCCCACAGCTAAAATCCTGTCGACATCTGGATATTCACTGCTATGCCTATTGCATGTATGCATTAATACTCAAAGTTCTAAAATTAAGATTCTTCAAAACGTCTTAATATTGATTTATGCATTAAAAATATCAGTATATTCAATAACAAAAGTTTCCGTTTTTATACAATGATGATTTAAACTCAAATTATTCTTAAAAAAAATCATCCCTCATTTAATAACTCAAAACAGATTAATATAAACTCTACTGATTAAACCAAATTTAAGTTATTTTTAATTCAAATCTAATTTACTAACATAGGCATATCATTTACGCTTTTAAACAAATCCGATGATTTCTATGTTCTCATCGTATTTGTATGCTTTTTTCGTGTCATAACTGTGTAAATGTGTTTTAAATTTTTAGACAACTCAATAATTGTGTTAAAACAGACATGAAAGACAAGCATGATGTTGACAAGTTGAGGAAAGACGAGCACTGAGAAAATATGTTGGACGAAAGCTTAAAACAGCTTAATGAATTAACGTGTTAGTTATATTTCCCATCAACTATTAATTTCATCATGGGTCAGTCGAAATTATTATTTCGGATCCTTTGCATTGTTTACTTTTATTATGCGTTTCGACAATTGGATCCTTGCACCTAAATCTTAGTCTAGCTTAGATTGTATTCTATATTCAAGATGATACCAACTCTTGATTACTATGTTGGGGGTTTGTGCAGTGACGGAGCTAGGAGAGTTGGCAGGAATTTCTTCTCTTTAAAATAGAAAATTTTTTTTGAAATTTTTTATAATTTATAAAAATTTAAAGTAGTAATAATAAAATTATACTTTGGTCCCTAAAATTAATATACAATTTAATTCTTTCTTCTCAAATAATTTTTATGGCTCTGCCTGGTTTGTGTAGACTAGGCAAAATTTTTATAATTTTGGAGTGATTTAATTTTATTTGAATAACTATTTAATAGTATATTTATTTATTTATTATTGTAAGTATTAGTAAAAATAGTTTTTAATATTTTAAATAATGTTAGGTGTTTTCTACGATAAATGGATTTGAATAAAGGATGTAAAAAACTTTTGGCACATAAATTGGTTTACTTTAAGGTAATGTTGTTTGAATTGGATCAGTTGGTTGATCAATTGGATCGAGAATTAATCAGGGCATTGGTTTAGAAAAAGTGATTAGATTAGTTAATTTGGGAATTGGTAAGAATAGGTCGAACCTAGTAGTTGAATCAATTTTTTATTGTATTTGATATTTTATGAGTTTTTAATGATTTATTCAATCGATCTGGTTGGACCAGTGAACCAATGGTCGAAATGGTCATCACAGAGTTGTCAATCCGACTGATTCAATTAAATAAATCATTAAAAATTCATAAAAAAAATTAAATCAATTCACTATGTCTATACTGATTCACAGTTCAATCAATCTAAGACTTTCTCCAAATCGATTCTTGGTCCGATCAACTAATCTGATCCAGTTTAAACAACCACAGTTTACTTCTCTCACACGAATAGGATAATTCAATTAATAAATTTCATAAATGTTAATTTATTTTTTAATGTGATATATACAATTTTATTTTTATTTTATTTTTCAAATCATTAATATTATTGTTGTTATGATACCATTTTAAGTCTACTAATTGTATAGAGTGAGTGGCATCTATATTAAGTTTACTAATTGTATACACCAACAATCATATTCATGTAACAAAGAAATAATTATTTTATAAAAGCACAACAAAATCAAAATTGGATGCTTATAAATAAAAGTGAATGAAAATTAAAATTTATGAGTATTATTATATAAATTAAAATTTATATATTGCATCACAAGATTTATGTATTATTTTAAATATAAAATTACTTTATTTTAAAAATAAAATTAGTTTATTTTATAGGAAAAGAAATACTAATATTCAAATTGTTTGTACTCTATCACTTAAAAAAAAGTTAAAAGTTAAAAGTAAAAATATAAAATATATACTATAAAAATTAGACAATTGAGGACACTATGTATTGACTTAATGGTTAGGATGTTCACCGCATCAGATGTGTTCTAGATTTCTAGTCGTGTTAATCGTCTTGCTGTTAAGATTTTATCTTCATTTTATAATTCACCCAACAAAATATTAGACAATTGAGTTAAAAAAATTTATTGGTCCCTTTTCCTAGTGGTCATTAATTTCTAATATCAAAACACAACTACTTAAACATTGAATTTTCCTAATGCAATTATTTTAACATTAATATTTTTATAAATTTATACATTTTTGGAATATTGTACCTAATGTGCGTTGATTTTTTTTCTTCCACTAAACCAATTTTAAAACAATTAAGAAAAATTGTATAAGTGTTTACGTTTCGATTTTTTTGCACGACAAAAACTATACTATCTATTAAAATCTATATAAAATGAATGATTTTGTTATTATTATTCGTATTTGTTTTACCGTACATATTTAGGGTTTATAATTATTTCTTTTAATAATTTTGTCTTTTAAAATTTGAATCTGCATTCTCTCATGTGGTAAGTACACGATGATTACAATTTGATTGGTGTGTCTTAAATATGCTTCACGCCATATTCAAACTAGCATTTAATATCTAATTTGATGACTGAGCTAGCAAAAGGACTCAATGATCTAATTAAAATATCATAAAGCTTAAGGACTAATTTAAATTATAATCAATAAGCATATTTAAATTACACCTCACCATATTCATACCAAAATTTAATGTTTAAATTGACCACTAAGTTGACAAAAGGACCTAATGACTCAATTAGAATATACTGAAGTTTAGAGACTAATTTAAAATCTGAGTGAAGATATTTAATACAATTAGACATGTTCAATGATCGAGTTACCCTCCCAGGCTTGACAACTTACCCTAAAAATTAAAAGGTTTTGACGAAAATGTTAGGTCCAAAAAATGCGCTTGAAAAAGGTCATGCTCGTTTAAAATATGAATCGGGCTTAAGCTTAAGCATTCAATGCTTGAGGTTGGCCTGACAGGAAACATTTTCTAAATTTGTAATGTTATTTTTATATACTGTGTAACCTATATTATATAAAATTTAAATCTATAGTAATGTATAATGCTACAATACAAACATATTAAAAAAAAGTTGAGTTGCCTATATGTAATTTTTTTTATATTAAAAAAAATGAAAGGGACCATAAAGGTGTTTTCACCTAAAATAAAACGTATACGAGCGATATTTACAAATATCCAAGAGAAGAAAATCCCAAAAAGAAAAAACAATTCATTCATGCAATTATTTGGATAAATGACAATAAATTTACTCAAATTTCACTAAACACCGATTCCATTGATGGATAGCCCTATTTTAACTCTATTATACCATCATGTCAAAAGGCTTTCAGGGGGAAAATATTTCCTTAACAAAATCGAAACTTGTATATAAAAAACATACTCAATATATATTAGGGTTAATATCTGATTTGATACTTATGTTTATTTTCGATGTTTAATTTAGTATTTGAGTTTTTTTTTTTTAGATCGGTGCTTGAGTTTGGCTTCAATATTAAAATTGGTATTCAGACTAAATAACATTATATGATCCAATGAATATTTTAACCCGTAAAAATAAGCATTTAATCGAGATAAAAAAAAAAACTTAAGTATTAAGTTGAAAAAATTCAAATACTAATTTAAATATTAAAGATAAACTCAAATATGACAAAAAATCCGTAAATGTCAAATTGAATATTAGAGTCAAACTCCGATTCTAAAGACTATATTAACCCTATGTATGATCTTCTAAACATTTGATTTTCTTCATATTAGTACAAGCAAAAAAGTGTGAACGGGGAAAAAAATAGCGTAATTGTGGTTAAAAAGGGACAAATAATTTTCTTTCATTAAAATAATTCATGAAAATAAATTGAAACAGACATGTAAACTGATTGAGGAAATAGATCGACGATGTCAGCTTTCATATGGAAATGCATGGTTTGAATTTGTAATAGATATGTCAAAAACAATATGCATACTGTTGGTCCACAAATAATTCATCAACCAAACTTCTAAAATAACTCAACGTCATACCCAAAATTACTTTTTTTTTTTAGTAGTTTATAAGGGCAATTAATTACAAATATAAAGTACGGGTGAAGGGAAGAAAAATAATTAAAGATGAGGGGTCAAACGATTAATCAAGGGTTAAGTCAGAAAATTCTTTTAATAGAACGAAATTAAATTGTAATTTTTATGATAGTCAAATGTAATTTCATAATTTTAATAGCTTATATCTTTTAATTTTTAAAGGATTAAATTAAAAATTTATATTTTAAGGGATAAAATATAAATTTATATTTATTAATTTAAAATTTTAAAGGGTCTAACTGATTTTTTTTGTTTTAGGGTTGAGTTCCTACTAACCTCCTTAGCTACGCCCTAGAGATAAATTATAGATATATCAATTTATATTTTTATGGGTTTAAATACGAGGGTAAAAATTAGTGTCGATTCCTTTAAATTAATTTATGAATATAAATTACAAATAATATAACTCGATGAATTATAATTATAACCTCAAATAATTTAAGAAAATTCGTCACATTTATTAATGGTAAAATACGAACTTTCAAATTTTAATAGGGTTAAATTATAAAAACAGTCACTTTTATTTGTCTTAAATTATATTTTAGTCACTTGTGTTTGAAATATTATGTTTTAGTTATTTACGTTATCGTTTTGTTATGAAATGGTCACTCTACCATTAAGCTCCGTTACCTCCCTAACAGCAATCTTAGGTGACAGTCTAAATGAGTTTTAAATGCCAACTTAGATGTCTAGTTGTTGAGATGAAAATAAATTTTTAATTAAATCAATTTAATTTGGACTGCCACATAGTACATCCAAGTAGGCATTTAAAACCCATTTGGCCTGCTATATAGGACCGCCGTTAGGGAAGTAATGGAGCTTAACAATAGAGTGACCACTTCGTAATAAAACAATAAGGTAAGTGACTAAAATATAACTTAAGGCAAACAAAAATAACCTTTTTTATAGTTTACCTTTAATAATTTAATTTAATAATTTAATTTAAGACGTAAAAAAGAATTTCGAAAAATATTTCACAAAAAATATTATAATAACTAATATAAATTTCCTAGTTTGCTTCTTAAATCATAAGAAGCTAAGGAGCTTCTTCTCCATCAAGCAATGCCCAATATACTGCTCCAAAACAATGTCCACTACGGAAGTGCCACTGATTGCAACGTCGGAGACTCAATCCTCTTCATCTCCTCCAGAAAACGAGTCGGGGGCGGAAATATTTAAGTCCGAGAGAACCCGGAAATCGGAAACTGGAAACGAAAGAAAGGGAAAGGTTAAAAACGATGAAATATTTGAAGGGAAACATCAAACATACAGGGGAGTAAGGATGCGTCAATGGGGCAAATGGGTATCTGAAATAAGGGAACCTAAGAAGAAATCAAGAATTTGGCTGGGCACATTCGAAACAGCTGAGATGGCAGCTCGAGCACACGATGTAGCAGCGCTGACGATTAAAGGTGAATCGGCTTATCTCAATTTCCCCGACTCAGCTCACGAGCTTCCCCGTCCACGTAGTTCGTCGCCGAAGGACATCCAAGCTGCTGCCGCTAAAGCAGCCGCCATGAGCTTCACGAAAAGCAGCCATAAACATGATGAAGATGATGCTGATCAATTGATTCCTCATCGAGACTCATCATCATCAAGCTCACCTTTAATTAATGATGATGCATTTATAGACCTTCCGGATCTGTTGATGCACATGAACCATCGGATTGATGAGTTCTGGGTCTCATTTCCATGGCCGGTCACTGCAACCGATGATGATATTGTTGAAAATGGCTTTGGATATTCAGAGTCGCGCCTTAGGGAGTATTTCTAGGCGTATTTCTAGGCCAAAGAGGTCGTCTCCCAGCTTATAGCTACAACAAAAAGAGTTTAAGCGACGGTTTAAAAATATTTTGTTGCCTAATTAATAATGGATAATTAATATTAAAAAAACAATTTGTATTCATATATTTTATACTATTATAATCGTGTTTAAAATGTATTATTAATGTGTAAATTTTAGGGTATTTGTGTAAATTATACTACATTAATAATCTATACTTGATAGACTTTAATATATTTTTAATGTGTCAATATTTTTCCTTAATTTTGTAACTCTCTCATCGTGTGAAATCTAATCATATTTCTTTTAATTAAATGGTTAGTTCTTATTGTTGCTAATAAATTTATAATATTAAGCAATGTTAATATAGGATAATAAAATGTGATGTTTATGCCACGCCTTTTCTTTTAATAAATAAATAATCATTTAATAAAAGGATTACAATGGAGGATTCTTGGACAATTGTATAAACAATATAAAATAAATTGTAAAAATTACATTAAATCTGAGACAATTTGTAGAGATAGAACAAGACAAAATCTAAAGACCTTAAAACTAATTTAAAAAAGAGAGCATATTTCACTTAAATCAAGTTATCGTTGTTTAATAAGAAAAAGTAAATGTGAAAACTTTCACATATTCGTTAATATTTAGACATAAGAGTGTAAAAATTACCGTGATGTGAAAAAAAAAGAAAAGAGAAAAAAGGCAAGGAAATGAGGAAGGATAGAGAGGGGGAGAAAAAAAAGGAAAAAAAAAATGTGGATGAAGAGAGGGGAGTAGGGCCTCCTTCAGGTTACAAAATGAAAGTATTAGAGAGACCTACTGCAACATATATAACATTATTGTTGACTTGGTTCTATATATTTGGGTTATATTTTAACTAAGCCGATTTTACTGTTTAAAAAATAAAGATATTTTTATGATTAATTTAAATTATTTTTAAATAGTAAACAATTTTTTTGTGGGTTTAGATACATTGGCTTTAGGCTAGAATTTTTTGGGAATTAATTCTCAATTAGACTTGACTCATAAAAATTATAATTAGTTAAAATAGTTTTTATTGAAATAATCTAAATATGTAGATTTGAGTATGTTTAAGTATATATAATATTTTTAACTCATACATACTGTATTAATGTCCTCAATATATATTTTTGAATAAAGTTATTTTCATGTTTTCGTGATTATCTTTTCCGATAATGTTATCTTTGATATTCGAATTCAAATTTTTCTCATGAATCCAACCATTGTTAGTAGGATTAACTGTTGATATATGTCGACTGAATTTTAACTTGATTAGCATTAATATTATTGCTAATACATGAGGACTTGAATTTGAGTGTATCGTAATACCTTTATTTACTTATTTAAGGGTTGGGAGATTTTATAGATATTCTGAAAGTAGATGTACCACATTAAAAATTAAGTTTAGTTGATTTTCCTGCAAAATAATGCCACATGACAGTATATGATTGGTCTATGTGGCAATTTTGTCAGTAGGTACTAGATTGGTAAATGGAAATTAAGTTCAAGTAACATATGGGCATTTTGAAAGTAAAGGTACCACATTAAAAATTTCGTTACAGGGGAATTTTTTGGCATTATCCCTAGAAAAGACGGTTGACATTCTCAAACGACGTCGCCTTCTCCGTGACAAAACTCGAACACGACGAGACTTTCAATTGCAACCAATAAGATATCGCCATGTCAGCAAAAGCTTCAACTTTGACCACATCTAGAATTAAAAGGACTAGAACGCTACCGGGTAACAGCCTCAGAGTCCCCACCAAATCACCCAACAAAATCATAAATTAATAACGCTAACTTAGTAATTTGAAACTCCACCTATTTAATGTCAGCTCGTCCATCGCCCGCTTCGATAAAGAACAGAAGTGGAACAGTGAATTTTCAAACAATTTAATTTTGTTTTTTAATTTCATTTTCCCCTTCCGAATTAGATTTCATATTAAAACCTCGAAAACTTCAAGGATTTGATTTCAAATTCGAGATCATTCAATGGCTGCCCCTTTTCTTTCTGCTCCTTTTCAACCCTACGTTTATCAAGTAATATTTCCTTTTTTTGCAGAACTCTTTTTACTCTTGTATTAGTTTTCTGTTTGTTTCATGATAAATTTGAGGTAAAATTAAGGAGACTCAACCTTGTTTCTTTGCAACTGGCTTGCATTTTAATGGAATTTCGGTTATGTTATGCCATTTGATCTGTTATGTTTAACTCGCATCGTTGAGAAATAATGATTGGGGTTCCCTTAAATAGATTTGACTTTGATTTCACTGTTGAAGTTGATCCGTTTGTAATAAATGTTTATGTTACGTTGTTTATTCCTAAGACTTCAGTGATCAAACCGTGAGAGTAGCTAGTATAAGTGCTGAATTCGGTGAACAACAAATATTTTGTTAGCTTTAGTGGAAATTAGAATTTTAATCTTGTGTAGTCTAAATGCCTCAGCATGTGTGTGTAAATGTATCTTATATATATATATACATAATAGTCTCTTTTTGGTATAAAATTGTGTAGAGTCAGCAAGATGCTGTGATCCCATTTCAAATATTGGGTGGTGAGGCTCAAATAGTTCAGGTACTTCCATGTTCCAAGCTTTTATCTAGAATTATGCCTATGAGACCCCATGTCTAGGTTTTGAAACCTCTACTTATTTCAATCTTGGTATTGGTTCTTTCTTTCGCAAGATAATGTTGAAGCCTCAAGAAAAGGTTATCGCGAAACCTGGTAGGTGGTTGCTTTGCTCTCTGTTGTATTCCTTGGTTTTGTTACTGCTACTCTAGTTTTATGCTTTATAGGAACCAGGGTCTTAAAATTACCGTGATAGGCGTTCATTGAAGTTTAAATGGGGTCAGTCTTTCAAGATGGTATATAACTGTGCTATTGGTTGCTTGGAGTTCAGATCTGTGTTCTACTATGTTAAGACAATTTTATATTGCCAAGAATGTATTGTAGTACAAGTATAGTGAGCAGAGGTGTCAAAAGTTCAACAAAACCAAGAAGATATTTTACTAACAATTTAAACCATTTATCTTTATCATACTATTCTTCTTTATAGACACAATCATGATACTTCTATGAATTGGATTGTCTGCTAAAGGCGGACAGCTTAGTCAATAAGATGATTCTCTTGCTACTTAGTTGTTGTTTGTTATCATGTAGACTTCAGTTCATGCAAAATTCATATGGAAGGTAAAAAATGCAGGGTCCATGTGCTTCATGTCTGGGTCTATTGAAATGGAAAACAATTATGTTCCTGAACATGAAGTAGGCATGTGGCAATGGCTTTTTGGCAAGAGAATAACTAGTATTGCTCTTCGAAACCCTGGTTCAAATGATGGATTTGTTGGAATTGCTGCACCTTCTCTTGCAAGGATTCTTCCGGTTTGTGTTTCAAACTTACCAAATTTTACATATACTTATTATTATATGTTGGAATTGTTATTTTACGATGGCTAAGCTTTTTTTTTTTGTCCCTGCTTCATGTTATTTTAACAGATTGATTTAGCAATGTTTGGTGGACAGCTTTTATGTCAGGTACCTAACTTATTCGTTAGTCGTTCTCTTTTTCTTTCCCCTAAGCATTAGTCACCTTTCTTTCTACTCATCTTTTGAAGGAGAGAATTCCGATAACTGCATGGAAATTCAATTTTGATGCATAATTAGCTTGTTTTTCATTCCATTAGCTTGAATCTTGATGCCGTTTTGTAAACTTATTTTTTAGCCAGATGCATTTCTTTGCTCCATCAATGATGTAAAGGTCAAAAATACAGTTGATCAGCGACCACGGAATGTTGTAAATGGTGTAGAGGTGACATACCAATAAATTTTAACATCTCAGTTCCTCTCTTGGATGCATACTGAAGCTGCATTCAAATATATTTTTCTGATATATATTTCTGTTGCATAACAGGGGTTTCTGAGGCAGAAGTTATCTGGCCAGGGGCTTGCATTTATCATTGCTGGCGGATCTGGTATATTTTCTAGTACATCCTTTAATCTTTTGTTAGAATTACTTGAGTTCAAGGGATACCACAAAAAAAGAAAATTGTTTTCTTGTCTTTTGGTTTTATAACATGTGTCAAGCAGAGTAACATGCTATAATTTATTCTACGCAAATTAAAATGCCTGTTTTATGATCTCTTTGTTCTCCCCTTCCCTCCTAGGAAAGTTAAAAAGGAAAACAAAAGTACTTCTCACTGCTTAACCAATCATTTAAAACATATCCCTTTGCTAGTTTCAAAAAATATTGCAATTGATTTGATTTTGCTAGGTAAATTGATCTTTGGAAGTCTGTGGGGGTTCGGGTTTCTTTCTTTTGCTAGTTGTGCAGAAAAATCTTGAGGTGGGTGAGGTATTAGCGGTTGATATGTCGTGCATTGTGGCCCTTACTGCTTCAGTCAATGTCCAAATCAAGTACAATGGTCCTATTCGACGAGCAGTCTTTGGAGTAAGTTGCTTGCAGTTGGTTTTTTATACACTCAGAGATGTAACGGTGGTTGAGCACTCTGAATAACTTGGTTGACAATCCTATTTGCATTGTCTCGGTTACACTGCTTCTTATTCTTCACTTGAGGCCGATGACTTCTTATTGCCTATACATGGCCTTGTAATTCTTTTATGTCCTTTGGTTGTGAAATTGCAGAGTGAGAATTTGGTGACAGCCGTTCTAACAGGACCTGGCATTGTATTCATCCAGAGTTTGCCTTTTCATCGACTTTCACAGCGATTTGCTAGGTAATATCTGATCACAGCATAAATTCCACCGTAAAAAAAGAAAAAAAGAAAAAAAAAAAAACATTTGCTGAATCATAAGGATTCTGATTTGCAGGGCGGTTACATCTCCAAACATGAGGGGAAATCCTAAGTTTTTTCTTCAGATAGCCATTATCTTTTTTCTGGCATATGTAGTAATGGTATCCTCATTAATATTAACCGATGTATGATATTTTTTCATTCTTTTTTTTAATTTAGATTAAATAGATCACAGTTTTTGATGTAAAACTTCAGGATAAGACATTGAAAGAAAATAAATTTTGGGTAACTAAACTGTTTTGTTTTGAGTGGGAATTTCATGTACTGCCAATTTTGCCGTTGTTTATATACCTATATTTGTGTTTGCCACATCCCTTGGCTCGCACAGGTCAAGGGCCATTGCTATTGGGTACCATGTGTATGTCCAAAATCTTGCACTAATTTTTTTTGAAAAAGACTGAATTTTTATACACTTTTCAATCTATTTCAATCCTCAATATCTTAATTAGTTATACTCTACAACTATGGAAATTTAACAAAATTTTTTTTTGGCAGACTTGGTCCTTAACATTCCATTAATAGATGGACTTTTTTTCATTTTCAGATTATCATAGGTTTTAATTGTTTTGAGTTTAGATACTTTAAATCGGTTTAATTTAGCTTATTATTAAAATAATATAAGATTATGTCATTCATATTTATACATATATTAAGTTTTTGATTGAGTTAATATCTTGACTTAAAAATTAATCAAACATTAACGTAATTGAGAAACTATTAAAATATTCTTAAATATGTAAAGTAATAAATATGATGGTGATTTTATCTTTTTATATTTTTTAGTAAAATAATAATATGATGGGATTTGAATTAGACATCAAATTTTTAACAAAACAATTTCAATCAAAACCTTGCTTAAATATAATTTAAAATTTTCATAAATATATTTTTACATATATTATGTATGTGAAAAAGTAAAATTTTTGTTAAAGACATGATTATAAAAAAGTTATACATTAGATGAATTACGGGTGAAGTGATAAAGGTTTTGTGCACAAATTTTCATCAATTTTAAGTTCAATTTTTGGACATTGTGTATAAAATGCAATTTTTATAATTGTTTTATTTAAAGGTTTTATATAAAAAAATAAAAAAGATAAATATATCTTTCTTAATTAAGTTGTGCAGGGGCGAAGTCAGGGGGCTGGCATGGCCCCGGCCCCTCCTAAAATGTAAAATTATTTTTTAGGCTCTTAATTTTTTTTAAAAATTTTAAATTAGTAAAGGTAAAATTGTACTTTGACCCCATAAAATTTTAAAAATTCGATTTAATCATTTACAAATTATAAAGATATAAACTATAAAAAATTAAAATTTCATCTGGCCCCCCTAAAATTTTTTTCTAACTTCGCCCTTGAAGTTGTGTTTGGTGAATTCGTAGTACGGACTTAATCAAAAAGATTATGATATTATAAATTGATTATAACAATATTTGTTACTTTTTAAAAAATGTTTTTAGGGTAGTTTCTAATTGTATATAAATAAATTATATTATTGGGCCTGGGCTGAAGGATGCTGCCGCTCAATGGAGGTCAAAGATACTTGGATTGCCTGTTTGGGCTGGCATCCGTTGCCGCCCATGGGTGTACTAGCGGGCCGCGACACAATAAGGCTTGTCCTTTATAAAAAGTCATTTTCCCCGCTAGCGCTCGACATCCATCTTCTGTTATTTGAGAAAACCCTAGCCAACCTTTCCGCAGCTCGCTAATGGGTACTCTTCCAAGCTCAATTTCTTTCTTTGTTTACTGTTTATAGTTACATATTGTTTCTTTCCTTTTCTATGAATCATTTTCTTCCATGTTTCTCTTAATTTTTTTGTCACATTTCTACTAAGGGGTTGATCCCAGTTTTATTCTTAACGTGTTTCAAGTAAGTTAAATATCATGTGAGATTTTTCATTTTTTCTTTGGTTATTATCTTTGTTTGAGCTCGTTTTAATAGGTTCTTTTTTTCTCAGATATTTAAAGAAAGTATTTTGCAGATTTATAAAATATATGGACTTTTATGGCTTAAAAAGAGGACCATTGAAGTGTATAGTGATTTCTCTACGTGAAAAAAAAAGCCTTAATTGTTTTAATTGTTCTGGTGATTTATGTGGGATGATTGAATGTAGGGGCTTACAAGTACGTGTCGGAGCTATGGAGGAAGAAGCAATCGGATGTGATGAGGTTTTTACAGAGGGTGAGGTGCTGGGAATACCGTCAGCATCCAGCCATTGTTAGGGTCAACCACCCTACTCGTCCTGACAAGGCTCGGCGCTTGGGTTACAAGGCTAAGCAGGTAATGACGAATTCCGTTTCATTCTAAACAACATATCTCTGGATCTTGATTTGCTTAGGGCTTTCTCTCAAAATTTAATCAATGTATGTTCTTTAAATTAAACAATTAATTGTTTGCAAATGCCATTTGCTATATCTTAATACTTGATTTTGGGCGTAAGGTTTGAGTATTTTAGTTCGTCTAAGCTTATTCATGTATTTGGAAGATGTTTAGAGTATGGTATCCCTAAGCGCTTGTCTAGTGTCGGACATGGGTGTTAGATATGAATGCTTTGAGCTAAATGGTATAAGGGAGTAGTAAGGCTCCCTGTACATAATTTGACTTAATTTTTCCCAAATAAAGTAGATGTCTATTTTTACAGGGTTATGTAGTTTATCGTGTTCGAGTTAGAAGGGGTGGTCGAAAGAGGCCTGTTCCCAAAGGTATTGTCTATGGTAAGCCCACAAACCAAGGTGTTACCCAATTGAAGTTCCAGCGCAGCAAGCGGTCTGTTGCAGAGGAGCGAGCTGGTCGAAAATTAGGAGGTCTCAGAGTTGTTAACTCATACTGGATCAACGAGGTTTGTAATAGTTGCTAAATGTTCTGGTTTCTCCATTTACTGGATTATTCCATTGCCCTCATTGCTTTGTGCATGATGTGATCTTTGTAGGATTCTACTTACAAGTACTTTGAGGTTATCCTTGTTGATGTTGCACACAATGCAATCCGCAACGACCCGAGAATTAACTGGATCTGCAATCCCGTTCACAAGCACAGGGAACTTCGAGGACTCACATCTGCAGGTAAGAAAAACAGGGGTCTGCATGGAAAGGGTCACTTGCACCACAAGAATCGGCCATCTCGAAGGGCTACCTGGAAGAGAAACAACACCCTTTCCCTTCGTCGTTACCGTTGAGTTTAGTAGGTTACTTTCAGACGTATTAATTGCTTCTATCTTTGTGGGATTTTGGAATTCCTTTTACTGAGTTTGAAATTTTTGCAAGTTTATTTCTGTTTGAGTTTTTATTCAATTTCGATGAAAAGAAATGTCGAGTCTATTTCAGTCTGAAATATGGTTCCAGATTCTCTATTATCTTTGGGGGAAAAACGGTTTTTATTTTTCAAGTGAAGCTAACTTGGGGGCCTTTTACAACCAAAATTAATACGTAGTAGGCTAAGTATTTGAATTGAGTTATTTATTTATTTAATTATTTTTTATATTTTTAAGATTAATATATGATGATATATATTTATGCTGTATCAGTAAACTGTAAATAAAATAATTTCGCCTAACGGTATCATTGCATCATCTTCATTCAAAATTTATGTTGGATTATCATCTAATTTAGGGTTGTTCTCATAGAACAACAAACTATATTTTCGGACCGTATTTTTCACAAAATTATGTTTTACATTAACTGAAATTGGACGAGTCTGTTAACATTATCTGAATGGTTCGTCACTTTACGTTGGTTTAATTATGTAAACATATTTAAAGATTAGAGTTTTAGTTTAATTTGTAAAATAAAAATCATTACAATATGCACTAATCTTTGAATAAAATTTGTATGTTAACTAATAATATGTCAAAAATTAAAATATATAAAATGAATTTCAAATTTGAAGTAAAATAAGGATCAGAACCATAATTATTAATAAAGACTAAATTCTACAACTAGTCACTGAAGTTTTTATTTTGCTTATTTAACTAAAAAAATTCTTATGTGGTGATTAAAATTTTCAAAATTATTTTTAGGTCACTTGATGGTTAAGTGATATTATTTTAGTTGGTATAATAATAAATTTAGTTTTCGATTTTTATATTTTTTCAATTTAAGTTTGACCATGTATAAAATGATCAAAATTGAATTTTTTAAAAAATTAAAAATTAAAAATTTAAATTAAAACAAAAGTCAATAATAATTTTTTTAAAATAGATAAGTGAGGAGAAAAATTGTTTTAAATCCTTCAAGTTTTCTCTCTATATTATTTGTATAGAAATATTTGATACCCATTCTTTAATAAACATAGAAAAACCATTATCTAAGACTATTGGTTTTATCTTTACCTATTCTATTTCTTGACATGTCTTCTTTGTTATAAGAAAAGAAAATAATTCAAAATATAATTTTTTTACAATTTAGGATTTAGAAATAATTAAATGATTTGAAATTTTGAATTGAGTTTGGAAAAACATTATGGTATAGTTTTGTTTTTGTTTTTTTTTGCTAAAAATATGGTATGAGAGTCAATTTTACAAGACTCTATAATACCAATAATGGATGTTTTTCAAGTGCATGAAACTTGGCTTAAATATATTACTAATTTGGTATAAAAAATGTTGATGGAACATGTAATGATCTAATTTTTTTGTTTTGTTATATTTTTAATCATTATTGGATTCTATTAAATGATAAATTTATATCTCATAAATATTAGTTTTTGGTAAAAATATTTTCAAGAATTTATTTTTTATAATTTTATATACAAATTTCTATTTTAAATAAATTCTAGTTTTTATAATTTATATAGAATTAGGGTGAAATTGATAAAAATATAAAAATTGAGGATTAAAATAATTATTAAACTAATTACATAAATGTCGCTAACGGTATAGTGAAAAACAATAATTTTAAAAAGTTCAATGATTAAATTATAACATTCTTTTAATTAAGTGATGAAAATGAAAATTTGTAATGTAGTGATTACGAAAGCTTATAATATATATTAGTATTGATTATTTGACGTTTTATCAAGCGCATAAGAACAAGGCAAGTGTGACATTGCGAAACATTGAAGGCCATCTAATGGTCTCCGTTTTTTTAGAGCATTATTTTATTTAATTTATTAAAATTTCAAAATTACGAATCACCATCCCCTCGTTTTCATCATTTTTCTCATTTTCTCAAGCGAGAAAACCATTTCCCTCTCTTTCTTTAACTGACTTTCCTTTTTTTACTCCTATTCCCCGGAACCCTAACTCGATCCGCCGGAGAATTCAAGATTCCGGTGAGTCGCAGTTGCTAAATAATTCTTCAATTAATTTCATCCTCCGTTAGCTTAGGTTTTATTCAAGCAATTTTCATTTTTCGTTTTTAACTTTTATCTTCTATTCTTTGGTTTTCTTTTTGTCCTTAGTTTGATTTCGTCTTGTTGTTATGTTTTTGGTTGAAGTGGTGTTGTTCTGAATTGGAGTTTTCTGGTGCATTAGATGACCTTACGATTAGGGAGGAGTTGATATCAAATCGCCTGGGTTTCATCACCGGATGGAGGGAGGTAGCGTGTCTAGACTTACTTGCTCTGGTAACTGTTCATATTCCTACTTGGTTTTTCAATAAACAAATTATTTTTTAGGTTTTTCTTTTGTCATTTTAAATATAACTTGAACACATTTGTCTATATTTTTGAAATGGTGAGTTTAGTGTGAAAGTTTAGAATGATGTTCTTGTGGGTTTCCGCTTAATTAGATTGAAACCAACTTCTTTTATTCTCTTTTCTAGTTTGACTTAAGTTCGGTCTGTTATGTTATATCATTTTCGTTCGCTTAGTATAGTTTTATGTTTAATGTGTTCGGGCTAGATGTTTTGTTTAATTCGTTTCAGAAGAAAGGTTGTGGTTTTTTACATGTTTACATGCAATTAAAATTTTGCAGACATTATCCTTTTTTGAATTGACTTGCATCAAACTTCGTAATTGTAATATATCAGATTTTCATGCTATATTGGGAAAGTAAAAAAAAAAAAAGGATCCATACACGTCATTTATTCATTTTTACTCGTCAATTTTTTATGGCATTGGGCCATGCAATGTGAACAGTTGGCATCTTTTTCAGGCTTTGCATTAATTAATCCATTTGAATTTATGTTCTTTGAACTGCAAGTTACTATTCAACTCTATGGGAAGTAGTAAACTGGGTAATGTGGTTGGAGAAAGTTTCATAACTTTACACTTTTTGTAGGCAATTCACATTGTACGAGGATACTCTTACAACCTTAAGGCCTGATCTCATTATCTGTGTATTATTTGAACTGCAATTCCACAACCCATTTTCTTCTTCTAAGTGTTTTCTGTTATAGGGATACACTCATGGATTATGATGACAATGATTTCCAAAGCCCAAATCTTCATTTAGCAGGCGAAGGGAACAATAAATTTCCTCCTGTTTTACGCCCGTATGCTCTCTCCAAATTTGATTTTGATGATAACCTTCATGGACACTTAAGATTTGATAGTTTGGCTGAAACTGAAGCTTTTCTTGGCATTGAAAGCGGTGAAGATAATCAGTGGATTGAAGATTTTTCACGGGGGAGTAGTGGCATTGCATTTAGTTCAAGTGCAGCTGAACCTTGTTCAATTTCTAGGCACAACAATGTCTGGTCTGAGGCTGCCTCTTCTGAATCTGTTGAAATGCTATTAAAATCTGTAGGACAGGACGAAAGTGTTATTGGTCAATCTATTAGTAAGGATTCAGATGCCTGTGATGAACTGGGTGGCATAATAAGGAAGATGGAGCCTAGTTTGGAACAAGGAGATAGTGGTCTTTCTAAAGTAGGCTTACAGCCTGCCTTACAGACAGGTGAGATTCCAGGAAAATTATCTGGGTTGGAAGGTGATGTGTTGGGAGATCATGACGATGTCTCTCAACCACATAAATTTGACCCCTCTGTTGATGGGGCATTGAAAGCTCCAAATATAAGAAATACTGACTTATCTGAGAGAGAGGAGTCTAAAGATGGTGAAGAAATTGTTGTTAATGAGAATCAAGTGGAAGTTTCGGTTGATCAAGTTGTGGATAACAGGGAACAGGTTGATAACTTTGCTTCTGGGTCTCAAACTGATTTTGTGATTCCCTCTGTGCAAAACACCTGTGCCAGTAGTAAGGATTCAGATGCCAGTGATGAAGAAGGCGGCATAATAAAGCAGATGGAACCTAGTTTGAAACATGGAGATTGTGGTCTTTCTGAAGTAGATGGTGGCTTACAGCCTGCCTTACAGACAGGTGAGATTCCAGGAAAGTTTTCTGGGTTGAAAGGTGATGTATCAGGAGATCATTTGTTGGTTGAAGATGTTTCTCAATCACATGAATTTGAGCCCTCTACTGATAGGGCATTGGAAGTTCCAAACACGAGAAATACTGACTTACCTGAGAGAGATGAGTCTAAAGATTGTGAACAAATTGTTGCTAATCAAAATCAAGTGGAAGCTTCGGTTGATCAATTAGTGGATAACAGGGAACAGGTAGATAAATTTGCTTCTGGGTCACAAGTTGATACTGTGATTCCCTCTGTGCAAAACACCCATTCCAGTAGTGCATTTTTAGAGAGTCAAGATAAGATACCTTTTAAAAATGATATCATTGATGAAACTGTTGTCAGTTTAGGAAGGGAAAATGTTGATTCAAGCCAAGAAGTTCACATTGATGGTGAGAACTTGATTGGAAATGCAGGTGGAAGTGTTACCTTGCATGTGCAGAAGCATTCGGCCTTGGACATTCAATCTAAGGAAGAAGGACATGCTATTGGAAACATTACACCTACTGTGGGCAAGCCATCTGATAGGATATTGAAAGAGAATTCTGACCTCCAAAAGTTGGAAGGGTGCAGGGATATTGTCTTGTCTGTAGGAAAATTACATAACATACCACCAATGCCCTTTGTTGGTGATACTAACCTTAAGGAGAAGGAAAGTGTAATCAGCAATACTGATGCTCAAATTTCTGTGAGTCGAGAGTCAAAGTTGGATAACTCGGATTCGATGGTGCAGGTAGCATGTCATGCCATTGAGAAGAATGATTTGTCAGAAAGTAATTGCCACTCTGATTCAAAAATCTTGAGCAGCAAGCCTGAGAAATATTTGTTGTCGGTGCAAGATGTTAAAGGTTCTAAGGGTGAAGGTGATGGTGCCCACAATACTTTGGGAGCAGAACCTACGAGGATAGATGAGGAATTTACAGTCTCTGAACATAATGATGATTATAAATTTGATCAGAGTGTTTCAGCTGCTGCAAAGCAGAACACCCAATTGCCTTCTGATTGTAGTAAAACAGATCACGGGGAGGGTGGATCTTCGATTGTAATAAAGGGAGTTGATTCCTCTTCCTTTGGCACAGGTGACACAGTAAATGAGTTAGATTCAGATCTACAATCTAATGTTGCCATCAGTGGGAAGTCAGGTATGTTTATTTTTAAGCTTTAATTTTGATAACTGAGCTTTTTTGTTCTTTTTTTTTGCCGTCTTTTACAGTCCTGCATCATTTGCTAACTTGGTATTACCATGATACAGTGGATTGTGTTCTTTTGCCTTATGGTAAGAGTCTCCCTTCTGCTGCTGTTTTTGATCAGAAAGAGGTTCAAGTGTCATCTCCAGAGGCAAGTCTCTCAATTATGAAGAGTTCTGAAATGAGAACAGTAAAAGGTGCACCTTGTGAGACTGGTCAACTGTCCTCTTGTAAGAAAGTTGATCAGTCCTTGTCAAGCGAGGATACCTTTAATGCTGTCGGCCAAAGTGGGGACCAGACGGTTCATGGTGTCAGTCTGGAGGCTGTAAAGAATATGCATGCACCTTCTAATGTCTGTGATTCAATTGTGAGAGGGACTGATGGTGCGGAAGCTCAAGTTGTTTCCAAAAGGGGTTCTTCAGTATCTTCAGGTGACCCTTTATGATTAACATAGGATTTCTTGGTTTGCCTAGTAATCATCTCAAGTCCCCAACTTAGACTTTTCTTGTTGGCAATTTCATACATATTAATCCTGTAGGGTGTATGCAAATTCTATTTGGTAGTCTGCTATAGCTAGAGCAGTTTTAATGGGAAGTTTTACTGTTATTCATACCTTGCCATTATGGTGCTGTTTCCTTGCTTCATTGTAGTTCGTTCTGCAATGTTTTATTTTTGTGTTGATGATTGTTTGGTTATGAGCCACTGTTTATACTTCATGAAACACATACCCTTGCATTTTTGTTGCTCGAGTCTTCACAAGATTAATGTCCACTACAATAAAATTCCCCCAGGTGCCGTATCAATTCAAGATAATAACAAAATATTAACAAATTCAGAGCCTTCGACTTCAAAGGAACTGTCCCATAACGCTGACCAGAATCATCCTGAAGATGGTGACCACAAATTACCTTCTGAACAGATCAGTGGTCAAATTGTTGTGCATCATGCTGATGGTGAGTTTCTTTATCTTTTTTTAAAAAAAATTGTAATTAGATATTTTAAGCTTTCATGGTGGAATCTTTCATCATTTACCCTCCGAGTCTTTTCCTTTAGATCTGTTCTCCGTCATGTCAGTAAAAGTTGGTTTGTCTTCTTCTGTTGTTTCCATCCCCTTCCACTTCTCCCCAGATTATTGGGATGCATCTCTTTCGCTTATAATTTCTGCTTGTGAAGTTATGTCCCGTTCAAGGGTATTTTATGAAGTCTGGAACTTGTTTCTAGATATGTACAGTCCTTCAATTAATTGCATTTTTAGCCTCTTCAATGGCTCAATTTTTTTTTGGTGAGACTATTTCATCAGTTTTCCTTTTTCCCTCCCACATTATTTCATGTTATTCTTATGATGGATTAATTTGATGTTGAAGGTGATCATGTGAAGACACATCATAGTTCCTTTCCTTCTGCACCTTCATCTGAATCTCAAACTAAGATTCACATAATGGAATGTGGAAGTAGTAGTGCTGATCTTGACAATCCTTCCTGTGGATCTCCGATTCTTGTTAGAACTTCTGAGCAGCCAGAAAGTGAAATCGGAACACCTACTGTGAAAGGATCCAAAGATCTGGGTGCTTCAGTGTCTGGGGTCACTAATGGGGAAGGAAATAAAGAGATGTCTATTTCTCAGGATACTAAAGGAAATGTTGCATCTTCAGGAGATGGAAGTTTCACCTTCGAGGTATCTCCATTGGCAAATTTGTCTGAAAAAGAAGCTGGCAAGAATTGGCAACCTTTTTCTACTGTTCAGCATGACAAAACATCCTCTGTAAGTGATGCTTTATTTAAGTGAACCTTTTTGTGCTCTAATAATAGTTTCCTGATTGTATATTCTAGATGATTTTTAGAACTATTTTGTGCTGCTATATATTACCATTTCATCCTGGTTATGCTCTGTCTGTGTTGCACTTGCTCTCTCACTCTGTGTGTTCATACAAGAAGGTTGTTGAGCGAATTCCATCAACCTCTAAAAGGGGAAATTTGGGTGGTGGCTCCAAGGGGACTTCTGATCGTAAAACAAGGCGAGCTGGTAGTAAGAGCACAGGAAAGGAAGCTGCTAGAAAGGGTGTTGTTGCAAAAGATACAACTCCTGCAAGACAATCAGAAAGAAGTGGTAGAACGAGTAATGTGTCACTCAGTACATCTGAAATTGGCCAGCTTGTGAAATCTAATGAGATGCAGTACTTGGGACACATGGAAGGTGGTAATATGAAACCATTTGGTGTTCTTTTTACTTCAGTATCTGGTTTTCCAGACTTGAAAACCTCAGCTTCTTCGTATGCAGTGTTTAACCAGCCCTTTACAGATTTGCAACAAGTTCAATTACGTGCTCAGATTTTTGTATATGGAGCTCTGATGTAAGTGGTGACACTTTTGTTTTGGTATATATCTGTACTACACTGACATGTTTTGACATTATACTGAGGCTCTGTTATATCCTTTTCCTTCCCTCTGGGTTGTTGAAAATTAACAGTGATTAGTTTATAGGGTTAAGGCAACATTTAATCCCTGAACTTGACTATTTTTTCACTTGGTCCCTGAAATTATTTTTTGGTCCACATTAGTCTTGGAACTTGGCAACTTTTCCCAAATTTGGTCCATGTGATGATGTGGCAGTCCAAGGTTGTGCCAACTCATCACAATTTTTTAATAAAAACTTATAATTTTTAGGCAATGATGTGGCACAATATAAGAGTGCACATCATCACATGGACCAAAACTGGGAAAAGATGCCAACTTCCAGGACTATTGTGGACCAAAAATATGTTCAGAGATTAAGTTGGAAAAAGCTTCTAACTTAAGGGTCTAAATGTTGCTTTATCCCTAGTTTATATTATGGAGCACGCATTGAGATTTTTTATAAATGTACCGTGATATCATTGTCAAATCTTGTTGTCTATGGTGTTTGCTTTTCTCTTTAGGATTTCTAGTCATTTGAGTGTATCCATCTAATACATTGTTTCTGCAGTCAAGGAATTGCGCCTGATGAAGCTTATATGATATCAGCATTTGGGGGACCTGGTTAGGTTTTCTTCTCTCTAACAATATTTTACCTTGGGCTTTTCTTTTTTTTTTTTTTTTTTGAAATATGGATTTAGTTACTATTTTTGTATCTTTGGCAGATGGTGGAAGAACCATATGGGAGAAAGCTTGGCAAGCATGTATGGACAGGGTACATTGTAAAAAATCTCTTGTTAGCCCTGAAACTCCGTTGCAGACACATATAGGTATCTATCTTGACCTTACATAGTTGAATCATTTTCTTTGCTGTTATCTATTAACTGCATACCTTGGTGAAATGCTCAGGTGCTAAAACTCTCGATCAATCAATCAAACAAAATGCACTTCAGACTAAGACTACATCCTCACCTGCCAGTCAGTCCAACAGCAGGGGTACTTCAACAACAATTGTAAAGCCAATGATCCCACTTTCCTCGCCGCTTTGGACTATTCCTACACCATCCAGTGACGCCCTTCAACCAGCTAGTATTCCAAGAGGTGCAGTTGCGGACTATCAGCAGGCACTTTCTCCGTTGCATACTCCACCTATAAGGAATTTCGTTGGACATAATGCTCCTTGGATGTCCCAATCCCCTTTTCGTGGCCCCTGGGTTCCACAGAGTTCTGCATTTGATAACAATACCCATTTTCCTGTACTTCCTATCACAGAAGCAGTTAACTTAACTCCTGTAAGAGAAGCATCTGTGCCTAATTCTTCCATCATGAAACAGGTTTCAACAGTTCCTATGGTCCAGAGTGGGAGTCCTGCCAATGTCCTTGCAGGGACTCCCCTGCTTGACAACAAAAATGCAACATTTAGAACTGGTCAGCATTCTGCTGATCCAAAGCCTAGGAAAAGAAAAAAATCTACAGTTTCTGAGGACCATGGGCAGATATTACTGCATTCTCAAACAGAGTCTCTTTTGGATACTGTTGTGAATAGTCATGCCTCTATGCCTGCTGCTATTACAACCCCTGCTACCATTGTTTCAAAGTTGGCCACTGACAAATTTATTACATCTGTCTCTACTGATTATCTTGAAAAGGGTGACAAAGATTCAGATCCGAGGGCTACTCTGTCTGAAGAGACCCTTGGTAAACTCAAAGAGGCTCAGAAGCAGGCGGAGGTTGCTGCTGCCCTAGCTGCTGCTGCTGTTAGTCACAGTCAAGAAATATGGAATCAGTTGGACAAGCAAAAAAATACTGGGTTGGCACCAGATGTTGAAACTAAGCTGACTTCTGCAGCAGTTGCCATAGCAGCAGCAGCTGCTGTTGCAAAGGCTGCAGCTGCGGCTGCCAATGTTGCCTCAAATGCTGCCTTACAAGCAAAAATGATGGCTGATGAGGCGTTGGTTCCTAGTGGCTTCAGAGATCCTATTTCAATTAATGCTGTGTCTTCTGATAGTGTGAAGAAGCTCGGCAAGGCAACTCCTGCATCCATCTTGAGGGGTGAAGATGCTTCTACTAGTTCAAATACTGTTATTGTTGCTGCAAAGGAAGCTTCTAAAAGGAGAGTGGAAGCTGCTTCAGCTGCCTCAAAGCAAGCTGAAAACATGGATGCCATTGTTAAAGCTGCTGAGCTGGCAGCCGAAGCTGTATCTCAGGCTGGAAAAATTGTTATGGGGGAGCCTTTCCCATTGACTGAATTGGTAGAAGCTGGTCCAGAGGCATACTGGAAAGTATCCCATGCATCTCCTGAGCCAAATGTTGCTATCAGAGAACACTTAGACAAAGGTGGTAATGTGGAGGCTCCTCGTTCAGTTGTCGGGCGTTCACAAGAGGTTCCCACAGATAAGAACGAAAAGCAAAGTAATAACCATGAAATATCACCGATTCTTAGAGAGATGGCCAGAGATTCCGTGCAGGATCATTCCAGGTTGACAGATGGCATTTTGGGTTCTGCTGCAACAAGTGGAAATGACAAAAAGGGACAAAAGGGTCGCAAAGCTTCAGATATTGCCAAAAGTAAAGGGGTGTCCACTAATACTGAACATGGGAAAGCAAAGGAAACTTCTAAAGATAACAATATGAAGGAAGGTTCCCATGTTGAGGTTTGTAATTTGAGCTTGATATATAAGTTGAGCTTTTTAATCTTTAGTTGAATGATATATCTTTACTGAGTTCTAATGATGCAGCTTTATTTGATGGAAATATGTACATATAGTGGTGCATTTGAAATTTTTTGTGCTTTTCCTAGTTACCTTAGGGAATTGTTGCAGTTGGACATGTTTTTTTTAATCTTATGTTCATATAAGATCTTTTACGATTTACCATTTCCTGATTTCTAGGTATTGAGAGATGGAGATGTAGGTGGCTTGAAAGTAGCATGGTTCCTTGCTGATATTCTGGAGTTGAAAGATGGCAAAGCTTATGTGTGTTACAATGAACTTCTATCAGAGGGTGAGCTATGACACATAACTTGCTTTGGTTGAATCAACTAAATGATGATAATTAGCAAAGCAGATCTCTATGATAATCCTTGTCCTTAATTTTTAATAAATTCCATGTTGGTATCTATCCAATTTCACTTTGCTTGCATGATGTGTACTTTTATTGTGGGGAGATAGAAAATATGATTAAATACACCGAAATGAGGATCTCTTCCTGTTCTAATGTATTTGTTTACGCATCTAGTCTGTTCCAAATGTCACTGTCTTATGTAAAAGCATATTCTTGCAGAGATGATTAGAAAGTTTGTCTCGTGAACATCTGATGAGGATGTTTTTTTAACTAACTATAATCAACTGCTGGTCTCACAGATGGTGATAGGCTAAAGGAATGGGTGGAGGTTGAAGGTGAAGGGGATAGAGCACCCAGGATACGCAGTGCTCGTCCTATTACAGCCATGCCATTTGAAGGAACGAGGAAGAGACGCAGGGCTGCCATGGGGGACTATAATTGGTCTACTGGAGATAGGGTTGATGCATGGATACAAGATAGGTATGCATTCACTATTTCATATACATTCTTGCAGTGCATCAGACAAGAAAGGAATGGTACTGTTGAAGATAATGGAGGCATAAAAAAATCTATGTGAATTATGAGTATGTAGTGCAAGGATAATTTGTCACGATTTGCTAGCCAAACTAGCAACATGAGTGGTTTGTCATATTGCCCTTAACAATACTACAAGGTGAAATCATAATTTTGTTTCCATAGTCAGAACTCTCGTTGATGGCACAATTGTGAAAGCTGTTGAAATTGTTTCCTACAAAGGGGTTAGATAAACTATGTAACTAATTTGTCACTTGGATAGGTTTAACAGTTGAAAGTTTCTTGGGAATTCATCAAATAGGTTGTGCTTGGTTGTCACAAAAGTCATTATATAAAACAATGATCCATTGTTTAAGAATCTACATAGATCTTCTTGTGGAATCCCAAGTCTTTTCATTTTTTAATCTGATAAGTTGTTACTATCTTTTGAACAAACTAATGTTCAGCCAAGGTCTTAACTTAAAAGCTATACTTTAAGCCCTCTTTTTGGGATGGCTTTGGAATCAAATGCTGTGCACTCCTATGCATCCTATATTTTCTTGATTTTTCAGTTAGAGAGGGATGAAGAACGTCAATTGCACGAAGTTCTTTCAGCCTTAATTGTCAAGAAAATAACCATGTTGAAATTATTATTATTATTTTTCTTTCAGCTGGTGGGAGGGAGTTGTCAATGAGAAGAGCAAGAAAGATGAAACATCATTTACCATCCATTTTCCTGGTATGTATGATGGTGTACAACATTTTGTTAACAATCTCAATTGCAGTGTGCTCAGTATTGAAGTCTGTGCAGCCTCTGCTTTGGGAATAATAAAGGTCTCTTTTTATTATTTTTGTTGCAGCTCAAGGAGAAACATCTGTGGTCAAAGCATGGCTTCTTCGTCCTTCTCTGATGTGGAAGGATGGTAATTGGGTTGAATGGTCCAGTTCTGGGGATAATGATGGCTCTTCCCACGAGGTGATATGTTGTTTAGATTTCTGATTGATGTTCCTCTGATAATACTTTAATGGCTGCTTTGCACTAAGCCTTTGATCTGTTTTTCAGGGTGATACCCCGCTGGAAAAGCGACCAAGGATAGGCAGTCCTGTGATAGAGACCAAAGAGGATAATACTAAATGTTTTGACAGCAAGGAATCTGAGAAACCTGACGACACAAGATTGCTGGATTTAACTGCTGCTGAAAAAATATTTAATATTGGTAAAAGCACCAGAGATGAGAGTAAGCCTGGTTCACTCAGAATGAAACGTTCTGGTTTAAAGAAAGAAGGATCAAGGGTTATTTTTGGTGTTCCTAAGCCAGGAAAGAAAAGAAAGTTTATGGAAGTAAGCAAACATTACGTTGCGGATCGGAGCAGTAGAACTCTTGGAACAAGTGATTCAGCTAAATTTACAAAGTATTTAATGCCTCGGGGATCTGAGCCTGGAACAAAAAATAAAACTGAACCGAAGGATAAAAGAAATGTTATATCCAAGCCTAAGGTTCTCAAGTCTGGAAAACCACCTAGTGTTTCTAGTAGAACTATTCCTCAGAAGGACAGCTTATCAAGCATTGTGGGTTCTCAACCTGATGATGCTCTGACTGCAGATGTATCAAAATTCAAGGATTCTGCTAGCGGTGCTGAGAATATATCAGGAGAGCATAACTTGGAGTTGAGATCTTCAAGTTCTGATGGAGCTGCAGAGGGCCAGGTTTTATTTTCTTGTGCTGCTCTCTCATCAGATGCACCCCCTGAGAAAGCTTCCACATCAAATGCTAAATCCGAATCTATCAGTAAAGGGAAACTTGCTCCAGTTTCTGGGAAGTTGGCTAAAGTTGAGGAGGAAATGAAAATTGTATCTGAAGTTGTTGAACCTCGTAGATCTAATCGGAAGATTCAGCCAACATCTAGAGTAAGTAAAAAGTTGTTGACTTTTCTTCTTTTGATAAGTTGAAACAATTTATGCATTTAATATTGCACATATATAAGTGGCTGTTGTTGTGCCGCTTACAGATCTTGTTTGTTGTCCACAGCTCTTGGAAGGTATACAAAGCTCATTGATCATCTCAAAAGTTCCAGTTTCACATGACAAAGGTCAGAAAGGTCAAAGCAGGAGTACTAGAGGTGAAGTTTAAATTTCTCATCAATTTTGTATTCTTGGAGTAGTAATACCATTCTTTTAGACCTTGTCTTTATTGCCAAATGTACTGTTTGGTGAATGTAACATAACAGTCTCGGCTATATAACAGGAAGTAACCAAGGTTGAGAAGCGAAAAAGGAGCTGTTTTAGAACCTGGGAACCCAGTCCTTTGAGAAATTCAAGATTTATTGGATGAACAACAGGCAACATTCAACGGTGTAGCTTGTGTAAATTATGACATTGACAGATAGAGCTAGGAACCAAAATTTTTTCTTTGGCTTTTGAGATGTAGCAGTAGATATATATAAAATTATTTATTTTGAAATGAATTTTAGTTTTGTTTACAATTATAATATTATAATCTAATCTCTCTTTGGTCCCCATGCCTTTCTAGGTTAAGTGTGGAAGAAAGTCTCCTTGTAGTTTGGCTTGGCTTGCTTTATTTGCAAGTGAACAAATCCATTAAATTCTCTTGCTACCAACTTCTCATAAAGCTTATTCAGCTTTCTTTTCTCTTTCACTCTCTGCACTTTAAGGATCAGACTTTACTCAAAAAAAATTTTAGAACCAAACGCGACTTTGTATTTGTAATGATTTATCCGTCAAAAAGTTCCTCTTGAAAATAATACTAAAATAAAATGTTATTGAGCTGCATTTTAATAAATTGATCGAAATGAATATAGTCCACCAAAGAGAATCCAGTATCCGACTTTAATAAATTAAAAACTACTACATGCCTATTTAGTAATTTTCCCGCAAATATATACCGGTAAAAAGAATAGCATTTTTTCTTAAACTCCTCTCTCACTGTACAAATAAATAAATTTTTCATGGATCAAACCGGAGAAAACGAGAAGAAACAAAAGAAACTTCCCTCTGACCTGACCAGGCTTTGGCTCTCAAAATGTACCATTTTTTTCTTAGTCAGGAAATACATCTTTATCCTCTTTGGCTCCTAAAACAGGCTCTTCTTCTTCATTGCTTCTCTTCCTCAATCCTTCATTTTCCTTAAATTGTTGTGATTGATGATGATCTCCATCACCACCACCATTGTTGCCTGCGGCAATAATATCACTTGCCGGCTTCTCGCAGATACAAGAATAGGGATACTCATGAAATTCACCGCGTCCGGCTCTCATCTCATCTGGCTCTCCCATGAATCCTCTTTGAACCGCTTTCACCTTTTGCGCAAAGGTATCCCAATCCATCTGATCCCTTTCCATCAACAATGGACTCAACCTCCTGGCGTTCGGTCTTATGGTCCTCTTATGCCCCATGTACCTCCTTTCATTAACAAAAAGAACTTAGATTCAAGCAAAAAAACAACACTATACTAAAAACTATGGAATTACATGCTGAACCACGTAAAATGCAAAGAAATAATCAAAATAAATTTTTAGGATAAAATTTGAGGCAGAAAAATAAAAAATCAATCTGAATATTCAGGTGTGTGGATAGTTTATGAAATATAAGTTAAAAAAATCACAATTGAAATGAATGCTATTTTTGTTTTAATTGATAATTGATTAAAACTTTGGTTAGAACACCCGTCTAACATTTAGATTACACAAGTTCAAATTCTCTTAGCTTCTTCTCCTTTCTCCAATATTGTAATAATAAAAAGAAAGTTATAATTAAATTTAAATGATGTAAAAAAATATTTTATATTTAAAATAGTGAAAATAATTTAAAATTTATATATAATTTTTAAAATATATATATAATTTATTGATTATTTTTATTTACATGAAAAATTATTTTAAAATTTTTAAAATATTTTATCAAATAATATTCAAATGTTATAAAACAAAATTTATTTTGTTAAAATAAGCCCAAAATTTTAAAATAAAAATTATTATGAAAAATCAAGAAATAAATTATAATAGATGTTCAAAGAAATTCGACTAAAACATAAACCGAACCGATTTAAATATTAAACGTAAAAGCTCCACAGATATGTTATATAGGTATGTAAAATCAACATCTTCATTCAATCAGTTCAACATCTTAATTTCTAGATCAACTTAAAAAAATTAGCAAGAAAGAAATAGCTCAGATTTCTCACCTTCGACCTGCAAGAATCTTGGCCATATTTCCATTATTATTGGTGACGAAAACATCGCTTTCATCACAAACAATGTAGTCAATAGCAGCAAGGCAAGAAGAGAAAGGAAGAAAAGGTTTCAGGTGGTCATTAGCAAGTATCTCTTTTGTATAGAAGTTTGGAAAGAGATCTTTTAGTGGTTCCAGAGTCTCTTCTCCACCATATATTTCTCCAGATGCAACATAGATGTATGTGTCGTTTTCAAAACCAAGTGCTCTTAACATCAAGCCTACTTCATGAGGAGTAAGTGGGCATTTATCTCGCCTTCTCTCTCCAACAGCATCTATATCCTGCATGAATACGAGGATGGGTGCAGTTTAACTAAATAGAGGCAGGCAATGTTTATAAATGGTTCTGAAATTGTAAAAGAGGGAATCTTACAGGCAATGTTTCCCATCGTTTTCGTATCTCTCTAAGCTCGTATCTTTCCTTGTCTCCTCCACCAATGTAACAACCAGAAAATGCTAGCATATCGGGTTCAAGCCTGTAATTAAAAGAGTGAAAACAGGCCTGCGGAGTTTAAAATCATATTTAAGAATGTTTCTCTATGTATGTGTACGAACCAATGTGCTATAATTGAATACGCATACACTCAGAAGTGCAAATGCTGCAGGAGTATGCCTTTGTTTCTACTCTTCATTTTTTTCCATAAGAATCTGTATCTTACACCCGTTTTCAATGCAAATTCGAACATGGGTATAGGGTATGATTCTCCAAATATATGGAAAAATTAAAAAAAAAAAAAGCATCTTCATATCTAAAACTCACCCGAACCTGAGTAACAAAAAACTTAGTTGGATAATAAGCCAAGACGCGTTTCCCAAAATTTTAGGATTGGGCACTTAAGGGAAAGGCATTCTATATCTGGTTTAAAGGTCTTAGGGGTTACCACCTGAAAGTGAAGGAACTTCAAAATAAGTATATCCACTCGTGAATTACTGACAAATTCCAATTTCAGGTGGTATATCATTATATCAACAAGTTTCAGTGTCAAGTTCCTACTAATAATATGCACGTAACTTTCAAAAGTTAAATTTAGCCCTTCTAGAATTCGGAATAAACCTCAAATGGACTGCCATAAAATGGTTAGCCATCTGACGCATTTTCATGACCAGTTTTTGTCCAAGTGCTTGAATAGGCTCTGTGAATCTTAAAGCATGAAAATTAGCCCGGCAGCGCAACTTTTGAAGGTCTTCATCGATGTTGTTGGCTAGTCTGTAATCAAACTTTGTCAGTTGCAGGACCTACAAAATTTTCAATGTTAACTGCTGCACTCCCCCATACTAACCATATAAGATCCTAGAAAATGCGGGATAAAAATAATATTCTACAAACATGGTGCCTGGAATGGAGAGATGCAGAGAAGATAAAAGGAGAAGTTGTTAAAACTATCTTCTAAGCTACTAATCAGATTCTCTAGAAGTGGAGAAACAAAACATAGCTGAAAAATGTGAAATTTTTATTTATCTTTTTTTCTTCTTTTAAGCCGAAAGTCCGAAACAACTAAAATGGAATTGAAGTTAATAACTTCTATCGCCACTCTTCTTGTTTAAAATCTCTCTTATTGACATGGAAGGCTAGAAATTTTGTGGAACTAAATGCATTTAATTTCATAAAATTTTTGGGTTTATATAGAACACTGAGGGAATGAACAAGAAACAGAAAGTTAAAAATTGATGAAATCATTCCTTATAATCAACCTAAAATAGCATTAGTGTGGAGTATCTGCAAGTAGTCTTACGTGTCTTCTTTTAAGTATTGGCAGAACTTGGTCTAGATAATATTCCGGAGCGGATTTCCTTGGGACACGCATAGTGTACGGAGGTTTTTCCATGGACCTCATGAATTTATCAGGAACTCTTTTGACAACAGTAACATCTTTTGCAAGGTAAGAAATGAACCAGTCGACATCAAAAATGTTGACGAAGTCACTACATGTTAGTAAAAAAAAACAATAAGGTAACAGAGGAATACGATGATATCAATTTAGCAGAACTTCTAATAAGCTGATTCAACTTACCTATCATCTTTCCAATAGGAATTATGATCCAACTCAGGTACTACTAAGGTTGCATTAAGAATTCGTGCAACAACTACAGCATCTGATATCTGTGTGGCAGATGTAAATTATTAATTTATACTTATTCAGACTCGGGTGTAAGCAATGGAAATGGAAATGCAGGCAACGTATGTTTAATGTTTTTCTAAGATTTTTCATGTATTAGAGGAGTTTTAGAAGACCATATCCTTATACACATTTCTGGATATACGTTGCATATGGGTGTTTGGTACAGTTACTTTAAAGAAAAAATGAAATGTCAAAGTAACTCAGCTTAGCTGGTGACAAATAACTCCACTTACTCCTGTTCTTTGTTGATTCAGTCCTCCACTTGCAGCAATAAGCAAATAACCATTTGATGATTGCTCACTAATAGCATCTAGATATCAAATTATCAATGTAAACGAAGAATCAGTAAACTTAAGCAGACGGGACTGGTGAAATATAAATGAAAACACTGTCCAATGGGTTCTTTTTTAAAAAGTGAGAACAGATGATACATGATATCTGGTAGTTTGAATCATTTTACAGAAAGCTTAAGCTACAAAGAAAAATAAAGCTCCAGCAAATTGCTCAGACCAAGTTAATTTCATCTTATTCAACTCCTGGAAGAAATCATATAAAATTTAGTTTTACCCTTCAAAGTTATACACCAGTAGCATCAGTTGACACATTATACACATAGGCAAATTCAAAGTACTAAGAAAGAGCTAAACATTGTAGTAACCGATTAACTTTCTGATATATTAAGGACTCATCCATTTCAACATCACCAACTACACACATGAATAAGAGTACCATAGAGTCGCATTTGCAAGCTATGCTACTCGTACTCGAGTATGTTCAGTTTTTTAAGTTTTCTGAGACATCTTCAAACTGGTATCCGGAGATATACCAAACAAAGGTCCGCCATGAATACTTCAGGAAAAGAAATGAAAGTTGCAAGTATAGACGCTGAAAAAAAGATCACATAGCTAAACAATAACATAAAGTACTTTTGCTAACCTCAGAACCAAGCATTTTAGTGACTGTCAACAAAAGAATCTAAAGCTGCTGCCATCTTCTAAACTCACAAACTTAAAGAGAAGCAGACAGTTTGAAACTTAAAACAAAAGAAATGAGAACTTTGCATAACAAAGTAAAGAAACATAAACATCTAAAGCAACAATTTTGCACCAGTTAACACTCTGCTATGAATTGATACCCAAAAACGAGTGTTGAATTACAGATGTAAAACTACAAATCCTGTTAGGATTAAAAGTTCATTCTTATTCCAGTTTTAAGTGAAGAATATCAAAATTTCCAAAAATAAACCAAATGCATTTAAAAATAAATAACTAAATACAACGTACCAGGAAATGTAGCACTTCTTACGCTGCATCCATAGAAGTATTTTGCATATTCAGATTTCCATATATCAATCGGTCCTCTATTGTTTTCATCCTACAGAATTAGCATCAAGATAACAAAAAATGTTCAAAAAAGAAAAAGAAATTTTCAAAACTTTAAACATAAACGATTATTTTTTACAGTTTACCAAATTGAAGAGACTTTGTTTCATAAATCGCTGGGAGTACCGGTCGAGATTAGACGCCATTTGGCCAGTGAAGAGCGAAAGCATGCCTAAGCAGAAGAGCATCATGCCACAGAGGAGCGGCATTGAGATCGGCTTCCTCTGCGACGCAGCAGAGGATCGCGGCCTGCCAAACACATGCTTGTTGCTTACGACGCTGCCGTTTTGGTAATGAAACAGCGCCTTGTTGGCCATAACACGCTAAACCTCCACTCCTTATCCACGCCCATCACGGACTCAACGAAACCGACTCCGCCATTAACTTCACCATATTAATTACACGAAAACGCCACGTCTCCTGTCACTATCCCCCAAGGACTACGACCATCAATGAGTATACAATAATTAGGGTATGTTCGTAAATAATACGACAATGTAGGTCAAATTTGAAGAACAATCACGGTTCTTCTTTCCGTCCTGCGATCAACATTCTCAAAGCTTTTCCAAAATGCTGCAGATTTTAGAGGTTTCTGATTTTGTTTACAGATAGGGAGGAAATGTGAAAGAAAATTCAAAAATAAAATTGAAGAATAGAGATTAGAGAGAGAGGGAGAGATGCATAAGATTGCTCCGGTTTATAGGGAAGTTGATGAATGAAGAAGAGGATTAACGGTTTTTTAACATAAGCTATAATTATGATGGAAATTTCGGTTAAGACGAGGGTCAATTTAGTAATGCCGTTAAATAAATGTGTTTGCCGCCAAAATAAATACGTGTTTAGTAATCTTACTTTAATTTGTTTTAATTATTTTATTTAATTCCATCCAAAAAGAAAAGCAAAAATAAACTTTTTTTTGCCTACTTTTAAAAATAATAATTATTACATATTATTTATAAAATTTTAAATTAATAATAATAAAATTATACTTTGACCCAAAAAATAATAAGAATTTAATTTAATCCTTTAAGAATGACAAAATATACAATATTAAAAAGGTGAAATTAACTTTTACTATTTAATTCCACCAAAACAATTTTCTAGCTTCACTATTGATGTTATAATCCATGACTGAATTAAAGTAACTTGGATAATCAATTTTCTTTATAAGAGAAATGAATATCAGTTGTTCATGAATCAAACCCAAATTTAATTATTAACCCAATAAACCAATGGAAGCTAATTTTTTAATCCCAATTTCTCACATTTTGAACAATATCAATCGAGTTTGTTGAAGGGGTCAATTCCTTTGAAAGAAATCTGCGAAACATCATTCATTTAGAGTTAATACGTTCCTCAATAAGTTGGTATTGTCCCCAAATCAAGTGGCGTATTATCCGACCTTGCGAGATGCTTTTGCTCTTTGAACACACGCCTCAAGTAGTCTCTTCATGTACTTAAGTTTTTTGAAAAGTCGAGACAAATCCCTAAACCGACCTGAGGATGATATCAACCTATTGTGGGATCTATTGATTTTAGATGAACGACACTTTGCAAACTATTCCAAAAATATTAACCTTCCCTATCAGTGTTAACACTAATTCGATTGATCGAAAAACTCAAATATTTGGAGACCACTTTGTTTAAGACATTAAAGTTCTTTTTGGATTATTTCTTGTCTCGATGTCTAACTGAAATAAAATTTTGAGGTATAATATTTTCTAAAACCATAATAATTTTTATTGTTCTACATTTAATTTTTTTAAATAAGTTATACAACAATATAATAGTTAGATATTATCATTGCAAAATTAAATTAATTAATTAAACAAATATTTTAATCAATAATGAAAAAAGTATAACATATTATTTAATATTATTTTTAATTAATATTAATGGAATTATTATTCAACATAAATATAATTTTTATTATTTATTAATTTCAAAAATTAAAACAAATTAAAATTTTGATTGTATTAATCTTTGAATTTATAACTTCTCACTTAATTCATTTTATGGATATCATTGTATTTAAATCTAAATACAAGCATCGTTATTAATTTTTAACTTTTATCATTATAATATTAAATTTCACCATTATTATTATTACAATTTTACCGGAAATAATCTCATGAGTCTAAAGCCAAGGTGTATTCCCCAAGAAGGAGACAGCATATGTTCTATAACCACCTTATCTAATCAATGGAATCAAATAAAACCATTCCAAAGAAACCGATATGAAAGGAAAGCAAACACAGGCATTGGACCAGTTGGGGTATATCCAATGACTAAGTGACAAATGAAATAAGCAATAATAATAACAATTCATAAGACAAGTAGCACCCCCCACTCCCAACTTTTTTCCATGTAACTTAACTTCGTTGCACTTCGAAAATCGAAAATGTCGATGACATCGTTGAACCAAAAAAAATTGTTAATGACATGTTGCTTTGTTGGTAACGAGGAAATGCTTTTAAAAGAGTTTAAATATAGCTTTTTTTTTTTTTTTTTATTGAGTAATTAAAGTTTAAAATTTTAACACAGGTGTCGCTATCACTTGTCCGACTTAATTTGTGTCTTGTGTTAATATGAACTGCACGTGTTTTGTTTTGAATAAATTTTTTATTATTTTTCTGTAAAATATCTATTTCTTCTTTTAACAGTTTCCAATTTCTAAGTTGTTACAATTTTGAAAAAAATTAGTTTTTCGCCGTTGGATTAATCCTGTAAATTACCATTTTTCCCTTCAGAATGTCTTATAAATTGTTCAATATTCTCCTCATTTCATACAACATTACAAAACAATAACTTATCTTTTCTCTCATAACTCACTTGTTTCTTTTCAGTATATTTTTCCATAAGTTTTTCAGCTCTATTTTCTAATTATTTTTCTGTTTCTTCAAGAAGACCAACACCAATTTTGTTCTAATTTATTTATGCGGATGTACAAATATTGAAGTATTGTGTTAACATTGAGGGGCAACATTTACTATACGATTACACCAATAAATGAGCGAATTTTCTTCTAAGATAGTGATTCTTCCACGACACAATTATTATTTCATTTATTTACACACAACATCCAATCAATACTAACAATTTTATTTTGTAGTAGTATATATTTTTACAGAATTGATGAGGTTTTTGGACCGCAAATATAAAAAAGATCACAATGTAAAAAGGAGTAAAAACAATTGGAAAAAATTGTCTTTGACTTGTTGGTTAAGATAAATATTTAGAGTTATTAAATAATTAAATATGAATATTATGATAAATGTAATGTTCTTCAGTCTATTGTATTTTTATATTAGTTTATTTTTCTATTATAATTAATTTAATTTGTATTGTATTTGTAATAGTGAATTTTAAAAAAAAAAAACAAAAAACCGGTTCATGTTTAAACCAGTCTACAAGGTGTTGAAGTTGATTAGTGGGTCAATAAATAATATTATCATTAAGAAATTTTAAATAATATCATAAACGTATTTTCCTTTATCTCAAACAATCATTACATTTACCTGCCTTTTTTTTTTAATGCTCGAAGCTGAATATCTCTGTAGATTTGAAAGTGAAACCAATCAACAATTGTAAAAAGTCATGTGTGGGTATAAACCAAATACTACGGAAGACTTCTAGCCTTAAAATGCCATTTGCCATACCAAACCGAAAAAGCAGCCCCCCTCCTCTCTTTCTTTGAAATGTCCAGGTGATGGAGATGTTCATCCCAGGCCCGGCTCACAATTCCTTAATTTTATTAAAGTTAAATAAATATAAATATTAAATAATAATTTGAATTTAGACTTTAGACTTTAAAAAATATTGTTGTTTTCGGATTATTTTAAAAAATGATAGATTTTTTATAGAAAAAGGTCATCAATTATATTAGATGACAAGTTTACCGTCAATGTGCCACATGTTATATTTTAAATTTTAAAATAATAATATTGGATTGGATTGTACTCATTTTAAAAAAATTGTAAAGTATGACACGTATCTTCCGCATACTGAACTTACCATCTACATGTTGAGATCGCTTTTGGAGAGAAAATTACTATATATTTTCAAATAATCTAAAAATCACCATGTTTTTTAAATTTTTTAAAATACAATATTTTTACAATACATTGTTGAATTTACAATTTGGGTACTTTATTTATATTAGCACATATATCTTTCTAATTAATTATGGTTTTCCTATGATTTGCTTTAATACTTCTTTAAATTTCTATGAAAGCAAAAACAATTTTGACAAATTAAAAAGTTATTTCTAAATAAAATAATTTGAATTAAAAATTTAACTCCTTTATATTCTTAATAAAATGTCAAAATGAACCTCATATGTTAGTCTAATGATCAGTGTGTTCATTATTTTAGGTGTGACTTATATTCCAGTCGCACTAATCACTTTACTATTAGTATTTTGTTTTCCTCTTATAATTTCATAAAAAACCCAAAAATTACTTATTTATCTCAGTCTAACAATTTAATCTAATATATTTCATTTAGAAATGAATGCTAGCATATGAGGTCAATTAATTATGTAAAATTTCTTTGAAAATAGAAAAATACTATAGATAATCTAGTTTATTCAAATTGAATTTCAGCTATTTTATTTATAAAATAAAAACCGAAACAAACACGATTTTTTTTTTTAATTTCTGGAATTCTTTTTCCTTGAAAATGGGCGTATAGACTGGTGCATGGCGTGAACAATTTTTTTCAAATGCTGAAAATTCTTGTCCAATTTTCTCAGTGAAGGCTTTTAAATTGTGAAGTACATTAATGGATCTCATTTTCAGGTAAAACTACCAAACACTTGTCAAAATGATGGGAGAATGAAACACGTAATTGAACATGTTCCTGTCAACCGGCTGTATTATAAGTTATGTTTTATAAGTTATGGTACAAAATAGAAAGTTGTCTGAAAAAAAAAATTGAAGTGATGAATGATGAAATCAAGTAATTTGGTCAACAAACAATAAAAAACAGTTCATCAACCAAATTTGAACCAAATCAGTTTTAAAATAAGATCATAAACCCGAATTATTAATTAATAAAATTCTAATTAGAAACTATTGGTTAACTTAACCCACCAATCTCTGCTTTCAAAGTCAATGAGTCTCCGTTGAAAAGGCAGTTTAGCTGAATTTACGAGACTTTCCCGTTCATTTTTCATTTCCTCGCCTTCGTTATGTTTGAACTTCGAAACGACCTTGCTTTTAGAAAAAAACCCAATTTAATAAAAAATTAACTGGAGTTAAATTGATTGAAGTCATGATTTTTAGTTCAATCACTTTAGCTAAATGAATTTAAGTGTTCATATTCACGTCATAAGATTAAATCATAAGAATTATCTATTAATAATGTGTGGTATAACTTGTTATTGTTAATTATGTGTGAATTGTACATTCAATGGTTTAATAATATTGAAAGGTTTTAAATGAATGTAATAAAATTTGAAGAAAAATATAATTAAACACCATTTTTTTAAAACTAATAGATAATTTAAAATTAATTTTACTCCGATTCATTTCTAATGTTTCATTTTAACATATATGAGTGAATTTATAAATTAATTTAGGAGTAAAAATTAATTGTATTATTTAAGAGGTCAAATGATAAATTTATCATCTATTATTTTATAATTTCATATTTTTAAAGATTTAATTTTTAATTTTTATTTTTAAGTGTTAAAATACAATTTCGCCATATATTTATAACAGGATTAAAATAATAATTTTTATTTTGGGCTTTTGCCTAATTCTTTAAATACACCACGATTAATATATATAATTGAATCGTTAAAACTATTAATTATAAATTTAATAGGTTAAATTGATTAGTTAAATCTAATTTTTACAAGCATCCAATTACCATAATTACTATAACAATGTTAAAAAATTAAACAAAAAATCAAACCAAACATACTTTCGATTTTTTATTAAAAGATTTCTTTTAACATGAAAATATTAATTTGGGGTGAAAATAAATATGACATATAATTGAAAATTGGATAAAGTACATTTGACATAATGGTATTATATTGAAGTAATATAAATCTAAAAGGTTAATGGTTTAAACTAAATAAAATTTTGAAAAGAAAAGTATATAAGTGAACTTTTACCAATTCAATCAAGCTTTTTCTTATCATTTTCCTTTTGCCTTTTGAACCATTTTGGTCGGTTCAAATATTCTTTGGTTTTTAAATAGTATTTAAATGCTTCATGCCATTAAATAAATTTCGATTTAATCATGAATCTAATAAGATTTTTATTCTATACAAAATATATTTATTTTTAAAATTTTAAATTGAAATAAAAATGATAATGAAATATAAATTTTTTGTATTTTTAATTATTAATTTAATGGAAATTATTAAACATTAATATATTTATCTGATAAGTCTTAATTTTTTATTATTGAAATACCAATCAAAATGAAAGTTTAATATAACGTAAATATAAATTGTAACTAATACTTTTTTAATATTAAAAATTTATATATTTTATTTCATTTAACCATTTAATAATTAAAATATCAATAAAATTTAAATTAAAAAGTTATTTAAATAATTTAAATAATAAAGCAATGTAATTTAATAAAAATATTTTTAATAATTGAGGGAGGGTGTGAGATCACTTGAGATTAAAGTTTAATGCTGTTATCACTAAATCAAAATTTGTTGAAATAAATATGATATATTAATTTTACTCAAATTATTTTTATAAATATGACGTCATCGATCAACAATCACGTTTTAGGTGATAACGGAGATAAAATTAATGTTTTTAAATTTTATAAAATAATATATTAAATGAAAAACAAAAAAAAAATATATTAAGTAATATATATAGCCACCAGGATTCTATTTGAAAAGTCATACTTAATAGGCGTTTGATCCTTTACCCAATCACATAATAAAAACCAACCCATTCCACCAATTCCTCCCATTTTTATTTTTCATTTCAAATCCTAAAAAGTAACTAACAACTGAAAACCATGTTTCTGTTGTTACGTTACTGTTCCTTCTTCTTCTTTGTTTTCCTCTGTTTTTACCCGCGTTCTTGTTTCCCAGCCAGAATCACACCCGAACAAATAACTGTCATAACTACCGATGATACTCACAAGTCCACGTGGTTTAATTTCACTCGTTTTAAAGGCGCCGATAAGGACAGCCACGTCATCAACGGCATGTCGGAGCTCAAGAAGTACTTCCAACGTTTCGGGTACTTGTCCATCCCCGACGGCCAAGACGGCAACTTCACCGACGTTTACGACACTCAATTCGAATCCGCCGTCATTTTATACCAACAAAAGCTCGGGTTACGGGTCACCGGAAAACTCGATTCAGACACGATATCGACGATCATGTCGCCGAGGTGCGGTGACACTGATACCGCTCCGGGGATGATCCATGCAACGAAACACTTTACTTATTTTGATGGAAGGCCGAGATGGAACACCAAGTCGGGTTCGGATATGCCTATGACATTAACATACGCTTTTTCTACTTCAGACATGATTAATTACATAAGCTTATCGGAAATTAGAACAGTTTTTAATAGTTCGTTTACAAGATGGGCTTCGGTGATTCCAGTAAACTTTACGGAAACAGAAGACTATGAATCGGCCGATATCCGAATCGGGTTTTTCGGCAGAGATCACGGAGACGGGGAACCGTTCGACGGGGTTTTAGGTGTTTTAGCTCACGCGTTTTCGCCGGAGAACGGAAGGCTTCACTTCGATGAAGCTGAAACGTGGGCCGTCGATTTCGATAAAGTGAAATCAAAGGCGGCTGTTGATTTGGAATCGGTGGCGACGCACGAGATTGGTCATATACTTGGGTTGGGTCATAGTTCGGTGAAGGACGCCGTCATGTATCCAAGCTTGAGTCCTCGGAGCAGAAAAGTAGACCTCAAACTTGATGATGTAAAAGGTGTCCAAGCTTTGTATGGGTCAAACCCTAACTTCAAGTTCAGCTCTTTGTGGGAATCTGAAATTTCTTCTAACAAAGGAAATGGTCTCGTTTGTAGATCATCAAAATGGACTTTTGCTTTGGTAGTGCTAGTGTTTTTTATTCTTTAGATGATGATTTAGTTTTTTTTTTTATAGGATTATTTATGGGTGAAGGAAAAATATGTTCACACCCATTATTTAAAACAATTCTTTGGTTTTAAAAGATGTAAATTTGTAATTTTAGAAGGAAAAATATGTTCACACCCATTATTTAAAACAATTCTTTGGTTTTTAAAGATGTAAATTTGTCATTTTACTCTTATTTTTGTCCAGATATGATTCAAATATAGGTCTCTAAAACAAATGTACATATATGTGCTCAAGTTCAGATGTATGCTAGAGATGAAAGTCTGACACAAATGAAAATTGACAATTGACGTGTTGTGTTTTTGTTGGTACCAAAAAGTGGCGTAAAAATCAGAGTAAATTCACCCTGCATGGACGAAGAGCTGTGAGGTATGCATGAGGGAATTAAGTTAAAAAAAGGGAAGAGCAAAGAGTAAGAGAGAATGAAGAGATGAGATTGGAGCTCGAAGAAGAGTGTGAGGAGCGAAGAGAGTCCTTAGGGAGCAAATGGGATGTAAATATGGGTTGACTTCCCATGTCATATGTTGCCTCCTGATATGCCGACCGATCACTCATTGGTTCATTGTTAGATTGAAAACTTGGCATGAGGTGATTAAGCTGTAAGGTATTTAAGTGATAACTGATGAATGTTTCGTCAAAGTAGTCCACCATAAAAAATGGTTGGTTTGTGTGTTCTCTATGATATGGCGGAACGATTCTTATGGTAGAAGAAAGACGCTTGACGGAATTAGGAGGTTGTGAAGCTCCAGCAAGGGTTCACGCATAAGTTCAACGTTTTCACTTTTCAGACATGGTAAATCCCAGTTTCTATTGGATGATCCAGTCATTCGGGATTTCTGCAATATCGAGCCTAATGCAAAGAGAAGTCTTAATCGAGTTCTTTTATTGCTTGACATTTTCCATTTCAATCCAACTACAAGCAGCTTCTTTAATCACTCTTTGTTCTCTCATAAGCTTTCGCATTACACTCATTTGCCCCCATTTGTGATAGTAGGCAAAAATGTTAGACATCATTACATAAACATAATCATTGTAACCTTCCAATTCAATTACCTTTGCGGCTGCAATCATTGCGACCTTCATATCGGTACAAACTCCACAAGCACCGAGCAAAGCCTTCCAAACAACAGCACAAGGTCCGAAACCAAGTTCATAAATCAGCTTTCCAGCTCTCCAGGTCTCTCCTCGTTGACCCATCAGCCGAATCAAACAACAGCAATGCTCAACGGTAGGCTGAATCCCATAATCATTGATCATCGACTCAAAGTACTGATACACCTGTTGAAGCGGTGTTTCATTTTGAGAACATCCAGCTAACACATTAAGAAATGTGACCCAGTCAGGGTTCAAGTCCCTTTTGGTTTTTAGCTGTTCGAAAAGCTGGATTGCTTTCGTTGAATCACCATTGTGAGCATAACCAGAGATCATGGCATTCCAGGTCACTAAATTCTTTTTAGGTAAAGACTGAAACATAGACTCAGCGTTCTTAATCTGCCCACATTTGGAGTACATGTCAATGAGAGCACTTCCCACAACAACAGATGTATCCAAGCCACGCTTTATTGTACAACAATGGGTCAAAATTCCCCATGTTAAAGCTGAGAGACTTGCAATTCCACTTAGAATTATTGAAAATGAGAACTCATCCATTTGAACATCATTGGAGTGCATTTCATTGAAAAACCGAAGAGCCTCCCGCGGTCGATTTCGATTAACATATCCTGTCATAATCGAAGTCCATGTAGATGAATTCGGGTTCGGCATATTAGATAAAAGATCGATTGCATCATCTATGTTGCCAAACTGAGCAATCCCACTAATCAATTCATTGTAAGATATAGTATCACGGATAGGCATTTCGCCCCATACACTGAAGGCTTGTTCAAGGTTTCCATTTCTAGCACAGGCTGCTAAAACTGAATTCCATGAAATAATATCATTATCAATCATAGTATTAAAAACCAAAATGGCATCGCCCACAGCCCCACATTTTCCGTACGTATCAATCAAACAATTCCCAACAACAACAGCACATTCAAAGCCAAATTTCAAAACTTTGGAGTGAATTGACTTGCCTAATTGCAAAAACCCCAGCTGACCACAAGCAGCCAAAGCCGATGTAAATGAGTACTCATTGCAGCAAACTTCAGACCTATGAAGCTCAAGAAACAAACCCAAAGCTTTTCGGAACTTCCCGGTTTGAACATACCCAGAAATCATAGAGTTCCAAGAAATAACACTCGGTTGAGGAATTTCAACAAACAGCTTATCCGCCTCACACAACAAGTCAATTCGCCGATAAAATCTCATCAAAGCATTAGAAACAAACGCATTGGAGGCAAACCCAGATTTCAAAACGTAGCAATGAAGCTGTTGGCAGTAAGAGACATAACCCAGATCAGTTGAGATTCGAACCAGGTGCACTAGGGAGTAGTCATTTGGTTTAATACCGGAGTGGAGCATCTTTGAAGCCTCGTATAACGCAAGGTCCATGTCAGTGCCTCCGTTAGCAAGGATTGAAATGAGGTTGAGCCATGGTTCAAAGCTTTCTTTTCGAACTTGGTTGTAAATATTGTTGCTTTGAGAGACGATATTGGTGCTAATAAGGTGATTTGATAGGAGATTATATGATCGCTGCTGTTGTTTAAGCTGGTAGTTTTGGACTCTCCCCAAGAGTGTTCTTCGCATAGCTTTTAATATATAGCTTGGAAATATAAAGAATCTTTCGGACGCTTTAAACCTTTTAAGAGTCTATACTACTTAAGATTTATATTTTATACCGCCTATTTATAATTTTTATGTTATTAATAAATCATTTAAATTTATAAATATTATATTTATAATTTGATATATCATTAAAATATTTTAAATTTAAATTCATTTAAAATATTTAGGTCGGGATCAATGTAATAAAAAGATGATATTGTAATAGATTTAAATTTATACGCATTTTAATTAGAATAAAATATTTAGACTAACTAACAACAAAATAAAATTTGAGTTATCAAATTATGTCAAAATTAAAGTAAACATATTAAATCTTAAATTTGAGCAAAGTATATGGACTAAAACTGAAATTTAAACATTCTTATATAATATAGAAAAAAATAGAGGATTGGAATTGAAATTAGACATTATCTTACCCAAAAAGGAAAAAGAAGAGAGAAAGCAATTGACATGTGTGATGTAAGGAAGGCCTAAGTATTCCATATAAACCTTGTGTGGGTAGAAAGAAATTACAACAATTGCCTATAGTTTTTATTTAGTTGTCTACAGCATCTTGATCCCATACTGCAATGTTATTTTGAATATTTATTTGCTTTTATTTAGTTCTGTATTGAAATGAAAGATTAGAAGACAACCGCTAAGGGATCCTAATGTCAAGGATTAAAAAGATAGTGTACTGATTTGCAAAAATAAGATGGTTTTTATTTTTTCAATCTATTACTAACAAGTAACAACAACGTTACGTGAGACTCACATTGCAATTTTCACATCAACTTCGTGTGGTAGCGTGTCAAATTACTTTTATTATTTTAAAGCGTTGAAAATTATAATTTACCTGTTTAAGGACAGCATTGAAAATTATTAAAATGATTAAATCCAAATATGTTTTAAAAAATTAAGTGTAATCTAATAAGAATGATTTTAAAAAAATCAAATTTAAGAAATATTTTAGAAATATAATAAAATAGGTAAACTACATCTAGTGTCACTAAACTATTAGTAAGTTTACGTTTTAGTTACTCAATTTTAAAAAAGTTATAACATGTCCACTGAATCATTTAAAAGTTTTCATTTAAATTAATGGACTGTTAAAATCAATGTTGTATTGCCTTCTCTGTTTGCACTGCCTACACACTACACCAATTGAAAGATTTCCTTCACCTTCTCTTTTATAATTTAGTTTTTTTTTCATGAAACAACTTTAAACGTTATGAATCTATAAACCAAAATTCAATCAGTATTTTTCTATGGTCTATGACTGTCAAATCGAATAGAATCTAACGAATGTTTTTCTATTCATCGATGGGCACTAATCTATAATACTGATTATCGAATCGTCGCCTGGAATTCTTTAGCTAAAACTTTTTCTTAAAAGAACTTAACAGTCTAGTGACTTAAATAAAATTTTTTTAATAGTTTATTAATTTAAATAAAAACTTACAAAACTATTTTATACTTTTTAAAATTGAATGATTAATGTATGAACTTATTAATAATTTAATTACTTTAGCTGCAGTTTACTCAAATAAAAAGAGAACTTTTAAGTTAAGGCAATAAGGGGCCAATACCTTACTTTACTTCCCTCTATATTTCTTTCTTTACCTTTCGTGTTCGACGCACGTTCACTATTTCACCCTCCATCACTCTCAATCTTTTTCTTAATTAATAAATTAAAATAATATAGAAAGAAGGTACTGCTAATAAATTAAGTACAGAGAAAAACTCGGCAAACGCCATAATTAAAGATTTTGTTGTTTTGCTCTCGATCTCTCCGCCCAAATCTTGTAGACGCCAAACAGATAAATTTTGTGATTACTCTTTTCTTTCTCAGATCCCTTCGAAAGCGATTCTTCTTCTTCTTTTTATTCTTTTTAAATTGATTTGAAGTTGCTGATTCGAAATGAGTACGGCCGACCTTCTCAGCATCGAGCCTTTAGAGCTCAAGTTTCCTTGTAACTTTCTTTTACCCCTTTTATTTCTCTTGGATCTAAGATTTCTGTTTTTTTTCTAGGGTTTAATTTTGATTATTATTTTTTTGTGTGTGTGTTGTGGCTTTGGTGAATAGTTGAACTGAGGAAGCAGATCTCGTGTGCTCTTCAATTGTCGAATAAAACTGATAATTATGTAGCTTTCAAGGTATTCGGCTTCATTTTCTAATTTCTTAATTCGATGGTAGTGTTATTTGTTTTTATAACTTTTTATTTAGGATTTATCATGATCTTCTTACTTTTTCTTAAGGTTTTGTTTGGTTGCGGACTGATATCATGATTAAAGTATTTGAACCTGAAATTTTGAAATTATAATTTTAAATCTCAGATTTTGGAATTTTAGATTTCCTTTTTAGTTAATTGATTCAATTTTCAGGTGAAAACGACAAATCCAAAGAAGTACTGCGTTCGTCCCAATACGGGGGTCGTTTTGCCTCGATCCACATGCGATGTTGTTGGTACATTAAATGAGTTATATTTGCTTGAAAGTTTGGGGCTTTCTTGGTTTTATCGTTATTGGGTTCAGGATTACTTCTAAACGAACTGCTGGTTTTAATTTTAGTTACCATGCAAGCGCAAAAAGAGGCTCCTCCTGATATGCAATGCAGGGACAAATTCCTCCTTCAAAGTGTAAAGGTAAATGATGGTGCATCCGCAAAGGATATAACTGCAGAAATGGTATGTAATTGTTTGTATTACACTGTTTTACTTAATACTTACTGCCGTGTTTTTTTACAATTTATGACTTATGGGAGTCTTCCTTTTTAAAGTTCAACAAGGAAGCTGGGCATGTGGTTGAGGAGTGCAAATTGAAAGTGGTTTATGTTTCTCCACCTCAACCACCTTCACCTGTACGTGAAGGTTCAGAAGAAGGGTCCCCACCAAGAGTTTCTGCTTCTGACAATGGGCATGCAAATGCTGCTGAGTTTGCTGCAGTGAGAGCTTGCTGGATATGTTTTTGTTGTTCTCTTTTTCAGTGTACATTATTTTCAAATGCTAATAGTGTGCATTTTGTTCTGAATGCAGGCTGCAAAACAATTCTCTGAGGGGCTTGAAGCTCAGGATAAATCTTTTGAGGTAAAGTTGAATTCTGTATTTTCTGTGTCACTTTGTGCTGCTGCATGTGCACGCTTTATTTTGATTTGTCTTGTCTTGTGTCGATAATGGTCATGTTCGGTAGTCTAGATAATAAGGTCCATGCTTTTAGGTTAGGTATTTGTATTCGCTTGCTCAATTGATGGCCAGGGTAAGAGAGTCAGCTTTTATCCCTTTACAAAAAAAAAGTTATTCTAATATTTGAGAGTTAAATATATAAGCTACTAGAGATCTTACTGAGCTTGTGTGTCTAAATCTGTGGTTCTGTAGTCTGTAAGGGCCCAAGTTTTCTCAAGTTAGGTACCTCATCAATCAAGATAGCATTCAGCAATTTGGGACTTTTAGGTGTACTGGAGCCAAATGAATTAGTCATGTCTTTTTTATGAAACCTTAAGACTCGTTAGAGAGACTCAGATCTCTTAGGTTTCTGATAAAAATTCTGCTTACCTTTAATTATTGCATAGGTCCCTTTTTAATAGAGATTACAATTATTAAATAGAGTATATGAACTAAATAAGGTTTTACCAAACACAACTGCTATTCTAAGAGTCCTAAAGCAGTTCTTTTATCATGAGAGTCCTACCTAACTTCTCCAAAAAATAAAAAAAAAACTTTTATTAAGAGTCCTATCTAACTTCTCCTAAAAATAATAAAAAAAACTTTTATTAAGAGTCCTATCTAACTTCTCCTAAAAATAATAAAACAACTTTTATTAAGAGTCCTATCTAACTTCTCCTAAAAATAATAAAACAACTTTTATTAAGAGTCCTACATCTACAACAGACCATATAAATGTTGCAAAGATTGCAGGTGTTGGTGATAATATGTAAGAGTTCCCATTATCCTAGATATAACTAATGGATTGTATCTGAATGCAAAGCTGGGAAGCTAGTATTTTTAGATTGAATGTAATTCTTGGTTAAGAGGAACTAGGATTATGTTGATATTGAAGGATGTGCTGATTCAAACTTGTGTTTAGATGGTTGTCATAGCTTTTTTAGGGGCCGAATTAAATGTCTATGATAAACTTTTTTGATAAATTGATCATCTAGAAATTATTTTGGGGAGTGTTGCATTTGTTTTATGTTGGAAATTTGAACTTCTTTTAGGGAATATAGCATACACTGTTGTTCATGTACAAAATTTTTTTACTTCTGTTGCATTAAGTTCGTTTTGCTGCTTATACGGTACTAAAGTCTTGAGAGTCTGAGTGAGCTACTTTCTTATTTGACCACCTGTTATTTATTGAGGATTAATCACCACTTTAGTTAATGGCCAAAAGCCAAAAGGGAAAAGGAAAAAAAGGAATCCCAGCACTTTAATAAATGATGCGCTAACTCTATATTGCTAGGATTCTTTTTAAAGAAAAATAATAATTTTAAAACATGCTAAAGGTTGCCCACAAGCCCATCTTATGGATTTGTTATTTCTATGGTGAAACTTCTATTCCATTCCATAAGTTGGACAAAGGGAGAAGATATTTCGGAAGAGATCTACCACCAATTTATCCAGGGCAAAACCAATAAATGTGTGATGGGGACAGATAGAATTTAAAAAATTTTGGGGGCCAAAGATAATAGTTTTGTATGAAGAAGCTTAAATTTAATTTTTGACATTTGAGAGAGATAAAAACTGCAATTTTTTGAATTAACAGAAGTGCTAAAATGATTATATTTAATTATTGGAGGGACTAAAGTTGGGTAAGGCCTTGGCCTGCCCCCTGGCAATTTTTTCCCTTGTTCATGTGCATGCATAGCCAGCTTTTGCAGCACCAGGGCATGAAGCTCTTTTATCATTTACGTATATTGCATTTGATGTTGATGCATCTGAAGTATAATAATACTTTCTATAATTGCAGGCAAGAGCTCTTATAACAAAGCTGACTGCAGAAAAAAATAGTGCAATTCAACAAAATAACAAGCTTCGCCAAGAACTGGTGAGGGGAATAAACCGCGACTTTACCTCATAGATTGTAGTTATTTTTATGATTAATTTGAAGATCAACAGAAGTGCTCTTTGGCTTTGCTGAAATGTTATATGATTCCCAGCCCTTTTTTGTTCTGAATGACCAAAGTCCGTAAATTCATTGACCCTTTATTTCAAAATCGAGTCAATGTCGATCTCTTTTCCTTGTTCTCAGACCTTAGAATGACCCGATACCTACTTCCCTCCCATAAATCTTTAACGGATGCCATCTTGTTTATAGTTGTTTATGATGCAGCTGAAAACTTGGAAATATTTCTTCTACCACTAAAACATGTACTTCACTTTTATTATCATGGAAACTTCTTACCTAAAATGATTTTACAAATGTTAGGAACTCTTGAAGCGTCAAAGCAGCAAAAGTGGCGGTGGCGTGTCATTCATGGTTTTCATCCTCATCGGCTTGATCGGTATAATTATGGGATATATCATGAAAAAATAGTCAGAAGCAACTCTCTCCTACAATCTTACTGCATATATTCCCTCTTCTTTCCTTCGTCTGAACAAGTATGGTGAAGGAAAAGGGAAGGGGGGAAAAATGGTCTTGGGCTGGTGCATTTTATTAGTTGTTAGTTTTGTGACATTAGCAAAAACTTGTTAAAAGGTGGGTGTGGATTTGTTAGTCGCACTTTTCATTAACATGCATTCTTTCTATAACTTAAACCAGTGAATTTATCACCACATCATCATCATCTTCCTATTCCTTTCTTTTTGTTGTTAAATTTGTCAGATTCTCACTAGAAACTGTTAATGATTCTACTCGGGTGGTCTTTTTTTGCCTTTTACTATTTGTTTCTCATTTATCATTACAGAACATAACCAGATTGAAGCATTGTTTTGAAGACCTTTTTATACCGCTTTCTGATTAAAGAACTCAACAAATGTTGCTGCAATACACTTATGCCTATGTTTTGACTCAAGGGGTTGAAGAGGATTTACTATAACAGTGATCATTACAACATGATAAAAGAGGAACTGAAAATGTAAAAATTAAAAAGGGCTTCAAGAAGAAAAAGAAAAAAATACTTATTTTGCAGTGCTAACTAGTAGAATATGTAACCAATTTCGAATGAACAAAATGGAGCTGGTTGAGATTATGCAGGCGCTAATCCAGATTATCTGTGAGCTTTTCCGATAAGGTAGTTGGGGATTCAAGTGCTGCTCTCTGCAAGGAATCTGTCTTTCGTTCTACTTGGTTAATTTGGCAGTTTTTTTCAGCCCCATCTAATAACAGCAGAACCCCAAGTTAGACCTGCACCGAAACCTGCAGCCGCGATTGCATGGCCTGGCTTCACCTTTCCACTTCGAACAGCTTCATCCAATGCCAAAGGAATGGATGCTGCGCTTGTGTTGCCGTAATTTGCCAGATTCGATATGACCTTTTCTGGTGGGAATTCTAAACATGTTGCGACTGCATCAATAATCCTCTGGTTTGCCTGCATTATTAACAAAGGAATGGTGTATTAGGATGAAAATAAAATCTGTACCCTCTGTACATCTAAATGACATATACGTACCTGATGGAGCAATAACCAGTCAATATTAGATGTAGTGAGACCAGCTTTTTCCAAGGCAGACTCAATTGATTGCGGCACACATCTGACAGCAAAGCGAAAAACTTCTTTGCCATTCATCTGTACACAAGCATAAGAGGACCTATTTGGAGGAAACTCTAACACTGACCCATTTTCATTGTCGTTTATGGGGGCACCGAGATGTCTGCAACAGGAATGACAGTCAAATTCCTCATACAAAACAATACAAATTTTTTTTCTTTTGAACTCCGCAAGAGAAGCACATACCTTGCACCCTCACCATCACTATGCAAATCAAAGCTTAATAAACCGTCTTCCTCAGCATCACAGGCCTACAGGAGAAGTATGTACATGGTAACTATTGTTCTGGAAGAAAATTTTCATATAACAAATATGATAATGGCACAAATGACTTTAGTAACTTCATATTCATAAAGAAGCAAATTACGCCAATTATTAAGTTCTCCAGAAAACAGAAACACCACACGCAAGTAGAGAGACTAAGCTGATAATCTGTGAATCAGAAACTAGAATGCGTAATACGGAAAAGGGTGAACTTATGAAAGAAGGTATGAAAGTATTACCTGAAGTACAACAGCACCAGCAGCATCTCCAAAGAGAATGCATGTTCCTCTATTGGTCCAATCAACAAATCGAGACATAACATCAGCTCCGATTACTAAAACATTACGGAAACCACCTCCTGTAATTGACAAAGGTAAAACTTTGGTTCCGTAACACATTAATGGCATGGTTTAAGACCTCCTTGCTGCAAAGCAAACAAATTCATTACCCTTAATGTAGCAAGAAGCTGAGAAGAGACCCAGCACAAATCCGCTACATGCAGCAGTAATATCATGAGCTAGTTGAGATTTTGTGCAGCCAAGCTCTCTTTGGACCTTACAAGATTGCCACAACATAAACAAATTACTGTTTAAATAAGCATCTAGTAGTATCAAGACCTACAAACAAAACCGACGACAAGTGAAGCTCACGGAAAAGCAACCTCTGCTTGAATTATAGACTAAATCCATATAGCCAAACAGTTGTCTTTAACCAAATTTTTTTTAGAAGGGATTTTTGCAATTATCAAAGTTTATGCCTACAATGCTTGATAAAATCAATATAACCGGGACATCTCAATTCTAAATTCCCTGTTTATCTCAGTATATTTAGAAGCAGTCTTCTCTGTAAAATGTCATGGAACCATGCAATCCTAGAGTTTTAGAAACCTACATGCAACTCAGGGCATAAAGTATGAAAATTTTATAGTCATTATATCCTCCTTAATAGATTCTGTGATAAATATTACCCCATTTCCATATACCTTTGGAGCATCACCAAAAATATCTTCGGGAGTAGATGTGCACAACAAGATTAGGTCAAGATCATCAGGTTCAACATTTGCCATTTTAAGAGCTTTCTTTGCCGCTTCAACCGCTAGGTTTCTTAAATTTTCCTTTCCTGTAAGAACAACAGTTAATAGGAATCTCCTCCACAGTGACATTTGGGATGGCAAATCAAAAGAGAAGTAAGCAGCCATCGTGTGTAAATAATTAAAATAATCAAGTTTTAAGCTAGGAGTTTATTTCACATCAATGGCAAAGCAGGAAATGCTAGCAAAAGAGTCTACAATAGAACTGTTACCTGAAATAACCCGACGGTTTCGTATTCCAGTGCGGACAGATATCCATTCATCAGAAGTATCAACTATTTTTGCAAGATCATCATTGGAGACTGAAAGAGATGGCACCGCTGATCCGCAACCAACTAGCTTGCAGCCTTTATTGACAAGCCTGTACTTTTTTGGGAAGTATAAATAGGAAAGCAGAATGCAAGTCAGGAAAGTCATTATCTTTCAATAGGAGAAAAGTAAATAAACAAATAAAAGTAAAGCTCCATCTCAATAACAGTAAATGCCAATAACAGGCGTAGATGTTCGATATGAGAATTCCAGAAACTTAAGTGTCACAAGGGGTTTACACACAACATTTTACTTTATCTTAATCCCCAGACTCCTGAAAGGCTTCTCGATCGCCGTTGTAAGAGAAACACAATGCGTAAAATGTGGAACTATCAATCATTAAGGTATCCTCCCAGAGACAAAATAAACCAAAAGATGAATGCACCAATCTATATAGCAACTAAGAAACTTATGTATCAGAACTCTAACCATATTAATCTCAAGCTAATCGATGTAAGTAAAGCGTGTGGATATTAACTTGTAACAGAGGAATATTTCTTTATCCAAATGCCGCAAACCACAAACATCTCGTGATTTCCTCTATTCTCATCTCATAATCCAAGGCAAATTTTCCTATATGTATACATAGATAACAACAGACACTACTTCAGCATCAGGCTCTTGGAAGCTGCTGATTATTTCAAAGTACCATTCTTAAGTTTGATGCAAAGCTTCATTAACTGTTAATTAAGCTAGAAACAAGAACATGCAAATCTAAAACATCTCGTTCATACCAAAATAAAGAGATATATGCAGAACTACCATTGCATACACTAGGTGGACCAACAATTTCAGCTAATCACCGAATGAGATCCTAATCTTTGAAATTTAACCAAGTAAATTCCTGAAATGCATGAACCCATGTCCTCAAATGAGATCCTAGTCTTTGTTCATCGAATGTGATTCTAGAGTGTGCAACAAGAATTTAGCCTTCAACTTCACAAATGTAACATGCAAACCACAAAATCCCAGTAAAATAATAGTCTTCTTAAAAGAGACTTTACAACTCAATTGCCATAGAAATAATCATCCAAGGCAACAATCAAACAAGAATCAAATAACATAAGCATAAGAAAATTTACTTGGGTATTCGAGATTGAGAAGAGGACACATGCGTCCCTGCACTTTCAATACTACTCGAGCACACTACCCTCTTAAAGATTCCTTCGGATAAGCAAAACCCAGATCGCGAAACGCCTATTGAAGGTTGAATCTTTGTCCTCAGGCTCGGTGTGAAAAAACCCGATGCCTTGGCCATTTAAACAAAAACCCACACAAAACACAGACTTTACAAATAAAAAAAGGGGGAAAAGAAGAGAAAAAGTTTAATGGATCATTTCTCAGCTAAACTTGAGGGCAACAAAGGCTTTCATTTGAGGTCGTTGTAGGAGAAGATCTTTGGAAAGTCCGAAGATAGAAAAAGAGGGAAAGAAAACGAAGTGAATTTGGCAGACCAATAATGAGGAAAAATCCAATGCCAGTCTTTGATTTTTGTCTCACCATAGAAAAGGGTATATGTTAGTCATGCAAAGTAGTTCATCATTACCCATTATTTTTATTTCTAAGCTGCAAGTGAAGCGATTCAATTCAAGTGTTGGCAGGAATTAGGCAGATCGAGTTTGCTTTTTTTTACAAGTAAGTTTTCTATCTAGTTTTTAGCTTTTAATCTTTAATTATGTTTTATAATATATTTTTAATGGAAGTAAAATAATATTTTTATAAAAATATATTATTTTATTATTTTAAATATTATAATATAAAATTTTTAAGTAATAATTAAAGTATTTTAATATATTCCACTTGTAAAATAATTTAACTTTTATGTAATTAATTTAAAATAATATTATTTTAAAATAATAATTAATTATTATATTTAAAACTAATAACTCTATTTTAGATCCACAAAATTAACTCAGTTTTGTTTACCTCAAATTTTTATTAATAATTAATAATTATAATTATAATTTTCACAATATTTTACTATATATTTTTGCTTAGAGTTCTAGTAACAACACTATTTTAAAATTATTATGTCCTTCATTAATTATTAATTATAATTATTTTAAATATGTAATCATCGCAATTTTATTTTAAATGTGAATTTAGAGCTTGATCACATGCTTTTATATATATTATAGATAGATATTTTAATTTATTCATTTTAGTTTATATTTTTAAAATTTTAAATTAGATTCTATTATTTACAATATCTTGTGGTAAATAAATTTTTAAACCAATCAAGCCACTAATTTATTAGTCTGGTCGGTGTGATTGAAAAAATTAAAAATAAAAAATGATTCAATCGGTTTAATTATTAGTTCAGTTTTCAATTCAACAAAATCAATGCCATTATCCAAACAAATATCCTAGCTAATTTCTAATCTGACCATCCAATACAGTTTAATGCAAACGTTATTGGTGGTAAACATATTGTAGTTTTCACATAATATTTACAAAAATAAAAAACACACATTGATTACTTTTATTTGAATCAAATTGAAATTTTGAAAAGTATAAAATACTTAAAATAAATAAATTAAAAATAATGATTAAATCCATTACTTATAACATTAGTTGTGAAATTTAATTTAACATATTTAACTATAGTTGAATTCATGATTGAAATTTTAAATTAAAATTAAAATTGATTAAATCCAAAAATATAAAATTGAAATCGACGAAATTAGAATAAATTAATTAAATTCACTTCAAAAATTAATAATAGAATATGACCAATTATTAATATTTTTATACACTAAAACCATACAATTTAAAGAATGTTTGAGATATGAATTTGCTCCAATAGTAACTTTTAAGTCATAAAAATATTAAATCTAAATATTAGAATATTAAAACTTATTTTACTTAAACTCAACCAAAGATAAAATTAAATATATACATATTAAATTTTATGTATTGACTTAATAATCAAGACATTCGTCGCTTCAAATGTAACTTAAATTTAAGTTACAATACTATTAAAGTTTTATCTCTCTCTTATAATTAAAAAAAGAAAAATTTAATCTACTCCTACCGAATCCAACAGTAAAAATTGGAAGTTTGTTGAGCTACTAGCGTGTCCAAGTTTTTGTCTATTAACCACGTAAACAAAAAATTAAGGCCAAAGACTTATTTGATTTTGATTTTATTTCATATTTTAACCTTGTAATTATATTGTTTTTAAATAACAATGAGGTTGACATAGCATCACTATCCATATAATTGGGTTTTCAACTTATTTCATTAGGTGGTGGGATTTTGATTTTATTTCTTTTCTTTTTACTTGTAATTTCTATTGTTTTATGAGTGATCACTCTAATCAACAGTTTGTTGTAGCATCATTATTCATACAAGAAATTATTTTATAAATTATTCCCATCATATCATTTAAAATCTTTTTCTAATTATTTAGTAATATTTCAATAAAATTTTTCATATTATTAACATATAATTTTAATAATTATTTTACCTTAAATTTTGAACCCAAATTTAAACCTTAAATTCAAGTGAAATTGAGGTATGGGATTTGGGTTCAAGATTCAGGTGAGAATTTTGAATTCAGGATTTAAAGTAAAAATTTACCAATATTAAATTATTAAATAGTTAGAAATTGACCATAAATAATATGGTGAAAAAATCTATAAAATAATTTTTGCTAACAGAAAATTTCAAGTGTATTTAAGCATCATTTAAAAACAATTAATATTATTTATTGATATTGTTTTTATTAAAATTCTAAACGGTAGATTGAGTTAATTAATTCGTTAAAAATAGCTTAATGCATGTTTTAGCCATTAAAATTTATCTTTCTTTTCTTTCTATTATGATATTTAATAAAGAAGAAATTACTATTAAAACTATACTTATAAATAATTTATTTAATAACTAAATCATAAGTAGAATGATAAAATATTTATAAATGAATTTTTTAGACCCAAGTTTAATCTCTAGATATCTTATTTTTAGTTATTTTATTTAAATAGTTCATATAAAATATTAAAGGCAAAAAACACTATTATATCAATATTCATTACTTTATTAAAATCTCATTTAAAAGTATTTTCTATAACTGAATTGATATTGTAATGTTTTGAGGTAATTTGTCGTATCAACTCAATTAAGGCATTATATAAGGATAAATTGTGTTACTTGATTTAATCTAATATCATTAAAAAATGCCTTTTACTTCATTTTTTAAAATGGATTTTATTTTTAAGATTTATATATATATATATATATATATATATATATATATAAAAGATATTTAAGTGATATTTGACAAATTGAAAAATTAAGTATTAAAAATTTAATTTTAAATTTAAATTATTAAATTTGTTTGATATATTACTCAAAATTAAGTGAGATATATAATTAAATTGTTATATAAATGCAAATATTAAGTTATGAAAATTTTTATATTATATTTTTATCCTTACTTTTAAAACAAAGCCAAAAATTAAAGGAAAGTTTTTAAAAGATGATATTATGTTAAAAAGTAAATTAAAATAATTAAAATATTCTAGATTAAGTGATAAATAACTTATTATTTACTTTATCATTTTTCATAACTTTTTTTATAAAAAACTTATTATTTAATTTTTATTATGGATTATTAAAATATTTAAAAAATTAAATCACATGAATGCTACATATATTGTAATGATATGTAAGTGTCACATGACCACATTGGAAGCGCAATTGTACTAAATCGAATAACAGAATAAAACTTAAGGTGTTGATAAAAAAAATTATATATCAAAATGAAAAAGTGAAGGCCAAATTATGCAGTAAAAAAAAGAAGCAAGGGGTTGGAAACTTGTAATTTTTACAAACCAAATTAAAAGAAAAAAATTAATTATGATTTTTACAGCTTGTAGATAATAAGAAAGCAAGGCAACACCGCACGCCGATCAAATACGAGCAACTCGCCGTTGTTCCCACACACTGAGTCATATCCAGTTCGCCAATCCATCGACGACTCATACTCGAACCCCATCCGCTTCGACACTCGACCGGCAATTACACGGCATACCAACATCGCCCTCCTCCCCTTCCCACCTCCCGCGCTCTCGTGAGCTCCTCCGCTCCCTGCATACGTGCAAATCGTCTTCTCTTTCCCGTCGGAAAACAGCCACGAGTCGTTCACCCCACAGTCCCCGAGGCAGGACCCAAGCAACGGAACCGCATTACCTCGTTCCCGTCCGCTACGCACCTTGCATTTTCCTCGTCACCAAAAACCGAACAACCCGAACCCGATCCGGACCGAGTCTTAACAGTCTCCCGATATTCCTCGAACCGCGTCACCGTCCTCGACCGACTTTGAACTTTAAAAATCATATCGATGCGACCAGTGAAAGACCTGGGACTCCAACTCGTATGAAATATAATCTCTACGACATTCCTAGAAGGATGACCCTCGGCTAACTCGGTCAATGCAGGCAAGACGGTATCATGGTTCCCAACGGGACGTGCAGGGGTAGAGCTAGAGCCACTCCGGCGAGGTCGAGGCGGAGGATCACTTAAATCGGGTTCGGGTTTACCGCCGGACCTCGGAACCAGTTTCGGGTCGGATTTCTTGGGCATTATAACGTCTTTGATGCTTTGAGAACTTCGTCTACAACTGGAACTGAGAATCAAATGCTTGGGATTTGGCTGATAAACATCTTCGAATACTCTCGATTTACATTGCAAATATTTGATCCACCCAATTGCCATATTCGCTCTCTCTTTTTATTTTCAAAACTTTGTTTTCAATTTAGTTTTAATGGGTTCTTTCATTTTTTTTGTTCAGTTTTTTTTTTTGGTGAAAGAAAAGGAAGGGACATGGCGGGATATTAAATGAGGAATCACTATCAGTGTCGGGTGATACGGAAATGACGAATATGACCTTATGGAACTACAAAGATTGAGGTCGTGAGGTTATTATTACCCACGTGGGCTCTTGTCTTAAGAAGTGTTCGCTTTGGGTGCATAGGCAAAGATTCTTTAACGACGAAAGCAAGTTGAACGTTGAACATTAAAAACATTCAAATTTTTATTTTTTATGGATAAACATTGTTTTTCCAAATTTTTCATTTTTTTATAAAATAATGTTACTGTGGATTGAGTGTTATCTCAATTAAAATAAATATTGTTATTTATATAAAAAATTATAAATTCTATGTTAAATTATTATTCTCTTATTTATAAATTAAAAACGACTATAAATAATTATAAATATTATCTCAAAAAGAATTGGCATAATTAAGGCTTATAATTAATTCTAAAAAATTCCCATGAGATTGTGGGAATTGTTATTTTATTTTCTTTTTTAGTTTATTTCTGAAATTGTTTTAAAATAAATAAAAGGATACTTCCATAAATTTGAATTTTCAAAGCAAGTATATAATAATATAACCCAGTTTCGAAAAACCGTTAACAATTGATTCCTATGTTTGAAAAGTAGTTTATAATATAGTAAATTAGTTAGAGATAATGTTGGGCATAGACATGCATCAGTCACTGGAGATTTCATTGGCTCAAGCTAGGAGCATGCCGGCGGGGACTTTACCGGGATGTGAATCAGGAACTACGGCGAGAGTGACGAAGGGAGGATCCGAAGGCACCGTCGCCGGAATTCTCTACAAGTGAACTAATTACGGCAAAAAGTAATGGAGATCAAGGTGGTTTTCGCTTCGTAATAGTGTTATCTTACTCCAAGATTCACCAGCCGCAGGCGCTAAGCCTCCTCTCTCCGACCGGTGACGTCAGATTGATAGTTGATATATATAAACCAATCGGATTTCGAGAAAAGAGAAAATCAAATTAAAAAAATTACAAAAAGAAAAAAAAAAGAACCAATAATTATGATGCTAATGTAATTCTTTTTTATTTAGAGAGAGCTTAATATAGTTAATATTTTGATTCAAAAATATTAACTGGTGTTAGAAATTTTTGTCATTTTATACTAATTTTAGTGCCCTAAAAATTGCATCTGAAGCAATTAAATTGTGAATTGTTAGGCATTTGTTATCTTTTATAGCTAAGAATAAGAAAAGAAAAAAAAAAAAACAGGGGAGGGGGGCATTAGGAAATTGAAGAGCAAGAACCGTAGGTTTCTTGCATTTTCTTGTAGTTTTCACCGTAAGTTTCTTCTCTGAATTTTCTTTTTGTTTCTGGGATTTCAATTTTCACGTTTAATCTGATATTTAATAGAAAAGTTGAAGTCTTTTTTTAACCGATCAACGACGATTCAACAGCATGAAATTTGGTCTTTTCCTTTTCCTTCTTTTGCGTTTAATCTTTTAGTTTTAGGGAAAAAGAAATGATGAAACGATGTATACAAATTGCATGTTGACGAATTGGATTTTCGTTACTTTGTTGTTCTTTTGGCGATTCTAGATAATTTTCAGTAAATTTATACGTACCTTTTTATCTGTGGAAATGGGGTTTCGTATATGTTCCATTCATCCATTTATTCTGCAAATTTATATGCTGTTATCATGAAATGACTGCATAAACACACACATACACATTCATGGTGATCATGTGATCTGCTCTTGTAGCAGATGTCGTTATTTTATCAACTGATAGGCTCAAGAAATGTTTACTTGAGGAGGGAATCAGTGACAAACTTGTGAAGGATTGTGACCAGATTAAGCTCTCATTATTCTTTAGGTCTTCAAGTTCTTTGTAAAGAAATATCTAATTTGCTTGACACATTAAGGCAGTTTAAGGTGATGAGAACTTAGTATGTTATTTTTGAATGCAAGTGTTTCATCTTTGGTTGTTCTTGAACTTAAAAGTTCTCAAAGTGAATGATGAAATGGCATAGTGGTTTGAGATAAATTATCATTGTAGTAATATCTGTTTCTTTTTGTTACAACTTTTTGTACTGTTTTCTCATAACCTGATATATATTGCTTTTGGGCTTCTCAGAATTCAGTGCAACTGAATCATCTGACGAAGATGAAACCTCCTTCTATGACACAAAACAGTATTTCACCGAACTCGCTGTTAGTTTTCAATGCTTAAGAAGGGCAGCTGATCGAGCAGATAATCAGAAAGAAACTGAAAATTACTGTGGAAAAGATGCATGGTGATAAAGAAGATTGTGATTCCGGATATCCTCAAATCAAAAAGCGAAAAAAGCTTCCCGATCCAGTTCTAAGAGAGAATGGGGTTAGCCTTTGGTCTCTGATCAAAGACAATGTGGGAAAGGATCTCACACGAGTTTGTCTCCCTGTTTACTTCAATGAGCCAATATCATCCCTTCAGAAATGTTTCGAGGACCTAGAATATTCGGATCTTTTGGACAGAGCATACAAGTATGGAAAAGAAGTACGTTATTCATGCATTTTATCTTAAATTTCCAGGTTTCTGTTGATACATGCATGCTATTTTCTTCAGGATTTTATCAAGTTTTCAAACAACTATAAACAACATAAGGAAAATCTGTATTAGCCTTTGTAACAACTATCAAGTGTTCCTTGCTAGCTTTTTGAGGGTGATGTTGTTTCATGTACCTCTTAGATTTGTTGGATTTTTAGACTTGTTGAGATGATTATTATGGTTTTGAGGAACATCAACAGCTGCTTTTGCTTTATATCTGTGCTATCTGATTGTATGATCTATTTGGAAATTTTCTGTTACTTCCTCAGGGGAACAGCCTCCAACGGATTCTTAATGTTGCTGCATTTGCTGTTTCTGGGTATTCTTCTTCTGAAGGCCGGCATTGTAAGCCTTTCAATCCTTTACTAGGAGAAACTTTTGAAGCGGACTATCCTGAAAAAGGAGTTCGTTTCTTCTCTGAGGTCGGTCGGTCTTCAAGATCTATCAATTCAGCTTGCTTCATATTAAGAAACAGGCAGCCTTATATTGAACTTAAATTTATAAATTAAGAAACATAACTTAGGTTCCACCTTCCAAAGCAGTTGTCTCGATTTATCTGAATGCTAATATTTATGTCGAAGTTTCATAAGAGTAAATGACTTACCTTCCAAGTTGCAACAGGTTAGTCACCATCCAACCCTTATTGCATTTCATTGTGAAGGCAAAGGGTGGAAATTCTGGGGTGACAGTAACCTCCGCTCGAAGTTTTCTGGGCGTTCAATTCAGCTTGACCCTGATGGCGTTCTGACCCTGGAGTTTGATGATGGTGAAACATTTCAGTGGAGCAAGGTATGCACTACTGGGCTACATATTTACTGGATGTGCTATTTCAGGTTTTCCCATGTTCTAGCTTCCACTTCTTTTTACGTGCTATAAATTGTTCGAACTTCATTCTTTGCAGGTAACTACTAATATTTATAATCTCATCCTTGGTCAAGTATATTGTGATCACCATGGATTGATGCAAATTCGTGGGAACAGCCAATATTCATGCAAACTCAAATTCAAAGAGCAATCTCTTATTGAGCGGAACCCTCACCAGGTTAATTGTCAATCCGAGTTTTTCATAAGTTTCTTTCTAGTAGCTCAGTTCTGTTATCTTTGTACCAATACAGAAAAAAATGATGATATGACAGTGCTTTATCCTGGTTCTATTAGTCCACGTTATGCGTTTTTAAATAGTTATTTTCTCTAATAATTGTTTATCCTGTCCTACATTTACTTAGGTCCATGGATTTGTTGAAGACCATTCAGGTAAAAAGGTTGCTACATTATTTGGCAAATGGGATGACAGCATGTATTATGTCAATGGTGAGGTGAAGAGGAGTGGCAAGCCAAAGGTCTGCTGTCCTTCAGAGGCCACCTTGCTATGGAAAAGGAATGAGCCAGCTCCTAATCCGACTCGCTACAACTTAACATCATTTGCGATCACACTAAATGAGATAACACCTGGGTTGCAGGTAGAGATTATGTATTGAACCACTTTCTCATAAGCATTTTCTTTTTCCTCTTATGCATATATAATTGCTTTCTATAGCTTTGTCTGATCCTGGGTATTTGATCATGGAATTAAGGAGAAGCTCCCACCTACAGATTCTAGGCTTCGACCAGACCAACGTCATTTAGAGAGCGGGGAATTTGATAGAGCAAATTCAGAGAAACAACGGTTGGAAAGGAGGCAAAGAATGGTACGTTCCCAACTTCTCAATTTTCAAGTATACATCCTGGATCGTTAACTATCTCGTAACTTAGAAATCAATTATAGTGACATTCGTTAGAACTAATCAATAACTTGTTTTGGAAACTTCCTTGTTGCAAGAGGCAACTCTTACTGCAGTGAGAAATGAATCCTCAAACTAGTGACATAATCAGATTTAGAGTATTGCTTTTACCAGTGAACTTCACTCTGCATTCTTGTCTTGCACAGTCGAGAAAACTACAAGAAAGTGGCTGGAAACCTAGATGGTTCCGGAAAGATGGTAATGGAAGCTACCACTATGTGGGCGGATATTGGGAAGCAAGAGAGCAGGCGAACTGGGATGGATGCCCAGATATATTTGGTGAATTCAACGAAGAAACTGTTGATTCCTCTGGATGATAACTCGACTCGTATTCAACACTTGCATCCATTTCGAAGTAACATGGTTGAACATCTATATTCTAGCTGCCATTTTTTGATGCAACTCTTTGATTGTCATTTAGACCTGATTATTCATACATGTGCTGATCATGTAGAATGAACAAACATTAAGAGATAGTCATGGAGCACATTCAGACAAAATTTGATTCCTGATGACCGCCATTATCTGTTCTCAGAGATTGCAGACCAATATTCAGATGTTCATCCCAAGAGGTAACCAATATTTAAACCTGATGCCGCGGATGAATAAGGTCAGTCCCTTCTGTAACATTCTCTTGTGTGCAAATATTTTTGTGTAATTGTAATTAATTTCTTCTTTTTCATTTATTTTAAAGCTCCTTCAATCGAGTAAGCTAATTTCATTTGATAATATGATTTGTGTAATATAAAATGAATTATTTCATTATCTTAGGCTTACCTGTTATATTTGCTTAGGATTTTCTGGATATTGCTCTTTTTTTTTCAAAGGTCTGAAAATGGGAAACACAATATTGCAACATTTTGTTTGTATTTTGGAAAAATTTCATACTTTAAGGAAAAAAGAAGAGTATATAAATATAAAAATCATTTTGGTCTTGTTTTCTTTTACGTTTTGGTCTAGAACAAATGCTTATTATTTTATTTATTTCTTTTATATTTTTGCAGAGAAGTTGGTGGAAGTTCAAGGATTCATACCATATATAATGAAAGTTTTTGTTTTGAGAAAATGTTAATTTTGAAGGAATTTTTTATTGATTCAAACATCGATTTTTTTAAAAATATATTGTATAATATTTCATTTGTAAATTGACAAATTTCACCTTTTGAATTTATTCATTTATTATGTATTACATTTGAATCCAACAGAAATGAGAAGCATATTAACGAAAATACTATTGGTCTCACCATTTTGTCTTAATATTTCTTGTTTTTCCTAATTGCGGCAATAATCTATTGGTTTTATCACAATGCGGAATTAATAATGTACTAGGCCAATTTAACTCGAGACCAAACAGAAACCAAACATATAAAAAATAAAAATAAACGATAGCAGAATCCATTACAATAGTCCATTTATAGAAAACTATCATGCCCAAATTTACAAGCCGAAATGGCCCAAATAAATAAAAAAACCTAAAGGCCCAATGGCCTAATGACCTAAATTGTTTTTCGGAAAAGTCAGAAACCTTAGGGTTTCTATGCGCCGCAGCCTCCACTTTGCCATGTCAGCATGAGCGACACTTGAGGTCTGCCACCATTTCACTAAAGCAGCAAGGGAGCGCCTCTCCGCACTGTTGATTCCACTGTCACCTGCAAAAATAGAAAGAATCGAAGGACAAGAATAGTAGAAGGAAACATCAACAAAAAAAGTAGAAAAACAGTAAAAAAAAGAATGTAATTCGGCTATAATAGCCACGAATTTTGTGTTTTTTTTGGACAAACAAAAGCAATAAAAAAACAGAAAAGAAAAAAGTTCAAAGGTGATTCATTTTTTGATTTATTTTTATTTTTTATTCGAAATAAATAAGAGTAAAATAAAAAAAAAGGTTTTTTTTTTTTACCTACGTTGGTTGTCGAAGACCTACCAGCTCGAGAAGTCCCACCAGCTCGAGAAGTCCCGAAGCCCCTTAGGGCTCCGTTAAGGGCCTCGCCGGATGAGAGGGAAACCGAACGGTTCTTTGACCTTTGGTCCATTTTTGCTGTCTTTTTGACAAATTTAACCCCAAAACAGGGTTCCAGAAAAGAAAAGAAATTAAAGGTTAGATTTTCAAATATTCCGGGCCACCGAGGACGGCGATCACCGTGGCCGAAGACTGGTGGCTGCGACGGCTCTCATGGCCGGCTCAAGGAAAATTTCAGAGAAAAGAAGGGGTGAAAGTAGTTTTTTAAAAAAAAAACGAAGGGGAAATGAAATTTTTGAAAAAAAATTAACTTAAATAGGCTTGGTAAAACGGTGCCATTTCATCCAAGCACAAAATACCCCAAAACGGCGTCGTTTTGAAGCCGACTTGCCAACCTGATCTGACCCTAACAGGATCCGCGTGTTTTTTAAAAGGGGTTTAATTTTTGCTTTGGCCATTCCTTTTTTTTGTTACTTTTCAATTTCGTCCTACTATTTATTTTTTTATTTTTGCCCTTTTTTTGTTTTTTTGTGCAATTTAGTCCTTGGACCACGGTGAGCCCGTTTAGGGGATGACACGTGTCCTAAGGCTTGAAATAGTTACCTATTTGGTCCCTATCCTTTTTAGCACATTTCATTTTAGTCCTTTATTCTGTTATTATTTTAATTTGTTTATTTTATTATGGTTCGTACTTTTAAATTTGTTTAAATTATGATTCAGTCCTTTATTTATTTAATTTCAATTTTATTTATTTATTATTTATTTATCCTTTATTATATTTAAACTTTATATTATTTTTCCTTTTATTTGCATATTTGTTACCCTCTCCTTATTTATTTTATGATTTATGCTTTAAACTTTGCTTGAATCTCAATTTAATCCATATTTCGGTTAGCTTTGCTTATTTATTTAGTACTACATATTTTATTTTTATATTTTATATATTTTATTTTATCAAACTATTATATCATTTATTTATACATTTTATTTTATTTTATTTTATCATTGTTGTTATCGTTATTATTTTATTTATTCATATTAGTACTATGATAGTAATCACAACATGATTATCGCTAATTTTTATTATTATTATCATTATAGATGCATCGATATTATTCATTAGTATAGCATTTCTTTGGTTTTTATCTTCTTATTCTTCTTTATCTACTTATTTATTTATTCATTCGATTATTTATGGTTTTAACGTAATCATTTCATTTTTCACTATTATTTTATTTCACTCTTGCTAAATCATGTTTCGTGTTCAAATATATTCATCCGTTTACTAGGCCTAAACATGTTAAAAGTATATATATATATATATATATATATATATATATATATATATATCATGTTAAAAAGAGTTATGTTCGTTCCACCTAACGTATATGAAATGTTTAAAATCGAGGCAATGTTTGTTGTTTTGGGATTCAAGGAGTTGTGCTCCTAACTTACGGGGTATGACATCTTCTTAGAGATGAAATAACCGAATATTCTATTTAAAATAAAAATGAGATTTAAGTAATGATTAAACGACGATTATTCTTGTTTTCGAGGATTTTGAGGCACCGTGTCCTAGCTTACGGGGCAGTATTTTCTCTTCTTGATGAACTTGAAATAAGGCCTTTTCATGAAAATTAATTTAGTTGGGCGATATTTTATCATGCAAAGAGGGATCATATTTTAAACTTGTTTCGAATTTTCAATTTTTGACATCAAAACATTGAGTAACCAACTAGGTACCAATTTTGAGAGTTCTCATACGTAATTGACTCTCAAACCTACATTCTTGGATTTCGTAGACTAAAAATTATCATTTTAGAAAAATTTAATCTTTTATAAGGATGGTTAAAATTTGAGGTGACTCGATTACACCTAATAAAAAAATTGATAGCGACTCTATTTTCATTTGTTTTAAAATAAAAGGTGGATTTCAAAAAAATTTGGACAAATAAAACTAAAGATTTGTCCCTCACGTTGAAGGGCGGCGTTAGGGAGAGGCATGGCTTCATTTAAAAAAAAAGGCAATAAAGCCGTGTATTCAATACTTGTAAAATTATAAATTAATAAAACCATAAAATTATATTTTATTTTAAAAATTTATAATTTAAATTTAGTTTTTTAAAAGAATATATATTTTGCTTCACTCTTACTCTTGTTTATCACATGATGTCAAAGTTGGTTAATACAATTGACTTTTAACAATCAGATTAAAACTATATTTCGTTTTCTCTTAAATGAAGTCGATTTCTTTAATATAAAGAAATAATTGCTAACAACTGTTAATTTAAATCAATAATACAAAGCAATAGTTGCTAATAACTATTAAATTAACTTTTTTTAGACTGAAAATCGAGTTCAAACATTTTAATTAAGTAGTGATTAAAATATCAATTTAGACTAAGTCTAAAAACAGGAGCTCATTTTTAATTAGAAATAGGTGTAATCGCGTGGAACCCATTGTAGGTTCTAAGCTCACCCGTGACACTCCCAGTCAAATCCAGCTACAAAACATCCATTGGCAATATGCCAATAACTCCGACACTTTTCACCTACAATACGCCATTTCTGAACCGAATAAACAAACAAAGGTTGGGTGGCAGTAATTATTAATACTCTCAGAATATTAATATGGAAGCATCTCGAACTGGTCTGTTTGCTTTTGCTTTCTCATATTATGCTTCAGATTCCATGCCTTATTTTAGAACAAAATTCCTGTACCATCAATGATGTATATTGGGAAAATGACTAAATTACGAGTTTGATTAAATGAGCTAATTAGGAGAAAACATTTTTTAATGTCGGTTTTGGATCCATTAGCTCCTTATAGTAAGTTTATTACAGCAATATTAAGTTGTATATTGGGAACTTTGAATAAATTATGAGTTTAATGTGAATGTAGTTCAGGAAGTCTGTTTAGAGGGTACTAATGCCTGAAGAAGAACATGAAAGGTTTGACAAAGAGTGTAATCCATTTTGTCTCTACTTAGCGGTTTGTAAATTGTCACTATTATGCTTATATTTCGGAACATTACAATGGGGATATTCATTTAAAGTTAGGCTAAGACAGATCCACATATTATTGATCCTATAGGAGCAATGGTAACATGGTAGTGTGTTAATTGCCACCTCACAAATCACAAACATCCAAACTTCACCAGCCAGCTTAAAAAAGAAAAAAAAAATCAAATTGATTTATTCTACAATTTTGATCAATTAACCTAACATTAAAAAAAAATCCAGTAGCCTTCTTTTAAACATTATAAAACCCCCATCCCATTCGCTCCAAGTTCCCATCCTCAAAACACACTCTAAGCAAAGAAAGCAAGCCACTAGGGTTTTAAGAGAAGATCAAAATGGCTTCAAAAAAATTAGATTCCATGGCCTTCTTTTTGGCACTCAACATTCTCTTCTTTTCCCTAGTCAGTGCTTGTGGCTCTTGCTCTTCACCCACCCCTAAACCAAGGCCAAACCCAAACCCCAACACCCCCACCCCTACTCCATCCGCACGAGGCAGGTGCCCTAGAGATGCCCTCAAATTAGGTGTATGTGCCAATGTGCTTAACTTAGTCAATGTCACCGTTGGTTCACCTCCAGTGATGCCATGCTGTTCCCTTCTCAATGGCCTTGTCGACCTCGAAGCTGCTGCTTGCCTTTGTACTGCTATCAGAGCTAACATCTTAGGCATCAACCTTAACATCCCAGTTTCTCTTAGCTTGCTCCTCAACGTTTGTTCAAGGAATGTTCCAACTGGCTTCCAATGCTAATTAAGTCATCACTTTTCCCTCCATTCTTTCTCAACTTCCTTGTGGTGTTTTGTGTTTGGTTTTTTATAAAGTTATGATGTCATAACTTCATTGTTTTAATTTGTATCATTGTTGCTTTAATTTCGTTGGGAGAATTGATACAGAATAATATTTTTCTTAAAGTGTTTTTCTTTGAGTGTTTATTCTATCTCTAAAGGACATGAAAAAGCTTGTATTATTCAATCCTTTCTTCTTGATTTCTTGTCAAATTATTTTATATGATGTCTACAGCTAGTTATGGCAATGAATTTTATATGTAACTATAAATAAGTAAAGTTGGAAAGAATTATTCTATTTTTTATTTTATTTTCATCCGCCAAAATATCTCTATCATTCTTATAATTTTCAAATCCAAAATAGAAAGCACATTTTTTGAGTCCGTGACTCACAATTTGTTGAATAAGATATAAGCATTTGAAACTAAAAAAGACATTAGGAAAAAGCTTGTTTCAGCGCACAAAAAGGTAATCATTCCTTCCACTTTCTTTTTACATTTAAAAATAGATAAATCAGTCTATTTATATTAATTAAACAGTAAATTAATTTATTCTGTTAAAACTTTCATCGATTTTGTAGGGTTAAAAATTAATATGTCTGACAGAATAACTAGACAGTGACACGTGACATGTGACATGCCACGTTTACATCATGTTGAAGTACAAGGGACCAATTATTAACAGAAAAATGGATGGAACTTTTAACAGAAAGATCTATTTATTTTTTGATCTAACATATGTGAACTAATTTTTCTAATTTTTTAGTAGAGCAAACAAAATATAATCCGACTTTTAATAAAAAAGTCTCTATGATACCCCTAAACTTGTGCTCAAAACTATCCTCTCTTTTCTTTTTAATTTCAAAATTATAATGACAAGTGGACATGCAATATTATATGGCATGTTAGAAGTGATAATATTATAAACCACATAACTTCAACATTTGACCTATTCATCAAAGGTGTTCATCATATCCCCAAGGTCATGGGATTGATCCACAGACCATGCCTATGTGGTAGTTTGAATGGGTAGGTGTATGAGTTTGATATTATGTTGTATAAAAAAATCTAATATATCAATTTTTTTTTCATTTATTTCATGTTTATTTTACATGTTTAGGATTTGTGGTCCTAACAAAGTTATCTCTAAGATTTAATTATTTAAAATTGTATTTGATTATTAAAATGTAATATGTGTCTCACCGCTACATCCAACACTTGATCTAGATATTAAAAAATATATTTTTAAAAAGTCAGCAAATATTTTTATGTAATTATAATATAATTTCTTCATATTCATATATTTTCAAGCTCGTAAGCTAATGAGTTTAAATTTTCATTTGATAGCATGATTTATGTAATATAGAGGAATTATTTCATTATCTTAGGCTTAGCTGTTATATTTGGTTAATTAGGATTTTCTGGATATTGCTTTTCTTTTCTTTTTTTCTTCCAAGGTTTGAAAATGGAAAACACATTTTGTTTGTATTATGGAATTTTATCAAACTTTGAGAGAAAATTTGATTATGTGTATTTATTTGAAGATGTTATATAATTTTTTTAGCTTGGAAATTGTAAATGTTTTATAATTTTTAAACAAAAACAATGAATAAAAATAATGTTTAGTGTTTATGTGAAAATGTATTTATGAAATTAAATTTTTTTTAATTTTGAGAAATTCATTTTTAAAATAAAAAAGTAGGTATATATAAAATTCAAATTTGATTCAAATTTGCAAGAAACATATAGTTATATGTTCAAATAAAATCTTTTTAAAAAAAATTGTGGATTGAGTTTTAGCTTGATTGACACGAGTATTGTTGTTTATACTGAGGAGGAGGTTCAAGTGTGTTAAAGTTTAAGCATTACCTTAAAGGAAACAAAAATAATTAGAATCTATGATGAGAATGTTTCAAAATTATATTATAAATAGCATTGAAAATATTATATTAAATTTTTTATTAATACATAATCATATCTTGGCGATAAAATAAATCATATAATTTAGTATATTAAATATATTTAACGTAATTTATTATACCATTTCATTGCATAAATTTGATTATCCATTAAAACAATAAACTTAACATACAAATTATATATTCATCAATTAATAGGTGAAAACTTTATACTAAAATTATATTAAATGGATAATCGTATGGGTATGCAAACGTTATTCCATAATGTCATTTTACAATTAATAGATAATTATTGGGACTTTATGGGTCGGATTGGATTTGAGCTGAGTTCATATAAGATATTTAGATTAAATTTTTAAATTTGACTTTAGTCTAATCCAAAAAATGAGCTTACTGTAGCGACGTAAAAATTAATTTTAGTTTCGCTTGGTCGCTAATTGTGGCAATTTATTAAACATTTGAAAACCAACTTTCGATTTTATTAACAAAGGGAGTCGCCACCGATCCTTTTTTATAGGTGTGATCGGACACATAATTATTTTAAAACAAAAAGAAGGCCAAATTTAGGTCTACGTGAAAGTCCAGAGAAAAATTGGGGTTCGGGAGTCAGTTACGCGCGAGGAAGGTATTAGCACCCTCGCGACACCCAAAATTGGTATCTCATAAACATGTGTTGACTTGATTTTCAAGAATACGAGTTCAATATAATATTTAATCGTGATCCGATTGAAAAATGAGAATTTTTAGTTTTCGATTTTTTTTAGAAAGGGTGTCCCGTTTTTTAACACAAGCCGACGAATTTCACCCAACATAGCGATGAAATCGATGGCTTAATATTAAATCGGTACATTGCCTTATTTTTGAAATTAATTAAAACATGAGAAAAAAATATTCCTAAAGTGAGAAATTAAAAATAGATGAAGGACGCAAAAAAAATGATATCATTAATGAAAATATTAACATGGAATACTAGAATATTAGAATAACAATAATAATGATATTTACAAAAATAAAAATAAAACAAATCATGTACTAATAATAAAATAGGAAAAATGATATATTTGGTAATAATAATATAAAATAATAATATGTACAAAAATATACATATATATATAGGCATATAATAAAAGTATGTAATAATAATATCTACAATAAAAGAAAATATTAGGAAACGTACATAAAAAATATATACATAATATAAATATAATATATACAATATACACATATGATAAAAAAACTATTAATATGTACATGTATATCTATATACACATTAAGTAAAAGTACTAATGCTAACAATATTAATAATAAATATAATAATAGATATATATGCATATAATAGTAAGAAACGAAACATAAATAATATATATAGCTAAATATAATATAATAATAACAATATATAAAAATAATAGTGATAACAATATTACATATATAACATGATTAATATTTAAAGCTAAATTAAATAGCAAAATAATATGAAATCCAAGGTAAATACGAAAAATAAATGAAAAAGGACCAAAATTGGATTAAAATCAAAACTTTGGGGCTAATTTTTTTAAAAAATATAAAGGAGAAATGACCTATTAGAATGCGCATAAAACTGTGGGGGACCAAAAACACAATTAATCCTCCCCTCAAAACATAACATAGCAAGAAGAACTAAATCGCAAAGCGCTATATACTTTAAGGCCAATTTTTGACAAAAAAAATCATTTTGAAGAGAGAAAGAAAAAAAAAAAAGAAGGGAGAAAGAAGAGAGAAGGGAGGGGGGAAAGGAAATCAAGCCAAGGGGGGGTCACGATCGATCGATCGCTTCCGCCGCCGTCACGCCAATCACCGAAAAGGTAAAATTTTTTTTTTTCTTAACAATATATGTATATATAAAGAAAGAAAAAAAAACAACACAAAAAAAGAAAGAAAAAAGATTCGAAAGAAGAGGAAAAAAAGAAAAAATGCAACCTTTTTATTGATGTTTCTTTTGTGTTCAAAATTTGAAGGAATTTTTGTGTTTGTCTCCTTTTTCAATCTTTGTAAAATCCCCCCCCTTTTACATGATTTTTGAATGCCTTTTTATAGCCATATTTTACATGATTTTCCATTATTTCTTTTTCTATTTTGTAGGTGATGGTGGTAGACAATGGATATCAAAAATGGGAGGAAAAATGAGGCAAGTGGGAAAGTGGCTAGGTGGCTAGGGTTTCTTGGTTTTTTTTGGGGGGGGGCTTAATGGGCTTTTGAATTGGGTTTAATATTTTGGTTTTGTAATGGGTTTGGATAGATGTAAATAGGTTTGAATTGGGTTTTGAATTGGGTTTGAATTGGACTTAATGGGTTTTGTGGGTTTAGAAGTTTGGTTGGGTTTTGATGTAATCGGGCCCGGGCAATTTGGACTTCTACAGCTGCCCCTCTTTGCTCATTGTCATGCAACGGGAATAGAGCAAAGATTTTCAAGGAAGACCAAATTTGCCCGGTCTTGCTAGGTCTTGACTTGCTTTGGAACTTTTCTTGTTTAGTTAGTCCCTTTTTAGTCCACCGCATCTTGTAGCTTTGGTTCACTCCACCGCATCTTATGATATACGCCTTGTAGCTTCAATCTATTCTAATGTAACTTCAAGGATATGAAATTTATGGCTTCGATCTACTTCGCTGTTACTTCAGAAAGGTGAGATCTACAACTTCAATATGCTCTTCTATTGCTTCAGTGAGATAAGGTTTGTGGTCTTTTCTTCTGTGACTTCAGAAAGGCAAGATCTGATGCCCTCAATCAACTCCATTGCAACTTTAAGGAGACAGAATCTGACGTCTTCAATCAGCTTCAATCTTTATTCTCTACTCGGCATGTGATCTTGAGCTCAACTCATTTTTCGCAATATGAATTGACTCTCTAAAAACAAACATTAAAAACAGAAATTGAAAATAGCTCAGCGTGTAAGCCAAGGCTCAACTCACCTCTCGCAATATGAGTTGATTTTTGAAACTTATCTTGAAAAGTAGATTTTGAAAATACCTCGACATGTGACTCAAGGCTTAACTCACCTCTCGCAGAAATTAAAAAGCTCAACTCACCTTTTGCAATATAAATTGAAAAAATACCACAGTGTGTGATCTGAAGCTCAACTCACCTCTCGCAATATGAGTTGATTTTTTTGAAAGACAGAAATTGAAAATACCTCAGCATGTGAACCGAGGCTCAACTCACCTCTTGCAATATAAGTTGATTTTTTTGAAAACAGAAATTGAAAATACCTCAACGTGTCTTGAGGCTCAACTCATTTCTCGCAATATGAGTTGAATTTTAAAAACAGAAATTGAAATTACCTCAGCGTGTCCCGACGCTCAACTCACCTCTCGCAATATGAGTTGATATTTGAAAACAGAAATTGAAATTACATCAGCGTGTCCCGAGGCTCAACTCACCTCTCGCAATATGAGTTGATTTTTGAAAACAGAAATTGAAATTACCTCAGCGTGTCCCGAGGCTCAACTCACCTCTCGCAATATGAGTTGATTTTTTTTTTTGAAAAACAAAAATTGAAAATACCTCAGCATGTCTTGAGGCTCAACTCATTTCTCGCAATATGAGTTGAATTTTGAAAACAGAAATTGAAATTACCTCAGCGTGTCCTGAGGCTCAACTCATTTCTCGCAATATGAGTTGATTTTTTTTAACAACAGAAATTGAAAATTACCTCAGCGTGTCCTGAGGCTCAACTCACCTCTCGCAATATGAGTTGAATTTTTTTGAAAAATATAAATTGAAAAGCAGAAATTGAAATTACCTCAACTTGCCTTGAGGCTCAACTCACCTCTCGCAATATGAGTTGATTTTTGACAAAAAGAAATTGAAATTACCTCAGCGTGTCCTGAGGCTCAACTCATTTCTCGTAATATGAGTTGATTTTTTGAAAAATAGATTGAAACACAAAAATTGACAATACCTCAGCGTGCCCCGAGGCTCAACTCACCTCTCGTAATATGAGTTGATTTTTGAAAACAGAAATTGAAATTACCTCAGCGTGTCCCGAGGCTCAACTCACCTCTCGCAATATGAGTTAATTTTTTTTTTTTGGAAAAACAAAAATTGAAAATACCTCAGCATGTCTTGAGGCTCAACTCATTTCTCGCAATATGAGTTGAATTTTGAAAACATAAATTGAAATTACCTCAGCGTGTCCTGAGGCTCAACTCATTTCTCGCAATATGAGTTGATTTTTTTTTTAACAACAGAAATTGAAAATTACCTCAGCGTGTCCTGAGGCTCAACTCACCTCTTGCAATGTGAGCAGAAATTGAAAATACCTCAACGTGTCTTGAGGCTTAACTCACCTCTCGCAATATGAGTTGATTTTTGAAAAATAAATTGAAAATACCTCAGCGTGCCCTGAGGCTCAACTCACCTCTCGCAATATGAGTTGATTTTTGACAAACATAAATTGAAATTACCTCAGCGTGTGACCTGAGGCTCAACTCACCTCTCGCAATATGAGTTGATTTTTTTTTTTTGAAAGACAGAAATTGAAAATACCTCAACGTGTTTTGAGGCTCAACTCACCTCTCGTAATATGAGTTGATTTTTTGAAACATAAATTAAAACACAAAAATTAACAATACCTCAGCGTACCCCGAGGCTCAACTTACCTCTCCCAATATGAATTGATTTTTGAAAAATATAAATTGAAAAATGGAAATCGTAAATACCTCGTCATGAGACCTGAGGTTCAACTCACCTCTCGCAATATGAGTTGATTTTTTTTATATGAACAGAAATAAAAACATCAAAATACCAAAAGATGTCAACTGGTGGAACTCAGATATCTTTTCCTTTGATTCAGTACAGCTATCATCACATCCTCTTGCTCTACTGGAATACCTGTATATGTCATGCATGATGTTATCATGATATGCACATTTTGGTCTTAAATGCCTTTATGCCTACATGATTATACTATGTGCCTTGGGCTTATTTGTCATATGTCTTCTTTCGTCATGATTTTTGATGATCTGTGTTCATTGCTTTGGCTCTTGACTTTCTATTTAGGCCTTGTACCCATCCTCAAGCTTCATGAGTAATCTACATTTCTCAGATATCACTCTTTTGCCCCTGGTTGAACTTTGTCCTTGCGTTGAGGCTCTTGTACTTATCAAGTTCTTATCCAGGTAATGCTTAACATTTCTTTTGTTTAGAGTATGTCATTTCACTATTTATCATGAAAATAAACGACATAATGAGATGTATGAAAATGGTCAGTTAGGGACAAAGGGATACCTCACATTTATTTATTTCAAACGTGGCAATCAAAGAAAATTAACCAATGATAATGAGAAAGTGTCATAAAGAGAAAACGGATCGCATTTAATGGATACAGATGCTCTAGATATTCAACACACGAACTCTTCCACGTTCCTTCATCTAGAATCTTTTCGAGCATGGCTTCTTGTGTAGAAGATTTCGAGCTTTCCAAAAATGCTTCAAATCATCAGTAATCTCGTTGTTTGACCCATCGCTTCAAAATGCCTTGCTCTTTAAGCCCGGTTTGCTTCATTAGAATGCCCTTTCGGGTTTTCATCCTAATCTTTTGTGTTAATCAAGACGCCCTTTTCGGGTTTTCACCTTGATCCCTCTCTCTTTTTCTTTTTTCTTTTCTTTTCTCTTTTTTTTTAAGATGCCTTTTTCGGTTTTCATCTTGATTTTCCTTTTTTAAGCATAATATTTCTTCACAAAGATCTCAATTCACCGGATTTGGTAACTCCTTCCCATCCATCTCGGTGAGAATCAAAGTTTTACACCGAGAATGCTTTCTTTACTGGTAGTATGGTCCTTCCCAATTTGGGGCCCATTTTCCTCGGAAGTCCTTTTGTATTGGGAGAATCTTTCTCAAAGACAAGTTCTCCTTCGTGGAATTCTCTTGGTCGTACTTTCTTGTCATGGGTCACGATCATTCTCTTCTGGTACATCTGTCCGTGACAAATTGCCTTTAGACGTTTTTCTTTGATGAGGTTTAATTGATCATATCGAGCTCGAACCCATTCTGCTTCTTCTAGTTTCGATTCCATTAAGACTCGTAGAGAGGGGATCTCAACCTCGATAGGTAGCACAGCTTCCATTCCATATACCAGAGAGAAAGGGGTTGCTCCCGTAGATGTCTGCACAGATGTACGATATGCATACAAAGCAAATGGTAGCTTCTCGTGCCAGTCTTTATATGTCTCGGTCATTTTCCCAATAATCTTCTTAATATTCTTGTTGGCCGCTTCAACAGCTCCATTCATCTTTGGGCGATAAGGCGAGGAGTTATGATGCTTTATTTGGAATTGCTCACACACTTATTTAATCATCTTGTTGTTCAAATTCAAGGCGTTATCTGAAATGATTCTTTCAGGCAAACCATATCGACAAATGATTTCCTTTTTCAAAAACCTGCAAACTGCAGTCTTCGTCACATTGGCAAACGATGCGACTTCTATCCATTTTGTGAAGTAATCAATAACCACAAAAATAAATCGGTGTCCATTAGAAGTTTTTGGAGAAATTGGCCCTATAACATCCATGCCCCACATAGAAAAAGGCCACGGAGAAGACATGACATGAAGGGGCAAATGGGCTACATGAATTTTATCACCATAAATTTGACATTTATGGCATTTTCGTGCGAAATTAATGCAGTCGCTTTCCATCGTCAGCCAGTAATATCCGAGTCTCATAATCTTCCTGGCCATAGTGAAACCATTGGCATGTGTCCCACGAATCCTGCTGCCATTCTTCTGATTGTTCTTTTGTCGTTCTCGTTTACTTGCTCGGGATACCTTTGATTCTTGATGTATTCTAAGATATCATGGTACTATGGCTGCCCATCTGGCTCTTTCTCAATGCTGAAACAATGTGCAGGGACTTTATATATGCTCATTTGAAGAGGCATTATTTCTGTTTCTCTGTTTGCTTTAAACATTGAAGCCAAAGTGGCGTGGCATCGACTAATCGGTTTTCTTCTCGTGGAAAGTAATTAAAAGTTATTTCTTTGAATTCTTTAATCAACCACCCACGAGATAATCAGTATTTGACTAATTTTGAATCCTCACTTCCCAATCTCCACGGATCGATAAATCACTAATGCCGAGTCTCCGATACCTCTAAAGTTTGGATGTTTCGTTCAATTGTTTGCACGAAGTCCCATGATACAAGCTTCATATTCCGCTATGTTATTGGTACGAAAAGAAATTCAGCTGGCGTTGAACGGATAATGGTTCCCTTCTGGTGATACTAAGACTGCTCCAATCCCATGCCCCAATGCATTCGATGCACCATCAAAGCTCATCCTCCATGACTTTTCTTTTGATGACTCACATTCTTTTTCTGTAATGCATATTAAGTCTTCATCTGGGAAATAAAATTTCAATGGCTCGTATTCCTCCGTTGTTCGAGTTGCTAAGAAGTCAGCTATTGCACTCCCTTTTATCGACTTTTGGCTCACATAGACGATGTCATATTCTGATAGTAAGATCTGCCATCGTGCCATTCTTCCTGAGAGTGCGGGTGATTCCATCATGTACTTTATTGGGTCCAACTTTGAAATTAGCCATGTCGTATGATACAGCATATATTGCCTAAGTCTCCGAGCTACCCAAACCAGAGCGCAACAGTATTTTTCTATGGACGAATACTTTGCCTCATATTCAGTAAACTTTTTACTGAGGTAGTAGATCGCCTTTTCTTTCTTTTCTGACTCGTCGTGTTGCCTTAGTACGCAATCCATTGAATTCTCGAACACAGTCAAATACAATATCAATGGTCTTCCCGGCATTGGCGGTACTAGCACTAGAGGATTAGACAAATACTGTTTTATCTTGTCAAAAGCCACTTGGCACTCCTCGTTCCATTCTCCAGGATTATGTTTTCGAAGGAGTCGAAAGATTGGGTCGCATTGGTTGGTAAGTTGAGCGATAAATCGGGCGATGTAGTTTAATCTCCCTAAAAATCCTCTGACTTCCTTTTGCGTGCGCGGAGGTGGTAACTCTTGAATGGCTTTTATTTTATCTGGATCAACTTCAATGCCTTTCTCGCTGACAATGAAGCCAAGCAATTTTCCTGAAGTAGCCCCAAACATACATTTGGACGGATTGAGCTTTAGCTGGAACTTTCTCAGTCTGTCGAATAACTTCTTCAGGTTCGCTACATGCTCTTCTTTCCCTCTGGACTTAGCAATCATATCATCGACGTAGACCTCTATTTCTTTATGCATTATGTCATGGAATAACGTCACCATAGCCCTCTGATATGTTGCCCCAGCATTCTTTAACCCAAATGGCATCACCTTGTAGCAGAATATTCCCCACATTGTTACGAAGGTAGTTTTTTCCATATCCTCAGGAGCCATCTTGATCTGATTATACCCCGAAAATCCGTCCATGAAAGAAAACAATGAATGTTTTGCTGTGTTATCCACCAACGTATCAATGTGTGGTAAGGGAAAATTATCTTTAGGACTTGCTCGATTCAGGTCACGATAATCCACGCACATTCGTACTTTACCGTCTTTCTTTGGCACCGGGACTATGTTAGCCACCCATTTTGGATATTTAGAGGCTTGTAGGAACCCAACATCAAATTGCTTCTTGACTTCCTCTTTTATCTTCAACAACATCTCAGGCCTCATCCGTCTTAGCTTTTATTGAATGGGCTTGCATTCTGGCTTTAATAGGAGCTTATGGACCGCTACATCTTCATCCAATCCTGGCATGTCCTGATATGACCATGCGAATACATCTTTGTATTCGCGGAGCAAAGCAATCAAATTATGCCTGGTGCCCCCTGAAATAGAAGTCCCAATCTTCACTTCTTGCTTCCTTTCTTCAGTTTCCAGATTTATTGTTTCAACAGATTCTTGATAAGGCAAAATCTGTTTATTCTCTTGTTCCACCATTCTTAGCAAGTCAGGAGACGAGACATAGTCTTCAGCATTTTCTTCGGCTTCGAATTCTCCTAAACAAACAACCTTCTCAAAATCGATTTCAGGACTCGTAACGGGTTTGTTCATGCTGTTGACATCTGAGCACCTGAAAGTTGAATGGAAAAGGAAACTATACAAGGGCATCCAAACGAAATGTTATGGCATGGCATGAGGCAAATGTAAGGACAGGCTATGAAATGAGAAAATGATTATGAAATTAGTGGTAATGAGAAAGATCATGACAAAATGCATCTTCATTGATATTCATGATAAAGAGCGAATGCAAGCTATATCTAAGGACACAATAGAATGTTAATGTTTGAGCATTACTCTAAGGACTTATAAACTATAAGAAGGTCCTCGGCAGTCCACTTGTTCAACATAAAACCCGGGGGACAAAGGCGTATCCTTGAGACATCTTTACTTGTGTCAGCTCCTTTGTCAATGACATTTATACTGATGTTTTGAAAACCCTTTTCGATCATTAATATTGTGCCTTGTGTATTATCCTGCCTCGGGTATATCATTCCCGCAGACGTAAATGTTCTTAACAAAGGAGGGAATTCTATAGGCTCCCATTTTGGTTCTCGGCCTAAGGTTCTCGCGATTCTTCTTTCCTGATCTTTCTTCCACTGTCTTCTTCTTTGACGCATGTCTGGTCGGAAACCCAAACCGTATCGGGCCTTGTGGTGCACTGGCTTTAGAGCCCTGACTATTCATTGTAAATATCTCCCTAAACCTTTTCTCGTTCGAGCTCCCCTTCCTACAGTCAGTTTGACACCCATCCTGGTATTTCTTGACAATTTTGGCGTGGGAATTCTGTTTCCCTCAACGACGAATGTGGCATTGACAAATTCAAGAGATCGGAAAGAACATTCTACTGCGTCTTTGCTTACTTCAAGGTATGGCGCATCAGCAGAGATAGATGCGACAATGTCTTCTTCTCCCTCGACAGTGACCAAACAACCATCCATGATAAATTTCACCTTTTGATGGAGGGATGATGAGACTACTCCAGCAGAATGGATCCAAGGTCTTCCCAAGAGACAATTATATGATGGTGTGATGTCCATGACTTGAAACTCAACATTGTATATGTAGGGACCCACTTCTAAAGGGATCTCGATTTTTCCCATAACTTCTCATCTTGTTCCATCGAATGCCCTTACTGTAGAATGGCAGGGCCTTAGATAGGATAAATCTATCGGAATCCTGGAAAGTGTGGCCAAAGGCATGACATTGAGTGCCGATCTATTGTCGATGAGCACGTTCGGTATTATATAGCCCTTACAACGGGTTGTGATATGCAATGCTTTCACTGAGCCTCTGCTATTGGGCGGTATTTCATCGTCACTAAAAGAAATAAAATTATCCGTATTCAAGTTGGTCATCCATCTATCCAGTTTTTCAATGGATACATTGTTTGCCACATAAGCTTGATTTAACACTTTCAGCAGAGCGTTTCGGTGTAGTTCTGAATTCAACAGTAGAGATAATACCGAGATTCGTGCTGGCTGCTTACTCAATTGTTCTACCACATTGTATTCACTGTGCTTGATAAATTTTAAGAATTCCTGTGCTTCCTCCTCGTCCACATGCTTTTTAGCTTCTTGTTCAGGCACAGTTTCATGCTCATCTTCGGTCACGTGCATCGGTGCTTTTCCTTTCTGTTTCAAGTCACTGTTCTTCTTTATCTCCTTCGAATAACATCTTCCACTACGAGTGAAATGACCTACTTCCCCGACGCTTCCAGTCATGGCTTTGGGTTTTTCATCTTCAAGTGTGACGATATTAACGTCATATTTTCATGGTACTGCTTTATTGTCCTTGTAAGGGAAAGGAGACGGTACTTCAATTATCACTTTTGGTTTCACCGGTTCCTTCCTTGCATCGTAATAAATTACGAATGGTCGATCGGCGCTATACAGACAACCTGACGATTGATTGTCGGAGGCACATACTTCTTTCTCATTGGCCTCTCCTTCATTAATGATCTCAATCTCCTTATTATCTATCCGGTCTTGCAGTAACCTTTTATTTTTAGATGTGGCGGTTGGTCTCGGGTTACTTGTGGCGTAAACGGGGTAAGAAGAGTAAGGAGGCGGTGTTTGGTAGTAAGGGGTTTGAGGAGGGTAATAGAAATTCGGAAGTGGATAATTTCGAGGTCGGGGTTGGTTTGGATATGGGTTAGGGGCATAACGGCTTCCCATTCCCACCATGTGAGTTTCTGGTTCTTTCCTCTTCATGGGCGCTGCCCTTCTTGAACTTTCTTGACCTTCCATTCTACCGCTCTTGACAACATTCTCTATAAGCTCACTGGATATTACAATATCCACAAAGTCTTTCGTAGCACTTCCCACTAGTTTGTCGTAAAATGGTGCTTTCAAAGTGTTGATGAAAAGAATGGTTATCTCCATTTTTGTTAGTGGGGGTTCCACTTGGGCTGAGACATCCCTCCATCTCTACGCATACTGTCTAAAAGTTTCTGACGACCTTTTCTCCATCATTTGCAAAGTCATCCGGTCTGGTACCATATCCGATACATGCTTGTATTGCTCACAGAATGCTGATGCCAAGTCCTTCCAAGATCAGATCCTTTCCCTACTAAGCTGGTTGTACCACCGAAGAGCCGATCCTACTAGACTATCCTGAAAACAATGTATGAGTAGCTGGTCTTCATTCACGTAACCAGTCATTTTTCAGCAAAACATGACAAGATGCACCTTTGGACATCTCGTGCCATCGTATTTTTCGAAATCAGGCACCTTGAACTTCGGAAGCAGAACTAGATCGGGCACCAAACTGAGCTCTTTGGCACTTAGTGCAGAGAAGGCTTCAGTACCCTCTATTGCTTTGAGTCTTTCCTCTAAGCTCCTATACTTCTCTTGAGCCTCATAATCGTCTGTTCTCAACTCGGCTATTTTCATTTGGATCGTCCAAATCGGAACAATTGGATTGGCAGGATTAGCCCTAGAATTTGATATGAATATTCCTTGCCCTAAATGAGTATGTGGCACCTGCCGTTGCTCTAGGTCTGTGGGTTCTCCTTGGGTGTACCCTCTTTGTGCTGCGCGGGCGTGTGGTGGAGTAAATCCGGGGGGATAGAGCGGGTCTTAATTGTGATTAACTCTTGATCGAGATTCCTCAATTATAGGGCTCTGCATGAGTCCCTTTCCTTTAACTAAAGCTGACATCATCTCCATCATCTTGGCCACTTAATCCTTCTGTTCGAGCGATCTCACCATTAAGTCTCTCGTCTCTTGCTGTGACCTAGCTAACTACTCTTGTAATTCCTTTTGGATTCTTTCCATTCTTTCAATCCTTTCATTAAATTCAGCCTCCATTGTTCTAGTTTGCCGACGCGTTCTATACGAGTGGCGCGGTTCCAGATTTGAAGTATTGCAACTACGAATTGTACGTTTTAACCTCAGCAAATGAGTACGGGATATGCCATGAATGAATGCTTGAATGCCAAATGAATGTTAGTCATGAATGACATGTAAGGAATTGGTGTTAATTTCAAGATAGCCCCTATTTAGGCATTTCGTTCATCAAAAGAGTTCATTACAAAACATTTTGCCATTTTTGATTCAGCTATTACACAAACTTTCTAGCTATATCGCCATATTTCTTTACTCGCTCTAAGAATTCCGATATGCTCGATCGTTGGCTTGGTGGGAATTGGCAACTGAGATTTTCAGCTTCTTCTGATAATTGTACCACGTGCATGGCTACCCCACGAACTTCATTGATCAAATAACTAAGTTGCCTTTCTTTTTCCTGGAGGCCCTATTCGTAAGCACGAACGTCTCTATCATATTGACTATCTTTTTCTTCCAAAGCCTTCAAGAAAGTATCTAACTGTTGTTGACGATCTTGCAGCATATCTTCTAACTCTCGTATCCTTTCTTTTAGTTCTTGACGTTTAGATCGACTAGTCATCATCCCGGCAGACACAACTTCATATTCGGCGTTCTTCTTTCTCAATTCTATCATAGCCCGCGCAGTCTTTTCTTCCTCTTTCTTTCTGAGTCTTTAGAGACCAGTCTCGAACCGCGGCATTCCTCTCGGTTGTTTGTATAATTAACTCTTCCATTAGAAACCCGTTTTTTGGCAACCGATCTCTAGTCAACACCTTCCTAATATGATGCCTATAATGCATGATGTAAAATAAGAATAAAAACAAACAAACTTGGTTAGCACAACACATATGAACAAAGAAAAACTGTAGACTATCTAATAAATTAAGCTACTTGGTCCAATGGACTCGATTCCTTTGCATAGAAAGCGTAAATGTAAAAGAAACAGAGGGTAAGATGTGTTTTTCCCGTGTACTTATTTCGGTGACTAGTAAACTGACGGAGGTTTCGCATGGCTCTAGTTGGATGACTCGTATGGTTCGCTATATGCGGTTTTGGTTCTAGATGGGTACTCGAATCGTCTGCACTGTCATCTACTAAGATTAATACAAAGCCTCGGTCATGGCCCATCATAGGCTTACGAGATCAATTCGAGGGATTACATTTACTTATGCCTATGCGGAGGGACAAGTTAATTCACGAAAGCATAAGTCATATGTAACCCGAAAGTATTCACTAGCCTATGCGGAGGAACGAGTTAACTCACGAAGGCGTAGCGTTTACTTTCACTTAACAGGGACAGAGCCCGGGTATAGAGCTCATGTTATGCAACAAAAATGTACGTGCACGGTGTGTGGGGAGAAACTTGCAAACCTTTTCTCTTTATTTAAAACTAAAAACTAGAATCGTAAAAACTTAGAGCTTAAAAACGGATGATAAACAAGTTAGGAAAATATTTACAACACGATACAAATGATTCTTCGAAATTTAAAATTTTAAGGATCACGACTAAATATGTTTTTGAACAAGGAATTTTTGCAAATTTTAACGACACATGCTTAACTCGACTCGACTCTCAAAAATGGAGGTCCCTAGTGGAGTCGCCAGCTGTAGCGACGTAAAATTTAATTTTAGTTTCGCTTGGTCGCTAATTGTGGCGATTTATTAAACATTTGAAAATCAACTTTCGATTTTATTAACAAAGGGAGTCGCCACCGATCCTTTTTTATAGGTGTGATCGGACACATAATTATTTTAAAACAAAAAGAAGGCCAAATTTAGGTCTACGTGAAAGTCCAGAGAAAAATTGGGGTTCGAGAGTCAGTTACGCGCAAGGAAGGTATTAGCACCCTCGCGACACCCAAAATTGGTATCTCATAAACATGTGTTGACTTGATTTTCAAAAATACGAGTTCAATATAATATTTAATCGTGATCCGATTGAAAAATGAGAATTTTTAGTTTTCGATTTTTTTAGAAAGGGTGTCCTTTTTTAACACAAGTTTAATTTAATTTCACCCAACATAGCGATGAAATCGATGGCTTAATATTAAATCGGTACATTGCCTTATTTTTGAAATCAATTAAAACATGAGAAAAAATATTCCTAAAGTGATAAATTAAAAATAGATGAAGGACGAAAAAAATGATATCATTAATGAAAATATTAACATGGAATACTAGAATATTAGAATAACAATAATAATAATATTTACAAAAATAAAAAAAATCATGTACTAATAATAAAATAGGAAAATTGATATATTTGGTAATAATAATATAAAATAATAATATGTACAAAAATATACATATATATATAGGCATATAATAAAAATATGTAATAATAATATCTACAATAAAAGAAAATATTAGGAAGCGTACATAAAAAATATATACATAATATAAATATAATATATACAATGTACACATATGATAAAAAAACTATTAATATGTACATGTATATCTATATACACATTAAGTAAAAGTACTAATGCTAACAATATTAATAATAAATATAATAATAGATATATATGCATATAATAGTAAGAAACGAAACATAAAGAATATATATATAGCTAAATATAATATAATAATAACAATATATAAAAATAATAGTGATAACAATATTACATATATAACATGATTAATATTTAAAGCTGAATTAAATAGCAAAATAATATGAAATCCAATGTAAATCTGAAAAATAAATGAAAAAGGACCAAAATTGGATTAAAATCAAAACTTTGGGGCTAATTTTTTTAAAAAATATAAAGGAGAAAGGACCTATTAGAATGCGCATAAAATTGTGGGGGACCAAAAACACAATTAATCCTCCCCTCAAAACATAACATAGCAAGAGGAACTAAATCGCAAAGCGTTATATACTTTAAGGCCAATTTTTGACAAAAAAATCATTTTGAAGAGAGAAAGAAAAAAAAGGAGAAAGAAGAGAGAGGGAGGGGAAAGGAAATCAGGCCAAGGGGGCCCACCGGCCGATCGTCGTCGCCGCCGTCATCGCCACCAATCGTGGTGGGTAAAAAAAATAAATTTTTTTTCTTAACAATATATGTATATATAAAGAAAGAAAAAAAAACAACACAAAAAAAGAAAGAAAAAAGAATCGAAATAAGAGGAAAAAAAGAAAAAATGCAACATTTTTATTGATGTTTCTTTTGTGTTCAAAATTTGAAGGGATTTTTGTGTTTGTCTCATTTTTCAATCTTTGTAAAATCCCCCCCTTTTACATGATTTTTGAATGGCTTTTTATAGCCATATTTTACATGATTTTCCATTATTTCTTTTTCTATTTTGTAGGTGATGGTGGTAGACAATGGATATAAAAAATAGGAGGAAAAATGGGGCAAATGGGAAAGTGGCTAGGTGGCTAGGGTTTCTTGGTTTTTTTTTGGGGGTTAGGTTTTTTTTGGGGGGAGCTTAATGGGCTTTTGAATTGGGTTTAATATTTGGGTTTTGTAATGGGTTTGGATAGATGTAAATGGGTAATGGGTTTTAGTGGGTTTAGATGTTTGGTTGGGTTTTGATGTAATCGGGCCCGGGCAATTTGGACTTCTACACTTACTTTTTTATCCAAGTCTAACCTAGTTGCTCATATTTAATTTTTTTTACATTAATTTTTATTTAAAAATAAACTTTTTTAAAAAATGTAATGCACTAAATACATAAAAAAAACACTAAAACAAAAGTTTTTTAACACATTAAAAATATTTATATTAATAAACACTACCATAAATATAATAAATATTTTATTATATTAAAATATAAATAAATACAATAAATATTTTATTGTATTAAATATGATTTTAAAATTTTATATTTTGGGTTGGGACGTTATTTAGTTTGGTAAGTTTTTTAGGTTTTGAGTAAAGGGTTTAATTGTTATTGGGTTAGTGATTAAATATAAATATAAATACATATAATTATTATTTAGCATATATAATTAATATAATTATTTTTATAACATAATATATTCAGTCGAGCTAAACTTAGGCTAAAAATCTTGTCCATATAGAAATGAGTCTTAAATTTGATCCAATTCCGCCTTGTATTTTTGTTTAAACTCTTCTACTTTCAGGCGAGCCTTTAAGCTTGAACGGGTAGTTCGACCCATAAACAGATCTGAATTGATGTAATAATTACATAAGTTGTTTCTAGAAATTTTTAAAAGGGTATAAATAGAGAATCTTATTTGAGAAATTATTAAAAAATTATTTTGCTCTCTGCATTTCATTTAAATAAAAAACATTTTCTTCCATAGCATTCTCTTTCATATTCGAAACCATCATTTAGAAAACACTTGTTGTTTATCTGATTGTCTGTCTCCAATTTGACATCTTTGGAAGATGTTAATCATACTAAAAAACCTAAAAACATCATAATTAAAAAGAGAGAGGATAATTTATCGAAAATATGCAATAATGATATATACTGCTGTCAATTTGTCAAAAACTAAAAGAAATATCACATTGGTACCAAAAATCTAATATAATTCTTAATTTATGGATGATTTAAAATTTATTTTAAGTTAAATGATTAAGTTGATATATCATTTAAAGTTGATATAAATAAGTCATTATAAATATGTTATAAATTTATAACTATCAAATATATATAATTGACAAGTTGTGCATATTTGTTTCTTTTATAAATAAAATATTATAAAGTTTAATAAACTATTTTCCTATACTTATAATTATTATATTTAAGAAATGATTTACTTACTCTAATATAGAAGTACACTGTCATAATTTTTTATGAAATATTTTTGTAACTTTAATTTTTGTATGATCATATCTAGTTTTAATAATAATAGGGTTAAATTAATTAATCTATTTATTATTCTATTAGAACTATTATTTTATATATAATTTTTTCATTCAATTTAGTTCGGATAAAATAAATTTCATGTGAAAAAATCGAATCTAAATCGATTTGTAAGATTCGAGTGATAATATCAACCCAAATTGAACCGAACAGAATACATTGGTTCAAATTGGTTTTTTTTATTTTCTTTCCTTAGCTCTACGAGATACGTTTGACGGCAAAAATGATATTGACAATAGATTTCTATTAGGTTGGGTAGAAAGTAGGGTTTAGAATTAGCTAGGGTTTGGGTTTTATTGAATGAGAATTGGATTTAGCTAATTTTGGGTTTATGGTTAAATTTATATATTTATATTTTGTAAATATAAATAGTATATTTATATATCATATAGTATTTGGGTTAGGTTGGGTTCGGGCTTAAAAAAATTTATCTAGAGTTTGACTTAATAAAAAATAGGTTTAAATTTGTGCCCAAATCCATTTTTTAAGTTTTGTTTTCTTGTACAAATCCTCCCATATTTCGAGTAGGCCTTTGGGCTTGAAAGATAGCCCCGTCATTGGATAACTCTATGCTTACATTACTTTATATATATATATATATATATATATTAGTTTTATCCCTAAGTTGCATGTGTTTTTGTATATATCTTTTAAAATATAATCATTTAATAATTTAAAATAAAATTTAAGATATATAATATTTGACAAATAAAATTATTAAAATAAATTCATATATATATATATATATATGAATTCTTGATTTTTATATTCATTTATGAAAGGGTAATAAACCTTAATAAACAATGCCGTTTCAAAACGGTAATAAACCTTATTGAACAATGTAAAAGGTAATAACTGTAATATATGATCATTGGATGCAAACTTAATTAATGCATTAGCACACCGTTTCAGTTCTAAATCAAATTTAGTATAGTTTTAACCTAGCAGGTCTAGCTTAACATTTAAAACATAGTAGGGTGAATTGTATTAATTAATATTTTTATAATTTTTTAAAAGACTAATTTAAAAACCTCATCACTTTAAGGACCAAAATGTAATTTTATTATTATTAATTTATAATTTTATACATTTTAAAGGGTAACAAATAAATTTCTAATTTTAGGGTGATTGTTTTAGTATAGTTCTATCTGAAGGTGAGTAAAATTCTATTTGACTCAAAAAATAAAAAAATAAATTTTGAATTATTCGAATAAGTTAATCGAATCAACTCAATTTTTTTTAAATTTCGAGTTTGAATTCAGTCAAATTTTCGAATTCGAATAACTCGAATAAACCAAATACTAAACCCTTTTACTTCCCTCCCCCAACCCCCCTCAAACCCTTCCACTTTCTCCTTAAAAATTTTACTTTCCCCCAAACCCCCAAATTTTTTTTCCTTTTGCTTTTTCTCTAAAACTTTTATCTCCCCAAAATCCCCTAATTTTTTTTCCTTTTGTTTTTCCCGCTAAACTTTTACTTCTTCCCAAACACTATTTTTTTTAAATTTATGTCTACTATTTATATTATTAAATTAAATTTCACATTTTTACTATTTATATTATTGAATTGTTTAATCATATTGAATCTTTATTAATTTTTGTTAAAATTGAATTATTGATGATGCTATAAAATATTCGTGTTAAAATTTTCATTGATATCAATTTCACATTTTTTAATTTAACTCGAACAAATATATTCGATTCTATTCGAATTTTATCTCACTTGACTCGATTCGAGAAAATTTCAAATTGAGTTAAGATGACAAAATAAGATTTGTCAACTCAATTAACTCGAAAATTTTTTATTCGATTTGATCGAACAATTACCCCTAGTTCTAGACTAATAATTCAACCTAACATTTCAAACATAGGATGCCTAACATTTTCAAACCTAGCATTTAAAGCATATAACTATATTAGTTCAGTTCTAGCCTAAAAATTTCAACCTAACATTTAAAACACAATACACAAATTTTTCCAATCTAATATTTAAAGCATAGTATTTATTGGAATCACCACTTTCTAGTGCATTAGCACATCATCCAAACTCCTAAATAAACTTATAATATATTAGAATGATCAGATACAGCTGCCTTTAACTATTATTTTCTCTCCCTTTCATATAATGTGTAATGCCCCAGAACCTGACTTAGAAGTTTAGTCCGAATCCTGGAGGTTACATTGATCACCGAAGTGAACTAAAATTATTTTTAATTCAACAAACTGGAAAGCAAGACTGTATTTAAGTTACGTAAAAACTCCTAGTTATAAAATCCTGATATTACAAAAATTCGTACCACAATATTCTAAATAGTACTCACAATTCAAAATTGTTTATTTATAAACTCAGAATTTATGAAAATACTTTTAGAGCCTGTTCTAAAATTCCCAAATCAACCACACGGCGATGTGGCCAAGCTTTGTGGTATGAATTTTCGTCTAAAAACCCTAATCCTCAATTTCACATGGCCGTGTGAACCAGTACACGCCCGTATCATCGCCCATGTTGTCCCGAAACCACCTAGAAATATCCTGCAAATTGTGAATTCACACACCAAACGCCCCCTAAACTCTAATAGGTCAGAAACACACTATAGAAAACCAAGTTTTACGAAACTTAGCAGCAAAACTTACCACACATTCACCAAAACACTTAGAACATGTCAAGTTCCACACTATCGAGACAGTAAATTGAAATTGAAGAGTTTGAACCCACACTTGATTTGTGATCAATGATGTTCAGACACCGACTTGACGACAAAGGAGCGAAGCTCTCCAAAATCCGCAAGCAAAACTGTTTTCCAAAAGAAAAAAATAAAAAATAAAAATAAAAACAACAAAGGAAAGGGAGAGGAGAACGTGAAAAAAAAAACAGTAACAAAAATAATAAAAATAAAACTAAATAGCTATTTTTAAACTTAAAACAAATTTACTATTTAACGAAAATAAAAATATTTCTCCAAAATGCACACACAATGATTCAAACATGCATCCCAAAGTTACACTAACACACAACTAACCACCAAACTAGCAAGCCCATTCTATCACTTAAACACGCAACTAAATACAATAGCACAACCTACTCACTGACCCTAACCACAAAACTCAAAACTTTTAACCTCAAAATTTGGGGTGTTACATAATGTATATCATATTATATATAAATGACTTTAAACTATGGGTTTTCTCTCTCATAAATAATTTTAAACTATAAGACCACTTTCGTAATTTTTTTTACATGAAAAAACTCTAAAGAGTTCATAAAAATAGTGAGAAAATTGACACTTATTAGTGTAAGTGTGAGCTATATATTATATTATTTATAATTTAATTTTAATTCTCTTAAAATGATTTTTCAACTCCACCCTTACTCTCATTTATCACAATATGTAAAAGCTGATGAAAATGGGGTTAGGGTTGTTTTTCATTTTCTCCTAAATGAGGTTGATTTCCTTACTTAACAATACATGAAGTGGTACAATGTGTTAGTGGTTAAAATTATTAAATTAAATTTTTTTAAATTGAATTATATAGAATTTGAGTATCATAATATAAATATGAGCGACTTATGAGTTTAATTTAATTTTTTTATTTTAGTTTGTTGATACAAGGATAAGTAGGTGGTAGAGATGGATAGTTCACCTTGTCTATAATAAGGCAGAGAGCCACTAGATAAGATGGTTGAGTAGAAAGAGAAAAGGAGACATGATGCAGGAGATAAGTTGGGAAGAGAGGAGGTTTGGGTTGATTGTTCTTGTTCTTAGGCCTTAGGCTTTATATACATGTCCCTTGTTCCAGAGTGCCACATGTCAGGTTGCTATTAACAAGTCAAGGAAAAGTAGCCTAGTGCCATAGACTTAGGTAGAATGACACTATGATATGTCTTGAATCATTTCAGATAAAATACGGTAATTTAGATATAATGTGATAGTTCATGATGTGTCTTAGGTCATATCAAATGAGACACGATAATTGAGATTTGCTTGAGCACTTGACGGCTTGAACTATCATAATGAAATGTAACATAATTAACTGATATTCAAAATATCAAATTGGACTTAAACATAACTAATCAGATAACCATAAAAAGCTGAACTCATTTTTAATTAGAAATGGGGCTACTTACGTGGAACCCAAGGTAGGTTGTAAAGCTTGCTCGTGACACTCTCCATCGATCTTCAACATTTTGCACTTACAAAATGTAATTTTATAATCAAATGAAAAAAGGCCCTTTGGCAGTAATTATTAATAATATTAGAATATTGATAAGGAAGTGTAGATACTTAGTTGCCAAACTCGGAACAAATAGCAATGTTACTTCATTTATTATCTCTTCCAGGAAAATAATAAATTTTCATAAACTTTGTTCTTCTAAGCAACCGTTGTTTGAGAATAGCTATGTCGAGAACAACTATGTTCAGAATAGGATTTTTGTTCAAAATAGTTGTCATGCAATGTAGTTTCTATTTGAGAACAACTCTTGTTGAGTACAACTAAAGTTCAGAAAAGCTATTGCTTAGAATAATGGCGTTTAATGAATAGCTATGTTTAGAACAACCATTGTTTGAAATATATTGTATTTAGAACAATTGTGTTTTTTTGAAAGAGCTATTATTTAGAACAAACTCTACCAAGAAAATCATTACCACAAAACAATTTTTTTTTGGAACAACCTCTACATTGAAAACAACTATGTTGAGAACAATTCATGTTTGAAACAAGTCAAAATAACCATTATTTAGGAACAACTTTCATCCAAGAACAACCATTGTCTTGCATTTCAAGAGATGTTTCATGAAAGGTGTTTCACATGGTACCGCTTCTCCAAAGTAGAAGAAGTGGAAGGGACCTCAGAATATGGCAGGGTTCTTGGGTTATCTTCAAATTTGAGATGTTCCAAGAGCTTGATTTGGTGGATTAGATATGGAGATAGTTAAGAGGTTTTCCTCATAACCTTTTACTGTAACATTGAATGCTTCTTCCCTTTTTTTAGAAATATAGTGAATTCTTATTCATTATTCACCATAATCTACAAAATCCTTTCATAATAAAAAGAACCGTTAATGCCTTTATAACTAAAAAATATCAATTTTTATTCTCATCAGTTGTTAGCTTTGTAACCCTCACCATCACCTACAATATCCTTTCATAATAAAAAGAATCATTAGCGCCTTTGTAACTAAAAAATATCGATTTGTATTCTCATTAGTTGCTAGCTTTGTAACCCCTATTCTTGAAACACTAAAAATAGGAGCTTTTCACAACTGGTGAAAAGATTTTTGATATTTTGGCATTTTGATTCTTAAAACTTTCTCTCAAGATTCTCTAAGTTATTTTCTTTGTTTGGCATTATCATCAGCCAAATTTCCCTTTCTCCACTTATCAATCTCCACGTGTCGCTACGCTCAGTGTTACAAAATCTACTCCAGTCTTCCTCTCCACCTTTTTTTGATATACCTTATTCCCTTGTTTGCAACGCTTGCTCTCTCCATCAAATAATTCTCTACAAAAAACATCTCAAACTGGTTTAAACCATTAAAGATGCTTTTTAAGGAAAACAATAACTCTTTTGAGTTCCATTAAGGGTTTGTTTGTTTTACTGAAAATGATTTCCGAAAAATAATTTCTGAAAAATGACTTACTTCCCTAGAAAAGTTAATATTTTCTGGTGTTTGGATGAATCTATGTAAAATATTTTATGTTATTTGACAGATTTCTTAAAAATATTTCATAAAAGCTGTTTTCAATGAAACAAACGTACATTTGAGATTTTTCTTATTTTTCATTGTTTAATTGAGTTTATTTTATATCTATAAATTTATAGTTTACTTGCATATATTAAAATATTTTATTAAATTCAGGTTCACTACATTATTTTTTAGTTACGTGACTACCAAATGAGTATTTTTATTTAAAATGTGACATCAACAAAATTAGCAAAAATTTTTTTAACAAGGTCAACAATTGGACTTGATTTTCAAATCTAAAAAGTAGAGAGACTAAATTGTAAATTTGTGAAGAGTATATAGACTTATGGCATATTTTAACCTTTATAGTATAAAACATTTATTATTAATATATTTATAATTGTAATAAATATTCATTATTAAAATATTAATATTGAATATTTTCAAAAATATGTGAAGAATATTATGTAAAATTATTATTTTTAAAATTTATTATTAAAATAGAATTGAAATAATAAATAATTTTTAAAATGATAAATTATATTAATTATATTAATAATTTATTATATGACTAAATATAAATAATTAAATATGTATGTTTAATAATATTGAAAAATATAATCATACGAGTTAGATGAGATGGAAAGGGTCTCTCTTATTTTAACCAATAGTTAAAGGTTCGATTCTCACCCTAAGTATGGAGCAACTTTAAAACTTGTGGTCAACATCTACTCTTTAATGGACTCCTACAAAACGTGGAGGATTAGTTATTGGGTTTGCTCCGATAGATATCGGGAATATTTATCTAACTTTAAATTACACAAAATAATGTTATTACCAATAAATGTTGAATGTTGGGTAAGAAAAAAAATTAAATTCATTTTTTTTCCATAATTTGATCAATTAACCTAACATTTAAAAAACAACCCACTAGCCTTGTTGGAAACATTATAAAACCCCTTTCCTTCCCTCCAAGTTCTCCATCCTCAAACACTTCTACTTTTTAACTCTAAAGCAAAGAAAGCAATTGCCACTAGGGTTTTGAGAAAAGCTTAAAATGGCTTCAAAACGATCAGCTTCCATGACCCTCTTTTTGGCACTCATCATTCTCTTCTTTTCCCTAGTCAGTGCTATTTGTCCATCCTGCTCTTCCTCCGGCTCTAACCTCACCTCCACTCCATCTGCACAAGTCAGTTGCCCTATGGATATCCTCAAATTAGGTGTATGTGCTAATGTGCTTGACTTAGTCAATGTCACCGTTGGCTCACCCCAAGTGTCACCATGTTGTTCCCTTCTCGCTGGCCTTGTCGACATCGACGCTGCTACATGCCTTTGCACTGCTATTAGAGCTAACATCTTAGGCATCAACCTTAATATCCCCGTTTCCCTTAGTTTGATTCTCAATGCTTGCTCAAGGAACGTTCCTACTGGCTTCCAATGCTAATTAAGTCATTATTGTTGTCTACCTTCTTTCTCATCTTTCTTATGGTGTTTGTGTTTGATTTTAAAAAGTTATAATTTCTCGTATTTGCATTAAATCAGTGTTTTCATCTGTAGCTTTGTTGTTTTAATTTCCTTGGGGGAGATTGATACAAAATAATAAATCTAATACTTTTCTATCAACTGTTTTCTTTTGAGGGGTTATTGTATCTTTAAAGGACATTAAAAGACTTGTATTATTCAACTTGTTTTATTTCCTTTCTTCTTGTTTCCTTGTCGATTTATTTAATGCTTTATATAATCGTGGGAGGTGTCTAAGTGTAAAACTTAAAGCAATTTTACATATTTCTATAATTATTTATAGGATTAATTAATGTAGCGACGTAAAAATTTTAGTTTGGATTCGGGTCGCTAAATTGTGGCGATTAAAGTCTTGGAAATTAAAATTTGATTTAAAATAAACCGGGAGTCGCCACCGATCCTTTTTCTAGGTGTGATCGGACACCTATTAGATTTCCCTTTTTTAAACGAGAAAAAAGGCCGAGTTAAGGTCTACGTTAAAAAGCCAGAGAAAAATTAGAGTTCGGGAGTCGGTTACGCGCGAGGAAGGTATTAGCACCCTTGCGACGTCCAAAAATTGGTATCTCATAAACAAGTGTTGTCTTGATTTTCAAAAATATGAGTTCAAAGTAATATTCAATCGTGATCCGATTCAAAACACGAAAACTTTCAATTTTGATTTCCCTTTTGAGAAGGGTATACCGATTAAACACGAACCGACAAATTCCACTCAACATAGCAATGGAACTGTCGACTTGGTATTAAACCGATATATTGCCTTTGATTATCGAAATTAATTTAGAAACAAGAACGTGATTTTTAAAACGTGTAAGACAAAACGAATACGAAATAAATAAACAAATGAAAGGACTAGGTATACATATTTAAGCAAATGACAAACATAACAAAAATATTAAAACAACAACCGTGCATGCAAGATTAAATATGACAATAATATCGAAAACGAAAAACATTGAATATACACATGTAAAAATGACATTACGAATATATATAAAAGTAGGGATGAAAAGATTTACATAATAACATTAATATGTGTACATGATATATATATACATACATATAATAAAGTACATGTATTGATAATAGATATGATAAGAATAAAATAAATGTAATAATATACATATAAAAATATAAAATCTAGTTAAGACTATGGAAAATATATAAAACGACGTATGATTTAAAAAGATAACATTGAAAATATGTATATACACAATGTAGAATCGAATATGTATATATATACATGTAATGCATATAATATACACGTATTTCAAAATAATGTTAAAAGAGTAACCATTAATTATATTGCATGAAACATACATATACATTAGAAATGATAACGACATAGAATGAACTTACTAGTACATTACATGGATATGTTCGTACGTGGGTATGAATAAACGGGACATTAGAAATACTCAATATGTATGGTGTTCAAAATACGCACATAATGTGAAGTTCAAAAAATAATGTGCGTAAAGTAGTTAAAAAATATATGTACATATTTATATGATAATATGTGAAATGTAATATAGCTTGAAAAATATATATGACGTATAAAAATACAATAAAAAATATACACATTGGAAATATATATATATATACATAATATAACACTCAAATATTCATATGATACATACATGTTAAAAGATAATAAAAAACTATTTACAATGCTTCCCCAAATATATACAGTATATATTTAAATGCACATGGTTACATTGAGAACACGTGTTATTTAATATTATGTGAAATAACGATAGAATACAATATTAAAATATTTACATAATACACATATTAAAATAACTAATAATGATATTCCATAAATATATATAGAACACATACGCATATCTGTACATAATACAATATACACCACTACATATATTAAATATAGTAAATATAATAAGAATATAAAGATTATAATTAATAATAATAATTAACGAGAAAATAAGAGACAAATAATTTGAAAATAAAACCGTAATCTAGCAAAAAGACTAAATTGAGCTCAAAATGAATTTTAGGCGAAATTAAATAAAAATAAGCCACGGACCGAATTGCAACGCGCATGAAACATGGGGACTGAAACAACAATATATCCGCTCTATCAAAACGCAGCAGCATTAATAGGATTAGATCACAAATCGGTTTAAATTTTAGGGCCGATTTGTAAATAAATATAAACCTGATTCAAACAACAAAAAATGCGGAAGGACCGATTGCACAAATATCCCATTGAGTTAAAAACAAGCGGATCCTGAGGCGGGTTCGGGTCGAATCGGGTCGGGCCAAGTAAAACGGCGTCGTTTTGTTCATTAAAACCGGGGGTCCAAAACGGTGCGTTTTGACCCCCTATAAAAGTCAAAAAATTTTAAAAAAAATCATTTGAGTTAGGGGAGAAAGAAAAAAAAAAGGAGAGAAAAGGGAGAGAAGGGAGAGGGGAGCCCGGAGCGATTTCCGCCAGGGGGAGAGTCTCGATCCGGTCGTCGAACGTCGTGGTGCCAAACCATGCACGCGGTGGCGGAAAAATAAAATTTTAATTTTTTTTATTTTGTGTTATTTGTTTATTTTATTAGTTTATTAAATTTTTATGTGTATGGGTGATAAAATTAATTTTAAAACGAAATAGAAATGAAAAAGAAATAACCTTTAGTTTTTAACTTCTGATTCTTCGATCTTTGCTATTTTCTTGCTTAGTCTGGTGCTATTCTCGTATATGGATATAGGCAGGATCCAAAGTTCAATATTTCTTTTTCTGTTTTTTCTTATTGCCCGTCTAAAAAACTTACAACGGTTATTATATGGCTTTATAGCCAAATGTTCTAAAGAAGAGTACAAAAAATATTGCTACTGCTCTGTTGCTGCTGTTGTGTTGTTTCTTTTTTTGCAGGAACAAGGTCTGTTGTCATGCGTGCGGGGTGTGGGCGTGGCGTACGAGGACTGTGGAGGTATGGGACTGTGGTAGTGGGGTATGGGGCGTGGCAGACGTCGGTGGTGACAGAGGCAAGTGGGCGCCGAATGCTAGGGGGGCTAGGGTTTGGGATTAGGTATTTTTTGTTTCTGATTTTGTGTAATGGGCTGTTAGTTTAGTGGGCTGGTAGTTTAGGTTATTGGGCTTCGGGTATATGAGTTCAGAGATATTGGGTTCTGGTTGTAAATGGGGTTTGAATTTTGGGTTGGCTGATGTATTAGTAAAAGGGCCCAAAATTGGCCTACAACAGCTGCCCCTCTTTGCTCATTGTCGTGTAACGAGAATGGAGCAAAGACACAAAGAAAGGCCAATTTTGCCCAAAGCCGCCAAGTATTGACTTCTTTGGTGCTCTTCTTGTTCAGGTAGTCTCCTTTCAAATCAAATCGCATCTTGTACCTTTGGTTCAATCCACTGTATCTTCCGACATATGTCTTGCAGCTTCGATCTTCTCTAATGTAACTTCACTTGTATGAGATTTTGGGGCTTCGATCTGCTTCACTTGTAGTTTCAGAAGAATAAGATCTACAGCTTCAAACTGCTCCTTTACTGCTTCAGTTGAGATGAGATTTGTGGTCTTCTCTTCTGTAACTTTAGAGAGGCAAGATCTGATATCCTCGATTAGTTCCACTGCAACTTCAGGGAGTCAAGACTTGCAACTTGGACCCGCTCCATTGCAACTTCAGGGAGGCCACATTTGGTGTTTTCCATCAGCTTCAATCTTTAGTCTTTGCTTGGCGTGTGATCTTGAGTTCAACTCATTTCTCGCAATATGAATTGATTCGTAAAAACTAGACATTTAAAAACAACAATTGAAAATACCTCAGCAGGTGAACTGAGGCTCAACTCATTTCTCGCCATATGGGTTGATTTTTGAAACATAGAAATTAAAAGAAGAAATTAGAAGGCTCAACTCACCTCTCGCAACATGAGTTAATACTTTGAAAAGTAGATTTTGAAAAACGAAAATTAAAGGCTCAACTCACCTTTCGCAATATGAGTTGATCTTTGAAAAATTAAAAAAACAAAAATTGAAAATAGAAATTAAAAAGACTCAACTCATCTCTCGCAATATGAATTGACTTTTGAAAATAGAATTTGAAAATACCTTAGCGTGCCGTAAGGCTCAACTCACCTCTCGCAATATGAGTTGATAAAAAAAACAGGAATTGAAAATAGAAACTAAAAAGACTCAACTCACCTCTCGCAATATGAGTCGATTTTAGATTTAATAGGAATTGAAATTACCTCAGCGTGCTCCGAGGTTCAACTCACTTCTCGCAACATAAATTGAAATTACCTCAACATGTCTTGAGGCTCAACTCACCTCTCGCAATATGAGTTGATTTTTGAAACATAAATTCAAATTACCTCAACGTGTCTTGAGGCTCAACTCACCTCTCGCAATATGAGCTGATTTTCTTGGAAAACATGAATTAAAAAGCAGAAATTGAAAATACCTCAGCGTGCCCTGATGACAGAAGTTGAAAATCAAAAATATCAAAACCTGTCATTTGGTAGAACTCAAATGTCTTTTCATTTGATTCAATGCGACTCTCGTTCCAGATTTCTTGCTTTGCTAGAGTACCTGTATATGCCATGCACGATGTTATCATGATATGCACATGTTTGTCTTAAATGCTTTTATGCCTACATGATTATGCAGTGTTCCTTAAGCATGTTTGTCGTATATCCTTTTCGTCACGATTCTTGTGATTACTTCGGCTCTTGACTTTCTCTTTACGCCATGTACCCGTCTTCAAGCTTCACAAGTAATCGACGTTTCTCAGATAACGCTCTTTTGCCCATTGTTGAACTTTGTTATTGCTTTGAGGCTCTTTATCAAATTTTCATCTAGGTAATGCTTATCATTTCTTTTGTTTAGAGTATGTCATTTCACTATTTATCATTAAATGAACACATAATGAGATGCATGAAAATGGTCAGGTGGGGACAAAAAGGATATCTCATACTCCTTTATTTCAAATGTGGCAAACAAAGAAAGTTAACCAATGATAGTACAATTGTGCCAAGAAGAGGTCGTATTCAACGGATACAAATGCTTTAGATATTCGACACATGAACTCTTCACGTTCTTCAATCAAGAATCTTTTAGAGTCTGGCTCCTTGCGTAGAAGATTTCGAGCTTTCAAAGATGCTTCAAATACTGTAGTCTCACTGTTTGTCGTACAGTTTAAAACACCTTGCCTTGTAAGCCAAACATTGGCTTCATTAGAACGCCCTCTTGGGTTTTCATCCTAATCTTTTATGTTTAACCAAAGCGCCCTTTTCGGGTTTTCGCTCTGATCCCCCCTTTTTTTTTTTTTTAGATGCCCTTTTCGGGTTTTCATCTCAAGCATAATATTTCTTCACTGCATCTGAGTTTACTGGATTCGGTAGCTCCTTCCCATCCATCTCAGTAAGGATCAAAGCTCCGCCTGAGAATGCCTTTTTTACAATGTATGGTCCCTCCCAATTTGGTGCCCATTTTCCTCGCAGGTCTTTTTGTATTGGGAGAATCTTTCTCAGCACGAGTTCTCCTTCATGGAATTCTCTTGGTCGCACCTTCTTGTTATGGGCTGCGATCATTCTCTTTTGGTACATTTGCCCGTGACAAATTGCCCTTAGACGTTTTTCTTCAATGAGGTTCAACTGATCATATCAAGCTCGAACCCATTCCGCTTCTTCTAACTTTGATTCCATCAATACTCGCAGAGAGGGGATCTCGACCTCGATAGGTAGCACAGCTTCCATTCCATAGACTAGAGAGAAAGGAGTTGCTCCCGTAGATGTTCGTACAGATGTGCGATATGCAAACAAAGCAAATGGAAGTTTCTCGTGCCAATCTTTATATGTCTCAGTCATTTTCCCAATGATCCTCTTAATGTTCTTGTTAGCTGCTTCAACAGCCCCGTTCATCTTTGGGCGATAGGGCGAGGAATTATGATGCTTTATTTGGAACTGCTCGCACACTTCTTTCATCATTTTATTGTTCAGATTCGTGGCATTATCTGAAATGATTCTTTCAGGCAAACCATACCGGCAAATGATTTCCTTTTTCAAAAACTTGCAAACTGCAGTCCTCGTCACATTGGCAAATGAAGCAGCTTCTATCCATTTTGTGAAGTAATCGATAACCACAAAAATGAATCGATGTCCATTGGATGCTTTTGGAGAAATTGGCCCTATAACATCCATGCCCCACATAGAAAAAGGCCAAGGAGAAGTCATGACGTGAAGGGGCGAAGGGGCTACATGAATTTTGTCGCCATAGATTTGACATTTGTGACATTTTCTGGCAAAACTAATACAGTCGCTTTCCATCGTCAACCAGTAGTAATCGAATCTCATAATCTTTCTGGCCATACTGAAGCCGTTGGCATGTGTCCCACAGATTCCTTCATGGACATCTTCAAGTATCTTTCTGGCTTCGACATTATCCACGCATCTCAAGAGTATTTGATCTTTTCCCCTTTTATATAGGATATCCCCATCAAGAACGAATCCTGCTGCCATTCTTCTGATCGTTCTTTTGTCGTTCTCATGTGCTTGTTCGGGATAGCTTTGATTCTTGATATATTTTAAGATATCATAGAACCATGGTTGTCCGTCTGCCTCTTTCTCAATGCTACAACAGTGTGCAGGGACCTCGTATATGCTCATTTTGAGGGGCATTATTTCTGCTTCTTTACTTGCTTTGAACATTGAAGCCAGAGTGGCCAAGGCATCCGCCAGTTGGTTCTCTTCTCGTGGGAAGTAATGAAAAGTTATTTCTTTGAATTCCTTGATTAATCCAGCCACTAAATTGCTGTACTTAATCAATTTTGAGTCCCTCACTTCCCATTCTCCACGGATTTGGTAAATCACTAGGGCTGAGTCTCCGTATACCTCCAAGATCTCGATGTTTCGCTCGATAGCTGCATGAAGCCCCATGATACAGGTCTCATATTCTGCGATATTATTGGTACAGAAGAAGTTCAGTCTTGCGGTGAACGGATAATGATTCCCGTCTGGTGATACCAGGATTACTCCGATTCCATGCCCTAACGCATTCGACGCACCATCAAAGCACATCTTCCATGACCTCTCTTTTGATGACTCGGATTCTATTTCTGAGATGCCCATTAAGTCTTCGTCTAGGAAATCAAATCTTAAAGGCTCATATTCTTCTGTTGTTCGAGTTGCTAGAAAATCAGCTATTGCGCTACCTTTTATCGACTTCTGACTTACATAAGCAATGTCATATTCTGAGAGGAGAATCTGCCATCGCGCCATTCTTCCTGATAGTGCCGGCGATTCCATCATGTATTTTATCGGGTCCAACTTTGAAATCAACCATATCGTATGGTACAACATGTATTGTCTAAGTCTCCGAGCTACCCAAACCGTATGCAACAATATTTCTCAATGGATGAATACTTTGCCTCATAATGAGTGAACTTTTTCTTGAGGTAGTAGATCGCTTTTCTTTCTTTCGACTCGTCGTGTTGCCCCAAGATGCAACCCATTGAACTTTCGAACACAGTCAAATACAATATCAAAGGTCTTCCGGGGTTGGCGGTACTAGCACTGGAGGACTAGACAAATATTGTTTTATCTTATCAAAGGCCACCTGGCATTCCTCGTTCCATTCTCCCGGGTTATGTTTTCGAAGAAGCCGAAAGATTGGGTCGCATTGGTTGGTAAGTTGAGCGATAAATCGGGCAATGTAGTTTAATCTCCTTAAAAATCCTCTAACTTCCTTTTGCGTCTTGCGGAGGTGGTAATTCTTGGATGGCTTTTATTTTATCTGGATCAACCTCAATACCTCTTTTACTGACAATGAAGCCTAGCAACTTTCCCGAGGTAGCCCCGAATGTACATTTGGCTGGATTAAGCTTTAGCTGAAACTTTCTTAGCCTCTCGAACAACTTCTTGAGGTTCACCACATGCTCTTCTTCCCCTCGGGATTTAGCAATCATGTCGTCGACGTAGACCTCTATTTCTTTGTGCATCATGTCATGGAATAACGTTACCATAGCCCTCTGATATGTTGCCCCAGCATTCTTTAACCCGAATGGCATCACCTTGTAGCAGAACGTTCCCCACATTGTTATGAAGGTAGTTTTCTCCATATCCTCAGGGGCCATTTTGATCTGATTATACCCCGAGAATCCGTCCATGAAAGAAAACAATGAATGTTTTGCTGTGTTGTCCACCAACGTGTCAATATGTGGCAAGGGAAAATTATCTTTGGGCTTGCTCGATTCAGGTCACGGTAATCCACGCACATTCGTACTTTTCCATCTTTCTTTGGTACGGGACTATGTTAGCCACCCATTCGGATATTTGGAAGATTGTAGGAAGCCGCCGTCAAACCGCTTTTGACTTCCTCTTTATCTTCAACAATTTCGGTCTCATCCGTCTTAATTTTTCTTTGGATGGGCTTGCATTCTAGCTTTAATGGGAGCTTATGGACCACTAAATCTTCATCTAGCCTCGCATGTCCTGGTATGACCATGCGAAAACATCTTTGTATTCATGAGTAAAGTGATCAAACTATGCCCGGTACTCTCTCAAATAGAAGTCCCAATCTTCACTTCTTGTTTCTCTCTTGATTGCCCAAATTCTTCGTTTCCACAGATTCTTCATGAGGCGAATCTGTTTATCCTCTTGCTCCACCATTCTTAACAATTCAGAGACGAGACATAATCTTGACATTTTCTTGACTTCAAATTCTCCTAAGCAAACAACCTTCTCAAAATCGATTTCAAGATTCGTAACGGGCTTATTCATGTCGTCAATATCTGAGCACCTGAAAGTTGAAATGGAAAAGGAAGCTATAGGGGGACATCCAAGTATTGGAAACAACAAACAAAATGTTATGTCATGGTAATGAGGCAAATGTAAAGATAGGCTATGAAATGAGAAAATGATCATGAAATTAGTGATAACGCGAAAAATCGTGACAAAATGCATCTTCATCGATATTCATTTAAATGATAAAGAGCGAATGAAAGCTCTTACAAAAGAATTCTATTATATCTAAGGACACAATAGAAGGTTAATGTTTAGCATTACTCAAGACTTATAAACTACAAGAAGCTCCTCAAGAGTCCAATTGTTCAACATAAAACCGGGAGGGCAAAGGCGTATCCTCGAGACATCTTTACTTGCTCCAACTTCTTTGTCGATGACACTTATAACGACATTCGAAAACCCCTTTAATTAACCCCACATGTTTCGTAGATCATCTTGTCCGTGGTACAACATTCCCGAGATGTAAATGTTTTTGACAAATGAGGGTACTCTATCGGTTCCCATTCGGTTCTCGGCCTAAAGTTCTTGCAATTCTTCTCTCTTGATCCTTCTTCCACTGTCTTCTTCTTTGACGCATGTCATTTGGAACCCCAAACCGTATCGGGCCTTGTGGTACATCGGCTTTAAAGCCCTAACTATTCCTTGTAGATGTCTCCCTAAACCTCTTCTCGCACGAGCTCCTCTTCCTACAAATCAACTTGACACCCATTCGGTATTTTTCGACGCTTTGGCATCGAATTTTGTTTCCTTCAGCGATGAAAGTGGCATTGACGAATTCAAGGATCGAAAGAAACATTCCACTGCGTCCTTGCTTACTTCCAGGTATGGCGCATCAGCAGAGATAGATGCGACAATGTCTTCTTCACCCTCGACTGTGACCAACCAGCCATCCATGATAAATTTCAACTTTTGATGGAGGGATGATGGAACTGCTCTAGCAGAATGGATCCAAGGTCTTCCCAAAAGGCAGTTATAAGAGGGTGTAATGTCCATGACTTGGAACTCGACCTCATAGATGTAAGGGCCCACTTCCAAAGGGATTTCGATCTTTCCCATGACTTCGCGCCTCGTCCCGTCGAATGCTCTTACCATGGAATGACAGGGCCTTAAGTAGGACAAATCCATCGGTATTCGGGAAAGCGTGGCCAATGGCATAACATTTAATGCTGACCCATTATCGATGAGTACGTTCGGTATTATGTAGCCCTTACAGCGAGTCGTGATATGCAGCGCTTTCACCGAGCCTCTACCATTTGGCGGTATCTCGTCATCACTAAAAGAGATGAAATTGTCCGCATTCAGATTGTTTACCCATCTATCAAGCTTTTCGACAGATATGTTGTTGGCCACATAAGCTTGATTTAACACCTTCAATAAAGCATTCGATGTGGCTCAATTTAACAAGAGAGATAGAATCGAGATTCGTCTTTGTTGCTTGCTAAATTGTTCCACCACACTATACTCGCTGTGCTTAATAAATTTCAAGAATTCTTGAGCTTCTTCCTTATTCACAGGCTTTTTAGTTTCTTGCACGGGTGGAATTTCTTGCTCGACCTCGACTTCGTGCATCACCGCTTTCCTTTTTGTTTCAAGTCGCTACTTTTCTTTATCGGTTCAACTTCTTTAGAATAGCACCGTCCCATGCGGGTAAAATGACCTACTTTCCCAATGTCTTGATTGTGGCTTCAAGCTTTTCACCTTCGTGTAACGATGTTGACATCGTACTTCCACAGATCTTGTTTTATTGTCTTTATAGGGAAAGGAGATGGTACTTCAATTATCATTTTGGTTTCACCGGCTCCTTCTTCGCGTCATAATAGATTATTAACGGTTGGTCGGTATTATATGGGAAACCCGATGATTGATTGTCGAGGCACATATTTCTCCTTTGTCGGCCTCTTTGGCTTTACAAAAATCCCAATCTCCTTATTGTCCATCATACTTTGCGATAAACTTCAATTCCTTACAGGACTGAATGTTATGCTCCCCAATACCATGGAGCTTGCAAAAACTGTGACCTTTTGCATCTTCTCCTTTGGATACTCCGTTAAAACGACAGAGCAACCCTTTCTCACTTAGTATCTCCCAGATTCTCTGCAGAGGTGTTCGTACTTCAGAAACCCATCTTCTATTTTATTGTTTATCCTCCTCTCCTACTGCGCTCACATTCCCTTCGGTGTGGTTTGGGAATGGATTCTCGGTCTTACTGCCAGTACCATTGAATCGCAAAATGCCCGCATCGATGAGCCCTTGAACTCTCCTTTTGAAAGCAAGACAATTCTCGAGAATGCCCTGGTTCCCGCATGGTATGCGCAACTAGCATTTGGATCGTACCATTTTGGGTATGGAGGTTTAAGGGGGCCATGTAATGGGGAGATATCAATTGTTTCTCCGAAGTTTTGGGTATAGTTCCCCATATGATCTGAGAATAGGGGTGAATTGTCATCTCTCGTGATTAGGCCTTGTTGGTCTTGGTTCATTTCTGGGTTGGCTTTGAGTGGGCAGAGTGTTTTGTGGAAATGTGGTGACGGGCCTTTGGTTATTCATGCGTATACAGGGTAGGACGGATGTGATGCTTGGTAGTAAGATGTTTGAGGAGGGTAATGGAAATTCGGGGGTGGATAATTTCGAGGTCGGGGTTGGTTAGAATACAAATTGGGAACGTAATAACTCCCAGTTCCCACCATGTGGGCTTCTGGCTCTTTCTTACTTACGGGTGCTGCTTTTCTTGAGCCTTCTGATCCTTCCATTCTGCCGCTCTTGACGGCATTCTCTATGAGTTCACCAGATATTACGATATCCGAAAAATCCTTCGTAGCACTTCCCACCAACTTGTCATAGAACGGTGCTTTCGAGTATTGATGAAAAGGATCGTTATCTCGGTCTTAGTCGATGGAGGCTCCACTTGGGCGAGATATCTCTCCATCTTTGCGCATATTGTCTAAAGAATTCTGCTGGTTTCTTCTCCATCATTTGCAAGGTCATACGGTTCGCACCATCTCCGATACATGCTTGTCTCGATCGCAAAATCTCGACGCCAAGTCTTTCCAGGATCGAATCTTTTCTCTACTAAGTTGATTGTACCACCGGAGAGCTGACCCTGTTAGACTATCTTGGAAGCAATGTATGAGTAGTTTATCCTCGTTCACATAACCAGTCATTTTTCGACAAAACATGACCAAATGCGCCTTTGGACATCTTGTCCCATCATACTTCTCAAAATCAGGTACTTTAAACTTTGGGGGCAAAATCGGATCGGTACTAGATCGAGTTCTTTGGCACCTAGTGCGGAGAAGACTTGATGCCTTCTATCGCTTTGAGTCTTTCCTCTAGACTCCTATATTTTGCGTCATGGTTATCCGATTTCAACTTGGCTACCTCTGTGGGTCATCCAAATCGGAACTAGTGGATCGGCAGGACTATCCCCAGGCTTGACGCGAATATTCCTTGCCCCAAATTAGTGGGTGGAGCGGTGGCATAGGTCGATGTTCCAAGCCGTGGGTTCCCTTGAGTGCACCCTCTTTGTGTTGTATATGCGAATGGTGGAGTGAATCACGGGGATAGAGTGGATCCCGATCGTGGTGAATTCTTGATCGAGATTCTTCAATGTCGTGGCTCGCATGGGTCCTTTCCTTTAACTAGAGTGACATCATCTCCATCATTTTGGCCATTTGATCTCTTTGCTCGAGTGATTCCTCTCGAGATCTCATCATTAGGTCTCTCGTCTCTTGTTGTGATTTGGCCGTTGCTCTTGTAATTCTTTTGAGTCCTTTCCATCCTTTCAATTCTCTCATTGAATTCACTTCCATCACTCTAGCTTGTCGGCGCGTTTTATCTTGATGACGTGGTTCCATCTTGTGGTATTACAAGCTGCGAATTATATATTTTGTCTTCAATGACCGAGTATGGGATATGCAATGTATGGATGAATGCATGAATGAATGTACGAATGTCAAAATGTTAGTATGTTAATTATGCAAGGAATGCAAAAATTGGTGTTAATTTCAAGGTAGCCCCATATTTAGGCATTTCATTGATCAACATAGCCTATTACACAAAGTTTCCATTTTCAACAGTTACACAAATTTCCTAGCCACATTGCCTTGTTTCTTTACTTGCTCTAAAAACTCGATATGTTCGATCTTTGGCTCGGAGGAATTGGTAGCGAGAACTTGCTTCATCGATAATTGAACAATTTGCATAGTCGCTGCGAATTTCATTGATCAAGAAGTCGAGTTGCATTTCTCTTTCTTTGAGAGATCCTTCATACGCGTGAATGTCCCTATCGTCTCGCTTTCACTCTTTTCTTCTAGAGCCTTGAGAGGCTATCTAGTTGTTGTTGATGAGATTGCGATATTTTCTAGATCTCGTGTTTTCCTTTTTAATTCTTGATGTTCAGACCGACTTTTGCCAATTCTGCAGTCGCTATTTCATACTTGGCGTTCTTCCTTCTTAACTCTATCAAAGCACACGCAGCCTTTTCCTCCTCTTTCTTTACTTTTCCTTCCAAAACTCCATTCCTCCCTTGATATTGCTAATTTCTTCCTTCCATTCTGCTTGTCGACTTGCCCAACCCGCTATTCTTTATAGTGTTTCTTAATTTCTTGTTTTCCAAATGAAGGTCCCTTAAGTCGTTTCTCACAATCTTGGCTTCTCTTTGTACCTTTTCGCTCGGATCTTTCAACCTGAATTTCAATCTTGATTGATAGTTTTCTTCTTGAAGGGCACTAAGGTCTCGAGACATCTTGGCCTTTTCTCGCTCAATTCTTGTCTTGCCATTTCTAGCTCGACGGCATTTCCTTGAGAAAGGATTCGGATGGGGTGGTTTGTTGTCGAGATTTGTTGACTATTTACCCGTTGCTTCCTCCATACGTTGTAATCTTGGGTAAGGGTATCAGCATACAAGGCTAATTCCATGAAATGAATTTCCTTCCAAGACTTTGCGGTGTCTCGGACTCTCTTCATATATCCTTCACCCGTAAAAGCGAACTCGAATCGTGCTAATCCTCCGCTATGGGGAGGAATTGTCGCGAAGAAAATTGTCTTTGAACCAATAGCGGAGCATATCCAACTCCTCCCCATAACCCAAGTAAAGGTACCCAATCTTGGCTTCCACATTTGTACAATGAGAATCGAAGGACAGATCCGTGGTGCTCTCCATGTTATATCTTCTGCGCGAAGGTTCTGAAAGACTGATACCCAATGTTGCTCAGTGACTTCCTTCGGCCATTCTTTCTTGAGGAAAGCTTCTAGCGGGGAGAATGTTTTAGAAAACATATGGAATGGAGTGCGCTCTACCTTCCAGAAGTGACTCAAAATCCAAACATTGAGTAACTGCGCGCATCCGATAAATCGTCCCTCCCCTTTTCTTCGACAACTACTCAGGGACCTGAAGGTCTCGGCTAGGATGGTTGGGACAGGGTTGATTCCTTGTTTTAACCTTTCGAAGAAATCAACTACTGCCACTTCGAGATGTCCGAGAACCTTTGGGAAAATAACCAGACCATAAATGGCCAAAGCGAATAGATTTACCCTTTTCAGCATGTCGGGATGGTTCAGAGTCAAATCTCGTAGGGAGGACCATGGAATGCAAATGGTTTCGTTCTTCTTCTTCATCTGTTTTTCAGCCCATGCATCGGTCATGTCATCTGGCCTCACTAACTTTTTCTTGAAGGTCATCGGCTTAGGCTCCTTCACATATATTTTGCCGAATTGTACATTGTCGATGCGGAGTAAAGCAGCATACTCTTCTATGGTCGGAGTCATGTCTTCTTGATTGAAGGTGAAACACTGATAAGCTGGGTCCCAAAACCGAACCATGACTTGAATCAACTGTTTGTCTACACGGATGGTGATCAGGTGAGCTATATCTCCATACCTCTCAGTGAAAATGTCTCTAGTGTCTGAATCCCACTGATTCCAAATTTGAACCAAATCTTCTAGGTTATTTTGGTGAACGTTCACAGTTATTTGTTCGGGCAAATTGGCAGCACACCTTTCCACAAGACTATCCCCCTTGTCCCTCTGAGTTTTTAGAGACCAGTCTCGCACCACGGCATTCTTCTCGGTGATTTGTGTAATTGACTCCTCCATCAGAAACCCGTTTTTTGGCAACCAACCTTTAATCAACACCTTCCTAATATGATGCCTATGATGCATGATAAAAATAAAAACAAACAAACTTGGTTAGTAAACACAACAAATATAATTTGAAAAATAAACTAAACTACCCGATCCAATTATTTTGCATAAATAGTGTAAATGAAAGGCATTTTCCCCGTGTACTTATTTTGGTGACTATTAGCGGACAGAGGTTCGACATGGCTCTAATTGGATAGCTCGTATGGTTCATTATATGTAGTCTCGGTTCTAGACAGGTACTCGAATTGCTCGTACTATCATCTGCTAAGATTAGCACGAAGCCTCGGTCATAACCCATCACAGGCTCACGAGTTCAATTCGAGGGATTACATTTACTTATGCCTATGCGGAGGGACAAGTTAACTCACGAAAGCATAAGCCATATGTAACCCGAAAGTATTCACTAGCCTGTGCGGAGGGACGAGTTAACTCACGAAGGCGTAGCGTTTACTTTCACCTAAACGGACGGAGCCCGGGTAGAGAGCTCATGTTATGCGAAAATACAAGTGCACGGTATGTGGGGAAAAACTTCATAAACCGTTGCGTTTTACTTAAAAACTAAACCGAAATTAAAACCATAAAAATTGAAAGCTAAAAAACAACCAAATAAGTAAACATGATACAAATGCATGAATTTTGAAAATGAGATTTTCGGATCACGACCAAATATTTACTTTGAACAAGGAAATTTGAAAGTTTTGACAAAACGTGTTTAATTCCAGACACGACTCTCAAAAAAGGATCCCCAGTGGAGTCGCCAGCTGTAGCGACGTAAAAATTTTAGTTTGGATTCGGGTCGCTAAATTGTGGTGATTAAAATCTTGAAAATTAAAATTTGATTTAAAATAAACCGGGAGTCGCCACCGATCCTTTTTCTAGGTGTGATCGGACACCTATTAGATTTCCCTTTTTTAAACGAGAAAAAAGGCCGAGTTAAGGTCTACGTTAAAAAGCCAGAGAAAAATTAGAGTTCGGGAGTCGGTTACGCGCGAGGAAGGTATTAGCACCCTTGCGACGTCCAAAAATTGGTATCTCATAAACAAGTGTTGTCTTGATTTTCAAAAATATGAGTTCAAAGTAATATTCAATCGTGATCCGATTCAAAACACGAAAACTTTCAATTTTTGATTTCCCTTTTTGAGAAGGGTATACCGATTAAACACGAACCGACAAATTCCACTCAACATAGCAATGGAACTGTCGACTTGGTATTAAACCGATATATTGCCTTTGATTATTGAAATTAATTTAGAAACAAGAACGTGATTTTTTAAAACGTGTAAGACAAAACGAATACAGAAATAAATAAACAAATGAAAGGACTAGGTATACATATTTAAGCAAATGACAAACATAACAAAAAATATTAAAACAATAACCGTGCATGCAAGATTAAATATGACAATAATATCGAAAACGAAAAAACATTGAATATACACATGTAAAAATGACATTACGAATATATATAAAAGTAGGGATGAAAAGATTTACATAATAACATTAATATGTGTACATGATATATATATACATACATATAATAAAGTACATGTATTGATAATAGATATGATAAGAATAAAATAAATGTAATAATATACATATAAAAATATAAAATCTAGTTAAGACTATGGAAAATATATAAAACGACGTATGATTTAAAAAGATAACATTGAAAATATGTATATACACAATGTAGAATCGAATATGTATATATATACATGTAATGCATATAATATACACGTACTTCAAAATAATGTTAAAAGAGTAACCATTAATTATATTGCATGAAACATACATATACATTAGAAATGATAACGACATAGAATGAACTTACTAGTACATTACATGGATATGTTAAATGCGTGGGTATGAATAAACGGGACATTAGAAATACTCAATATGTATGGTGTTCAAAATACGCACATAATGTGAAGTTCAAAAATAATGTGCGTAAAGTAGTTAAAAATATATGTACATATTTATATGATAATATGTGAAATGTAATATAGCTTGAAAAATATATATGACGATAAAAATACAATAAAAAATATACACATTGGAAATATATATATATATATACATAATATAACACTCAAATATTCATATGATACATACATGTTAAAAAGATAATAAAAAACTATTTACAATGCTTCCCCAAATATATACAGGTATATATTTAAATGCACATGGTTATATTGAGAACACGTGTTATTTAATATTATGTGAAATAACGTATAGAATACAATATTAAAATATTTACATAATACACATATTAAAAATAACTAATAATGATATTCCATAAATATATATAGAACACATACGCATATCTGTACATAATACAATATACACCACTACATATATTAAATATAGTAAATATAATAAGAATATAAAGATTATAATTAATAATAATAATTAACAGAAAATAAGAGACAAATAATTTGAAAATAAAACCGTAATCTAGCAAAAAAGACTAAATTGAGCTCAAAACAGAATTTTAGGGCGAAATTCGAAATAAAAATAAGCCACGGGACCGAATTGCAACGCGCATGAAACATGGGGGGACTGAAACAACAATATATCCGCTCTATCAAAACGCAGCGCATTAATAGGGATTAGATCACAAATCAGTTTAAATTTTAGGGCCGATTTGTAAATAAATATAAACCTGATTCAAACAACAAAAAATGCGGAAGGACCGATTGCACAAATATTCCATTGAGTTAAAAACAAGCGGATCCTGAGGCGGGTTCGGGTCGAATCGGGTCGGGCCAAGTAAAAGCGGCGTCGTTTTGTTCATTAAAGCGGGGTCCAAAGCGGTGCGTTTTGACCCCTATAAAAGTCAAAAAATTTTAAAAAATCATTTGAGTTAGGGAGAAAGAAAAAAAAGGAGAGAAAGGGAGAGAAGGAGAGGGAGCCCGAGCGATTTCCGCCGGGGGAGAGCTCCGATCCGGTCGTCGAACGTCGTTAAGCAAACCACCTGCACGCGTGGCGGAAAAGGTAAAAATTTTAATTTTTTTTATTTTGTGTTATTTGTTTATTTTATTAGTTTATTAAATTTTTATGTGTATGGGTGATAAAATTAATTTTAAAACGAAATAGAAATGAAAAAGAAATAACCTTTAGTTTTTAACTTCGATTCTTGATCTTTGCTATTTTCTTGCTTAGTCTAGTGCTATTCTCGTATATGGATATAGGCAGGATCCAAAGTTCAATATTTCTTTTTTTGTTTTTTCTTATTGCCCGTCTAAAAACTTACAACGGTTATTATATGGCTTTATAGCCAAATGTTCTAAAGAAGAGTACAAAAATATTGCTACTTTCTCTGTTCTCTTTGTTGTGTTGTTTCTTTTTGCGAGAACAAGGTCTGTTGTCATGCGTGCGGGGGTGTGGGCGTGGCGTCGAGGACCTGTGGAGGTATGGGACTGTGGTAGTGGGGTATGGGGCGTGGCGGGCGTCGGTGGTGACAGAGGCAAGTGGGCGCCAATGCTAGGGGGCTAGGGTTTGGGATTAGGTATTTTTTGTTTCTGATTTTGTGTAATGGGCTGTTAGTTTAGTGGGCTGGTAGTTTAGGTTATTGGGCTTCGGGTATATGGGTTCAGAGATATTGGGTTCTGGTTGTAAATGGGGTTTGAATTTTGGGTTGGCTGATGTATTAGTAAAAGGGCCCAAAATTGGCCTACAACAATTAATATTTTAATTATTTAATCGTTGAATTTATCAATATAATTATACTTGTCATGCATGTAAATATGTTGTCGATTTACACAAGTAGGCAGTTTTTTGAATTTGATAAATCGAGAGCTGATGATTGTGCAATTAGACACTCTTTAGGTATTTATTGGAAATATATTCTTGATTGTAAGTAATGTTATTTAGAAAAGTGATTGTAATTTGAATTGGGACTGTAATTATCTATTGTAAGAGGGTAGATTGAATTTAAGATAATAATTGTACTGGGTTAATTGTTAAGTAAAATCATTCTTTGGAAGGATGTTTCGTAAAATAAAATTTATAAATCTGAACAACGTTAACAAATATTTTGTACCGAGCTTTGTCCTTGAAAAATTGTCTTATTTTATATATTTTTTCCAACTTCTGTTCGAACAACTAACAGAATAATAACTTGAAACAATAGAAAATATTAATGACATAATAGAAGAATAAAAAATAATTTATTTTAACGAATTTGAAAAATATTAATAATAAAATGAGATGAATATCAAATTTATACATGTACTTTGATCCAATGTGCAATGTTATACATAATTTTGATTACGTGCGATTTTCTACATGAAAATTTTATTTGATTCAGTTTTTACAAATCACTAACATCATTGAGTTAGAATCATTTTATGTTGATATATTACATACACAAACAACTATCTCAATCCGATACGAATATAAATTATTGTATTCATTTTTTTAAATGTGCACAATTGAATCAAATTCAAAATTTCTTGCATACATATGAATCACAATTCAAATTTCATGTGTAATTACATCAAATCAAAGTTCATGTATCAAATTGTAAATTGGAATAATGTTTATACATAAATTTTACAATTATTGCCATTATGCAAGAACCGAACCACCCTTGCATATATCATTAACATCTTATGCTTCTGTCTGTCGGCATGCTTAGAATTGCTTCATGGTTCTAGTCTTATGTATTTGAATTACTATTTTAATAAAATTAAGATTTTATTTTGAATTAATTTTGTAACACCTCTCACCCGAGTCCGAGACTAGGACTGGGCACGAGGCATTACCTGACTTAAACGCAGGCATACGATCATTTCTTAGTTATAAAAACTAAATCAAATTTAAAACTTTTCGCTCTTAATCTAAAAATTCTCAATATGGGCCTACAAGGCCCAAATCATCCTTGGGAAACTATCCGGGATTAAACCGAACATCTTTAAAGACTTTGAAAAAAAATGTAACTTGAGATAGGGGCACATGCTCATGTGGAAAGATGACACGCCCGTGTGACCATTTTGACCCAGCCGTGCTAAAGGCCCGTGTGGTTCACACGGCCTAAGCACAAGGGGACACCCCCGTGCCCCGAGGCCATGTGAATTAAATTCCAAATTCAAACCTACAAGGGGTTTTCACACGGCTGAGCACACGCCCGTGTCTATAACCCGTCTCCCTCACACGGCCATGACACGCCCGTGTTGCAGCCTGTGTGTAAAAACCTTGACATTCTATTTCTGACGTCAGCAACAAATTAGAGACACACGGCCAAGGCACACACCCTTGGCCAAACGCTGTGTCCTCCACACGGCTGAGACACACAGCCATGTCTCTACCCGTGTGTTTACTACCATGCATACTGACTTGCAAATTCGAGGTGCAGGGGGCACATAGTCAAACAACACGCCCATGGGGCTAATCGTGTGTCACACACGGCCTCGGCACACGCCTGTGTGTCTAGCCGTGTGGACAAAAATAGGCTATCTACCAAGCCTTTTTGCCACCCTTACTTACCTACCTACAAAGCAATACATACCACCAATTCACACGGCAACACAAAGCCAATTCAACCACAACAAGATATCTAATACAACCACATTACACTTTAACAATCTAACAAGAACTTGATTTGTCATGCGATTTACTCCTTTTTCACAATTACGCTCACAACGCTAAAATTAATTCACCAAAATTTTCATACACTCATATAATCATACTATGACGCCAAAATAATAATAAGAATAATTTCTTGACTTCGGATTTGTGGTCCAGAAACTACTGTTCCGACTAAGCCGAAAATCAGACTGTTACAAATTTTATAAATATAAATTTATAAAAAATATTAATATAATATAAAATTGTTTGAGTAAGCTAATGAGTTGAAAATTTTCATTTGATAATATGATTTGTGTAATATGAAAGGAATTATTTCATTTATCTTAGGCTTAGCTGTTATTATATTTGCTTAGTATTTTGTGGATATTGCTTCCTTTTTTCAAAGGTTTGAAAATGGAATGCACAATATTACAACATTTTGTTTGTATTAAGTAATTTTGTCAAACTTTAAGAGGGAACAAAAGAGTGTCGAAACTATTTTTTTTTTAAATTTTATGTTTAAATGAAAAAAACTAGGTATCGACTTTTTGAAAATAAAATATGGAGTCGCCACCTATCCTTTTTTGTTTAGGTGTGATCGGATCACCTAGAAATTTGGTTATTTTAATAAAACATTTTGGTTTACTAAAACAATGATTTTGGTCTACGAAATTTTGAGAAAACAGGTTCGGGAGTCGGTTACGTATGAGGAAGGATTAGCATCCTCATTATGCCCAAAATTGGTACCAAATCGATTAAATACTGTCCTTATGTCTAAGATTTAAAAATGTTTTTGAAATGAGGTTCCTTTTAATAACATTTGAATAACCCGAGTTGGTCGTCAAAATCTTCTTGTTTCAGAGGAATATAGCATCACATCCAGCACGGTAGGACACGATCCTTTATACCCTCGAAAACACGATAGATTTTGACTTCCAAAAGTTTATAAATTGAAAATTACAAAAGGATGCTCAACTATTTAGTCCAACGAAAAACCGAAACCCAGCACAGTAGGGCACGATTCCTCGAATTTCCAAACATTGAACATTGCCTCGCCTTAGAAAACACGAGTGAAATTCAAAAGGGATATTCGATTATTTTGAACAAACGAGAGATTGCAACCCAACACGATAGGGCACTGTTCCCCGAATTGCCAAACATCGAACATTTCCTTCGTTTTAAAGAGTTTTTAGAATGAAATTCTAAAGAGATATTCGATTATTTTGAGCAAACGAGAAATTGTAACCCAGCATGTTAGGGCACGATTCGGCGAATTGCCAAATATCGAACATCGCCTTCGTTTTAAAGAATTTTTAGAAAATATGAATGAAATTTTAAAGGGACATTCGATTATTTTGAGCAAACGAGAAATTGCAACCCAGCACGTTAGGGCACGATTCCGCGAATTGCCAAATATCGAATATTGCCTTCGTTTTAAAGAATTTTTAAATAAATAATTATAAAACTAGCTTAAAACGTATTAATTTGACTCGAAATAAAACGGAATTAATCTTAAAGGTTTGGACCTTATAAAACCAAATTTCATAAATCAAGTGGAAAACAATGATATGGGATAATACACACATAAAATGCAATACCAATTAACAACCTAATAACTAAGCATAGCTGATCTAGAAATGATAATCAAACTCACAAGCATGGGTGACAAACAATTGATAAAACATTGAATGGATGATATACAACAATGATAAATGTGGCACAATATAAATCAATCAACAAATCATATACAAAACAAAATGGGATTTGGAGGTCAATGTGGTAGAGGACAATTTTAAAATAGTGACGAATAAATGAATACATAAATTACACAATATATATATATTGATGAATTTAAAACCATTTGTAAGAACAAACTAAAGATATATACACAATCTCTAAAATATATGTTATAGGATGAATATTTTCAAATTGAATGATATGCAAAGTATTAAAGAATTTTGGTCTAAAATTGACAATTTTAAATTATGTATAAGATAATAATAATAATAATAATAATAATAATAATAATAATAATAATAATGTACCATAAAATATAATTTTTTAAAACATAATGGATTTACAAATCATATATATGTATACATAAATAACTTTTAAATATAATTATTTGTAAAATATAGAAATACATACAAGCTTAAATTAATTTTATTATAAATTATATAATAGATTGAAGAATATGCTTATATATATATATATATATATATATGAAGCAAACTATATGTATAAAATACATAGATTTAATAATATATATAGATCAAATATAGATATTAATAAATATATACATATATAATAATAATTTAAAAGATGTATTACGAGGATTATATAATAAAATACAAGAATAAATTTAAGGAATCATATGTATAAAAATAATATAAGGTTGATAATAGTATATATATATACGAAATAAAACCAACTTTAATACAAAGTATATATATACATATATATATATATATATATATAATAGTGTATACAAAAACATTTACATGAAATATACAAAATGTGAAGATGACATTACTAAAATAGATTTATAATAAGAAAGAAACAATTTCCTAGGTAGTTTAAAATGTGCGAATAAATAATTAAGAATAAAAGGCTATAAAATAAAGAAAACTTAATTGGAATTAAACTAAAACAGCAGGGATAATTTGAAAATAAAACAGTAATAATAAAAGGACCAATATTCAATGCGCGAAAACGTATAAGGACTAAAACTGGCAATATACCAGATCCCAAAATGCTGCGTTTAAGCGCGGATCGAATTGACTTCACTGGTAAAGTACAGGAATAAATTAAAAACAAAGGAAAAAAAGCAAATAGAACTCAATTGCAACACGACGCAGAATAAAAGGACTTAAGGTGTAAATATCCCTCCCAGACCTAACACGCGGGTCTTAACCAGGCATGGCTCGGGTCATCGGGTGAAGGCCACCACACGGCGTCGTATCTAGACCATCAAAATTGGTCAAAATGGCGTCGTTCCCAGTCTTTTATATAGACTAAACTAGCCGAAATCAACATGCACCCATTCTGTTGATTTTTCAAATCCCTAATCCCCTTTTAACCCCATCACTGATCCACCACCAAGAACAGCGACCAGGGGTTTGGAGGCTCTGATGAATCGATTTTCAGCCTGAAAATCCCTTCTTGACTTCGATTTGAACGAAGCAAAAGAGGATTGGCGGCCTATTCGCAAGGTAAGGTTGCTTCTTTATTTCGTTATACTAAAAAAAAACAAAACGAAAGGAAAAAAAAATGAAACAGATTCGAAGAATAGAAATATAAGGTGCTTGAAATCACCTTTCAATATTTTTTGATTGCTCTTCTATTCTCTGTGCATATATGTGTAAAAAAGGAAAACTTTACAATCAAAAATCCAAAGGCTTTATAGCCGAAACCCCCAAAAAACAAATCAAAATAAACATAAAATAAAACACAAATTTTTTGTTCGTATTTGCTGCTGCGTTCGTCCTTTTGCAGGTACGGCGCGTGCTGGCATGCGTTGGCTCTTGGCGTGGGGCGTACGGAGGCACGGACGTGGTCGCTGGAGGGTACGGAGGCTGGGGCTGCTGCGGCGCAAGCAGAAACTGCTAGGGTTCTGCCTGATTTTTTTGTTTTTGGGCTGTGGGATATTTGGGTCTAGGTTTGGGCTTGTAATAAGTTTGGGCTAGGGTATTAGTTTGGGTATTGGGTTAGTGATTGGGTCAAAGTCTGTAAAAGGACATTTAATGGACTGTTATAATATTTATTGGGTTTTTATTATTTTTTGTGACTTATTTTTGTATTTTTGTTTTGTTTTTGTCTTTGTACGGGCCGGGCAAATTTGGCCCACTACAAAGAGTATATAAATATATAAATAAGTTTGGTTATTAGAGTAATTAAGAGTTAGGTGGAGTAATTAGTCTGTTTAGAAGTTGGTCTATTTAGAATTTGTTAGCAACAGTTGTTATTCTTCTCTGTATAAAGCAAGTTATTCACAGTTTGAGAAGTAAGGTTTTCTCTCTATTCTTAAATGATAGATCAGATCTAGTCTCTCTTTTGTTCTATATTCATTGTTGTTTTTGGTAGATTCTTTCATTGGTCTCCTTTTCTTTTAAGTTTTGGTCGACAACAAATGCTTATTATTCTATTTATTTCACCTTTTGAATTTATTCATTTATTATGTACCATATTTAAATTCAGCGGGAACGATAAAATATAATTAGTCTCAACAATAAATGTTGAGTACAGTGGTAAGGTATATTACAATTTTAAAGAAAAATATAAACTCAAATTTTAAATGCAACATTGTTAAAAAAAACCACAAACCTCATATATGAACTATAAAATTGACATGATGAATTTGGTGTCACCTTTTTGTCCTTATATTTTTGTTCTTTCTAATATGGTGATAATCTATTAGTTTAATCAGAATACTTTTATCTATGAACTAACCAATTTACTTTGTCTATATAATTTTATAAGCCTAAATTTTTTTTAACAAATATTTTAGATTCATTGGAATTATTCCTTTTGTTTAAGCAATCCTCATTGGATGGAATCACATTTGCCAAAAGGAAATGAACTTAAAAGATTGTGTTTAAAATTATAATAAAATTAAATTTCAATCGTCACTATTTATAATTTAATTTTAATTCCCTAAAATGACTTTTTTTGCTCTGCCCTTGCTCCCATTTATCAAAATATATCAAAGCTGGCGAAAATTGGATCGAGGTTACTTTTCATTCTCTCCTAAACGAAGTTGATTTTCTTACTTAACAATGCAGTGGAACAATGTCTTAGTGGATAAAAATTATTAAATTAAAATTGAGTATTATAATATGAGTTTAATTCATTAATTCTTTTATTTAATATGTTGGTATCAGGATAAGTAGGTTGCAGATATAGGTGATCCATCTTGTTTAGAACAAATGGATGAGTTATTGAATAGAGTGGTCGGAGTAGAAAGAGAAAAGGAGATGATGCTGGAGATAAATTGGGAAGAGAGGAGTTTTAGGTTATTTGACCTCGTCCTTACGCCCCAGGCCTTATACATTTGTTGTCCCCTGTCTTTAGGTTCTACATATCGGGTTGTTATTGACGAGTCAAGGACAAGTGATCTAATAGAAGTTTTGATAAATATCACTTATAATGTGTCTTAAGTCATATCACATAAGACACGATAATTAACTCTTAGTGTGACAATTAATAAATATGTTTGTTACTCATAACTAATTAATATTTAAAATATCGGTTTGGATTTAAACATAACTAATCAGATAAGCATAAAACCTAAGCTTATTTTTAATTAGAAATAGGGGTAATTGCGTGGAATCCACGGTAGGTTCTAAAGCTCGCCCGTGACACTTCCAGTCGAATCCAGCTACAAAACTTCCATTGACAACGTGCCAATATCTCCAACACTTTGCACCTACAATACGCCATTTCTGAACCGAAAGAAAAAAAAAGGTTGGTTGGCTGTAATTATTTATAATCCCATTATATTATTGCATATTAATAAGGGAGCATCTCAAACTGATCTGTGTTTCCATTAAATCCTGTTTTCTCATAAGCTTCAGATTCCATACCTTATTTTACAACGAAATTGCAGTACCATCGAAGATGCTTTTTAAGGAAAACAAAAACCCTTTTTGAGTTCCATTAAATGAGCTAAAGTAGAAACCATTGTTTAATGTCGGTTTTGGATCCATTAGCTCTTTATAGTAAGTTTTTTTAGTGCAATTAAGTTGAACATTGGGAACTTTGAATAAATTACGAGTTTAATGTGAATGAAGTTCAGTAAATCTGTTTAGAGGGTACTAATGGCTGAAGAAGAACATGAAAGGTTTGACAAAGAGAGAGTACGTATTAATCTGTAATCCATTTTGTCTCTACTTAGCGGTTTGTAAGTTGTCACTGTTATCCTTATATTTTGGAAGAACATGGAATATTATGGAGATATTCATTTAAACTTGAAGTAAACAAAATGATAATATTATTAACTACAGTTGTTTAGAAGTCTTAATAAGAGAAACTGATATCATTAACAATAAGTATTGGGTGTTGTTGTAAGATACATTGTATTTCTAAAAACAAAATATGAATTTAAATTTTGATAACAATATTATTGGGGAAGACAATTACATTGAAATTTAAATGTAAAATTGTCTCATTTCTGTATTTTTTTTATTATACTTTTTCTCTTAATAGTTATTCATCAAGTCTTTTACACTTAATTATATGTACGGAGTTTATTCATGATTCATTAGATTCATATATAAAAAATAAATTGAAATTGAAATATAATTAATTATCATAAAAGGAGCAAACTTAATATTATTTGATGCTTTTGAATTGTTACTTAAATGAAATACCGTTGCAAATAATGTAATTTAGTGAATGATAAATTCACATATTGATCCTATAGGAGCATTCTAACATGGCACTGTGCTAATTTCCACCTCACAGATCATAAACAACCAAACTTCACCAGCCAGATTTCAAATTGATTTTAATCTACAATTTGATCAATTAGCCTAACATTAAAAAATAACCCACTAGCCTTGCTGGAAGCACTATAAAACCCCCCCTTCCTTCACTACAAGTTCCTCATCCTCAAACGTTTCTACCTTAACTCTAAAGCCAAGAAAGCAAGCCATTAAGGTTTTGAGAAAAGATCAAAATGGATTCAAAAAGATCAGCTTCCATAGCCCTCCTTTTAGCCCTCAACATTCTCTTCTTTTCCCTAGTCAGTGCTAATTGTGGATCTTGTTCTTCTTCTGGCTCTAATCCAAGGCCAACTCCCACCCCTACTCCATCTGCACGAGGTAGGTGCCCTAGGGATGCCCTCAAATTAGGTGTATGTGCCAATGTGCTTAACTTAGTCAATGTCACCGTTGGTTCACCCCCGGTGATGCCATGTTGTTCCCTTCTCAACGGTCTTGTGGACCTCGAAGCCGCTGCTTGCCTTTGCACCGCTATCAGAGCTAACATCTTAGGCATCAACCTTAACATCCCAGTTTCCCTTAGCTTGCTTCTCAACGTTTGCTCAAGGAATGTTCCTACTGGTTTCCAATGCTAAGTCATCATTGTTCCTACATTCTTTCTCATCTTTCTTATCGTGTTCGTGTTTGTGTTTGTGTTTGGTTTTTAAAGTTATGATTCAGTATTTACGGTACATCAATATTATCATTAGATACTTTGTTGTTTAAATTTTCTTATGGAAATTGATATAAAATAAGTCTAATACTTTTTTAAGTGCTTTTCTACGAGGGTTTATTGTATTTCCAATGGATATGAAAAAACTTACATTATTTAACTTGTTTTATTTCTTCTTCTTTTTTCTTGAAAAATATAGCAAACCGAGAAAAATGTTTGATAAAAGCAACCTCTTTTAAGCACAACAAGATTACAACACTCAACCTAAGACAAATACCCTCCACTCAAACACTACTAAAAGATAGCAAAATTCATCACCAGGCCATAAAAAACGAAGGTCTTGATATACTTACTTTTGTCAGAGCATTAGTCATACCATTACCTTACCGGTGAATAACTACGAATTGAAATCAATTCAGCTGGTTAATGTTGTAGTTGATATCACTAAATAGATTTCGTAATGACCACAATTTATAATTCCTATTCATCAGCGACTCCAAAGCAACACACAAACTAATTTCAATAATTAATGAGATTTTCACCTGCCGTCTCAACCCAATATATAGTTCCACGACTGTTTTAATGACTATTATCTCAATTGTTTCTGATCACTTGGCCACAATCGGTTCTGAGAACAAAGCACAAGCCACTCCTTTATCATCACTCAAGACCCCACCATAACCCGCTTCGTCTTCCAAAGCTACAACTGCCACATTAAACTTTATCCACCCGAGAGGAGGTGGTTCCCAATGGAAAGCAATCTTGTTTGCCATGTTGCTTGAGACACTACATTTTGTAGGCCAACATGACTAATATCCCTCCAAAAATTGAAAATCCTCATGCACTATCCTTATCCACATCAAATATTTCATTTTAGAATGGTACAACATTGTATCAAAAGTTGTTGATGTTCTGCCGAAAACTCTATTTATCTCAATTTATTTAATGTTATATATATTATTTTATTATAGATATGGTTAGGATCAACTCGATTAAGCAACGAACAAGAAAAATAGCGAAATAAATTAAGAAATTGAACACACAAATTTAACGTGAAAAAATCCCTCCAAAGAGGATAAAAAACCACGGGCAAAGGTAATTTTACTATAATGACAAAATAACGAAGAATATAAAAGATGGAGATAAAGACTAAACCTCGAAAACAAAGAACCCTCAAAACTTAAACACAGTGTTTGATTGAAACAAGTGAACAGAGTTTAACTGAAAGATTATTTTTCAAATTTGACTAAAAATAGGAATCATATTTAACAGATATTATAGCTAATATTTAACTTAATAAATACATACAATATGAGTTGAAACTCATTAGGAAGCACAGTTTTTGAGTCCGTGAGTGAGACTTTGTTGAGGATGATGTAAGAAATCTAAAATGGGAAACTAAAAAAAAGACATTAGAAAAATCTCATTTGACTGCAAAAAAGGCAAAGATTCCCTGGACTTGCTTTACATTTTGATTTCAACCACAATATCCTCATAATTCAACACATTAGTGATGGTTATCCCCAAACCTGTGGTCAAAGCTGTCATTTTTTTTTCTCTTTTAATTTAAAAATTATAATGATACGTGGACTATGTTTCATGGTAATATTATAGACCAGTTTGTGACAATTAAATTATTTATATTTTTGTTGGTATTATAATTTAAGTAATTATTTTATAAAGTATATTTAGGCAATAAATGTAGGTAATTTCGTATGTAAAGGAAGCTAGATATGATCAAGCTTAATGTTATTTATTGGATAATACTCTTGAAGAGAAAAGAAGAATTTAAAGATGTGTGAACTCTATCCTTATCTTTCAAGAATTCAAACTAATCAAATTGTTTGGAGAAATTTAATGGATAATATTGTTTGAAATGATTGGTGATTAAAGTTTGAAGGCTTGTTATTTGATTTTTGAAAATATGTCATTGATTTGGCACAGAGTTATTATGTATTTTGATACTCTTTGTTTAGGTATTTGTTGGAGAGATATTATTGATTGTAGGTGAGATTTTTAGAAGAGTAATTGTAACAATTTTTGTTTGATTTTGAGACTATAATCATCTACTGTAAAAAGGTAGATTAGCCTTAAGACAATAATGGTATCGGGTTAATTATTGAGTAAAATCATTTTCTAAGAGAGGCTTCGTAAAGTTGAATTTATGAATTTTAATAGTGTTAACAAATATTTTGTATTGAACTTTTTTTCTTGCAGAATTGTCTTCTTTTTTCTTTTCTTTTTTTATTCTAACTTTTGTTTAAACATGATAATTTTAATAGTGAAAGCTACCAAATCCAAACTTCTTAGATTGTGTAATTTATTAATAACATAACAGAAAAATAACAAAATAATTTTGATTTGATCCAATGTGCAATGTTATACAATACATAAACTTTAATTTTATATGATTTTATACATAAAATTTTGATTTGATTTAATTTTCACAAATCACTAACAATATTATTAAGTTAGCACCATTTTATATTGACATATTACATATACAAACAAATATTTTAATATGATACAAAAATAAATGTATATATTTATTTTTTAATATATATAATTGAATAAAAACAAAATCTTTTGTATAAATAGATATCACAATTTATATTTTATATGTATAATTACATTAAATTAAAATTTATATATAAATTTGATATTTATGCTGAATTTTGAACCATTCATAATGAATATCTAATATTAATAAAAGTGAGTTGCGATTATGCTTCTGTCCCAGTTACTATTTTAATAAAAGTAATATTTTTTATTTTGAATTATTATATTTATTAAAAAAACTTATAAAAATAATTTTTCACGGGATGGCAAAATACTGAACAAAGTAAGCAGACCTGATGCAGCCGATGATTAAAGTCAGACCTTTCTGTGACATTCTTTTGTCGGCAAATATTTTTGTGTAATTATAATATAATTTATTCATATTAATTTATTCTAAAGCTCCTTCTAATGAGTTGAAAAATTGATTTGATAATCTGATCTGTGTAATATAAAAGGAATTGTTTCATTATCGCTGTTATATTTGCTTCGGATTTTCTGGATATTGCTTTCCTTTTTTCCAAAGGTTTGAAATTGGAAAACTCAATATTACAATATTTTTTTTGTATTATGGAATTTTGTCAAACTTCAAGAGAGAAAAAAAAGAATATATAAATCAATTTGGTCTTCTTTTAATTAACCTTTTGCTCTAGAAAAATTTCTTATTATATTATTTATTTATTTTATATTTTTGCAGAGAAGTTTGGGTGATTTTCAATGGATTCATACTATATATAATGAAAGAGTTTTTGTTTGAGAAAATGCTAATTTTGAAGGAATTTTTTATTGTTTCAAACATTTATCTTTTAAATGTATAATTATTTATTTATTTTGTAAATTGATAAATTTCACCTTTTTGTTCTTCCTAATGTGGTAATAATCTGCTCCGTTAATAAATATTTTAGAGTTATTGGAATTTACAGGAGTACACATATTCATAATCTTTTGTTTGAATGCGAAGATATTTGTATTCTCCATAGAAACTACAGTAAGAAATTATAGCTTTTGTTTAAGCAATCAATTTCAACGATCTAGCTTCCTCATATGGTGGAATCACATTTGTCAAATGCTAAAGATTGTAGCACGCATTCAAGGGCCGTCGCCCAAAAAATGATAAAACTTGTATTTAAGCCTCTTCACAAATCACTTGCGAGTTTAATTTAAATTTTATTGATATACGAGATGAGTGATTCACTTTATTTAGGATAAAACGAAAAATTATCAGATAAGATAATTGAGGTAAAAAGAAAAGAAAAGGAAATAATAATATTGGAGATAATTGAGAAGAGAAAAGATTCAAGTTATTTGGTCTCGTTCTAAGGCCCCAGGCCTTATATTAATACAGGTCATTTATTAATAGTTGAAATTTACTTATAAACTTAATCGTTTGAACTATAGAAAAGAAAAATAATTAGTTAATATTTAAAATATCAATTTGGATATAAACATAAGCATTCATTTTAAGTTAGAAATAGGGCTAATTGCGTGGAATCCACGGTAGGCTCTAAAGTTCACCCGTGACATACCAGTCGAATCCAGCTATAACAACTTCCATTGGCAACATGCCAATATCTCCAACACTTTGCATCCATTTTTGAACAAAATAATAAAAAAGGAGGTTGGTTGGCAGTAATTATTAATAATCTCAAAATAATATTATTGAATATTAATATGGAAGCATTTCAAACTGGTTTGTACCATTCAAAGATGGTTTTTAAGGAAAACAATCACCCTTTTGAATTTGATTAAATGAGTTAAAGTAGAAACCATTATTTGAAGTTGGTTTTGGATACATTAGCTGCTTATAGTAAGTTTATTACTGCATTGGGAAGTTGAATAAAATTTGAGTTTAATGTGAATGAAGTTCAGAAAATCTGTTTAAAGGGTACTAATGGCTGAAGAAGAACATGAAAGGTTTGACAAAGAGAGATTATTAATTTGTAATCCATTTTGTCTCTACTTAGCGGTTTGTAAGTTGTCACTATTATGCTTATAATTTGGAAGAACATGGAACATTACAAGAGGGTATTCATTTAAAGTTAGGCTAAGACAGATCCACGTATTATTGATCCTATAGGAGCAATGGTAACATGGTAGTGTGTTAATTTCCACCTCACAAATCACAAACAACCAAACTTCACAAGTCAGCTTAATAAAAATCAAATTGATTTATTCTACAATTTCATCAATTAACCTAACATTAAAAAAACAACCCACTAGCCTTCTTGGAAACACTATAAAACCCCCCCTTCCTTCACTCCAAGTTCCCCATCCTCGAACACTTGTACCTTTTTAACTCTAAAGCCAAGAAAGTAAGCCACTAAGGTTTTGAGAGAAGATCAAAATGGCTTCTAAAAGATCAGCTTCCATGGTCCTCCTTTTGGCACTCAACATTCTCTTTTTTTCCCTAGTCAGTGCTTGTGGCTCTTGCTCTTCACCCACCCCTAAACCAAGGCCAAACCCCAACCCCAACACCCCCACTCCTACTCCATCTGCACGAGGCAGGTGCCCTAGGGATGCCCTCAAATTAGGTGTATGTGCCAATGTGCTTAACCTAGTCAATGTCACCATTGGTTCACCCCCAGTGATGCCATGCTGTTCCCTTCTCAATGGCCTTGTCGACCTCGAAGCCGCTGCATGCCTTTGCACCGCTATCAGAGCTAACATTTTAGGCATCAACCTTAACATCCCAGTTTCCCTTAGCTTGCTCCTCAACGTTTGTTCAAGGAACGTTCCTACTGGCTTCCAATGCTAAACCATCACTGTTCCCTACACTTTATCGTCTTTCTTATGGTGTTTGTGTTTGATTTTAGAAAGTTATTATTTCTATTATTTACAGAGTGTTTTCAGTTGTAACTTTCCTTGTGGGATTGATATAGAATAAGTCTAATACTTTTCTTCAAATGTTTTCTTAGGGAACTTTAGTATCTCTAAGGGACGTGAAAAGACTTGTATTATTCAGCTTGTTTTATTTCCTTACTTCTTGTTTCCTTACCAATTTATTTATAAAATCTCTGCATCTAGTTATGGCAATAAATCTTATATAATTTTATTATGTTTGTAATTATTTTTTCATATGTAGTGCAAAATATGTCTACCTCTTATATTTGTTATTTGTGAATAAGTTATATTAATATCATACTAAGAAGTAATAAATTAACTTTTATAAATGTATTGCGAATAATATAATTTTCATTTGAAACTCAATTTTATTGAAAATTGATACGACTTTTACAGATTTTATTAGAAATCATCATACAATTCGGAGAAAAAGAAAATTTATAGAGGTTGAAGGAAAACATATATACAAAGATTTATAATAAACCCAATCAAATCAGTCAAGAATTTTGTCCTATCGAGTAAAATGCAATGAGAATTTGCAAATTCTCTCAACTCAGACCTGCGTTAATCCCCAAGAGAAAAGTAAAATAGAAAGTGTGTTGACTGCCCAAAAGTTTTAAGTTATATTGAGTTAGGATAGTGATTGTATAGACATAAGTGTATGATAAATTTTTTATATGCTTAAAATTAATCACATAGTTTAGGATCATTCTATTATTCTTTTATTTTTTTTTTAGGTCTTTTTTTTCTTATTTTATTGTTGTTGACATCTAATGATTAGAATATTAAATGGGTAACCTTGGCAATTGATAATGCGAGTTGAAACTCATTAGGAAGTACAGTTTTGGGTCCATGACTGTGAGGAAGATGTAAGCATTCTCAAATGGGAAACTAAAAAAGACATTTAAAAAAAAGCTTGTTTGACTGCACAAAAATGCAAAGATTCCTTGGACTTGCTTTACATTCTGATTTCCACTAAACTGCAGTATGCTGAGAATTCAAGAAATAAATCATGCTTGTCCTCGAAACCTTTGACTATTTGATTTCTTGTATGCATTTAGTTTTAATTAAGCTGTAATTTAAAAAAAATACATATGGAATTTAAATCAAGATATTATAATTTTTATTATTTTAAAATTACCATATCACAATTCTTAATATTTATTTTTTTTGATATAATGCTTAAAATTATTCATAACTCACTCTAACTTTTAAATAAGAGGATAATGCACGAACCTATGTCCTGTTGTACTAACAACAATATTGATACCAATTGAGTTAAGATTCAACCAACCCATTTTTAGAAACTTATTATATGATATTTTTTACCCACATCATGATCGTGTCATATCTAATATAATTAATGATTAATGCACTCTCAAATTTATCATAAGATAAGATATATTATATTTGGTTGGGGTTGAGCTCTTCTTTAATTATGTATGAATTCCATTGGGGAACTAATATCTGTCTCAATAGCTATAGTTTTGAAGTAAGAGAATAGAAAAGAAAAAAAAAATGATAGTTTCAAGTAAGTTTAGAAGGGTTAGCTTATCAATTTAGTTGAAAAATGCTGTAAAAAGAGTTTTGAAAATTTCGATAATATTTATCACTAATATTAAAAGTATTTTAAGAAATAAAATGACATTTTAGACATGATGTTATAAATTAGAAAATTTAATTAGGGAGAAAATGTAATTTCATTAAAAAAACATTTCTAAAAATTTTAGTTTGGGTTAGAATTCAGATTTAAAAATAAGATTTAATTTGAAAAATTGTTTGTCTATTAAAATTTTTATTCAAACCAAAGTTTAAATTAAAAATATTTTTCAACCTCAATAATAAATAAAGGCAAAGTAAATTTAAGTAATTTAAAACACTAAAAATGCTTGAGTAATTAAACTCAAAGGAGAACAATATAGGCCATAGTTACTTTTTAGTTATTACCCATTGATCTATACACTATTTGTTAGTGTTTGTGGAGGTGAGGTTGAATTTACAGGTAGTGATTTCTTTCAAAGAAGCCATTAATTAGATTGTGAATTAAATTCTTCAACCCAACCCATATCAATCTGCATTACTTCAACGTCAATAATTTTTCATCGCTTTATCCCCAAGAATTTACAACAAATGTCAATTCTCAAATTCCAAGTGTTTATAAAAAACAACACTTAACACCTAATTACATCAACTAATATGCATATATAAAAACTTAAACCTATAGTTTGGATATAGAATCTTCTTAAGCACCAAATCAAACCCGTGAACCCATTATTGTGGTATGATATAACCTCACAATAATTACAAATTGTTTACTTATAGCCCATACATTCTTTATTTATTTAGTATTTTTTAAACTTCAATTATGTGTTCAATTGAGTCTTAATTTGATTGGTATGTGTGTTGTTGTCTGTACAAGCCCAATTTTGGGCCTAAAACCCTAAACACAAAAACACCTAACAGAAGCCCAAACAACCAAAATCTACCCAAAACTAATCCCAATCTGACCCAATTAGCCCAAAAATTTAGGGTTTCAAAATTTGAAACCCTAAATCACCTATCCCACCGCCCCCAGTCACATCTCCTGCAAGTGGCCTCTGCTCCACCGCTTCTTCACCTGCAAGCATTAAACGAGAGTAGACAGAAAGCAAATGGCATGTAAATGGCTATTTAAAGCCAAATCTAAAACCTTTGTACATTCGGCACAAAAGAGAAATAAAAAAAGAAGCATTTTGATTTTAAAACAAAAATCAGTGAGTCAAAAACACAAAGCAGCCAATCAAAGAGAAAAAACACTAAATCGGAAAACAAATACCAAGAATCAGATACCTAAAGAACTAAGGTGATTATATCCCATACGTTTTTTTGATTCGTTTCTTTTTCTTTTCCACTTTTTGAATTTTCTATTTGCATATATATATACCTATATTATAAACACTTAAAATATCAAAAAAAAAGAGGAGATTTTTACCTCCGACCGCCGTGCACGGCGGTCGCCGGCGCCGAGGATGCCGCGGAGGACGGTGGCAGCTCGCCGGATTGCTGACCAAGCCTGAACCTGCAGAGAAAACAAAAAAAGGGCTTAGTTTTTTTAGAAACAAGCAGCAAAAATGACTCAAAAGGCTGAATTTTAACTTATATAGATGTTATGAAACGACGCCGTTTTGGTCGGCACCCATAAGCCCCAAAACGGCGTCGTTTAGACAATGACCCGACCCACCTATGCCCAGGATCCGCGTGTTTTTGGACTGAGGGGTTATTTGCGTCCTCAGTCCCTCCGCTTTTGAGGCTTAGTTCAATGGGGTCTCGTTCTATTTCTTTTTCCTTTAATTTTATCCCTATGATTTTACTTCTATTTCATTTTAGCCCCGGTTAAAACGTTGCGTTTTGGAGGGGGGATAATTTCCCCCTTGGTCCCTCCCAGTTGCTCATGGCCAGATTAACCCCTTTCTCCTTCATTTATTTTAAATTAGCCACAAAATTCCATTTTAATTCGACTTAGTCCTTTTTTACTTTTCCTTATTATTCTAATTTAATTTTAATATTATTATTGTTTTATTAACAACCCATTATTATCATTTTATTTAATACTTGTATATATATATGTTATAAAGTATTATTAATAGTTTTAATATTATCATTCTTATTAATGCATATGTATGTTAATATTATATGATGTCTATATTTTTATACATATGTATATATATATATTATGTATATTTCTCCTTTTTAATACTATATATATAAATTCTTTTTATACATTACGTATATATGTTTTAATATCTAAATACATATTATGCATATACATATTAACATTATACTTTGTATATTTTATAAATATTATATATATATATATACATTTTAATATATTATATATTGTGTACATACTTTTAATATTATCATGTATTCATTTTAATATATATGTGTATATCTAGATAATATTTATTTATTTATTTTTAAAAACATTATTATTATTATTATTAGCATGTATATACTATGTGAATATTTTAAATATTGCATTTTATTATGTATACATATACGGATACATTTTTATATATTACGTGTATATATATTTTACTATTGTATTTTTATTGTTATACATATACCTTAATACTATATCATTTATATATTTTATTTCTCATATTATCTTATGTTTATGTTTTTAAAATATATCATGTATATTAATATTATATCATGCACATCATTTTTTATGTTTTTATGCATATATATTGTAAATATCATATTATTCATATATTCTATTATATATTTTATAACTATTATATGCTTATTTCACATATGTATCCCGTACATATATTTTTAATATTATATATACTTTTATTTCTTGTAACGCCCCCTAACCCTATACCGTCATTGGAACAGGGTTATGAGACATTACCAGTCAGTACAGTCTAATTCCGGTCATTAATTAAAATAAATATTCACACACATCCTAGTTTTAAGATGTCGTCCCTTTAATGGGCCCTCGCGGTCCAATATGAACAGTAAATTCAATTCGGGACTAATTTAGAATCACTACGAATTTTTAGTAAATTTCAAAATTCATACTACATACCGTTGCCAACTATAATTTACTCATTTCATCAATACTTTTACAACTTAAATGACTCTCATTAAACATCCTGGGTACATGCCATTACCAATGCTCAACATACTTTACCTCATTGAATTCGGGATTGGCCTGGGATGCTGATTCAACGGTCTAGCCTTAACTTAACCTGCGCAAGGAAACAAACCGTACGCTGAGTATACACTCAGTGGTATTTCTATAATCTGAACACTTAAACAATTATAAAACTATTAATTTATATATATATATATTGAACTATTCAAACTCAATGAGAATTCAAACATTCACTTTCCAACCAATGTTTTGGTCTACTTTAAATTCAAAATCATTTATTATTTTTCAATAGCAATTAATCAATCAGTAATGTTCATTAACTCTCAGAACAATTATTTATTCAGTAACAATCAGTTATTTGGTAACAATCAAATATTCAATAATAACCAGTTATTCAGTATCGATCAATTGATCGGTTATCCATAATATCAATTATTCAAGAAAATCGATATTCAAGAACAATTAAGTTATTTAGTAAAGATCATTCATTCAATGACAATCGATTATTCAAGAATGATCAATTATTCAAGAATATTCGATTATTCAAGAATGATCTAATATCCAATGAGCGATCAATTATCCAAGAATATCAATTATTCAAGAATAATCGGTTATTTTATACCTTTATTTACCCTATTAACATGACTCGGACTCGAGCGGATACGGATCCAACAAACACACCAAGATGCGGCACATAGTGCCTCATCGGCCGGCGGAACGATAATAGTAACGATGGCGATATGGTACAGAGTACCTCATCGGAACAAATCCGAACAATAACGATATGATGCAGAACAATATCCAACACACAAAGTGCCGAATCGGTAACGGTAATAGTAAAAATATTCGACACACAAAGTGCCGAATCGGTAACGGTAACAGTAACAACATTCGACACACAAAGTACCTAAAATACGTCACATAAAGTGCCTGATCGGTAAAACCAATAAATCCCGTACTCTTCCAATCCTATGGCATACCAATTATATCCGACTAGCCCGACAAGTTAATAGGGAATTTAATTCTTATTTCAATTTTACTTAATATTCATATTTATCCTATTAACAAGACTCGGACTTTAGCGGATATGTGAATTCAACCAAACACACCAAGATGGCACTCGATTGCTGAACACTTCAAATCCTATGGCATGCCAACTATATCCGACTCGGTCCGACTAGTTAATAGGGTATTTAATTCACTTTTCAAGATAATTTCTATCTTAGTTCAGTATCAATTATAATTCACTTTCTCAATTTAATAATTCTTTCCTTAATATACCATTCCAATAATTACATATATTTACGCATTTTCACAATCTCATTCAATTCAATATATATATATCTCAATTATTTACATTAATTCATAATTTAATACAATTCATAACCATTAATACATTACTAATTTATATCTTGAGTTACAGAATTTTAAATTAATATCCGCTAATTTTTCCTAAAACTAGACTCACAAATCTTCTTACCATAAAATTTTCAGAATTTTTCATTTAGCCATTAAATACAGTTTATTCTTTAAATTTACCCCTATTCTGCTGTCTGATAGTTTCGACCCTTCTTCACTAAAAATTAATTATCTCACAGTACAGAACTCGAATAATATTCCTATTGATTTCTCCTGAAAATAGACTCATTAGGGATTATAAACATATAACTTTAAGCCTCTAGTTATTTTTCTTCAATTTTTGGTGATTTTCCAAAGTCAGAACAGGGGAACCCGAATTCATTCTGACCTTGTCTCACAAAATTCATTATATCTCATAATTTAGAATTCAATTGCTATACCGTTTCTTCTATAAGAAACTAGACTCAATAAGCTTTAATTAAATATTTTATTCATCCTCTAATTCAATTTCTATAATTTTTGGTGATTTTTCAAACTTAGACTATTGCTACTGTCCAAAATAGTCTTAGTACAAAATGTTGATTTTCTACTTTAATTTCAATTTAATTCTAACTAAATTCACTTACTTTTCTATCTTAATTCATACTTTATTTCTACTCAATTTTTAACCAAACTTAGACATAATTATCTATTTTTCATCATAAAACCATAATTTCAAAATTCTTTCAATTTAGTCCTTAAAGCATAAAACTTATGAATCACTTTACAATTCAATCCTTGTATCATTTTTAACTTGAATTTCTATCAATTTAGCCCTTAATTCATCATTTTATTTAACATGGACAATATCTAGAAATCTAATAACTATCAAAATATCAACTTAATTTCATCAAAACTTTGTTCTAAAACTTCTAAAACATCAAAATTAAGTAAAAGGGCTTGATTGACTTACCTATTAAAGCTTAAAGCTTCAAACCTTAAATTTTCTCTTTTCTCCTTTCTTTCTTTCTTTTCTCCCCTGCTCTCTGTTTCGTTTCATTCTGTTTCTATTTCCTTTCTTTTGTTTCTTTAGTTTATATAATATAATATAATATAATATAATTAAAACATAAAATATCTTTAATATATAATAATATAATAATATAATAATATACTAAACATAAAAAAATCTTAGATTTTCTTCACGGTAAACCGCCTCAATTTATACTTTTGTATAATTTCCTTTTAGTCCTTTTTATTTTCTTTTAATCTATAATTCAACTTTTACCCTTATTCAATTTAGTCCTTTTCTTAATTACTATTAATTGAATTAAATTCACTTAATTAAACTCTAATTAACCACTCATTTTACTTCGTAAATATTTTTAATAAATATTTACGAATCCGTTTTTCAGAAACGGAGACCCAAAAATACACTTTTTCAGTAACGGTAAAATTCGGGTCGTTACATTTCTCCCCTCCTTTTATAAATTTCATCCTCGAAATTTACCTGAGAGAGGTGGGGGTATAAGTACAAAGATCTCGTTGTTCCTCTCGGTTCCCATATTGCTTCCTCAATATTATGACATTACCGCTCGGGCTAGTATCTTAACCGGCTCTTTTTCATAGTATAGATTACATCAAATCTCAATATCCTTTGTCGATATAACATGCAAGAGATTTGATCTCTATAATCTTTTGAGCTTTAAATCATGAAAAATTATCATAAACTTTCTGTAACTTCAGAAGCAAAACCAAACAATATTTTACCGGTCCGAATTTTCTACAACTTCACATAGCCCAACAGAACAAGAACTTAATTTCTCTTTCAACCCGATCTTCAAAATGTTCTTCCAAGGTGAATCTTTAAGAAATACCATATCACTAACAAAATACTCAATATCCCAACATTTCAAGTCTATATATAATTTCTGTTTGTCAAAACTGCTTTCAGTCTATCTCGAATTACTTCCACTTTTCTTCAATTTCACGAATCAAACAGCTCCGCATATTCTTTTTCAAAAATAGAGATAATTCCAACTTAGACTCCATAAAAATTTTATCCCATTTCCATTCTGATGTCACCACTGGTTGTAACAGTTCTGAAGATATCTGTACCTAATATAAACATTTATATGCAAATTCAAAGTATTGCTTTTCTTTTCCCAGTCTTCAATACATATGTCTCAAATCACTGCACATCTTATTCTTCCACAATGCATAGACATAGTACTACTATAATTTCATGCAAATTCTCCTGTATAAGTTCCGAATCTCTCTGTTCAGCTTTTATTTCTAAATAGCAAACAACCATCATATCCAATCCGAAATGTTCAATCAGAAATCATCTGTATACTATATCCATTTAACCGATAACTCATTACCACATTTCTGAACTTCGCAGATCTGTTGTAAAGTAGTCGGTTTAATTTTTTTATCTCTACCAAAATTGATCCATCTTCAAATGATAACAGTCAGATGTTCATAGCTCATAACACAAAACAAAGCTTTCAATTTGAATATACATACATTCATTTGTCTTTTCGGATGACAATTAATTATCATATCTTGATCTTTTAATGCAAGAACAATAACTACCACTTCCGAATCAGGTATCAAATAATTCTTCCCATGTGATTCTAACATTTCGTAACATAAACCATTACTTTACTTTTTTTTTGCATCAAAACACTGCTATCCCTGTAAATCACAAGTTTCTTTATCAGATTTCAGATTTCAGACTGAACCAGAACTAGTGCTTTAGTTAACTGAGCTTTCAACTAATCAGAACCTTGTTAACGTCTATCTGATCATTCCAATTCCACATCTTTCTGTAATAACCGACTAGTTTTAGAAAACCTCTTATTTCAAATATATTTTTCATTATCATTTCAGTTACAAAATCTATAGCACATTCAACTTCTTCAATCAACAGTAGTTCGGGCAACTCTTCTGGAAACACATTAGAATTCTCTTGCACTATTGCCACTAATTTAAACCTTAACTTAAATACTTTAATATTCAATACATAAACAAGGTAAATACCATGACCCCTTTCCGGCATATATCTGTGTTGGCATGTTCAATATCACAATAGACAATTAGCTCAATCTTCTCTGATTCAACAAAACATTTCATCATTCTAACCTTGCAGTGTAATATACTTTTGCTTATAATTTACCACCATATCATGCAGAATTAACCATTCTATTATTGAGATTATATCAAACAGTAAGAACATCAAATCGATCAGAAAATAGTAGTATCATTATCAAACGGTTCTTGCAGATCTTATCAGCCCATAAATACTAATCTGAAAAATTTAATGCTTCAACACAAAAAATTTCAGCAAACTCAACAGGCAAATCTTTAATAGATACTGAACTTATGTAATCATAGGAATAGTCAAACCAAGATCAATTTAAAATAATCATATTAGTGTCGATAAAGAAGAAAGTACCTGTAATGACATTCGGTAGAGATAAATCTTCTTATATACAATTAACATATACCCTGGCTGATGTTCATTCTCCAGATTTTATAGTGAAGTCATTTGTCACACTTCGGATTTCACTCGTATTTTTGAGATTACAAGGTAACCTACCTCTGTTAACTACATTACTCGGTCTTGAACTCTGAATAATGTCTTTTTCAAAAAAAATTTTCAAGCAATCACTAAGATAATAATCAGACGAATCATATCTAATCACATACTCCACTATTTATTCTACATTCCTCAGCTTTTTATCTTCTTTTAAACCATCTTAAAACCATTTGTACCTTACAGTTTCTATCGGAATATACCCTCTGATATATTTATTTAATCAAACAAATTCCCTTCATACACAGTTGCAGGTATATGATCCTGTTTAAGCTTCAAGAATTCTGTACGTTTCTGATCAAGAAATCTCTGACTAATATATATATATATTTCTTTCAGAACTCATCTCAGAAAATTTCCAAATAACCCTTAATCACAACATAATCAATTTTTCTACCACTGATAACCTAAATCTTTTAACAGAAATATCATACCCTTCTAACATTTAATCGGTGAACAGAACAATTCATTTACAATTCCAATAATATTCTCTAACCAGATTTCAGTACTTTCAAGATCATTCTCAACTGTAATTCTCAATTCATCCACACCATATATATACATGTACATATCATTAACAACAATAACTTACCCGTTCAGACAAGCTCTACACCTTGAAGCACTTCGGGAACCGATTAAGAAACAGGAGGGATAGATACTGTAGCAGATACAATTTCTTCTACTCACTGAAGAACATCAGTTATAATTCTAAATAATTATGTATCATTTCTTTTTCTATTATTTTATCAGTCATCATTCAGTAATTAATTACCTATTGAGTTTATACCCAGTGTTGTTGATTCAGTTTTTATCTAATTCACGAGACTATTCGTCTCCAGTACACATTTCATAATCAATACCATCGATATTTTCCTCTAACATTTTCACTATAAAATAGTACCAAACAAATATATCAGCATCTGATCCCGACTCAATTTCGACTCAATTATGGCATGTACCTCTAGACTCAATTTCGAGCTCGATTTAGTCCGAGAATCGACTAAACCTGAATAGCTCTGATACCACTAAATGCAACGCCCCCTAACCCTATACCGTCATTGGAACAGGGTTACGAGATATTACCAGCCAGTACAGCCCAATTCCGGTCATTAATTAAAATAAATATTCACACACATCCTAGTTTTAAGATGTCGTCCCTTTAATGGGCCCTCGCGGTCCAATATGAACAATAAATTCAATTGGGACTAATTTAGAATCACTACGAATTTTAGTAAATTTCAAAATTCATACTACATACCGCTGCCAACTATAATTTACTCATTTCATCAATACTTTTACAACTTAAATGACTCTCATTAAACATCCTGGTACATGCCATTACCAATGCTCAACATACTTTACCTCATTGAATTCGGATTGGCACGGGATCTTGATTCAACAGTCTAGCCTTAACTTAACTGCATGCGAAACAAACCGTCTGACGCTGAGTATACACTCGATGGTATTTCTATAATCGAACACTTAAACAATTATAAAACTATTAATTTATATATATATATATTGAACTATTCAAACTCAATGAGAATTCAAACATTCACTTTCCAACCAATGTTTTGGTCTACTTTAAATTCAAAATCATTTATTATTTTCAATAGCAATTAATCAATCAAGAATGTTCATTAACTCTCAGAACAATTATTTATTTAGTAACAATCAGTTATTTGGTAACAATCAAATATTCAATAATAACCAGTTATTCAGTATCGATCAATTGATCGGTTATCCAAGAATATCAATTATTCATAAATCGATATTCAAGAACAATTAAGTTATTTAGTAATGATCATTCATTCAAAGACAATCGATTATTCAAGAATGATCAATTATTCAAGAATATTCGATTATTCAAGAATATCTAATATCCATGAGCGATCAATTATCCGTAATATCAATTATTCAAGAATAATCGGTATTTTATACCTTTATTTACCCCTATTAACATGACTCGGACTCAGACGGATACACGGATCCAACAAACACACCAAGACGGCACATAGTGCCTCATCGGTCAAGTCGAACGATAATAGTAATAAGCGATGGCGATGCGGTACGAGTACCTCATCGGAACAAATCCGAACGATAATAAAGATAAAGATGCAGAACAATATCCAACACACAAAGTGCCGAATCGGTAACGGTAATAGTAATAATATTCGACACACAAAGTGCCGAATCGGTAACGGTAACAGTAACAATATTCGACACACAAAGTGCGAATCGATAATGATGGCGATGGCGGTAATAATAACTAGCACATAAGTGCCTAAAATACGGCACATAAAGTGCCTGGTCGGTAAAGCCAATAAATTCCGTACTCTTCCTATAACACCCCTTACCCGTATCCTTCACCGGAACAGGGTACGAGGTATTAACAAATTATAGTATATACTATTAAACAAAACCCAACAAAAATATGACGTGCAATTTGATCATTACAACATATGCCATTAACAATACAAACCAACTTCAAAGACTTCGTACAAAATGATTAGTTTGATACTATAAGTAGTAATTTTAACCTAGACAATTAGGACACTTAACAAAATAACTAAGTCTGCTATACATGCCATATTTCAAAATGTTGAGTTCAGATACCAAGAATATTGATAGTGCGGGCGGATCTTCTACGATCTCTGACTCCTGTACTAGCTGAACGACACTATAAAACAAAGGAGAGAAAAGAAAGTAAGCTTATAGCTTAGTAAGTAAGTATATAAATAACAAATGAGAAATCTAATATGTTTACAACATAACTCAATTATATCATATTTTTAATTTTATTGTATACTCCAATTTGATCAAGCTGTCCCTCCTGCGTCATGATCACTAAATAAATCATAACTCAAGTTACGAAACTTGAAATTCAAATCCGTAAAATTTCCCTGAATCTAGACTCATAAAAATTTTTACTAATTTTTTTCTAGAATTTTTAGTTCAGCCAATTAGTACAGTTTATTAGTTAAAGTTTCCCCTATTACACAACTCAACTGATCTGACCTCTGTTCATTACGAATTTAATTTCTCTCAATACACAATTCAAATAACCATGAAACCTGTTTCATTTAAAACTATACTCAATAAGGAATTTAGGCATATAAACTATATTTCTTAATTTGTTTTTTACAATTTTTAATGATTTTTCAAAATTGAAATAGGGGATCACATAGTCATCCTGAACAGGTGTCACACAATTGTAAATATCTTGAAATATCGAATTCCTTTTCTTTCTCTGTTTCTTTTATATGAAAATAGACTCATTAAGCTTTAATTTAAAATCTTATTCAACCTCTAACTAAATTCCTTCTATTTTTGGTGAATTTTAAAAATCACGTCACTGCTACTGTCCAAAACAGTTTCAATGCTAATTTCACTCTTTCAAACCTTCTTTATACTAACCTCATTTTTAATTTACATATATATATACCACAAATCATTTTCACCACATTTCATGCATCACAAGTGTAGGTCCACGACTACAATGTCACTACAAAACCATCTGTTGAATAATTCGGATTAATCCTCGATACTTGATGGTTTCAAAGACACACCCACCATAATATTTCATTTAATTGGCTCTCTTGTACACATGGTGAACACTTAGTACCACTCATGCGACCTAGCCGATTTGTCTCGTAGCTCTCTTGTCTACATGGTGTCCTTCACTTGGAATCACGCATGCGACCTAGCTACATTTATCTCTCACGTAGCTCTCTTGTCTACATGGGATACATCCCGTATCACACATGTGACCTAGCTACTATATAGTATCTTGTAGCCTTCTTGTACACATGATGTGCACTCGGCACCATACATGTGACCTAGCTACGTACCATCTATTTTGTTCGATTTTTTTTTTCCGAATGTTCAACCGGATCTCTCTCTATTATTTATTTCCATTCTTTCAATAGTCTATTTATACTTCAACATCAGCTAATATATATAAAATAGGCTGAAATATAAAAATGTAAATGAAATTTATGTATTATTTACATACAAACTTACCTCGGTGCAAAATATGGGAATTTTGCAATTTAGTCCAAAACTTTCTCCTTTCCCCGTTCGAGGTCGATTCCACGCCTTTCTTGATCTATATCAACATATTTAGCTCATTTAACACTCAAACTATTTATTTTAATCCAAAAATCACATTCTACAAAAATTACATTTTTGCCCCCTAACTTTTACAAAATTACAATTTTGCCCCAAGGCTCGGAAATTTAATTTCAGCCCTTATTCTTATGTTTAATTACCTACTGATCATTTTTCTCTTCTATGGCAACATCAAATTCTCACTCTAACACATAGTTATGCACAATAGATATTTTTATCGATTATGCTTGCTTTTGCTCGCTTTTCATTAAAATCGCTTAGAAAAGATCGTTCCCCTAACTTCAAACATTCATATTCTATCATCAAACAACAAAATACATGCCTATCATTCATGGGTAAATTTTAAACATAAACCTTAATTGAACTAATGGTAGAAATAAGTAAACCGAACTACGAGGATTTTAAAATGTGAAGAACATTAAAAGCGGGCTTGAATTCACTTACTATGAAGCTTGAAAGTTGAAGAAACCCTAGCTATGGAGGAGAGAAATTTTCAGCAGCAACTAATGAAGATGATAACCAATTTTGTGTTATTTTTCCCATTTTATTTCATTTAATATACAAATGACCAAAATGCCCTTACTACTAAACTTTCAAAAAATTCCCTCCATGTCCAACTTTTGTCCATAACTTAAGAATGGGTCAAATTTCTATTTAAGACCTCTTAATTAATATCCCAAAGCAATTTCATACTAAAAACTTCTAAAACACGAGTTTTACAATTTATTCAATTTAGTTCCAATTCTCAACTTAAGCGCGAAATGCACAGAATTTCATCACGAAATTTTCATGAAATCATGAAATCATATCATAAACCCCAAAATAATTATAAAACAATTATTTCTATCTCGAATTTGTGGTCACGAAACCACTATTCTGATTAGGCCCTAATTCGGGTTGTCACAATCCTTCCCCCCTTTAGAGATTTTCGTCCCCGAAAATCTTACCGGTAAAGAGGTTCGGGTACTGTTTCCTCATAGCTTCCTGGAGTTCCCACGTAGCCTCTTCTATCCCATGTCTGTGCCACAATACTTTCACTAAGGCTATACTTTTATTTCTTAACTGTTTAATTTCTTGAGCCAAAATCTTTATTGGTTTCTCCTCATAGGTCATATCCGGTCGAATCTCAATTTCTGTTGGAGAAATCACATGTGAAGGATCGAACGATAACGTCATAACATTGATACATGAAACACGTTATGAATTCTTTCTAATTCTGCCGTAAGGCCAACCGATATGCCATGGTCCAATCCTCTCAAGAATCTCAGACGGCCCAATAAAACGCGGACTCAACTTGCCTTTTCGGCTAAATCGCAGAATCTTTTTCCATGGTGACACCTTCAAGAACACTTTATCACCCACCTGAAATTCAATCTCTTTTCTTTTTAAATCGCATATGACTTTTGTCGATCTGAGCGACTTTCAAGCAATCCGAATTACTTTTATTTTCTCTTCGGTTTCTTTAACTAGATCAACTCCGTGAATCTGCTTTCTCACTAAGTTCGGTCCAATATAAAGGAGTCCGACACTTACGACCATCTGAGGCTTGAGCGGTGCCATTTGTATACTTGATCGATAAGCTGTTATTGTAGGCAAATTCAATCAAAGATAGATATTTCTCCCAACTACCTCCAAATTCTAGGACACAGCATCTAAGCATATCCTCGAGTACCTGGATTACTCTTTCCGATTGACCATCTGTTTGTGGATGAAACGCGGTACTAAAGTTCAATTTTGTACCCAAAGCTTCTTGTAACTTTTTCCAAAATCTCGAGGTAAATCTCAGATCTCTATCTGATATTATAGACATAGATACTCGTGTAACCTCACAATTTCAATGATATATAATTCGCTAATTTATCAAGTGAGAAATCGGTGCGTCTTGGTATAAAGTGGGCTGACTTTGTTAATCTATCAACCACTACCCGACAAAGATCCTTCTTTTAGGAGTTAAAGGCAAACCGGTTACAAAATCCATGGTAATCTTGTCCCATTTCCACTCAAGCACCATTACTGGTTGAAGTAATCTCAAGGCACTTGATGTTCACTTTTACTTGTTGATGATCAAACACTTGGTTACAAATTCAAATGCCCTTTTCATACACGCCACCAATACAACTTCTTTAAATCATTATACATTTTGTGCTACCGTGGTGAACGATAAATGACCACTATCGCCTCATGTAATATTTTATGAATCAATTCATCATTTTTCTACACATATCCGTCTCGAAACATCAAACAGTCATCCGGTCCAACTCGAAAATCGAGTCATAACTTTGATTCGCATTGAGTTCTCTTGGTTCGCAACTCACTATCATTCTTTTGAGCATCACAAATCAACTGGAGAAATAACGGTTTAACCCTCATCTCTGCTAAGATTGACCCATCATCGAGACAATGCTAACCCCGTATTCATGGCTCTCAAAGTAAAAGAAATTTCTGCTCAAGGCGTCAAGAACCACATTTGGTTTTCTGGATGATAATCAATCGCTAGATCATAATCCTTTAATAATTCAAGCCATCTCCTCTGTCATGATTCAAATCCTTTTGATTCATCAAATACTTCAAACTTTTGTGATCGGTAAAATTCGACATTTTCACCATACAAATAATGTCGCCAAATCTTCAAGGCAAAGACAATAGCGGCCAATTCCAAATCATGTGTAGGATAGTTCTTCTCATGCGGTTTTAACTGCCTCAAGCATAAGCTACCACTTTACCCTCTTGCATCAACACACATCCAAGGCACATCAATGATGCATCACTATAAATTACGAACTCCTTTCCGGCTCAGTCAGTACTAAAATTGGTGCTTCATCAATCGTGCTTTCAACTTTTCAAAACTCTGCTGACATTTATCAGTCCATTCAAACTTAACATTCTTTTGCAACAACTTAGTCATAGGAGAGGCAATCATCGAAAATCCCTCAACAAACGTCTATAATACCCGGCTAAGCTTAAAAAGCTTCTAACCTCGGATACATTCTTGGGCGGTTTCCAATCAATGATCGCAGAAATCTTGCTTGGATCCACCTGAATACCATCACCTAAGACTATATGTCCCAAAAATCCGACTTCACGAAGCCAGAACTCACTTTTACTGAACTTAGCAAACAGTTTCTTTTCTCTCAAGATCTGCAATATGGTTCTCAAGTGTTCGGCATGTTCAGACTCATCCCGAGAATAAATTAGAATGTCATCTATAAACACTACTACAAACTTATCCAAATATGGCCGAAAGATCCGATTCATTAAGTCCATAAATATAGCTGGAGCATTTGTTAAGCCGAAAGGCATCACGAGAAACTCATAATGTCCATACCTTGTCCTAAAGGCGGTTTTCGGCACATCCGACTCCTTAACTCTCAACTGGTAGTAACCAGACCTTAAATCGATCTTTGAAAACACTGTGGCCCCCTTTAACTGATCGAATAAATCATCAATCCTTGGAAATGGGTACTTGTTCTTTATAGTCACCTTATTAAGCTGATGGTAATCAATGCAAAGTCTCATTGAACCATCATTCTTCTTTACGAACAATACAGGAGCACCCCAGGGAGAGAAACTCGGTCTCACAAATCCCTTGTCTGTTAACTCCTGCAACTGAGCCTTCAATTCTTTTAATTCAGTCGGAGCCATTCTATATGGAGCAATCGAAATCGGTGCAGTACCCGGCAACAAATCAATGGCAAATTCTATCTCTCTGTTCGGAGGCAACCCAGGCAATTCCTCTGGAAATACATCTGGAAACTCACAGACTATCGGTATTGATTCAAACTTCAGTTGAGGCAACTCAGTATTCATTACATAAGCTAGATAAGCTTCACACCCTTTCCTCATGTATTTCTGTGCAGACATGTGCGAAATCACCATAGGCAATTTATTTGATTCATCTGTTTCAACCCACAAAATTTCTCCATTTTCACATTTCAACTCTAGTGTTTTTTGTTTACAATCTACCTTGGCACCATACAATGTCAACTAGTCCATTCCCAAGATAACGTCAAACTCGTCAAATGGTAACAGCATCAAATTAGCGAAAACAAGAACCTTGAATCATTAATGGGCAATTCTTGCAAACCTTGTCAACTAGCACATATTGGCTTAAGGGTTCAAGCTTTAATCGTAAACTCGAGAAACTCAACAGCAACTTTTTATTAGATACTAAGTTCATGCAAATATAGGAATGAGTGGACCCAGTATCAATCAATGCAATAACAATAGTATCATAAAGAGAAAATGTACCAGTAATGACATCGGGAGATGATGCATCTTCTCGGGCACGTATAGCATAAGCTCTAGCAGGTGCTCTAGTTTCTGATCTTGCCGTTGAATCTTTCATCGTAGTTTTACTGCTAGTCCCACCTCCAATATTTCTCGGTGGTCTACCTCTACTAGCGGTGGTATTCAGTCTAGCACTCTGAAATCTTTCTTCTTTAACTTTCTCCGAACAATCTTTAATAAAATGCTCATGAGAACCTTTGACTGAAACAAGCTCGCTTCGGTTCCCCAACACTCACCATAATGTTGCTCGCCACACCACGACACTCGGCTTTCTAGGTTGCACATTACCCACACTTGCCACCGAAGTAGCTTGACTTTTAGACCCCGAATATGCTCTACTACGACCTCTGTGTGAATCCCCAGTTGAAACTGTCATTCGAGGGTTTGTCTCTTTAGGCCTCTTTGATTGAGATTGAAATGGCTTGCTTATCGGCCTTTTTCTGGCATCTCGAGCCTCAATAGCAGCTTTTCTTCTTTCTTTGTTCAATTCTTCGGCTTTAAGAGCTCGATCAACCAATACTACAAATTCTTTCAACTCCAAAATTCCTACAAGCACTTTAATGTCCTCATTGAGCCCATCTTCAAACCTTCTGCACATAATGGCCTCGGTGGACACACATTCCTGGGCATACTTGCTGAGTCTCACAAATTCGCGTTCATACTCTGCCACAGACATCTTGCCCTGTTTCAATTCAAGGATCTCCTTCCGTTTTGATCAATAAATCGCTGACTTATGTATTTCTTTCTAAATTCTACCTGGAAGAAATCCCAAGTAACTCTTTCTTTTGGCACCACTACTACCAAAGTCTTCCACCAGTGATAGGCCGAATCTCTCAAAAGCGTCTGACACACTTTAAGCACTCCTCAGGTGTACATGAGAGCTCATCAAATACACGGGTAGAATTTTCAAGCCAGAATTCCGCTTTCTCAGGATCATCATCGACCTTTGCCCTAAACTCTTCAGCCCCTTGTTTTCGAATCTTGTCAACCGGAGGCTTGTTCATTCTTACCAAATCTATGCCTTGAGTAGCTACAGGAATCGCCTGAGGTATATGAGGGGGTGGAAGAGGTTGAGCATTTGGATTTGCTCGAATAAATTCAGTATACCAATTGTTCATCATTTGGAGAAAGGCATCCCGAGCATCATCTCCCTGTCTCAATGTCTCAGGTCTACTTTCCACAGGCGCGGTCCCTTGTGTGGGAGCCGACGCATTACTAGCAGCATCATCAGCCGCAGTTCCTTCAGGATCCATTACTATATTAAAACAAAACACAGTTTAGAATAATCAAGAGTCTCCACACTATCACAATATTTTTATGGCATGTATAACTAGACTTTTACACAGACTTTATTAGTCCGAGAACCGACTAAACCATAGCTCTGATACCACTAAATGTAACACCCCTTACCCGTATCCTTCACCGGAACAGGGTACGAGGTATTAACAAATTATAGTATATACTATTAAACAAAACCCAACAAAAATATGACGTGCAATTTGATCATTAAACATATGCCATTAACAATCCAAACCAACTTCAAAGACTTCGTACAAAATGATTAGTTTGATACTATAAGTAGTAATTTTAACCTAGACAATTAGGACACTTAACAAAATAACTAAGTCTGCTATATATGCCATATTTCAAAATGTTGAGTTCAGATACCAAGAATATTGATAGTGCGGGCGGATCTTCTACGATCTCGACTCTGTGCTAGCTGAACGACACTATAAGACAAAGGAGAGAAAAGAAAGTAAGCTTATAGCTTAGTAAGTAAGTATATAAATAACAAATAAGAAATCTAATATGTTTACAACATAACTCAATTATATCATATTTTTAATTTTATTGTATACTCCAATTTGATCAAGCTGTCCCTCCTGCGTCATGATCACTAAATAAATCATAACTCAAGTTACGAAACTTGAAATTCAAATCCGTAAAATTTCCTGAATCTAGACTCATAAAAATTTTACTAATTTTTTCTAGAATTTTGGTTCAGCCAATTAGTACAGTTTATTAGTTAAAGTTTCCCTATTACACAACTCAACTGATCTGACCTCTGTTCATTACGAATTTAATTTCTCTCAATACACAATTAAAATAACCATGAAACCTGTTTCATTTAAAACTAGACTCAATAAGGAATTTAGGCATATAAACTATATTTCTTAATTTGTTTTGTACAATTTTTAATGATTTTTCAAAGTTGAAACAGGGGATCACATAGTCATCCTGAACAGGTGTCACACAATTGTAAATATCTTGAAATATAGAATTCCTTTTCTTTCTCTGTTTCTTTTATATGAAAATAGACTCATTAAGCTTTAATTTAAAATCTTATTCAACCTCTAACTAAATTCCTTCTATTTTTGGTGAATTTTCAAAATCACGTCACTGCTACTATCCAAAACAGTTTCAATGCTAATTTCACTCTTTCAAACCTTCTTTATACTAACCTCATTTTTAATTTACATATATATATACCACAAATCATTTTCACCACATTTCATGCATCACAAGTGTAGGTCCACGACTACAATGTCACCACAAAACCATCCTGTTGAACAATTCGGATTAATCCTCGATACTTGATGGTTTCAGCACACAGCCCCACCATAATATTTCATTTAATTCGGCTCTCTTGTACACATGGTGAACACTTAGTACCACTCATGCGACCTAGCCGATTTGTCTCGTAGCTCTCTTGTCTACATGGTGTCCTTCACTTGGAATCACGCATGCGACCTAGCTACATTTATCTCTCACGTAGCTCTCTTGTCTACATGGGATACATCTCGTATCACACATGTGACCTAGCTACTATATAGTATCTCGTAGCCTTCTTGTACACATGATGTGCACTCGGCACCATACATGTGACCTAGCTACATACCATCTATTTTGTTCGATTTTTTTTTTCCGAATGTTCAACCGGGATCTCTCTCTCTCTATTATTTATTTCCATTCTTTCAATAGTCTATTTATACTTCAACATCAGCTAATATATATAAAATAGGCTGAAATATAAAAATGTAAATGAAATTTATGTATTATTTACATACAAACTTGCCTCGGTGCAAAATATGTGAATTTTGCAATTTAGTCCAAAACTTTTTCCTTTCCCCGTTCGAGGTCGATTCCACGCCTTTCTTGATCTATATCAACATATTTAGCTCATTTAACACTCAAACTATTTATTTTAATCCAAAAATCACATTCTACAAAAATTACATTTTTGCCCCCTAACTTTTACAAAATTACAATTTTGCCCCAAGGCTCGGAAATTTAATTTCAGCCCTTATTCTTATGTTTAATGACCTACTGATCATTTTTCTCTTCTATGGCAACATCAAATTCTCATTCTAACACATAGTTATGCACAATAGATATTTTTATCGATTATGCCGTTTTGCTCGTTTTCATTAAAAATCGCTTAGAAAAGATCGTTCCCCTAACTTCAAACATTCATATTCTATCATCAAACAACAAAATACATGCCTATCATTCATGGGTAAATTTTTAAACATAAACCTTAATTCGAACTAATGGTAGAAATAAGTAAACCGAGCTACGAGGATTTTAAAAATGTGAAGAACATTAAAAACGGGGCTTGAATTCACTTACTATGAATCTTGAAAGTTGAAGAAACCCTAGCTATGGAGGAGAGAAATTTTCAGCAGCAACTAATGAAGATGATAACCAATTTTGTGTTATTTTTCCCATTTTATTTCATTTAATATACAAATGACCAAAGTGCCCTTACTACTAAACTTTCAAAAAATTCCCTCCATGTCCAACTTTTGTCCATAACTTAAGAATGGGTCAAATTTCTATTTAAGACCTCCTAATTAATATCCCAAAGCAATTTCATACTAAAAACTTCTAAAACACGAGTTTTACAATTTATTCGATTTAGTCTCAATTCTCAACTTAAGCGCGAAATGCACAGAATTTCATCACAAAATTTTCATGAAATCATGAAATCATATCATAAACCCCAAAATAATTATAAAACAATTATTTCTATCTCGAATTTGTGGTCACGAAACCACTCTTTCGATTAGGCCCTAATTTGGGTTGTCACACTTCCAATCCTATGGCATACCAATTATATCCAACTAGCCCGACAAGTTAATAGGGAATTTAATTCTTATTTCAATTTTACTTAATATTCATATTTATCCCTATTAACAAGACTCGGACTTTGGCGGATATGCGGGTTCCAGCCAAACACACCAGTATGGCACTCAGTGCCTGAACACTTCCAAATCCTATGGCACGCCAACTATATCCGACTCAGTCTGACTAGTTAATAGGGTATTTAATTCACTTTTCAGTATAATTTCTATCTTAGTTCAGTATCAATTATAATTCACTTTCTCAATTCAATAATTCTTTCCTTAATATACCATTCCAATAATTACATATATTCACGCATTTTCACAATCTCATTCAATTCAATATATATATATATATATATATCAATTATTTACATTAATTCATAATTTAATACAATTCATAACCATTAATACATTACTAATTTATATCTTGAGTTACAGAATTTTAAATTAATATCCGCTAATTTTTCTAAAACTAGACTCACAAATCTTCTTACCATAAAATTTTCAAAATTTTTCATTTAGCCATTAAATACAGTTTATTCTTTAAATTCACCTCTATTCTGCTGTCTGACAGTTTCGACCCTTCTTCACTAAAAATTAATTATCTCACAGTACAGAACTCGAATAATATTCCCGTTGATTTCTCCTGAAAATAGACTCATTAGGGATTATAAACATATAACTTTAAGCCTCTAATTATTTTTCTTCAATTGTTGGTGATTTTCCAAAGTCAGAACAGGGGAACCCAAATTCATTCTGACCTTATCTCACAAAATTCATTATATCTCATAATTTACAATTCAATTGCTTATACTGTTTCTTCTATAAAAACTACACTTAATAAGCTTTAATTAAATATTTTATTAATCCTCTAATTCAATTTCTACAATTTTTGGTGATTTTTCAAACTTAGACTATTGCTACTGTCCAAAATAGTCTTAGTACAAAATGTTGATTTTCTACTTTAATTTCAATTTAATTCTAACTAAATTCACTTACTTTTCTATCTTAATTCATACTTTATTTGTAACGCCCCAATTTTTGGGAATTCTGTGAATGTTGGCATAGGTTTAATTATGTTAGTGGGCCTCTAGAAAGCCTAAGCTTAAGATAGAACTCGGCAATTTTAGTTAATTTTTGTTCCATAAGAAAAAGGGGGTGAAATTATGAAATAGGACCTATGTGAAAATGTTTGAAAATGCTATAGGCTAAATTGAAGTGGCCAAATAAATAGGAGTGCAAAATAGGAGGATTTGCATGACAAACCTCCCATTTTACATGAAGTGGCTAGCCATCATGTTGTTGTAGACAAAATGAACACTTGATATCCATAATTTATGGTACAAATTGATACAAATTGATAATAGGTTAGGTAAATGTTTCATGATAATAGGTTAGATAAATGTTCCATGATAATAGGTTAGGTAAATGTTCCATGATAATAGGTTAGGTAAATGTTCCATGATAATAGGTTAGGTAAATGTTCCATGATAATGGGTTAGGTAAATGTTTCATGATAAGAATTTCATGTCTTTTGAATTAAAGAATTAAATGGATGAAATATGAAGTTTTATTAAAAGAAAAAGGGGTGAAAAGAACAAAGTTTTGTCCATCTTTGTTCATCATAGCTGAAAGTTAGAGAAGAGAAAAGAGAGGAGAAAGCTCTTGAGTATTTGGTCATTAGGAGGAGGAAAATTGAAGGTAAGTTCTTGGTACCTTGCTTCTATCTTGAGGTTCATGAGTTCTTCTTGATTCTACCTTAACTCTTGAAGTATATTTTGATTTTTAGTTGTGTTGTGAGCATTTAGTCATGAATTAAAATGAAGGAAATGGTTGTTGTTTCATGTTCTTTTGATGAAAAATGGAAGATATGTGAAGTTGAGCCAAACAAATGAGCATGCATGTGCCTTAGATGCTAAAGGGAAAAATCAGCTAACATGTGCTTTAAAATGATGAAATGGAGATTATGCTTATGTAAAAATCATAGATATGTGATGATTGATTGGTGATATACATGTTTAAATAACATGCATGCAAGGTAGGTGTATGAAAGAGTGATTTGGTAATAAATCTGCTTGGGACAGCAGCAGTAACGTGACTTTGGAAAATCACCATAAATTGTGGGAGATGAATTAGAAGCTGAATAAATTATGTAATTAAAGCTTATTGAGTCTAGTTTCTAATGAAATAAACAAGAACATATTTCGAATTCTGTACAATGAGAAATTTGATTCGTAATGAAGGGTGGTCAGATTAGTCAAACAGTGAAACATGGGAAACTTTGAGAAATTTCTGGTATTGATTGGCTAAACCAAAAATTCTGAAAATTTTATGGATATAAGATATATGAGTCTATTTTCAGGGAAAATTAACGGAACTTGATTTGGAGTTTCGTAGCTCCGGTTATAAATGATTTAGTGACTGTTGCTCAGGAAGACAGCTTGCAGTGAAATTATGATTATGTGGTAAACATTGACAAAAATTTGTTAATGAGTTGCTTATTGATTTCTTATAAGCTTACTATGATCTGTAGGTGTGGTTGGCGAATATTGTAAGGGGTTAATCGTAGTTTGTATTTGAATAGTTAGATTAACGTGTTAGTAATCCAATTGTAGGCGGTTCGTGTGTGGATCTCGTCAAGATATCGTCATAAATGTGTGTAACTAACACCCTCTTTCTTAGTCTAGATCGGCAAAAGCGAAAAGCCAAAATGCCAAAACGGTATTTTGTAGATTTGCGAGTGTCTGCGAATGCTCGTGAGGTAAATCGATTAATGTTTTTGGTAAGCTGCAATGTTTGGACTGCAAAGTGCATGATTTCTATGTCCTCGATATTTTTGGGCTTAATGGGCCAAAATTGGAATGATGGGTCAATCGGGCCCAATTCGGTAAGAACCCTCGATGCGTGATTCGTTAGTACGTGAAAAGTAGGAATATGCATGAAAAACCCTAAAATAGATAAATTACTGAAATACCTTTAAAAGTGGAAAATTTACGCTTTTACCCCTAGTAGATAAATTACCAAATACCCCTAGGGTTAAATTGACCTAAATGCATGTTTGATCTTTGTTATTTATTGCATGCCATGTTGTTATTATCGATGCATGGGATTGGGATATTGACGGAGGAAGTCTTGAAAGTGGCTTGTCCACGTCTTGGAGGCTTTGCCTCAATTCTTCGATAATCGAGCAAAGAAAGTCAAGAATCGTGGAGTGTTAAATTTGGGTGGGTTGAGCTATTCCCCACATGGAGTGTATGGTGGTACGGGTAGAGTGTAGTGGTTGGTGGGTTGAGTAGTCTCCCAAATGGGCTTGCATATGTTTACCGATGTTGCATGTATTTTGAAATGGGCCTATGGGCCATCTTGTTATCTGAATAAGGGCTAAGGCCTAGTTTATTATAATCTGAAAAGGGCTCTGGCCCAGTACCACTGTTACCTGAATGGGCTTAGGCTCAATAGGGCTTGAGCTGACTTGGGCTTTGAATGGGTTTTCCTTACACACTGAGTTTCCCCAAACTCACCCCTTTTATTTTCATCCATGCAGGAAATCCCCAACCATAGTGGGCTTGGAGCTATGAGGGAATTGAGTGGCCACCGCTCGAAAGTTTGATTTTCATCCGTGAACTGGACATCCTTTTAATTACGTTTGAGGTTTTGGGCTTTTAAATGTAATAAGGCCGCTTATTTATTTTTGATGGTTTTTAATATGTATTACTAAGATAGGTAATAGTTATTTTAACTGTTGAAATTAGATAGCTTTAGGGCGCGTTTTCAAAAACAACAGTTGATTTCAAAATAACACGACAACAAGCAAAGCTTCCGCAATGAAAGTATTTTCCAAAATTAATCACTTTTCCTAAAAATAACTTAATCGAATCGGTTTCCTAGAAATATCCATGACGTTAAGGTGTGGCAATGGCGGTATGCATGTCTAGGATTGGATCCGAAGGGAGGTTGGTACTTAAGCAGTCCGATGGACTCACCACCTCTTTTCCGGTTTCCTACCTGGTGCACAGCTTCCATTCACTTTAACCCTTAATGAATTAATCTTTTGAACATCGAGTACGATTTTCTAGACTTAGAATGGAATTTTTTTTTTTACGTTTTTGATGTGGCATGCCGGATTCGGCCATAACTTCTGGGTCGGGTTCGGGGTGCTACATTATTTCTACTCAATTTTTAACCAAAATTAGACATAATTATCTATTTTTCATCATAAAATCATAATTTTAAAATTCTTTCAATTTAGTCCTTAAAGCATAAAACTTATGAATCACTTTACAATTCAATCCTTGTATCATTTTTAACTTGAATTTCTATCAAATTAGCCCTTAATTCATCATTTTATTTAACATGGAAAATATCTAGAAATCTAATAACTATCAAAATATCAACTTAATTTCATCAAAACTTTGTTCTAAAACTTCTAAAACATCAAAATTAAGTAAAAGGGCTTGATTAACTTACCTATTAAAGCTTAAAGCTTCAAACCTTAAATTTTCTCTTTTCTCCTTTCTTTCTTTCTTTTCTCCCCTGCTCTCTTTCGTTTCATTCTGTTTCTATTTCCTTTCTTTTGTTTCTTTAGTTTCTTTAGTTTATATAATATAATATAATATAATATAATATAATATAATATAATTAAAACATAAAATATCTTTAATATATAATAATATAATAATATAATAATATACTAAACATAAAAAAATCTTAGATTTTCTTCACGGTAAACCGCCTCAATTTATACTTTTGTATAATTTCCTTTTAATCCTTTTTATTTTCTTTTAATCTATAATTCAACTTTTACCCTTATTCAATTTAGTCCCTTTTCTTAATTACTATTAATTAAATTAAATTCACTTAATTAAACTCTAATTAACCACTCATTTTACTTAGTAAATATTTTTAATAAATATTTACGAATCCATTTTTCAGAAACGGAGACCCAAAAATACACTTTTTCGGTAACGGTAAAATTCGGGTCGTTACATTTCTATTATCACGTATATATTTTAATACCACATATATTATTATCATTTTATGCTATTATTATTTATATTTTTTTTTTGTTATCGTTTTCGTCATCATTGTCATTTTATTTTGCCATGCTTTATTTATTTTTATTCGATCATTTCATTTGCCTTATGCTTGTGTTTTATATTTCTATATTGCTAGCCTTGCTTTCATCCTTTTATAATCACTTATACCATTGTTATTGATACTGTCGCACTTATTATTGTGTATTAGCACCACGATTTGGTTTTTTATTTTTTCAATAAATCACATTATATTTTTTTACTTGATACCTTAAAATAATTCTTTCATAAAAGTGATATTCCGTATTTGGTAATTCGAGACAATCGTGCCCTAACTTACTGGGTTTCGATTTTTTTTCATTTAACCTAAATAACGGATTACTATTTTAAATCGCTATACGAGTTTTGAAAAATGCTTATTCTCGAAGATGCGAAGTGTTGTGCCCTAACTTACCGGGTATGACTTTTTGTCATCTCGAAATAAGAATTTGTTTTGAAATAAAGACAATATTCGGTGTTCGAAAATTCGGGAAAACATGCCCTAACTTACTGGGTTTCGACTTCTCTCGTTTACTCTAAATAATCGAATACCCTTTTAATAAAATACACAGATTTTATAAAAGGCAAGCTCGCTCTCGGAAATTTAAGATATCATGTCCTAACTTACTGGATATGACATTTCATATTTTGAGACGAGAAGGTCTTTATCACCTGAGCTTTTTACAAAGAAGGATCGTATTTCAAAAGTCTTCAAAGTTTTCAATCTTCGATCTTAAGACATTAATTAATCAACTAGGTACCAATTTTGGGCGTATCGAGGGTGCTAATCCTTCCTCATGTGTAACCGACTCCCGAACTCATTTTTTGATTTTCGTAGACCCAAAATTATCATTTTGATAAATCTTAACTTTTATTAAAATGGTTAATTTAAAGGTGACCCGATCACACCTAATCAAAAAGGATTGGTGGTGACTCCTCTTGTAACGCCCCCACGCCCAAGACCGTCGTCGGAGTCGAGCACGGGGCATTACTAAACTTATTTGAGCATTTAAACAAATTCGGACAAGCTGTCCAACTGCGTCACAGTTACTTAAAAATTCATATCTCGAGTTCCGAAACTCGAAATCCAATTCCGTAAATTTTACCTTAAACTAGACTCATATATCTATCTACTAATTTTTTTCTAGAATTTTTGGTTGGGCCAATTAGTACAGTTTATTAGTTAAAGTATCCCCTGTTTCAGGGTTCGACTGCTCTGACCTCTGTGTATTACAAATCATATATCTCCCTGTACAGAGTTTCAATAAATATGCCGTTTGTATCTCCTGAAACTAGACTCAATAAGGATTCTAAGAATATAAAATACACCACCTAATTATTTTGGTACAATTTATGGTGAATTTATAAAATCAGAACAGGGGATCCAGAAATCACTCTGGCCCTGTTTCACAAAAATTCAAATATCTCATAAATTATAATTCATATACCTGTTTTTTTCAATCCATATGAAAATAGACTCATTAAGATTAAATTTCATAACTTACTCATCATTTAATTCCATTTCTACCATTTTTAGTGATTTTTCAAATTTACATCACTGCTGTTGTCAGATTCTGTTTTATGGCAAATTTCACTTTACTAAGGATTTTCATGAACTAAATAGCATTTTAAACATACATAACATCAAATATGACTTAGACTGGCCATTCCAATGGCTAATCATTTCCAAACCCTTGTCTTTCCAAACCATAGCCATATCATAAGATCATTTACACAAAGTGAGTATTTTGCCATACATGCCACATTCAAAACACACAAGCCATTTTACCAATTTAGGCCTTGAGTAGTGTGAACGAGTCTTGACCTATCCCAATTCTCAAGCCGGCTTGTTAAAACTACAATGAACGAAAAGGAGGAGTAAGCATAAATGCTTAGTAAGTTCATATGCAAATAACAAGTAACATAACCATACAATTATACCAAACAATCTTAGCATGGTATCACCAAAACATATATCACATTTTTAAACATCATTCATCATCTTACCACCTTATCGTTGTTGTATCTATTTTCAACCCGAGGGTTAAGTACATACCTGTCCAAAGTGTCCATTTCACAATACTTACCAATCGTCACTTGCATCTTAAGTGTTCTTCCATTTCACTAGAAATTTTACCCGTTGAACACATCGAATATAACTTCGGATACATGGATAATTTGCACATAAGTGCCATATTTGTAGCCAAGCTACCATGTAACCCGCCCATAAGTGAACTCGGACTCAACTCAACGAGCTCGGGCGTTCGCATCCATAAGTGAACTCGGACTCAACTCAACGAGTTCGGATGCCTAGTTACATCTCACGAACTCGGACTCAACTCAACGAGTTCGGACATTCCACATCCATAAGTGAACTCGGACTCAACTCAACGAGTTCGGATGTTCAACCATCCTAGTGACATGTCACTTGTATCCTAATCTATTCCTAAGGTTCAAACGGGATTTTCCTCGAACACGTCTCCTTGCCATCTTCCGTAAAATACCAAACCAATACTCGGTAGCACTTTATATTTAACAAATAATACACTTAATTTGCATTTTATTCAAAATAACCACAAAGCATATATTTCATGATAAAAATCAGCATATCATATATTTAACATCAATAACTTAAAATAACAATTATGCTACCTTATTTACACATGAACTTACCTCGGTACAAAATTTTTAACAATCGAGCCTATTCCTCGTAAACTTTGTTTTTCCCCGATCACGACTTGAATCTCGTTTCTCTTGATCTATAATACCAAATTAATCTTATTTAATACATACATTCATTAAAACAGTCCTTAATACGAACTTTGGCAAAATTACCATTTTACCCCTAAACTTTTGTATAATTACACTTTTGCCCCTAGGCTCGGGAATTAAACTTCATCCCTTATTATGTTTTATGACATGCTGATCATTTTTCCCTTCTATGGAAACATCAAATTCTCACTCTAACATGTATTTATGACTACTAAATATTTTTTACCGATTAAGCCTTTTTACTCGTTTTCACTCAAAACCGAGTAGCACAAGTTGTCTAACAAAATTTAAAACCTCATATTCTGTCATAAAACACCAAAATACACAAATTTCACCTATGGGTATTTTTCCAAATATGAACCATAGGTTGAATTATTGTTAACATAAGCTAAATCGAGCTACCGGGATTTCAAAAACATAAAAATCATTAAAAACGGGGCTTGAAATCACTTACTGTGAAGTTTGAAAGTTGAAGAAACCCCAGCTATGGAGGAGAGCAAAAATCGGCAGAACAATATGGAGAAGATGATCATTTTGGGTTATTTTTCCTATTTTTATTTCATTTAATATCCAAATGACCAAAATGCCCTTACTACTAAACTTTCCAAAAATTCCTTCCATGTCCTAATTTTGTCCATGAACTTAAAATTGGTCAAATTGCCATTTAAGACCTCCTAATTAATATTTCAAAGCAATTTCATACTAAAAACTTCTAGAATCCAAGTTTTGCAACTTATTCGATTTTGTCCCTAATTTCAACTTAAGCACTTTATGCATAGAATTTCATCACGAAATTTTCACACAATCATGCAATCATATCATAAACCTCAAAAAAAAATTTAAAATAATTATTTTTTTATCTTGGATTTGTGGTCACGAAACCACTATTCCGATTAGGCCTTAATTCGGGATATTACACCTCTGTTCGTTTTCATTTTCAAAATCCAAGTCGATTCCCGTTTTTCTAAAAAAATGGTTACGACATTGTCAATACAGAAGGACGTGGGTTTCAGTGCGCTTATCCTTCTATCTATGGATTGGGGAGAGACTATGAATAATTTTAAGTATTGTGTTAAAAAAGAGCATGTACAATCGAAATCTATAGTGAAATTATTAAAAAAAATAAGTTTATATGTCCACAAACTAATAGATGCATGATTAGCAGGTTTCGATACTTAACTATATGATAATATATGATTATTAAGTAGATAAAAATTTGTTTTATCCTTAATCATCATTGATAAGGTCAAATCCTTAATCTGAAAATTATTTGTTTTACCGATATGTTCAACTATTAATGAGATTAAAACACATGGATTGAATTTATACCATAATAATACATTAAATGCAAACCAATAATTTAATTTAAGGGTGAACTACACTTAAGGTCATTACATTATTAGTAAGTTTATATTTTGGTCACTCAACTTTAAAAAGTTATAAAATAGTTACTGAACTATTCGAAAGTTTTCATTTATGTCATTGGGCTATTAAATTACTATTGGATGACTTTTTTCGATTGCACTATTGCACCAATCGAAATCTCTTCTTTCCTTTCTCTTCTATAGTTTAGTTTTTCATTTTAATGAAACAACTTTGAACGTTATAATCAGCGAATCAAAATTTAAATAATTTTTTTCTCCAATTTCCGACACTGGCCATCAAATCAAGTTGAATCTAAGATATATTTTTCTACTCTTCGATGGTACTGATCCATTGTACGAATCATCGAATCGTTGCTTAGAGCTTGCTAGCTGAACTAAAAAAAAAAAAAACTTATCAACCCATTGACTTAAATAAATTTTTTTGAATAGTTCAATGATCATTTCATAACTCTTTGAAGTTGAGTGACCAAAACGTAAATTTATTGATAATTTAATAACTTTGGAGGTAATTAATTTACCATTTATTTAATTTCTTAGTACCATAAAACATATATTTAGAAAACTTTGATTCTATAAAAAAATCTACATAAATGTAGTGTAGATTAAAACTAAAACAAGCAAGATTTAACAATCATTAATTCTTCGTGAACCATGGCACAATGTGTTAAGTTCCACCTCACGATCATCACAAACATCCAAACTTCACCAGCCACCTCTAATTGATTTTGTTTTACAATTTGATGAATTAGCCTAGCATTAAAAAAACGTCCACTAGCCCTTCTTGTTAACACTATAAAACCACCTCCCTTTGCTCCAAAGTTCCCCATCCTCAAACACTTTTACTTTTTTAACTCTAAAGCTAAGAAAGCAAGCCACTAGGGTTTTAAGAGAAGACCAAAATGGCTTCAAAAAGATCAGCTTCCATGGCCCTCTTTCTAGCACTCAACATTCTTTTCTTTTCCCTAGTCAGTGCTACTTGTCGATCTTGCTCTTCTTCCAGCTCTAATCTCACCCCCACCCCCACTCCATCTGCACGAGGAAGGTGCCCCAGGGATGCTCTTAAATTAGGTGTATGTGCCAATGTGCTTAGCTTAGTCAATGTCACTGTTGGTTCACCCCCAGTGATGCCATGTTGTTCCCTTCTCAATGGCCTCATTGACCTTGAAGCTGCCGCTTGCCTTTGCACCGCTATCAGAGCTAACTTCTTAGGCCTCAAACTTAATGTCCCAGTTTCCCTCAGCTTGCTTCTCAACGTTTGCTCAAGGAATGTTCCTACTGGCTTCCAATGCTAATTTAAGTCATCACTCTCCCTACATTCTTTTTCATTTTTCTATTTGTGTTTGGTTTTTGAAAGTTATGGTTTCCCTTATTTGTATCAAAACAATGTCTTTATTTGTATCTTTGTTGTTTTAATTTTCTTGTGGAAGATTGATATTGAATACGTCTAATACCTTTCTTCAAGTGTTTTCCTTTGGGGGATGGGGTGTATTGTATGTAGTTATGGTAATAAATTTTATATTTTTATTATGTTTGTTTCTTCTTTTCATATGTTTATCACTATTACGATTTTTGTAACGCCCCTAACCCGAATCCGTCACCGGAATAGAGTTACAGAGCATTATCGGAGTTACCGATTCATTTATCAGATATTTCATTAATCTGATATCTTTTCTTTTCCACGTTCAAGTCTCGATTCAAGTCATCTGGATCTTTATAAAGAAATTTGATCGTCGTTTTCATTTATTTCATGTTATAATACATTCAACTAATGCTCTAAACAAAATTATCATTTTACCCCTAAACTTTTAATTAATGACGATTTCATCCTTAGGTTAAAATAAAATAAAATTATTGCAATTTAATCCTTATTTCCAGCCGTTATTCTCACACAAATTGATAACAACCTATAAGTTCTATAAAATGTCAGAATTTTCCAAAATTTCAACACTTTTCAATTTAATCCTTAAAACATGTTTTTCCCTGATCTTGAGCTAAATTAATAATTTCATTCAATTTTGTAATTTAAATAATAAAATAATCCATTTCATGCAAATTGGTCATTTCTAACTTTTTTTTTACAAAATTGCCCATAAAATTTTACTTTTATTCAATTTAGTCCATGAGTCTAAAACATACAAATTAGCCATGCTAGCTGAATATTCATACATATTTTCCTCCTCCTCCTCTCCATTCCACATCCTTAATTTATATAACATGCAACAAGTAACATTATCAATAATTTTACTATTTACTTATGTATATTCAAAACTGTCCATTTGCGTCATAGTTACTAAATTATTTATATCTTAAGCTACAGAACTCAAAATTAAGATCCTCAAATTTTCCCTAAAACTAGACTTACTTATCTTATTACCATAAAATTTTCATAATTTTTGGTTTAGCCAATAAGTACAGTTTATTCTTTAAAGTTTCCCCTGTTCTGCTGTCTGACAGTTCCGACCTTTCTTCACTAAGAATTAATTATCTCATTGTACGAGATTCGGATGATGTCCTGCTTATTTCTATTGAAAATAGACTCTTTAAGGATTTTAAACATTTAAATTTAATCCCTTAATTATTTTTATCCAATTTTTGATGATTTTCCAAAGTCAGAACAGGGGAACCCAAAATCATTCTGACATTGTCTCACAAAACTTATTATATCTCATGATTTACAATTCCATTGCTTACACCGTTTCTTCTATCTATAAGAAACTAGACTCAATAAACTTTAATTTCATATTTTATTCATCCTCTAATTAGATTTCTACAATTTTTGGAGATTTTTCAAAGTTAGACTATTGCTGCTGTCCAAAACTGTTTTAGTGTAAAATGTTGATTTTCATTCTGCCCCAAATTTCACAGTTCATACAATTCAGTCCTTACTTAATTAACCCCTCAATTAAATTAATTTTCTCAATTAATACTTTTCCTAGACATTATAAGTTATTTCATAACTATTGAAATTCAGAATTTCCACATAAAACTCTAACTTCAAACTCTTTTACAATTTAGGTCTCAAACATTCACTTTCTATTCAATTCTGTCAATAAAATCAGCATATAAACAATTTAAAGCTCTAATTCTATGTCAAATCATCATATACTTCCAGCACATATTCATATAAACTTTTAATTTCTTTCATAGAATCAAGAACTAATGAATTCAACAAATGGACCTAGTTGTAAAAGTCACAAAAACACAAAAATTTCAAGAAATAATCAAGAATTGAACTTACTTGCAGTAAAAATATGAAAAACCAGCTTAAGGAAACTCTTCCATGGTGTTTTTGCTGATGAGAATGCAGAAAAATAAAGAGAAATCTAGATAATTTCACTTTAGTCCTAGCTTTATTAAGTAAATTTTGCAATTTCGCCCTTAATTCCCTTATTTTCTTGGTGATTTAATGCTCTTGCCGTCCAGTCCAAATATACCTTGGGTCTATTTGCCTTTTAAACCCTCGGATTTAGTGACTCTAATCACTGTTCCGACACCACTGAAAATTAGGCTGTTACAATTTTCAAATCTTGAGATAGGACTATTTTAAATGGATCAATTTTATCTCTATATTAAAAAATTAATGTAGCCAAATTTTAACTGTTTAATATTTATTATGAAAAAGATAATATTAATTTTTCATTTGTCTTTTAAATCTAAAGAAAAGATTTCATTTATAGAACAATATAAAATTTTAAATTATTAACTCGGTTAAACAATAAATTATATATTTTGTAAACAGTAAGTGTTAGCTTTATTAAAATTTGACCTGATTTAGTTCTTTTTAATAGTATATGAATTAAATTGGTTAATTTAGTAATAAGGAGACCAACTTGAATGATCTCTATAATAGAGACTTAACAAGTAATTTCACCTAAAAACTCATTTAACTGGAAAAAAGGCAACGACTCCTTGTACTTGCTTAACATTTTGATTTCAAGACATTAATGATGGTTATCATCTAAACCTATATGGATGGGTGATATTAAGATAAATTTATACTTTTAATATATTTATTTCGGACTAATTATAGAATAATAAGTTCGTGTAATGAAATTCAAAATAATATAAAAGTGGCTAAATTAAAACAAAAAGTAAAGAGAGATTAAATTTAATTTTAAATTTTAATTATTTAATGATAATGTTTAAGAAAAATCTAACTAAAATTTGAGCATTAAAACTGAATATAAATACTTAGTGGGGATGACCACTGGGATAGACTTGGCTTTTGAATACAAAAGTTCCTTTCTTTCTTTTCATTTCTTTTAAGTAAACATTTGACATTCTGTCAATCTTTTTCCCAATTTCAATATTTTGGCTAGTTTACCTTCCAAGTCCCTTTCCTTTTCACTTTCCCCTTGTAGCACCTCGAATTCTGGGCTAAAAATTTTGAGGTTTGTAATTAGGGTCAGTGAGTAAGTTGTGCTATTGTGTTTAAGTACGCGTTTAAATGGCAGAATGGGCCTACTGATCCAATAGTTGGTAGTGTACTAATGTGCCTTTGGGTCCTCGGTTTGAGTCATCAAGTGTGTTTTGAATGACCATTTTTATTTTGGTTTTAAGGTTTAGGGTAATTATTTTCTTTACTGGGTGTTTATTATTTTTATTTTTATTTTTTATTTTTCTCTGGACTTTCTCTTCTTTTCCCTTTCTTTTGTTTTCTTTTTGCTTCTTCATCTTTTCTTTTTGAAAAGGGTGTGTCGAAACCTTTTTTGAAATCGACTTTTTATTTTTTTTTAAAAATGAAAAAATGAGAGTCGCCACCAATCCTTTTTATGAGGTGTGATCGGATCACCACGTAATTTGAACATTTTAATAAGATGTTTGATTTATTAAAATAATATTTTTCGGTCTACAACAATCCAAAAAATAGGTTCGGTCTACAACAATCCACCAATATTTTATGGGTTTTCAGTGTTGAAAATTGAAAAATTGAAGAGATTTTAAAATACGATCTTTTATTAAAACATTTCTTAACTAAATTAATTTTCATTGAAATGGGCTTATTTCATGTTAATTGAGAAAAAAGGATCATGTCCCGTAAGTTAGGACACAATGCCTTAAATCCTCGAAATCAAGAATAAACGCCATTTGATCGTCATTTGAATCTCGTTTTTATATTTTTGAAATGGATATTCGATTATTCAGTTTTAAAAAGAAATCATATCCCGTAAGTTAAGGACACGACTTTTCTAATTCCGAAAATAATAAATATTACCACAAAATTTTACATTTTTATGCGTCGTGCCAAAAAAATTAAACAATATAAAAATTAAAGATAAAATAATAATGACAATAATAATAAATGAACAAAGAAATGCATAAATAAAAGGATATAAACAATATAAAAATAAAAATAAATAAATAGATAAATGAACAAATAAATAAATAAATTTGTAAAAAGGGTTGAAATTAAATAAGTAAAGGATAAAATTAAAATTTAAATGAAATATTAGGGTAAATCGAATAAAATAAATAATAAAGGGACTAAAATGTAATAAAATAAATGAGTAAATAAATAGAGGACTAAAATCAAAATTTAAATGAAATTTAGGGGACAAATTGTAAATAAAAAACTATTAAAACAAAAAAAGGACCAAAAAGAAATGTGCGAAAAAAATAAGGACTAAATAGGAAAATATACCAAACCCTATTAAACGAACAGTTTCTTTGGAAAATCGGGGGACTAAATTGAAAATAAAAAAAATTAAATGGCGTAATCTAAAAAAAATAAAGGAATTAGGACCATATTGAAAAACAATTAAAAAGCAGAATGACTAGAGCGGCAATTAGACCCTCCCTTCAAAAACACGCAGATCCTAGGAGGATCTGGGTCGGGTCATCGGGTCGAACCTAAAATGACACTGTTTCAGGTGCTTGACCATTAAAACGGTCCAAGGACCAAATTGAAACAAAAATAAAACTAAGTGGCAAAATTAAAAAAATAAAGAAAATAGGATAGGACTAAATTGAAACGCACTGCAAAAGCGGAAGGGTCGATCGCGCAAATATCCCCACAACCGAAAACACGCGGATCCTAGGGGCGGATCGGGTCAAGGCGCGGGTTGGCCAAAAACGGCGTTGTTTTGGTGCCTAAGGAAATTGTCCAAAACGACGTCGTTTTGGCACCCTGTAAAAGCTCATAATCCTTTAAAAAATTCATTTTAACCCCACTCTAAAAAAAATAAAAAAACCTCTTCTCTCTAAAAAATTCCCAAGCCAGCCATCGAGCGCCGCCAAGGCTTCACTGCGGCCACCGGCCATCGGCGACAACAACCGCTGTTCACAGTTGCTGGAGTTCACCAAAAAAAGGTCATTTCGACCGTTTTTCCTCCCTTGGCTCAGGTTAGAGACGAAAACATCCAAAAAGTAAAAAAAAAACCTTCGATTTCGTTTTCTCCGATCGCAACAAAGGTAAAATTTTTCTTATTTCGAAAATATATGAATATATATTTGCTATATTGAAAACAAATGTGCAATATGAAAATATACCTTAGAGAACTCAAAAAATTTACTTTCAATCTGTTGTTTTGATTTCTTTGTGTGTTTCTCTCTACTATTGTATTCAAAATCACTGTCCAAAAAAAATACATTGAGTTTTCTGTGGCTTTATAGCCGATTTCAATACAATATTTCATATTTTTTGGTACTATCTAATATCTTTTCTACTGCTGATTTTGCAGGCGACGGTTGAGCGGTGAAAGAGTGGCGGTGGCAGAGGCTAGAGACTAGGGGCGGCACTAAGGTTTTAGGGTATTGGGCCTTTTGGGGCCTTTAGTTTTTTTTTTTTGTTTTTGGGTCGTTTGGGCCTTGTAATTTGGACTTTTATTTTCTGTTTTGGTTTTTGGTTGTCTGATTTGGGCTTAGGCAAATTTGGCCTGCTATAGGGTGGTTTTGTGGTTTTCGAAGAGCTTCAATTTCTTGATCATCGAATCGGGTTCTGAACGTCTTTGATCGCGAATCAGGTGTAGGTTTCTAACCTTCTAAATTTTTGTTAAAGAATTGTAGTTGTTTCCGTGAAATTGGAAATTTTTGTGTGCTTGTGGAATTGATCTTTCGAAAGGGGCGATTATCGTGGAATAACATAGGATCGGGTGTGATTTTGCCACATTTCTAAGTAATTATGGATTCGGGAACATTTCGGCAACAAAGGTACGCCTGGTAGCCAATTTCGGTGCGGTTTCATGACCACGCGAGTGGCCACAAGGGCGTGTGCCCCCACACAGGCATGTGTCCCTACACAGGCGGTCCACATGGTCGTATGCAATTAGGAATTAGGGTTTTCGAGCAAGATTTGGTGCCACACGGCCTTATGTCCGATTTGGGGATTTTTATTGAATTCCATAAGGTCGTGTCCCTTGAGTACACGGGCGTGTGTGTTTGGGAATTAGGGTTGGGTGATTTGGTGCCACATGGTCGTGTGGCTAATTTGGGGATTTAGGGATCCCACTGGGGCATGTGTTTTAGACACACGACCGTATCTACCTTGTACTCTATTTTAGCACAAATGGATAGAGAGTTACAAGGCCTGTTCACATAGCTATGTCCTTCGTCCACATGGGCGTGTACCTCATCCACACGACTGTATGCCTCTTCCCACACGGGCGTGATGACCCTCACATCGTCTAAGCATTTCCACACGGCCAGAGCACACAGTCATGTGGTCCTAAGTCATCAACTTTAGTTCTGTGTATGTTTTTTATCTGAAAGTGTGTCTGTGTGTTCGACTTATATGCTATTTGTGGCTGTTGTGTGGGATGTCTGATCCTAAACCCGGTTAGCTGGGTATGTGTGCTTATTTGTTTCTGTCTGATTGTCTATTGATGTGTTCATTGTTTCTATAAGATTGTAAGTATACATGCACTTGTATATAGAATTTTGGGGTTAGTTGTGAAGAAAAGGAAGACTGATTCTATTCTGATATGGCAGATTTACTGTAACCTATTCATACAGCGGTTTACCGCACTGTACTACACGTACGTCAGCTTTGCTGCGTACCATTAACTGATCTGGCAGTTAAACTGTAGTATGCCTGTGCAATGGATTATCTTATTGCACTGTACTGCATATATGTCAGCCCTACTGCGTATTAATATTAAAGCGGTTTAGACCACAAATATGGTGTGTAGGGTTAAATGGGCCTTTCGAGGTCCTTTGTGGTGTGTTTGGTTGGATGAGCTTAAACAACTCTTTTGGGGTGTGATCGATGCACTTGACTGCATTCATATGCATCTATTTGATGTTTTAAGTGAAAGATTATATGATTGTATTCTGTCTGACTGAATAACACTTGGTGTGCTTAAGTTGTTACTTTCTGTTGGGACGTTGGTTCCAAGTTTACTTTCTGACTTTGTGTATGTAAGTCTATTTCGTTGTTGGCTTGAGTTTCGTAATTCTGTTTTTAGTATCGTGTCAAACTCACACTGCTGAACTCGGTATATGGAGGTCTTAGACAGTCACGTTATAATAAATAATTAATAAGTCATCTTTTGGATTGCTACTTTGGTAGACAGCTTTGAAATGTAAATGTTTTTAAGAACTGTGGTATGAATTGTGTTTTGGGTTTTTCACAAATTTTAGGCTGATCTGAAATTTAGAAACTGCAAATGTATGTTTTCGAGTATTTTAAAACATTTATTCAAGTGTGGAAAATAAATATGTTTGTAACTAGATTTTTTTTTATAATACATTTTCTAAAATTTTTCTACGATCACTTCAATAATCAATGTGACTTCTGAAATCCGGTCAAAACTTCTAGGCCAGGCCTTGAGGCGTTACACCACCACTTCCATTAAAAGTCATTTCCATACTCCATTTAGCATGATTTATTTCATGATTAACTAAGTCCCTTTAGTTTTAGTCTAGTTATCACTCCGACGAAGTAATCATGAGATATGAACCCACACTAAATACTTTGCAATTCAATATTCGCTATCTTTCCAGTATATGGGATAGTACAAATTCGTCTATTGAAGTTGATTTGATTTCAAATCAAAAAGCGCACGTTGGGTTGGAATCGTTTGGCATACAGTTGGGAAGTTGAGTCGGCCCTACTGTATTCAAAATCATACGAACAAATTAGCGTGTTCAATTGGAAAAAGCTAGTTGGATTCCGTCAAGGGAGATAGTGATCAGATTTAAACGACCCACATGGTTGAGGTCGTTGATTTGAGTTGGGTCTTTCAGATCGCAAGACTGTCGAAGTCTTAAATTACGGGTATGTGTCACGTGATTAGAAATTCAACAAGGGTTGATTTGCAAATCATACCCAAATCGACAACAAGAGGAAAAGCTGGTGGTTTGAGGCATCCTTGATCGCTATAACCAATTTATTGATTAGAAGGGAAAACTTTTTTTTTTCTAGGACCAGTTCGAGTTTGGAGTGTACCAAGGCTAAGCTTTAATATATTTTATTTACCAATTTATTTTATTCGCTTAATTTAATTTTGTATTTTGCAATCTCAAATCTATTTTCATTTTATTATATTACGCATTTATTTATTTTATTTTCCCTATCAACTAAATAGACTATAAGAATTTATATTTGGTGGTTTCAACGACCATCAATAGGGTTTGAACTTTTCCTTAATTATGGTCGGTTCACTTAAAATAAAAAATGAAATTGATAACAAAACCGATTCTAATTAATTAAGATGTATCAAAAACTAATTAAGAGAAATATTTAACAGTTTGATCCTGTAAATAAATATTGAAAACCTAACAAAATATTATGTGTGAAAACTTCAAGAGTGCTGAAAGTAAATCATCGAATTTCTTTAAAATTAATAATATTATCTTATTTAAATATGTAATATTATTATTTTATTTAAACTTAAATCAATAAATATTTTAAGGGTAAACTAAACCGATAGACAATCATTAATAATTTTATTATTATTAATCTATAAAAATTACAAAATAGTCTCTCATATTTTTTACTTTATCTTTTTAGTCTATATAATTATATAATTTTGTCCTATTCTAAAAAATTTATGGATAATAAATTAATAATTTTGCATAATACTAAACACTTAGTAACATAGTTGTAATCAGTAATTTAAAATACATGAGTAAAAATATTATAAATATAAAATAATATTTAATGATACATAACATACAAAAATACAATATAATAAACATTATTTTATTTATATTTTTATAAAATATTTAATAAAACTAACATCTTATGATTTGATAGTACTATACAACTTGTCATCAAAACTAGAATATATAATGAAAATTATTTAAATTATATTTTTATAAGAAGTATTCAATAAATTTAGGAATTTGATGATATTATACAACTTGTCATTATAAGAAAATTTTAGATTTCTGTTGAGGCAACTTGTCATTAACAATTTTCACAGTTGTCTTCTACTACTCTCATAATTTGTTATATTTGGTGTTGGGTAATTTTTGAACAAAATTTTTAGGTGTGATCTTTGCTGATACTTTAGACGTATGTAAATTCATCTATAATTGATATCCAAATCGTTAAATGTTTATAGGAACATATTTTTTTATTAATAGAAAGATTGACTGTAATTGATTTAATATGTTGGTAAATCAAAAGTTAGTTTAAATATTTGAGATTTGTATATGTTTTGTACCGAGAAATTTAGCACTTATCCATTCAATGAATAATTTGTTATTGTGAGTGTATTGAATGTGAAAACAAATAAATTACTTGATTTTTAGCCTAATTAAAAGAGAGATCTTAAGTGCAAAAGTAAGGTTACTAATCACTTGATTGTTAGAGTTTATAATCACTTGTTGTATGAGGTATTGAGATAGAAGATTATCTCTTTAGGTAAGGCATTTGGTGTTGAGATAAAGCATTGCTCGTAGCATTGCTTCTAGCACTGCTCTATTTCCTTACAAATGTCGTTCTTAATTCTTTCTATTTCTCATAATTCTTTTTTTAAATTTTAAAGACTTTTTTTTTTGTAATTTTTATTATAATTTTTATGATTTCTGTTATTGAAGATATGAAAATCTTTTCAAAAATTTCGAGCTTTCTAGAATTTTTATATATTTTTAAGGAGTAAAGGTGAAGTTGACAATATCTATAAATATTAAGGTGCTGAAATTGCTAAATATTAAGGTGTTTAAAAAATCACGATTGAATTTTAATGGCTTATTGGAATGAGGATGTGGTGATGCTTTATTTTGACTTGGGAACCATGCCTCACATCAATTTCACATTTATTGGTTAAGGGAGTGGGTGTTGTTTAGATGTTTAAGGTGCTGAAATTGTGGTTCTCTTACGTTGTGTTTTTTGGGTGCTTAACTTGTATGGTATTCTCTTTTTTGTACCTTGTTTCAAGGTCCTTAATCAATAAAATTTCCGATCATTTAGTAAAATAAAAATCAAAATCAAAACATATCATTAAAATTAAAATTCGATAAATTTTTGTATTGTTATCAAAATAAGGAAAATTAATTGTAGGTTTGAATATGCGGTGCATTTACCTATAATTACTGTAAAAACAACAATGATGGTGAGATTAAATATTATAGCATGAGATAAAAAGTAAGCTAAGCACACCGCACTCCACCACGCATCTAAATTAGGGGCAAAGTCAAAATAAATATTTAGGAGGCGGATAAAATTTTAATTTTTATAGTTTATATCTTTATAATTTGTAAATGATTAAATTGAATTTTTATAATTTTAAGGGACAAACTAAAATTTTACATTTATTAATTTAAAATTTTTAAAAAAAATTTAAGGGCCAAAAGAGCAAATTTATATTTTAATGGGGCCGGGGCCCATGCCAGCCCCCTAACTTCGCCCCTGATCCAAACCCACTTAAATTTTGTTTCATAATACAAATCATTAAATATTTTAATTTACTAAAAGTTTAATCCATATAATTTATATGAATAGAATATCAAAATTTAATATTTATGAATAGAATATAAAATTTTAAAAATATTAATGGTGCTTAGAGTTAAAAAATAAATAAATTAATTATATATATTTGGGGTGACACCCTAATGAATCTTAAGCCACTAGCCACCAATCCAAACTCGTGAACCCATTATTGTTGCCTGAAATAATGTCACAATAATTACAATTTGTTTACTTAAATTCGTACAAGGGAAGAACGTGTATTTCGATTATTATTGCAATTAAATTGAAAATACAAAATGTTGAAACAACTTTAATTGATACAGGGTCTTATTCTTGAGAGCTGGCATCTTCAACTCAACCTATATAGTTCTACTTTATTAACGTAAAAAAAACAAAAACAAAAACAACAACATTGATTCAATGAAATTTTGATTAGTTAACGTAATTAGAGATCCAACCTTATACAACAATAAATTAGAAAATTATGGATGGTTAAATTGATATAATTTAAAATTAAAGTAATTACTTTATTAAATATAAAAATTCTTCAAATAAATATTAGATAATAATAATTATATTATGTGTTGAAAAATTACTACTGCAAAACAAAGACGTTAGCATTGACAAGTACAAATAATAAGGAAAAATAAATAAATAAATATTGCGCCGTGGAAAGTCACTGTCTTAGAAGCAATTTTGTCCTGATCAGTGTAATCGGAAATGGATGTCGTCTCCTAATGTTAACACAGTGCTTCTAGATTCGTACACTCGAATGAGGAAGATGGAACTAAATTGATATTGCTCTTTTTAGATTTACGAGAAATAAGATCAAAATAAGTTTAAAGGTGGTCAAAAAATTCAGCTAGAAAAATTACATTAGGATCAATTATCAAAAAGTTTGGAGGGGTCACAATTGGTCCCACTTCTAACCCAAACTTCTAGACATTTTCCTATAATGTAATTTTTAATAAAATAACAAAGTTTGTAGAGAAAGAAAGAATGAGGGAGACGAGAAGAATAGTAGAAACTATGTTTTTCGTTGTGTGAAATATGAGGAAGATAGCCTACTATTTATACTATTAGCTGAAGGGCTAAATAATAAAAATGCGTAGGCAAAAAGGTAAATCTAGTAGATTGTGTAAATAACTAAATATTACTAGATTGTTAACACTTGCTTGATTTCGAAAATTGGATTCGCAAGATGAGCTTGATTTCCAATGGCTAAGAAGAACCCTAGGGTAAACAGCAAGGCTAGAACCAAGACGGCAGACGGTGAAATGATGTCGAGTTGACGGAAAGAGTGGGGTTGAGTTGTTTTAAAAGAGTCAAAACTATCCTCAATTTTCTCTGTTACTTTTTCTAGGAAACAAACAAGAAGAAGATTAAAAAAGAAAAAAACTTACAAACGTTGGTCTTATATTGCAAATAAACTAAAAAAATTATTTTAGACTAATTACAAAGAAATCCTTAGCTTTAGTTAAAAGTAATATATATATATATATACACACCACGTCAGTAATCTGTTTGTGGATTAATAGAATTTCTAATAGCAATTATCTTAATTAGAATGACTAAATTGACAAAAAAAATTAGAATGACCAGAATAAAAACAACGCTGTTTTAGATTAACTTGCGATGTAATTTACCCTAAAATTAATAATATTTTTATAACTTTATCAATAATTATTATTTTTATATTATTTTAATTTCTCTCATCTACATAGTGGGTGTCGTATAGGACTAGTATAAATATGGTTAATGGTTAATGCATTCTTCGGTTCATATGGGAACAAATATTATAAGTTTTTTTTTTCATTTAAGTTGAAACTTTAGTGCTACTTTATTAATTTATTAATATAATATTTTCTTTCGTCCATGGATGTTACATAATTTAGTTATCATATAATATCAATTATACATAATTTCAGCCTTAAATATTAAAACTTAAATTTGATTATTTTTAAATAAATTTAATTTATTATTCAAATTCATTTTTAAACTTAATATTTTATTTAAATCCACTAAAATGTTGAGTAAAATTTTGAATTTAAATGTATAACTTAACTTTGGAATATGTCTAATTTTTACTCAATAGCATAAAAGAATATTTTGTATAACTCACCATTGAATTTGAATGAATGTATAATAATCAAAAGCGAAGTCGGGAAAAAGTTTTAGGATATAATTTTTAAAAATTAAATCAAATTTTTATCATTTGTAGGAAGTTAATGTACAATTTTACTTCTATTAATTTAAAATTTTAAAAATTTAAAGGGTCAAAATAATAAATTTTCTATTTTAAGGAGGTCAAGGCCTCTACCAACCTCCCTAAATCTACTTCGATAATAATATTTTATGTCTTTAAAAATTATTGACAGGAAGACTAATTTTTAAAACCTAAAAACTAAAATGATTAACATATCCATTAAAAGAATTCTAATATAAATTATTCTATATTAGCTATTTATAAAGTAAAATAAAACCCTTTAACTAAATTTTATATATCATGAGTGAAAAGATACCAATATAGAATGTCAAAATTACTAAATTACAAATATATAGGTAATAATTACATAACTTTTATAAAACATAATAATCTACCCTTCTTTTAACAATTATTAATTTTAAAATAAAAATTATATATATTGGTTTCCAAAAATATCCACCAAACGAGTTATAATTATAGTGTATTTTTATCTCCTCGAGACGATAATATCATGATTCAATGTGAATGTCACAACTTTAATTATGAGAGCTTCAATTCAAACCCGTAAGCACATTTTTCAATTACAAACACAAAATCTTCAATCAACCTTAATTATGAGAGCTGCCATCTTCAACTCAACCCTATATAATTGTGCTTAATTAACATTAAAAAAAACACAACCATGATGAAACGAAAATTTCATTGGTTAATATTGTCACAACTTGATTTGTCGGGCTGTATCTACTAATCAGAACTGTTTTTTTTTAATATATTATAATTTATTTTTGGAACTTACAATTATATTTTATCGCAGAAGTTTTTTGAGATGATCAAATCATATAATTTATCCTATAGGAGCTGTGGTAACATGGCAATGTTCTAATTTCCACCTCACAGATCACAAACATCCAAACTTCACCGGCCACCTTAATTTGATTTTATTCTACAATTTAATCTATTAACCCAACATTAAAAAAATAACTCACTAGTTTCTTGTAACCACTATAAAACCCCCGTCCCATTCACTCCAACTCCCACATCCCCAAACACTTGTACTTTTATCTCTAAGCCAAGAAAGCAGGCCACTAACATCAAAATGGCTTCAAAACAATCAGCTTCCATGGCCCTCCTTTTGGCACTCAACATTCTCTTCTTTTCCTTGGTCAGTGCTACTGCCCCATGCCCTCCCACCAAACCTAACCATAAACCAAAGCCAAACCCCAACCCCAGCACCCCATCTTCACAAGGCAAGTGCCCCAGAGATGCCCTTAAATTAGGTGTATGTGCTAATGTGCTTGGCTTAGTCAATGCCACTGTTGGTTCACCCCCAGTGAAGCCATGCTGTTCCCTTCTTGATGGCCTTGTCGATCTCGAAGCTGCTGTTTGCCTCTGCACCGCTATCAAAGCTAACGTCTTAGGCATCAAGCTTGACATTCCAGTTTCTCTTAGCTTGCTCCTCAATGTTTGCTCAAAGAAAGTTCCTTCTGGCTTCCAATGCTAATTGAAGTAATCATGTTTCCCCTACATTCTTTCTCAACTTCTTTATGGTTTGTGTTTGTTTTTTTTTAGGTTATGATGCCATAACTTCATTGCAGTAAATCAGTGTTTTCATTTGTAACTTTATTGTTTTAATTTCCTTGTGAGGGATTGATATAGAATAAGTCTAATACTTTTCTTCAAGTGTTTACCTTTGGGGTTTTTTATATCTCCACGAGACATGTAAAGACTTGTATTATTCAACTCGTTAATTTATTCAATTACTTCTCAGTTGGGGGTCTCTTGACCCTTTGGGGCATGCTTTGTTTTGGAAGATTCATATTGTAACAATTCTTTGGTATAGAATTCCCCCAATATTTTCATTCTCTTGCATCCTCATATTTTCAAATCTAGTAGTGAACATCTGCAACTTTGATTGTTTTACTGTATTTGTACCTTCTTGAGCAGTTTGAAGGATTTCTCAAGCTTCCTTTGCAACTTTAATTAAGAAATATGTTTACTAGGTGTGTTTAATGGGAGGCTTTGATGACAATTGTTGAGTCCAAAATTGATATTTATAATCAGAAATCGAGCAATGCTTAGAGCATTTTCAACTGCTTCAAGCATCAACAATGTAAAGTGGAGAAAACTTATTAACACACAATGTGTTTACGTAGTTAAGTTTCTCCACAAAGAATATCCACTCTCTTAGCACATTGTACAACAAATATTTTCAAGCTCTAACACTTACTAGTTTAAACTCATCATCTTTGTATCTAAGATCTAGACGTCTTAATCTAAGTTTTTAGTTTAAAACTTAGAACACTAATCAAGTCATACACTTGATTATTTTCTCAATGAACAAGATAAAGTGCTCTCAGAGTTCAGTACATTATTTATACAAGTATCCCCAAAATATATGTAATTAAGACTTACTAACATATTATATCATTTACAATCAATCTTCCCTCAAAACAAACAAAATAATATGCAAAAAGAAATATCTCTCCAAGTAGCTTAGCATAAGTCTTGAATCTTTAAGATATACTTCCAGCTTAACCCGATTCGATTCGATTCGATCCATCAAACTTGAGAAGTTGATTGCTTCAATCTAAATCTAAACCAACCTCTAATATATGTTGATGTGTAGTTCGGATATTAAGAATAGGCTAGCAATTGCCCAAAGTAACAACAAGAATTACAACCCAATGAGTTTTATTGTCAAAATTTGTCAATACAAACATAGTAAGATTTCTACACAGAGAGTGCTACTACCAATGAGTACTGGTCTAAGCATTACTCAAAAACTATCTCAACATTGATAAAATTTATTAATTTATCAAAAAATAAACTCAAACCTTAAATATGTGTAATATTTATTCATCAGCATAAAAGAATCATATCTTTGAATAACCAAAATTTGGTTTACTTACGAAATTTTTCTAATAAGCTCTAAGTATCAACTTTTTTTCCAAAATTTTTATTATTTATTTTCTAAATAATTTAATCAAACATATCTTGAGTTAAAAATGTTATTAGATATGAACGAATGTATAATAATATTTTTATGTCTATAAAATTATTGACATGAGATTATTTTATCAAAACCTAAAACTAATTTTTTAAGAAAATTCTAATATAAATTATTTCTTATTATCTATCTACAAACTATAATAAAATCCTTAACTAAGTTTGATATATCACAAGTCAAGTGACACCAACTCAATTAATGAAAGTATAATGATATCAAATTTGTTAAACTAAAAAATATATGGGTAAATTACATTGGTAGTCACCTTACTATTGGTAAATTCCTTGTTTTTGGTCATTCAATTGTGAAAAGTTACAAATGACCACCTAACTATTCGATTTTGTATTTTTTTGTCAAATTTGTTAAATGACTAACTGAAAGATGATGTACCAACTTTTAAAATTGGAACTTTAACCTTCAACATTTATATATCATGTTAATTTTGTCTTGATTCTAAAAAATTTAACTTTGATATTTACACATTATGTAATTTGATCTTTTTTGTAGTTTTGCTTTCATTATTATCCTTTCATCTAAAAAGCTAAAAAAAAAACTAATTTATCAACTAAATTTGATAATATATATATATATATACAAAAATGGAAATACTCAAAATCCAATATAATAATTTTTATCTATTGTCATTCTTTTAATATTAACTCTCAATGTCACAGAGAAAAAATTAAAAAAATAAATTGACACAATGTATAAATGTTGAGAGTTAAAGTTGCTATTATGCTAATTTTAAAAATTGTCAAGTTATCTTCCCATTAGTAATTTAATGGTTGGTGACAAAAAAAAGTTAAAGAATTATATTTTATAACTTTTCATAATTAAATGAAAAAAAGAAACTTATCAATAACTGGATCTCATAGTATAATTTGCCCAATATATATGAGTAATCATGAATCTTTAATTTTTATATAATATATTTTTATTGATTGAATCATTTGTTATATATATATATATATATATATATAAAAACTAATCCATCTTTCTAATACAACCCAACTTCTCATTACTTATCTACCCTTCTTTTTAACTATCATTATTTTTAAAAATATTTTTACCGACATTATAATTGTTACAAATTCAAGTACTTTCTATATTTTGAGAGATAAAATGTGGAGACTTTTCAAGCTTGGTTCAATGTGAATAAACCCTAAAGTTGAAATGAAAAGTTAGTATCTCTAGACTTACGCATCAATTCAAACCCGTGAACACATTTTTCGATTACAATTACATATAATTAAATTGCAAACACAAAATCTTCGAAGAAATCATGAGAGTTGCCATCTTCAACTCAACCCTATATAATTGTCTACTTAATTAACATTTAAAAAACCACAACTATGATGCAACGAAATTTTCATTAGTTAATAATGTCACAACTTGATTTGTCGAGCTGTATCTACTAATCAGAACCTTTTTTTAAAATATATATTATTTATTTTTGGAACTTACAATTATATTTTTTAGTGCTGAAGTTTTTTGAGATGATCACTATCGCAAAGCATAAAATATAGGGGCAGTGGTAACATGACAATGTGCAAATTTCCACCTCACAAATCACAAACATCCAAAAATTCACCTGCCACCTTAATTTGATTTTATTCTACAATTTGATCAATTAACCCAACATTAAAAAAATAACTCACTAGTTTCTTGTAACCACTATAAAACCCCCGTCCCATTCACTCCAACTCCCACATCCCCAAACACTTCTACTTTTAGCTCTAAGCCAAGAAAGCAGGCCACTAACATCAAAATGGCTTCAAAACAATCAGCTTCCATGGCCCTCCTTTTGGCACTCAACATTCTCTTCTTTTCCTTGGTCAGTGCTACTGCCCCATGCCCTCCCACCAAACCTAACCATAAACCAAAGGCAAACCCCAACCCCAGCACCCCATCTTCACAAGGCAAGTGCCCTAGAGATGCCCTTAAATTAGGTGTATGTGCTAATGTGCTTGGCTTAGTCAAGCCCGTCATTGGTTCACCCCCAGTGATGCCATGCTGTTCCCTTCTTGATGGCCTCGTCGATCTCGAAGCTGCTGTTTGCCTTTGCACAGCTATCAAAGCTAACATCTTAGGCATCAACCTTGACATTCCAGTTTCTCTTAGCTTGCTCCTCAATGTTTGCTCAAAGAAAGTTCCTTATGGCTTCCAATGCTAATTTAAGTCAATCATTTTCCCCTACATTCTTTCTCAACTTCTTTATGGTTTGTGTCTGGTTTTTTTCAAGTTATGATGCCATAACTTCATTGTTTTAATGTGCAATAAATTAGTGTTTTCATTTCTAATTTTGTTGTTTTAATTTCTTCGTGGGGGATAGATATAGAATAAGTTTAATACTTATCTTCAAGTGTTGTTTGAAGTTTTTTTATATCTCCAAAGAACATGGAAAGACTTGTATTATTTAGCTCGTTAATTTATTCCCTTGTTTATTTATCAGTTTATTAATATGAGCCCCATTTCATATTTGTACCCTAAGTAAATCATTTTTTTCAACCTCCAAAATGTATCTTGTTCTTACAATTATCAAATCTTGAGGAGGGTAGAAATTTAAATAATAATGGTAATTAACACTATGGTTGGATCAAAGGAGAAGAAAATCAAGGGAATTAAATGATTTAATGTTTTGCTTCACTAACCCTTTGCTTAGTTCCACTAGTGGATTTTTAATAAATAAGTTAGTTCTTTGCTGAGCAAAAAAAAAAAAATTATCTTGTTACAATAATTAAAATTAATAAAAGAAAATAATGACCATTTTGTTAGGGTAAATAGTGACAACGAAAGAAAAGATTAATTTTAATAAATTTCCTCTTTTGTAAAATAAATAAAGATATTTTACATCTTAAAATTTTGTTTTTCATTGCCTAAAGAAACAAAAAGAAACCATGATTCTTTCCATTTGCTTTTATTTTATCATAAATATCCATAATTCATATTTACCTCTAATGATTGAAATATAAAACCTATTGCAGTCGCAATTGTAATAAATACAATATAAGCTGAAATGCATTTACAAGGAAGAAATAAGCACTCTAATGATAAAAGTACTACAGAGAGGCCCTTTACAATAAGTTAAATTATAATTTGTCATTATTTATTTAATAATAAATTAATTAGTTTTTTTATGTTAGAATATCAAAGAATAAATTGTTTTTTCTGTTAAAAAATTTATCCATTTTTACTGTTAAAAATTAGTGTGGTTAACAAAATAACCAGACAAATACGCGTGACGTGCCATGCGTACCTCATTCTGACATATATAGACAAATTTTTAATAGTAGAAATAGATGAAATTTTTAATAGAATGACCAACTTGATTCTTTGATTAAACATATAGGGACTAATTTATTTTTTTAATAAATATGTAAAATACAATTCAACTCTTAATATAAAAACCTCTATAGTACTTTTAACATAGTATCACATCAAAATCTAAAAATAAAATTAAAAATAAGGCTGATTTCAATGCTGATAAAGGCAAAAGATTCCTTGGACTTGCTTAACATTTTGATTTCCACTAAACCGCATTATCACGATAATCAACATATTGATGATGGTTATCCTCCGAACTTGTTGAATATTAGTGTGTATATATATATATTCTCGGGAAAGTTCAAATTTACAGCATTATAACATTACAGAATACATAAATAATACAAATGGGGGAAGCATTCAGGAAAAAAAGAAAAAAAAAAGAAAAAGAAGAAGAAGCCAAGGCACGCATAGCCTTCCTCTTTGGTTAATTGGGATAATTTCAATTTTAGCCTCTCCTTTTAACTAATTATATCTTTTTAGCCCTTCTACTATTGAAAAAATATGGGCAGGCATATCCTTGCTTTTTTTGGTTGATTGGGATAATTTCAATTTTAGTCGCATTAATCAATTATTCAATTAAAACCTTTTTCGCCCTTTGACTAATGAAAAGATTTTCTTTTTAGCCCCTCTGAAACTTTTAATTTAATTTAACTCTTTTTAGCTTTTACCAATTGACCCTCTAAAACTTTATAATTTTATCTTGATCCCTAAAGATATTTTTGGCAATGACCCCTTTGGTTAAATGGGAAATTTTAACACTTCATTAATGGGAAACATTTTTGTACAACCCAAAGTTTTTATTTTTATTTTTAATTTTAATTATCTATTTTTAAAAATAATTTAATTAAAGTTAAGATATTAATGAGTCTCTGAAAATCAAATCACATCCCATTATTTTATTGGTACCTAAAAATTAAAATTTTATAAATATTTTAATATAAATGATGTTGAATTTTATATATGTAAATAACTTAAACCTATATTTTGAGAGAGAAAATCGATAATACATCTATGAGAATGGATTGTACGAAATTAAAATTTGAAAAAAATATGATTTATAGTTCTCTTGTTAAAAAGAAATTAAAATAATATAAAATCACAATTTCATATAATTCTTTCCTTACAACCATCCATAGATTATAATTAATTTGCAAACACAAAAAGCTTGAAACAACGCTGCCATCTCCACTGTTGATGATCACTGTTGCAAATCATATTATTCTATGTTTAAGCCAGATCCACATGTTGATCTTATAGGAGCAATGGTAACATGGCAATGTGCCAATTTCCACCTCAAATATCACAATCATCCAAATCTCACCGGCCACCTCAAATTTTGATTTTATTCATCAATTAACCGAACATTAATAAAAAAAAAACAACCCACTAGCCTTGTTTTAAACACTATAAAACCCCCATCCCATTCACTCCAAGTTCCCCACCCCGAAATCACTTGTACTTTTAACTCTAAGCCAAGAAAGCAAGTCACTAGGGTTTTAAGAGAAGATCAAAATGGCGTCAAAAAGATCAGCTTCCATGGCCCTCTTTTTGGCACTCAACATTCTCTTCTTTTCCCTGGTCAGTGCTTGTGGTTCTTGCTATTCACCCAACCCTAAACCAAACCCAAACCCAAACCCAAACCCCAACCCCACCCCCACTCCATCTTCACAAGGCAAATGCCCTAGAGATGCCCTTAAATTAGGTGTATGTGCTAATGTGCTTGGCTTAGCCAAGCCCGTCATTGGTTCACCCCCAGTGATGCCATGCTGTTCCCTTCTTGATGGCCTCGTCGATCTCGAAGCTGCTGTTTGCCTTTGCACTGCTATCAAAGCTAACATCTTAGGCATCAACCTTAACATTCCAGTTTCCCTTAGCTTGCTCCTCAACGTTTGCTCAAAGAATGTTCCTTCCAACTTCCAATGCTAAGTCTTCACTGTTCCCAACATTCTTTCTAGTTTTCCTTATTGTGTTTGGTTATTGAAAGTTACGGTTTCCGACATTTGCAGTAAATCAGTGGTTTTTCATTTGTAACTTTATTATTTCAATTTCCTTGTGAGGGATGGATACTGAATAAATTTAATACTTCTCTTCAAGTGTTTTTCTTTTGGGGTTTTTTGTATCTCCAAAAGACATGAAAAAGACTTGTATTATTCCCTTGCTTTTGTTTCTCTATCCATTTACTAATGGATTTTGTATGTGAACCAATCTAGTTTGAACGAATAATAAATCTTTATTCGAATTTTTATTCTTAAATGTTTGTATTCTTTTTTATTTTTCTCAACATGCAACATGTCTCTATCATTATTACAATTTTCAAATGTTTTATTCCCCTTGTCTTCTAGTATCTATTATTTTAGTAGAGATATTAATAATCGATATTTATACATATATATATATAGCAATGATAACAAAATTAACAAGAAAAAGAATATTTGCAAAGCACAGTGTTGAGTCCGTGACTGAGAATTTGCTGAGTAAAATGTAAGCAATCTCACATGTGAAAACTAACCAAAAAAAAAAAGACATTAAAAAAATAAGCATTTTCATTTCATTGCACAAAAAAAGACAAAGATTCCTTGAACTTGTCCAACATTTTTTATTTCCCACGTCTATATGCTGAGAATTCAAGATATTAATGAGGGTTTGAGCTCTTTCTTAATTATGTTTTTTTTTTTTTGAAGTACAAGAATAAGGTGAAACAATAACTCGATCTGAACTCATATTTAAAGTAGTGAATACCTTAATTATTCTAAATTTAATACATCCTGAGTTGGAAGTACGAAAAAAAGTCGTTAACTAATATCAATTATTTTTAAGTAGTATTAAAAGACTAATTGAAGGAAATATTTAACAGTTTGATCCAGCAAATAAATATTGAAACCTAACCATTAAAAATTATGGAAAGTTTTGAAAATTTGTTATTATATATTAAATTATGATACGTGAAAAAGAAATATAAAAGTTTAACATAAAACATTAATAAGCCTTAGGTTAGAATAGTAAAATTAAGGATTTGTAGAGCTAGATATTTTAAGTTTATGCGAATTCAAAAAAGAAAAAAAGAATTACTTTAAGTTTAACTTATTTTTATATAAAAATTAAAAACGGAAAATATTTATTATATTTTTTAAAAATAATTTTGTACTGAATGAACTAATGTCAGAAATACGGAATCACGAGAATTTCAGTCATAAAACCTGGATTCAATGTGAATCTCCATAAGCAGAATTGGAAAGTAATGTCTCTTTGTCTTAAAGCACCAATTCGAACCCGTGAACTAGTCTAGTGGTCTGAACACATGAATTTTGCTTAATTATGACAAGATATTGATTCTTGAGTGCAACCTATATAATTCTACTTTATTAACATTAAAAAAATCCAACTTCCATGCAAATTAGTTAATTAATTAAGCTGATACGTGGACCAATGAAATTTGAAAATTAAATTGATATCTCTAAAAATGAGATCACAATTTATATATTAATTTTAAAATATTAATAAAAATGTTAAAAATAAAAGGCAGACATGATTCAAGATTATTAGCTGGTTTCGAGACATAATCATATTTCGGATAAAAATGTAATTTTAATCATTGATGAGGTCAAATCTGTAATCAGGAATGATTTGTTTTATTGATATGCCACATGCATGTATCTTTTAATTAAAACTTTTATGTTTAACTATTAATGAGATTAAAACACGTGGATCAATGAAATTACACCTAAATGCAAACTAATAACTGTATGACAGTATTAATATTGCTAAATTAATCAATGATTAACAAGGTTCTAAAATGCCTACTTTAAAACTAGAAACAAGAAACCAAGATCTAACTGTCAGTAAATAGACATTACATGATAGAAAATAAACCCTAATCAGTGTAAAATACAAACCCTAGCAGAACCCAGGCTGGAAGCCATGAGGAGGGTAAGGAAAGCTGCTCCTATCTCCACCTCTGCCGCCGCACGTGGTGGGTTAGGGCGGAGGATGTGGCTGCGTATAAATAACACAAGCATAAACTGGCGGTGGCGACAATATCAACATGAAAATTCAAGAAGACGAAAAAATTTAAGGTGCATGGCAATAAACCTCGAACCCTTGAACTAAGGGTTACAAGATTATTCTTCATGAGCTTTTGATAGTGTTAGATCAAAGAAATTAAATATAGCTAAGAGTATATAACAAAACATTCTTGAAAAGAAATAGTGAAGGATTCCAAGAGATCTGATTTTGAAATAAGGGTAAACTATAATTAAGGTCACTGTATTCTTGGAAAATTTTCATTAAAGTCATTTGACCGTTAAATTCACTACTATACGGCTTTATACGGCTTTCTTTGTTCACACTATTTGCAATTTGTACCAATCAAAAGTTTTTATTTCTTTTCTCTTTATAAATTAGTTTTTTTTTTAAACAATTTTGAACATCGTAAATTTGTAAACCAAAATTTAAACAATTTTCTTATCTAATCTTCGACATTGATTGCTAAATCAATTTAGATTTAAGGTATGTTCTATTAGTCGCTAGCTAAATTTATTTTTAAATCTTAATAACTTAACAACTTAAATAAAAAATATTAAAATAATTTAATGCTTTAAATAAAAACTTTTAAATAATTTAATAACTATCTTATTATTATTTTTAATTAAATTGCGAAAATGTAGACTTAGTAGTTAAATTGAAAAGTTTTTATTTCCTTGAAGATGGTAGGGTTTGATTGCAAACTTCAATTTCCAATACGTGATTCTGAGCAAAGTTCAGATTTTCACAGATTTCCATGCTTTACCCTTTGTTTGTTTCAATGGCTCTTAAATTTTCGTTTTCATTTTTTTTAAGGAATATACCAGATAGTAGAATTATTTAGAAAATGTTAGTTTTAGATAATCTTAAAAGACATTTTTAAAAAAATTGAAGAGAGAAACCCTCTGGTTATTTGGTGGATTTTTTTTAAATGTTACAAGTATTATGTGCTAATCTCTTATGAAATTGTCATCGAATATTTTTTAAATAAAATTTTAATGAATATGAGTATTTGTTTAAACTTAGTTTTATTTGTACATTGTAACTCTAATGTGTCAATATATACTCTTATATATGTAATATATATAATTTAAATTAAATTTTAATTAAGCATTATTTATTATTAAGTTTACATATGACATTGATTATTTTTTATTATTAAATAAATTTTGATCGTTAAAAGGAAATTGTATTATAATGTTTTATAATAAATATATTTATGTCATGTTTGTTTTACAAAGAACAAATTAAAATATAAATTTATAGATATAAAAAACTCAATTAAATAATGAAAAGAGAAAAAATCTCATATATATATTTGTTTAATTGAAAACAACTTTTATGAAATATTTTGAAGAAATCTGTCAAATAATCGAAAATATTTTACACAAATTGATCCAAACATTAAAAATATTATTTTTTAAAAATAAATTATTTTTAGAAATTATTTTAATAGATCGTGATTTTTATTTCTCTTCAAAATATTAATTAACCAAGTATGAATAATATAGAATTAGAAAAAAAAAGAATTAGGAGCAAAGACTTTGCAAAAACTCCCTTAATAATTATTATTATTTTATTATTAACCCAAGTATGAATAGTGTATTTCAAGCACTGTATTTTTGAGTGGACCAAAGGGAATGATTCACGTCATAATTATATCATTTTAGTGCTTTGTATAGTTTCCTGCCTGCACCGCAACTTTTTGGATTCTGAAAATTAAGCACCCATTGACATTTCCCGTTGAATTTTTTATTTTTATTTTTATTTTTAACTTATCAAGTAATTGAAAAAATACATATAATTTTATTTTGTTCAATTGATTGGTAATATATAATTTTAAATACCCAATTATGTCAAATAAATCCAATTAAGTTCCTTTCATGGATGTTGATCTTTGATACCATTTATTCCTCCCTTCTTCAACTTGCTTTCTACATCATCTCGTCGGCAAAACAAAAATCAATGTATCATATATATTTATTGTTAAAAAAAGCTTTTTATAAATATTCCGAATAATATAACTTTAAGAAATCGATTTCGGACCTACAACTAATTTGATATAATTCTTTAGTTTATTGTTAGAGAGCCACTGCCCACAGATACTGATATCAAGCACAAGATTTTACAAACCCCACATAATTTCCAGTTGGCTTGACAAAAATGGAACAATAATTGAAGAATGTGGACCAAACCCCAGGCTTACAATAAATCTGATCATTTGGGCAATTTCTTCTGTCTTTTTTTTTTTTTTTAATACAGCCTTGTGATAGCCTAATAATTTTTCGTTTTCTCTAAGTAGTTGACATTTGTGTCAAATACATATTTGAATAAATATATCTATTTACATTGGTGAAAAATTAAAGTCGTAATTTTTATACGATATATATTTTAAAAATTTAATTGTTGAATTTATCAAGATATTTGTACTTAACTTGTATCATCTACATGAATGAAACATGAAAATGAAAGTTGGTTTATTAAAGTATTAATCTTATAAAAATTACAGAAGGGTATAAAACTACTTCATTTTTATATCAGTGTAAATGGATCTCTCTCCATTAAGTAAAGTTTTTACAATATATGAAAATGAATATACTTAATAGTAATAAACACATATATATATATATATATATATTCATCATCAATCTTGGGCCGGTAATTGTTTGTTTCAATACAAACATATCATTCACGATCGATTTTCAAACTGATTAATTTGTTGAATCTCTAGTTTTGTGGTGACTTTGATTTTTTTTGAGTAAAAAGATCTCTCCAATCCTTCTTAAAAAAAATCGAAGCAATTTAATCCTTGTTAATTTCAAAAGTGTGTAATTAAGACAATTAATCACAGCATTAATGTTTTTCATCAATTTTACATAAAGTTGACTGGTATATTTAGCTCTCATAATTTACACATTCTATCAATTTTGTTATGATTTAACAAATTTAGTTTGCAATATTTTTGTAAACGTGTAAATTTTGAGGCTAAATTTATTAATTTTGGAATCAAGACTAAATTAGCGAAATATGTAAACATGGAGAGCCAAATTTATTATTATACCATCAAAATTATGTACAATTGACAAAAAATATTAACGTTGTGATAAATTATCTTTAATTTACTCGATTTCAAAATTGAAAGGATTGGAAAAAAATTTTACCAAATGTGAAAAACTTTAATACTTAAAAGAGTTGTTGTAAATTTAAAAATTCATGTTATTTTTTAAGGTAAAATTTATATTATTCTAACTTTCAAATACATAATTAATAATTATATTGTATCTTAATTAATTTATATATAACGAATTATATAACAAAAAAATCAAAATTTATGTTGTATAATCTATTGCTTGTTTTGAAGCGGATTTCCTTCAACCACCAAAATATATGAATATATATTCAATACAGATTTGTTTAGATGTTTTAAGCTTTTCAAGTATTTATATGAATCGTTAAAAGTTTATATACTATACTCATTTTCGACTATGAATTAAGTACAAATATCAAATACAAATATTTAAAAAAAAATTGGGAATAACATAAATTTATAGAAGATATGAAGGTAATTGGGTTAAATTTATCTGAGAAGCTTTTTCCCTAATGCAAGCAAGAACTGACTGAGATCTCATGTCGAAGTCCCATGACAAGAAATTTCAGACCATAGCATCGCACAATTACATGTCATTGAAGAGACACACTTATACTATATTTGTCCATGATATGAGGAAAAAAGAAACAAATTTGAGAGGAAAATGAAACAAATATAAATTAACTTATTTTTTCATCCAATTATTTCACTGATTTGTAACGTACATAATTTATGGATTGGAAGGCGAGAAGCCTTCTTTCTTAATAACATGACAAATATTGTATAAATAGATGAGAATTGACTATTGGTTAAGGTAAAAGAAACCTTTACCATTTTATCTAACCCTTGACATATCAAAATACCAAATTAAACAAGCCCAGAAAAAAAAAGAACACGTAAAAGAAAAACCCAAACATTGCTGAGGAAACAGTGGAAATGAGCTTAAGCACATTTGTAACCAGCAGGCATTTGCTTTTCGCAGGAATTGAGGAGCAAAGACAATGAAACAGGAACGTTTAGGTTAACCCCCAACACATTAGCTTTAATAGCAGTGCAAAGGCAAACAGCAGCATCGAGATCAGCCAAACCCGAAATGAGAGAGCAGCATTTGGTCCTCGACGGTCCAACAACAACGCGCACTGAGCCCAACAAATCAGCACAAACGCCTAGTTTCAGTGCATCTCTGGGGCAAGTGCCTGGCTGTTCAGGTGCCGAGGGTGGGCTCTTGTGGGTAGGCTTGTGGCTCTTTGGTGGTGGTGGGCAAGGCACGTAGGTAGAGCTAACCAAAGTGAAGAACAACAAGTTCAAGGTAAGAAGAAGAGCAGCGGATGCAACAGTGTTGGAAGCCATGTCTGGTTTTTTTTTTTTTTTTTCTTGCAGTGATATCTTAGAGACTTAATGCAAGTGTTGTTGAGTGAGGAAATGTTGAAGCAGGGCGAGGCTTTTATAGAGCAAAAGGGCCATGGCAGTGAAACCCCATGTGGGCACGTTGGGTTGGGGTACAACCTGGCAGATCACAACATGCAGGGATAAGCTTTAAAAATAGGGTGATGAAAATATGGATTTGTCTGCAATTTTAAGTCGACAATTACTAAGCTTCCACAAATTAAAAGAAAATAATTATATAAAGATTAAAAGATAGAAATGAAAGATACATATCTCATTGCAATAAATCCAGAAACTATTATTGTTTTCACATACTAGTTGTAAGATCATAATGTCAACTGGGTTTTAAAAATATTAAGTTATGAATTTATTTATTATGATAATAATATTTTAATTCTAAGGAATTTTGGAAGAGAAAGGGGACAAATTAACACGTCCTCTTTTTCATTTTAAGGTTTGCTATTGTTCAAATTTAATGCGAGTGTTGTCACGACGGCCAACATAGGTAAACTTAGTAGGTGGCTTATGTAGATTTGATTTTCGAATGAAGTTCTATATTAAAAATACTTATTTATGCTCTTTTTCAATTTAATGGCTGCAAATAATAAAATTACTACATGGAAAAATCATGTCCACGTACAAATTAAGAGAGAAATTATTAGTGGTGATTAAAAAAGTTTAATAATCAACAGGAATATACAAGCTTGAAGCTTTCTATGAACATGTTTTTATTACTACAAATCACGTGTGTTTTCCACCGAATAATTGCTAAAGTAATAATATATATAGCACCTGTAATTATTATCCTATTATCTTTTACTAAATTTATTATCACCGATACCTATAATTTAATTGAAAAATAATTATTAAATTCTAAATTATATCAGAAAATTTATCGTATAATTGTATTTTATCGTATTGAAAAATTCAAATATTCTTATCTTATTATAAACGTATGAGTTAATATTTATTTTAAAATTAAATTCATTTTATTTTATTTTTAATGATGTTTCATCTTTTAGTTTCCTGCAGAAAATTATAGTCTCAGTTAACATTAATGGTATTATAACAATAATTAAATATAAGATTAACTATAAATAAACACGGTGATTTTTCTGCCACCCCACAAGGCACGAGTATACAATATCTAATTAATACTAATTCAGTAGCTTGTTGTAGTATAGAATCACTGCTACTATATATAAATATATATAAAAGAGAGAAATGATTGTGGAGCCACACACATGTGAATGCTGATGAGGTATTGTTGTCTCTTAGTTTTCATGGTGAACTGGAAAAAACCAGAACGATGGGGATTTGCAGAGGAAACCTTTCTCTAGCAATTAAGCACACATGGCCCTTAATCATCACTTTCATTATTTCTTAGTTCTATAAGTTACCCACTGTTGGTCCTCAAGCTTTCAATTCAAAGCACTATTACTGCAAGCTTTATTATTATTATTATTCATTAATGACGTCATTTATTTTCTTTTGAGTTTTTCTGGGTTTTTTTTTTTTTTTTCCTTTTCATTTTCCAGGAAAAGTCCAACTGAAAGTGAAACCCCATTCGCAACGAAACTTCCTTTAATTCCAAGATAAAACTATATAGAGAAAGTACGAACCTTTTTTCTGTCTTGTTTCAGTCTTCGAGGATTTGGTTTATTATAATAATGGTTAGGTTAAAATATACTCCGTTTATTGTATCGTTCGTTTATTTAGAATTTTTTTTTTCAAGATTCTTTTAAATTTAAAATATACGTATGATTAAAAATTTATTCTGTTATGCGACATTTTGAAGTAAACAAGAAAAACTTAATAATTAAGCAGAGACAATAAATTAAGAGAATTCTAAGAGTCAGAATTTCAAAGTTTCAAAAGTCTTTCACTAGTCATTAAAGGCTCCTATCTATAATGTTCCAAGAATAGGAGTTACAAAGCTAGCAATTAACGAGAATAAAGGAATAAATTTTAGTTACAATGGCATTACTAGTTAAGAGAGAATGGTGAAGGTTTTGTTTATTATGGTGATGATGAATAATGAAGAAGAGTTCACCATGTTTTTGAGAAAATAGAACAACACTCAGTATTACAGGAAAATGTTAAAGAAGAAACCTCTTAATTACCTCTATAATTGATCCACCAAATTAAGCTCTTTGAAACATCCCAAAAGTGAAGATAACCCAAAAACCCTTTTATATTTCGAGGTTGCTTCCACTTCTTCTATTTTGGCGAAACGGTACCATGTGAAACATTTCTTGAAATGTAAGATGATATATAGTTATTTTTTTATAAGAGTTGTTCCTGAATAATAGTTATTTTGTAATGATATATTTTCTTGGTAAAACTTATTTTGAATAATGACTCTTATGAGACAACATAATTATTCTAAATACAAGTTATTTCAAACAATAGTTGTTTTAAATATAATTATTCCTGAAGCAAAGAGTTGTTTCGTTCTCAACAAGGAGCGGTTTTGAAATAACAACTATATTGGATGACAATTGTTTTAACTAAAGTTTTGTTTTAAACATAGCGATTATGGATATAGCTGTTCTTGAACAACAGTTGTTCTAAACAACAATTATTCTAAACAAGAGATTTATTCGAAATAGATATATTTGGTAGCACAATTTTTAAAATATAATATTTTTCGTCTTAAAGAAGAGATAAAATGTTAGCAGCCAAAATTAAATATCTATATTATGTAATAAAAAATTGACGTTGTAATAAATCTGAATTTAATAAAAGAATTTTAACATTGAACTTATATTTTTAAAACTGAAAAAAAATTCATTAAAATAAAAATAAATTAACTAAATTCTAAAAACCTAAAAGATACATGGATTTTGAGTATACTTTTAATATTTTAAATTTTGAATAATTTGATAAGTCAAAAGTCATATTTCAACCTATTTGGTGGTGTTTGAAACCAAAATCAGTTGAATTTAAATAAATAAATAAAAAAAATAGGCGCTCAAAGTGAGAGGTTGAAAATTAAGCTAAATTAGAAGTGAGAATAAATAATTATCCCTTAATCCTTCCACTAATGTTGATAATTCTATCAAATCTCTTCCAATATTCCTTAGCTGGCAATAAATCCCATCATTTGCTGACCAAATCCACCCGCAATGTTTTTTATTTTCCTTAAACCTGGTAAAAACCTCGAATTTTGTTTCTATATATTAAGGTTTTGAACACTTCAGAATAAAATATTGTATCTTCAATGCCAGATTTTGGTTTTTTTTTTTTTTGGGACACAAGAAAAAAAAAATCGAAATTAAGAAAAGATTTAAAGATACTGCAATCAAAAACCACAAACCATTGAATGCCACATAATCACACAAATTAATTTTTTATAATATATATTAAAATTTATATAAAAATGAAATATGAAGTTTTAATTGGAATTTTTATTGATTTTGTATAAAAGATAAATATTTGTATATAAAAAATATTTCAATTATTTTTAATTAAACGATAATCGATTGATTCGTGACATTCAATTCTTACAAATTTAATTATAGCAAGTATATAGAGAGAAAGGGAGGATCTTTAGTTTTACACGTTCCTTATATATTTTTAAATGTTTAATATTTTAATGATTAAATCATTGAATTTATCGATATAATTATACCTGTCATACATATAAATTTTCAAATCGAACCGGTATCCCTATCATATCATTCTAAAAAGGTACGTGTATATTAATATTTATTAAATAGTTAAAAGACTTTACATAAAAAAATAGTTAAAAAGATTTAATTTACGTTCAATTTAACATAAAACAAATAGTTAGAAAATATGATGGTTAATCATTAAATTATTAATCCTACAAGAATATATAGAAAGTGTAAATACACTTTAGTTTTACATTGATATAAGTGAACCCTCCTCATATAAATATATATTTAAAATAATTATTCGCTAGTAATAAAAAATAAAAAAACTCTAAATTTAAAATTTTGTCATATATTTTTTATGTAATAATTTTTTTTATTTTTAAAGACCTGATAATATTCTAATTTCACACTTCCATTAATATATGTATAGAATAATTACACTAATATGGTAGACTTGTTTTATATATAATTAATGAGTAGGGAAATCTGAATAATATTTTTGTGATCACCACCAGCCAGCAGTCAAGTAGCCCAGTTGTCACGCCGATTAATCGGAGAATTTTGATTGCATTGAAAATAAATTTTCAGGAAAACTACAGAAACTTAATCATTTAGTCTACTATCTAAAATCTTTTTCTATGTCCACGCCGATTAAACAAGGAATTTTCTCTTTTCCATTGCCGTGAAAACGATTTGCACCACCGGAAATGTTGACTCTCACACCAATTTGCAATTCCGATAACAAACAAAGCTTTTGATATACGCCATCAGTGTGCATTTCACCACTCCTTTCACATATAAACTTGTTTTTTTTTTAATCTGTAATTTATTTTAGTTTCTTAATGTATTTACTAAATTGAGTTTAGTGATTAATTTTTATATTCTATCAATCTATTTAAAAAGTAGGTGCTGATAACAAATTTCAAAATTATAATTTTAATTATGTAAATATAACTCATTTTGGTTGTAATATAGAAGGTGTGGATTTTTTTTTTCTTTTTTCTTTTTATGGCTACAAACAATTGTGGGACATTTAGACAAAAAGCCTTGTTGTCAACTCCCATACTCAAAAGCAAAGGATTGTGAGCCAGTTGTTGCTGTTTCTTACTTTCAATCTTGTCACTATTAGCAGACTTGATTTACCAACATGTGCATTTGTGCCCACTTATGTTTTCTTTTTCGAATTTTGAGATGATAATATATAGTATAAATTTAGATAGCTATTATTTTAATAATGTAGTATTTAGAAATTCATTTAGTAATTAAATTTAGATGTAATCTTTTGTAATTATACAAAGAAAGCATGTTTAAGTAATTATTATAATTAATGGGTTTTGATGAATTAAGTATAATTGCAGCACTTAATCACAGTTTCTAATTCTTACAAGAAATATGAGAATTGGAGTAATTACACATATAATTATACTCAAATTTAATTTATAAAAAATCTTTAACCATATAATTAAGGAATAAGGTGAATAATCACTTTTCACGCGGGTATTTATCAGTCAATTACTTATAACGTACGTACCTCTGCTAGATTCTCTTAAACCAAAAGCGCCCATCAATATTTAACTATTTTACCTATTTAGAAACTCCTTTATCATGCATATTTAGTTTTGAGTGAAAGGATATGTCTTCGTCAAGCTTTAGGTAATCGTTCTGGCAATCATACTGTTCTTTTAGCAAATTTCAGCACCAAACTCATAGAAAAAGAAACCCACAATCGATTATCTAAATGTTTTTAAGTTCCAAAGAGTAAGCAAAGTTCGAACAAAGGATCTACCTATGCTTCTCCACCCGCAAGTTCTCGCATGGATATACTTTTGGTGTCTGCTAAAAAAATACATTATATATAAACCAAATGAATCTATAACTGATATAAAGGGTTAATAGTTTTGCAACTTCAATTAATTCAGTTAATTATAATTAGGGTCGAATAAAATAAACTGATTGTTTGAAGACCTCTTTGAGGAATAGATGGACTGCAAAACGATGCCGTTTTCTCCCATGATCCTCGACGTTACATTGCTCAATCTTCAGCCATTTTTTGCCCTTGGTGGATTCACGTAGCCAATCCTATGGGCCATTGCCCATCAACGTGGGGTACACAAAAACGAAACCGGCTCAAAGCCCATCAATGTTGACCCATTAAAACCAATTTATTGATAAATAGATCTTACTTCACAGCAATAATGCAAGTTAAAGAAAGCAGTCAACACAAAAACAACTGTGTAATCTGTGTTCCTAATATTTCAACTAGCTAGCCACCATGTTACTTGAGAACAAGAGTAGCTACTCAATTAACAGCCAATACCAGAGTTGTTGCAGTAAATGAAATTCTAATAGGCATTTTCCCTTTATCACTCCTCAATACCACAGCTTCATAAATCGGCAGGTAATTAAAGCTGATAACAACAATGGCATTAACCCCATTTCCTTGTTGCTGCCATTGACGAAATGAATCAATCCATAAGTGACTGAGAATATGTTGACAATTGCTGCCATTGTTAGTGGTACAAACATGGCAATGACACCCCAAATTCAAACAACCCCTGCTCGTATCTTTTCCTTTGCTCATCGTCGATTGCCTTTCTGGTGACATTGAAACCCTGTGTTGGAATCCCAATGGATTTAAGCAAGAACTCGGTTAACCCAAACAAGAAACATGAAAGCCCTTTGATCATCCACATTCTCTGATCACTACACCATCTTTGTATTGTTCCCCCACCAACACAGTGCTCTAAGAAATCTTGCCCATATGCTCCAAGAAACAAAAACACGTAAAGGAGAAACCATGGCTCAGAGACATTTGGGAAGATATTGAGACCATTGAGGAGAGCAAGTTGAGGGACAAAGGAATATGTAATGATTGGAATTGACAAAATGGAAGAATATGCATAGCTTGAATAGCCTAACCCCATGAACAGCCCCATAGCTTTAACACCAAATGTTATTGGACTGTATCTTGAAGAAGCCACTTCAAGGAGACCAATTTGCCACCTCTTGTTCTGAAAAGGAACATCAAGAAGGTTTAAGGGTGCATAACATCAAGAAGGTTTAAGGGTGCATTTCCCATAAATGCAGCCTTTTCAGGGTTGCAGAATATGGACCTCCATCCTTCACATTTCAGTCTAAAACCTGTGTAAAAGTCCTCCACCAGTAACCCATATCTAAACCCAATCTGCACATATCACTGTTTTGCAAGCATGTATAATCACAACAGCAAAAGCCAAAGGAAACATGTATGTATGTATGTATGTATGTATGTATGTATGTATGTATGTATGTATGTATGTATGTATGTATGTATGTACGGCAACAGGTTATCTTAGAGCCCCATTTGCTCTGGTTTTCATAATTGCATCCAGCTACTCGGTGAGCAACTTCAAGAACTGATGGAGAAGTAATGGGATTGTCCACAACATAATCAGGACTTAATTCCCTGATTTCCGGTGAAACCAAAGTTGACGGGTCTCCGAACAAAGATCGCTGGCGAATAAAACAGCAAGTTCCCATATAATTAGGTCCGGATAACCCATCTAAGCCAGAAGGATTAAGTTTAAACAAACGTATAAGCCGACCAGCATAACTATCAGTCTCATTTAGACCATGGAATTCTTGAGGAAACTGAATGTAAGCCAATCGATTCCGGATTTCAGGGTCTAACACATAACAAAAGGCACGAAAGGGTGTTCTAGGATCATTCCAATACGTGTTTCAGTCTTAAGGTTAAAATTATAGGCGCATTTGTCATAACAGCCGAAACACGAACCTTCAAACACAAAATTGACCATATATAAGTAGATCCACATGTATATAAACTTAAAAAAGTAAAGTTCATATATATATATATACATTAAGGGCACCGGTTTTGAAATGGTGAGGAGATGTGAGGTGCTCTTCTGTGTAGAGACATAAACCTGGTTTGGCAAACAACGGCCTGTAATGTCTCTGTCTTGGTTTTTCTCCAACAAAACCTGGTTATTGACAAATAACAACGTTGTTATGTCGATTGACATGCATTCATTGATTTCTGACATAAATGTTGTGTTGAAAAACCTGAATCAGAGGGATGGTTTTGACAGGTAAATCCATGATCAGTACTCCATTTACTGAAAGCCTGATGAACTTTATCGTCGGTTATGTACTCATCATAAACTCCTCCGGTTTCAACAACGTTTTCTTTTCTGAATTTCATGCTCTCATACATTACCCGCAACAATTTTAACCCTTAAAATTTTACAATTTATTACTGTTTATGTCACTATCTTCGTACCTTTAAGCCTTTCACTCGAATATGAACTTATATCGACTGGTATAAAATTATCAAATAGACTTGGGGCAGATTTTCCATTATTTTGGGAAATGACGATTACTTATCTTTAATGTACAAATCAGTCCTTTTTTAAGTGACTAGTGATTTTTTATTTAAGTGAAAATAACAGATTAAATGTAAAATTTTGACTTGGTTAAAATATGCTCTAGGTCCATGTACTCTCCGTATATTTGAAATTTAATCTCTTTTACTTTTATTTCAAGATTCTTTTGTCAAAATTATTTTTTTTAAATTTAGCCCTCTTACTTTTGGATTTAAAAGTTAATATTGATAAAATTCTTTTGTTAAATTCATGTTTATTACAATAGTCAAAAAAAATTTATATGGCTATAATGTGATGATTTTTTTATTTCAAAATATCAGGCTAATGAATTTAACAAGAGATCTTTATGGTGTTAACAATTAAATTTAAATTTTAAAATTTTAAAATTAGAGAAACTAAAGTCTTAAAAACAAAAGTTGAGGGACTAAATTTTTAAAAATAAAATTGATAGACTAAATTCTAAATATATAAAAATACAAAAACTTGTTCCATATTTTATTTATTTTTATTTAGATACATATAAAAGCCATGTGAGTTAAAAAGTTTCATTGTAAGCTAAATATTTATTTTACCTAATCTTCCCAGGTTCAATGGTTCTTGAGCAATTGGATGCAAAATATTCGTCGGGGCTCCTCGTCGTTATACCGTTCTTCCTACAAAAAGGTAACCAATAGGCGGCAAACTTCGCAGCTTCCATGAAGGCAAAGAGAGTTAGAGCTGATCCTCCATTGTCGGATACTCGTACGCCATCACAGATAACGCTGTATTCACCACCCTCGTCGGCGGATCCTTATACAGATCCGCCGTGCAAATGAAGACATCCAACCCCGGCAAATCACTTGGTTCCAAGAACTTTTCAATGTCATCAGAGATGAACAACGATAGTGTTAAAGAGAAAGAAACAAGAGTTTCGGAGGGAGAAGTGTCCGAGCATGGCAAAAGAACAAAGCAACGAAGGCACAGGTGTAAACTGCCGCAAACACACGGTTTGGGACCGTCCATCGTGAAGGCTTGAGCGTGTGAAGGAGCAGAGGAACATGGGCAGCGGTGCAAATCTCTTAGACATGGCTCCTCCATACTTTTTGGCGAGTAGTCACCATAAATTGTTTTTCTCCTCCAAACTTTTTGGCGGGTAGTCACCATAAATTGTTTTTCTTTTCACAAACAAATCAGCGAAAATGGAAATGGAATGTATGAAATACGATACGAGCTCGTAATCCAAGTGACTAGTATAGTCTTCGTCAAGGCCAGCAGTACCAGTCACGACTTTTTGTTGAGACCCAATCACACGATTGTAGCGTCCACTAAAGTCGTTATAGTATAGTTAAGTCAATGACGTGACTGACGCACTAGCTTCATGGAAAACTATTTCTTTTATTTTTCAGGTCGATACTATAATTTATGTTGAAATTCCTGTTTATTTCTACGTTATTTTCAACATTCAAATTTACATTTCCCTTTTACATCTTACCACTTGATTTTATAACTTATGTTTATTTTATCTCTTTAAAAATGCAATAAATGATTCTTAAAGATACAATATACATTATTATTATATTAAACATTTGTTGATTTAAACTTAATTTGGATCAATGATATATTTACTGACTATTAATATAAAAATAACGATAATAATAAAATTAAATATTATAACATAAAAAAATTAAACGGAACACCCCAAACTCCACCTCAGTATCTAATTGAGTGGGTGCATCTCAGCATTGTAAAAACATCACTCTTTTACAAGCTATGTAAACGTTTTGACCAACCAATAAGAAGAAATGTCCGCGTTTGGAAACAAAAACTTCTTGAACGAATAAAGGATGTATTCTTTAATGTTCTCTGACTTCTGGCAGAAGCGTGCTTGAGTGACTTATTTATAGTCAAACAAAACATGGAAAATATGGATAGTTTTAGTTCCCATCAGAAGATTCATTTAATGCAGACTCATCCACCGCTCTAAAATAATTCATGGCTGAACCCTAATCTAATGAGGCCTAAGATAGATTACACCAGTAAACCGCTCCGTTTTGCCGCAATATGCCGTAGCCCAAAGTAGAGCTGAATAAAAGAAAAACGAAAATCGACTGAACCAAAATGTAAGTTCAAAAACCATTACTATCCAATTCTATTTTTCTTTAATTTATAATTAATTAATTTTATAATATAAAATAAACATTTATATTTAAAATAATGAAAATAATTTAAAAATTCTTGAAAATTTATTATATTTTAAAAATACTCATTAAATAAACTTTAAAATTTTATTAAATAATATTAAAAAAATTATAAAACAAATAAAAATTTTAAAAACCAAACCAATTTATAATAAACTGATATCACCCTACCCCAAGACTGCCTTTGCACGGTCAGCCTTGAGATAGCAAAAAATTGTGCTCAAATTCGACATTCACCATCGCTTAAAATCTGATTATATGAACTTAAACGCCAAATTATATAGTTTTTATTTGAGAAAACTAAACAATTACTAATTTTTTACTGTCCCAAGGGGGGAAACAACATTTTAAAGCCACTTAATTGACCAAACTAATCGGGGAAAATATTTTGACCAAACTATATAAGACATCTATAGCAAACTCTGCAACTTTAAAACTCAAGCCAAAAATTATATGATATTGTAATGTTCACAGCAAATGCCAATAAATGTCACCCTTCTAATAAAGGGCGATAAAATAAGATTATGACTTAAGCATCCTTGAATAATTGACATGATAATCAACCTAATGAGTATGTACAAATTAAACCCCCTATAATGACAGTGAAGCTAATTAAATTAATGGCAGCAGTATAAAAGCTGTAAGCAGCGACACTTTCACTCGCTGCAAACAAGGAATACACTGCCAGACCACATTTTATATTTACAAGCGCAGAAAATACCACAATTAAAGCACCCCAACCCACAACAAAGATTATAAGTATTCACATTTTTCCTAGTCTTAGCCTCTTATTCCGAACTAATTCATTAACAAATTCTTGGTTCTTCAAAACCCAGATGATGTCGTTTTAAGTCTCACAGCTCCAAAAAAATATGAGCTACTGATTAGGGTTTCATCAACTTCAGTGAAAAATAAACAGCAGGTTATGAAAGACAAATGGGTTCTTATTTTTTTAGTTTTCAGATGAGTCTGAACTTATTACCGTCCCTTCACCTTCGATAGAAGCCAAGGGAAGTTTGCTTCCCGTCTTCAGCTTTTTCACATCTTGGCTTGAACAAATAAATATTCTTCTTACCATGTTGCAAAATTCCCTGAATGGACATAAAATCAAATTCATAAACTAAATTATAGAAGAGATTTAAAATATATATACATGTAGGAAATAGTCCAGGCATTATCAGGTTACTTACGGCCATGGATCATCGCCTACAAGCATCATATCGCCTTCATCATCAGTGTAGACAATCTCCCACTTATTCCTAGGGCGAAGCTCTCCCTTAATATCAAACATCTCCTCCAGTTCATCTATAAGCTGATCATACCCTTCAAACATGGCCAAATCCACAGCACGACCTACGGCTATACCCTGCATCTGAACCTATTCCAATACACAAACCCCAAAGGGAGTTTTCTGTAAATTCTTCATTTGGATGAATTAATATTTGTGAGAATATTTAATTTTTAATACCTTTGTACGACTTCTTGTAAAACTAGAACAACTTTGCATGCTCTGGTTCTCTTTTGCTGATAACTGTAATTGTTCCAGCTTCTTCTCTTTAGAATCTTTTGAAATTTCAGACTTCTGATCAGAATAAGTGGATGATAGATTACTCGGGCCTGGTACTTCAGTTATACCCATTATCATAGTAGAAAGTTGTGCAGGTGTTCTCTCCAAAGGTGTTGAGCTTGCAGAATGGTTTATCAGATCAATTCCGAACAATCGGCAGCTAGCAGATGTCTCAGATCTCTTAGCCTTTTCAGTTGAATCAAAGGTTGAATCTTCGTTGAGCTGTGGGTTTGAAAAGCCCGAAGGAACAGGCCAAGCAGAGAATCTCGTTTTGTCTTCTCTTGCTTCAGGAAACAGATGATGAGGAACACATGTGCCAGGAGAAGATAACCAACTTCCTTTATTCAGAGTCTGCACGACAGAGCTGCAACCACTGCTCATCTCTGTCCACATGTGGTGCCCCATAACAGGATTTTCATTTCCTTTTGGTTCGGCAGCAATGTTTTGTGGTGTTAGATCATGGCAATGTGTAACTCCAGAATAAGGAGCTGATGTCGTTGAAGATAAATCTATATTATTCAAATAAGATTGGATCATTCGATTATCAGAAACAAAAGCATAACAGAAGAGGCGTCAAATAAGGAAAACATATCTTTACCCGTGGCAGGAATTTCAGCAGGTGGCCGGGGCCTTTTGTTCTTAGCTGCAACTGGTTGAGTCAAAGAAGGTGGAATGGGAGCAGCAAAGGGTTCTATCTCCCACGGTGAAACCCTATCAGGCCTTGGGATAGAGGCAGGTTCATCCCATTGTACCTGTTGACAAATAGTAATTATAGTCCTCCGCCTTTCCCCAATCCCATATGATTATGAACAGATCAGACCAAGAACAATCGGTCTTATACTGCCAAAATTATTCAACTTAGACTTGAAGGAAGCATGTAAGAAGGTACCTTCAATGATCGCCATTTTGAATCTTTCCAAAGAGGAGAGAAATCTTCAACCCCCACGATCGTGCCAGAAAACCTTTATCATCAATCAAGATAGGTTGAGTGTTTACAGAAGAGATCAAACAATCACGGATTAAAAGCGATCATTTAATTAAGTTCCACTACCTTCTCTCAGGAGAATCCTCCCCTTCAAACTTCATCTTAAATCTCATGCCAACAGCAAACTTATTACTAAGAGCCTCTAAATATTTGTTCAACCCAATGATGAACTGACTTGTCCTGATATTTTACACAAGACAAATATTAGTAAAGAAATATCATGTTTATCTCCAATGTTAACAAATCTGTAAATATCATACCTTGGCTTATAGTAGACAACAAAGAGGGTTTGTGTTGAAACTGCATGAGATGCAGTTGCAAGCACTCCTACATGCATGCTCTGACTTGAAATCACTGACGACGGCATGATGCTATGTTGGCGAACAACACGCCTCACTCCAACACGTAGCTCACCATTTTCCCCTCTAAATAGCCAAGTATTAAATGAATACCCCATTAACACGAGAGATGAACAAAACCAAAGAAAGCCAGAACATGCTCAGGGTGAACATAGACGGACATCAAAGTAGAAAAAATGCAAAAGTAATCTACCTCAAAAACACAAAGGAGTCACCAGCTACTAATCTCTTTGAAGTAACAAACGTACTCCATCCTGTTGTAAGCAAATGTCTCCTTGGTTGGCCTGCTCATTTAATCAGATACATATAAATAATGTTTACGAATAATGGAGGCTTAACGTATCTCACGTCTAATAAAACCATAGGAGCACTTATAATATCAAATGACTGAACACGAAAGACAACAAAAATCACGTGTTCATATACCTCTGAAAATATGCTTAAAGCGCCACTCATAACCATGAAGATCCTTTGCAACCAATTCCTGGGTTGGCGTTGCATCATTCATGTCCTTAAAGACATCCATGTAAAGATATCAAAAAAAAAAAAAAAAGAGATTTAAAACAAAAAGTGAAGAAGGCAAAACAAATAGCACGATCTAGATACTCGTACCAGTTTAGGAAGGCAATCAGTAGCATGTTTGCGAAGAACAGAAAATCCTCCATGGGTGCTTGTATCTGATGCAGTTAAAACCTTGCAGAATGAGTGGACTGTAGGTCTTTGAGACTCAGGGGGGCACAGATCAGGGGTTGTTGGCTCAGATTGCTAGAGATGCAAAAATAAAAAAGAAATAATTTCATGTGTATTTCAATACTTAAAAATGTACAAATCATAAAGGAAAAGGATTGATTCTTACACTTGGTTCCGGCAGTAAAGTCACTTGTGCATAAACTTCATCTGTTTCTTTTTCAGCCTAGAAAGTCCATGAAAGTTATCCCCAAATCAATCATGTTGACAGAATAATATAAAGATCCGCTTAGTCAAAATCACTTAGAAATCTAACCGAAATCTCAATTTATCGAGCAGAAAAACAAATACTCCAAAAAAAAAAAAACAACAACAACAAACATTCTTCTCAAGATCAAAAACAATAATGGGATCCTAATAATTACTCCATTTTTATTTTCTCCGTAAACAAAAATCACAACTAGAAATCATAGCTGTTAATATTACCAGCAACTGAATATGAACGACACGGCAAAGAATCTTCGATGGAAGATTAAACAACGGAATCCTCTGATTCAACGTCTGATTCGTGGATGCTTCCAACTAAAACAATCCCCCACCAAAAATAGCAGTATCTCAATCAACAAATCCAAGAAGAAATTAATCATTTAAAAAAAAGGAAATTTGAAAAAAAAAAAAAAGAGTATGAATGCGAAAAGTGAAAAGAGGTTTGCCTGTTCCATATGTCCTTGAGGAAAATAATACACTCTCTGTTCTGCACGAGGAACCTCAACCAGTGGTCCGGCACATAACTTCCATAATTCCATGTACAGATCATCGCATCCATTTCCTATCAGTCAAAAGGAACATGGAAAGTTTCAAAAGTTTTCCAGGAAAAAAGCAAACAAAAACTAAAAGAAGCTGAATATTTGTGTTCTCTTTTTACCTTCAGAGGAGACATTATTTGTCTGCGAAAACGAGACTACCCGATTCGCCATCATTGAACTCTCTCTCAAAACTCTCTTTAAGTCAACAACAAGCAACAACAACTGTCAACAAACTCCAAAAACAAATTAAATCCTTCAGGCTACGAATTATTAACAAATCTAATTCAAATTCACTTTTTCTCTTCTCCGCCTCTTTGCCACACCGTATCAACCCCCAGATCTAACAACGTAATCAAAAACCACTTTCAACGTTGCAAAACCACCTCGCCAAACCGCTTTCCGCTTTCTATTTTCTTAACCCCTCGCAGAATCTCTCTGAAAAGTGAACGCCGTTGCAAAGAATCCCCGAAAACCGCTGAGCGTGTGTCTTATATTACGCGATTGTTGTCTGCCTGTCACTTTGATTCTTCCTTTCTTTGGTTTCTTCTCTTTAAGTATTGTTTTATTGCAAAAATTAACTAACTGACTTCACTAACTCTGGTTCCAGATTTAACCGGAGGATGGAGGAGTATGCTACCAGGGAGTGAACGTGATGGGTGATTTGGCGGCAAACGGCGCAACGCCGTTTTTTAACGTCGTTTCTTTTGTGAACGAATAATTGGTCTTTGCCGCCTTATTGGGGTGCGTGTGGTTTGGGTGACAAAAGAAAATAGAAACCGATAAACCTTTTATCCTATGTTTAAAATAACTATATTAAATGAAGGAAAATAAGGAAAAAGAAAAAATTGATTTTTAAAATTATGTCCTTTTATAAAATAATTTATATAGAAAATGAAAAAGAAAAATAATAATTTACATTTTAAAATTCCTTTCCGTTTTTTTTCCTAATTTTTAACCATATTTTAAAGGAAAGTAAGGTATACTCAATTTCTCTTCTTTTTTGTCCTTTACTTTGTTTTACTTGAACTTTTCCTTATTTGGATTGATATGGAAAAGTTCTTCTTTTCTGTTACTTTCATATCCTTTTCTCTCCTTATCCCAATTTAAATATAGTGTGAAAAAAGTTTAAATTTATAACACATTTTAAATATTTTATAAAATTAATATACTATAAAAAATTAAATTATGGCATATCACAGGCGAAATTTTTATGTGATAATTTTTAAATATTAATATAAAAACCAAGTTTAATTTTAGTTGATATAGTAAAGCTAAAATAATAGAGATCACGATACCTTCAATTTAAATCTTAATATGATATGTAATTTTTAGATTTTGTATAAAAATAAAAACACTTTTAAAATATTATTTATTATTTTATATAAATAATAAGTTTTGGGCAATTTTATAATTGAGTTAAAATTTTAAATTATATAATAGATTAGTTAAAATGACAAAACAAAGTCAAAATGAAATAAGAAAATATTTTAACATCACATCTTATTCAAAAATAGATATATTAAATAAAGTATGAAATATTAGGTGAAATAAATAAAAGATATATATAATATTTAAACAATAAAATTTAAAAATAACAGTTATTGATAAGATTATAAAAAGTTGGTAAAATTAAACTTAAAATTATTTGTATTTTTCAATTTAATCAATAGTATGAAGTCATTCTATTACTAATGTTGTTTGGGGTTAATAGAAAGGCGTTAGGTATGATTTAGATGTTAATTGTTGGATGGTTTGTTGCCGTCTCTTGTGTTGTCTGCTTAGAAACAGGCAACAATATTTGGCTCGAGTTAACCCGATATGTTTTTTTTATACATTTTATTATGGAAATCAAGACTTGAAGTTTAGTAATTTGCCCTAAAATGGTGGTGATATTACGGGTTCTGCCACACAGGATTGTGAGTCAATACGTGGGAAGTTTTGGATCTTGTTTATCATATGATGTTAAAAAACTCTGAACCATGTATGGTAGTCACATTTTCGTTCAAAATTTTTTTTTTTCATTTTCTAAAACTAATTCCTAAAACATTTTTTCCATTTTATGTGCATAAAAAACTTAAACGCGAGCTTAAGCTGAATAATAAATAATTAAATTAAAAGTTGGATATGAATACTGAGCTTTTTTTTACGAAATAAACGAAGTTAATCAAATATGATTAAACAAATTATGTTTGATTTTTATCATTTTAATTTTAAAATAAATAAATAAAATTAAAACTTCGACTTCACTCGTACGAAAGGCTTCCAGTTTTTTTAAGTAAGAAATTAGATAGTAAAATATTTGTTTAGGGACAAACTCAGAAACAGGTAGGTTAGGTATTGTATATTCTTTCTTGTAGTACCCTAGGGTTAAAATATAGTAGAATGCAGGAAACTAAAGCTAGTTTTCTCCTCGTGCTTAACTTTATAACCTGTCTTAATTATTGATACTTATGATATTATTTTATTTATAAACAAGGCAATGAATTTTATTATAATAGGATTTAAGTACTATGTGACCCCTTCTCCTTTTGAAAGGTTGATATTCTCTCTTGTTCAATATATATATATATATATCCTATCGATTGCATGAGATTAATATTTGAATAAGATAATTGTAATGGAGGATTACGACAATAATAAGGTAGATTAGCTTTTTCATGTCATGTAAATTTAATAATAGTATCATGGTAGTTTTCAGTATTAATATTTGGATTATATTTTACTTTTTATTCAAAGAATGGGTAAATTAAGATTTATAAATTAGATTAAAAAAATTGATTATTTTTATTAAAATTTTCATATATTTTATTATTAAAAATTATATTTGTACGTCAACATAATATATATGTAGTTATTAATAAGTAATTAAATTGACAGATTTAAGATCTCTTGAGTCTAAGTTCAATTATTGGTGTTGATTTTTATATATTATTCTATATTTTTTTCCTCCACTCACGATATAATTGTCAAATTATATAATATTATTAGGTTTTAAATTAAAATTTAATTATTTGTTTTCTAATAGAATGCTACTAATGGAGTGTATGTGCTTCTTTTCCTATTTTGGAATTGGGTTCAATTAAATAACCATATCGATAATTTAATTAATTAAATTATTTTTAACTGATTTTATTTAATTTGATCGAGAAAATAATTGATTTCATCTCATTTTAATACTCTTTTGATTTTATGGTACTAATTGAATCACGGATTTGATTAACCATGTATTTATTGTTTAAGCTAATTAATTAAAGATTATCTTCTTATTAATTGAAAATATTTATTCCACATAAATGTCAGTAAAAAACCGGTTAACATACCGGAAATAATTTAAAAAGGGAAGGACGAATGAATGGGAAATGGGCCGACAAGATAATTAAAGTTCCAGAAATACCCTTGCGGCTGTCCACCTATGATTAGGGCATTGATGAAAGTGGGCTAACGTAAGGGCAACAATATTATATTGCTATATAAAGAAAGAAAGAAGGAATAAAGAGATGTATGGGGGGGATACCTTAAAAATCACTAAAGAACGAAGCACTTGCGTTGGAATCCAATGTGAAAGGCAATAATAATATAGTTTTAAAAAAGGTTTTGGGTTTATATATATTTTTAAAGTAAAATGGAAAAATTTTAAATTTAATTTAATAATTATTAAGTTAAATTTTAATTTAATAATTATTTAATTAAAATTTTGATTATTCGACTCATTATATTATAATTTTAAATTTAATTATTGATATAAATTTGAGTGAGAGAAATAATAAATGAGCATAATCGATCTTCAATTTTCGATTCAGCTCAAATTTATATTAAGTTTCAAATTTGAATTAAGTTCGAGGTCAAACTATTCGGATTCATATTTAACTATACCTTATATATTTTTGTGTGTAGCCTAAATCGGCAATGTATATTTTAGTGTATCGTTATGCATTAATTAATATTTTAAAATGATTTTATATATCATATATACATATGTATTTTAATAACATGCATATAAATATATTAAAATATTGATAAAATTTTAAATTTGTTAATTTCAATTACTTAATTATATTATATTATATTATTTTTAAAAGTAAGTATATAAAATAAGAATTAAGATGAAAAAATGTTAGAAAAATTGGTGTACAACATTTTAATTTTATAGCAAACAACATGAAACAGTGGGTCTCGATATAAGTTGATATGAACACTAATGAAACTTAAACTATTTGATATTGATTTAAGATTGAAACAATGCATATCAAGCAATCTTGAAACAATAATGACAATGATGATTATAATCTCCTGAATTATACATGTTTTGACTTATTGTTTGACTAGGTTAAGGGTTTCCCTTTCTTTGGATCAAAGGCAAAATAAATAAATAAGTAAATATATATCTTTATTTTTTTTTAATGATAAAACATCATGTGATTAACAAAAGCAATGTCATTTAAACCCCACAATATTGGTGTAACATAATTGAGCTTACCTGTTACCACTAAAATCAGGTCAAATCCCACGTTATTGCCTTCTCATTGGCCTTTATTTATTTATTGGCTCCTAATTTAGTGCTTCAAATTAGGTAAAGGAGGAATCCGACTTAGATCCATTTATACCCAATCACAAGATACTTACTTTTGTTATTGCAATGTTTTAGTTTAGCCATAAAGATAATGACATTTTTTTCTTTTATCATTTTAATCCTTTATTTTTAAATTTTAGTTAAATTATTTTATTTTGAACATAAAATTTTATAAAACTATTAAAATTTTAATGGTATTTGTATGCTAGCATGCATTATAATTTAATGGCCAATTTAGCATTGCTCTTTAAAATCATTTTAAAATAAAAACATTACTAATTTTGATATAAAAAATGTTTTGCAAAAGCATAAGCAAAAATTTTAGCTTTTGCTCAAATGTACTTTTTAACCCAAAAACGATTTTGATTAGTAATATGTTTTAAATTTTAAATTTGTTTGTGAAATATACATGGAGTCTTTTGTTAGTGTCATTAAAAATACAATGATTTGATTAACATTTTCATCTAAAAACAATTTAACAAAATTTCAAGGGTTGAAGGACAAAATTATATAATAAAAAAACACTAATGGAAAATTTTTAATGTTTGATGAAAATATAGTAACAATGTCTTGTGTTAGACATAAAAACTACATATTTAAATGGATTTTCCTATGATTCTATTTTTGGGTACTCTCTTTTAACATTTTTTTCCATAATTCATTATTTGGCCTCTAATATATTTTTAGTACGCCTCTGTTATATATTTTTAGTCCCTTTTAAACAGGCGTTAAAACAATTTATTATAGACAATCACAAAGTACCACTAATCAACAATTAATCAAAGTGAAAACTGTTTTAATATTATAATATTTTTATTTAAATTTAATATTTTATTTTAAATAAACTTAATTATTACAAGACATTTTTTTATTGGCTAAAGCATGCCATATGGTGCTTTTTATTGGTCAAAGTTGTTTAACAATTTTTCTTTACAATCGTTAGAAAATAGACAAAAAAATTAATTACAAAAGTGAAAATGAATGAAAAATAGAATATAGGAAAACCCATTAAAATGTATATTTTATGTATAACACAAGGAATTATTATTATAGTATATTTTGTTGTATATTGAAATAATTACATAAGTAGAAATATTGTAATTTGCAAAGTAAATACCACTAAAACACAAAACTTACATTGTCAAGGACATCATAATTAAAAAACTATTGAGCCCAATGGGCCTAACTATCCATTGTTACCAATTGGACTAACACCAAGAGACCCATATTTTTATTTTAGGCCACAAGAGAAAAGAATACAAATTGCAAAAGCACTAAAGACAAGTTGGACAATGGATTAACCCATTTTCATTACATTTCCCACAAATTTCCTTCTTATCCCCACTCGCCACAACTTTACGGCTCCCTCCGCATTCCAAACACGGCACGAACCGTACTCCGCCGCAGCCTCCGCAAGCCAGCCGCCCTACTCCCCTTTCCATTCGTGCCATACTCAGCATCTTCCCCAGTTTCCCCGTCTCATTCAGTTCACTCACCTCCTCAGCACCACCGAGGTACCGTCCTTTAGCGAATACCCTCGGCACACTCGCTTCGTCACCTAACAAGTTCCTTAACTCGTTAAGGAACTCACCATGCAACGACACGTCCCTTTCGTCGAACACCACGCGTTGGACTTCGAATATTCCTCGCACCTTGTTGCAATCCTCGAACGTACGCCGGACACCCCTCAACGACGTCGTGTAAATAACCACCGTGTCAATCCCTCCCGGCGGACATGTCTCCGGGAACTCACTTAATGGGTCTCGTTTGGCCATTATCTTATCGTAATTTGCCATCCTTCCTTCTTTTAACCTCTCTTCCCTGTCTTTTACTATGAATATATTCTCTTTTAACTTCGACCCTACCGGCGGAACTGAAACTTGTGGCGACTCCGGGTTTTTTACCTCTGTCGGCTTCGTTTTTATTTCTTTTACCGGTGACTCGGTTTTTTCAACCGGTTTTGAAGATAACTTCGCATCTAACTCTTCTAAAGTATGAAAACTTAAGTTCTTACGAGGCTGGAGCTGAGTAACTTGTTTTGGTGGTTTTTGAGGCGAATTTGGAGCTTGGGGTTTCTTGTTCTCGTTGTTAATGGTGGGTTTAAGATCTTCAAGCGCTTTGCTAACTTCATCCCATGAGTGAGGAGCAGTTTCAAAGGCGTTGAGTTTCTCGAGAATCGCAGCAGGAACATGTGTGGGCTTCTCTTGGTTCTCCGACGGGGTTTGGTCCACCTTAACCCACGGTTCATCTATGGCGTTGATGTCGAATACCGCAAAGCTTGACGGCGGCGGACGGTAGCAATCCACGGTAGCGACGCTGCTTTTGGAAGAAGTGCAGCCCATTTTTTGTATTCTAAAAAATAGAAATTTGGGTGATATTTTCGTGACAGTATGGAGATTTGTGTGTGAATATATTTATGGAGGGGAAGTGAAGTAGAGAGAATTTGTGTGGTAATGCATGAAATGGAAGGGTTTTTTATCTTTTAGGCGCGTTACATCTAAATGTTATTGTTCTAAGCCTTGAGATGATTGTGTGGTCTATGATTTAGCCACGTGTATGTTTGAATGACAGACACGTCTATTGAAGATATCTTGAGAAAGACTTTGCCTATTGTTTTATCCGATGTGGGAACATCAGTACCCATCGTGCCTGAAATTAGAGGTGTACGTTATTCGGTGTTTAAATTACGTGTACTTTCAAATTTCATTGTACTATTTTCAAAAGAAAAATTTTCATATAAATTTCCAAAAATAAAAAATAAAACCTGATAAAAATATTTAAAATAGGTAATATAATTTTAATTGAAATGGTATATTGAAAAATAAAATTATATAATATATTAAATTTAATTTGTTAAGTAATTAATCTAATGGTAAAAGTATGTTCCATGTTTAATGAGAATATAAATTCTAACGTTAAACAAGAAAAACACAATCACGAGCCTCGAAGTAAAACTAAGAATAAGAAAAAGAATACAGATGTTCTCCAACTGCAGAAAAAATAAACACTTTAAGCCTTGCATGAGAAGATGGGAAAGGCTCCAACCACATTTCTGAACTCTTGGGTGGTAGGCTGGAAACCGGCCCTGTCGAATGTGTTAGAGGTTCCCGTTGATAACTGTCAAAGCCTGATGGTTTCCCACTACCAGCCACCAGGGAGAATAGAGCAGCTCAGTATATAGCAGTGGGTGGGGCAAATAGAGATGATAAGAACATTAATACATGCATTCTTTCACAAGCATTTCACATACATACTTTGTTCGACAAATATGTCAACAGTATCGGCATTGATTAAACGATCCTACATCGTTTCCAAGGGGCTATATCTGCCCTGGCATTCCAAAATGGAAAAGGCGACATGAACGAAGCTGTCATGCCAATGATGCCATTGATACCGAGGTTAGCTTGGGGCTCATAATTACACAAAGAGGGCTTCACGATCAGTCCCCAAACCATGCTCTCCCATGGTCTGTGACTCCATCTTCCTCACAGCTTTCTCGACGTTCGGCATATTCTTCTTGAAGGCATTGTTACATTCAACACTTCATCTTCCTCACAGCTTCGGCTTAGCATTGTTACAGCAAGCGAATTGATAGCACAAGAAGATGTTAAAACTGCGAATCAAGTTCAACCATGCAACACTTCAAACTAGAATATTCTATGATCAAGCACAGGACACACAGAGATTGTTTCAACTGCCAAAATGATTAGTATATTTGCTTTGGAATACCGGCCAGTAGATTGTTTCAAATGGGGTGGGAGAGGTTAAGTTGCAGTTTGTGAGAAGCTATTTGTCGAAGCTTGTTCTCGGTCATCACATTCAAGTCGGCTTCTTCCAATAGTTGTTGATTCATCATCGTTTTCTCTATCGTCTCTCTGGTTTCTCCGTCCATTTTCTCTGCGCTTTGCCTCTGAGTGATTATTAGATGTAAAAATTAGAGAAGAAAGTTCCTCGCAAAAGAAAAAATTGGAGGTGCGGGGAATCGAACCCCGTGCCTCTCGCATGCGAAGCGAGCGCTCTACCATATGAGCTACACCCCCATGGCGATATAATTTGCTTAAACATTATACAAATTTGTATTACATTATTTGATATCTGGACCAGATAGGAACTCCCATGGAAACTAGTTTATAGTTTTGTTTCACAGGGAGGCAGAGACAAGACGAGAACAGGGCGGCAATTGGCGGCATTAAGGGTAGTTGAAGGAGCAGGGGGTGTAGGTGTACTTTTAGCCCTTTCAGTTTTTGGTATGGGCCTTTTGGCCTTTTGGGATTGTTTAGTGTTAGCTAAATGAGCCTCTGTGAACAACCTATAAGCCCACAACACGAATCAGCCTTAAATCACTATTCACTACTCCAAACAATATCGTGGAATAAAAGTTTTTATGAGTGAAGTCGGATTAAGTTTGAAATTATGGTTTTATTATTGTACATAATTACTTAAAACACATCTCGAATGAAAATATATTCTACATTTTAATTAAATTTATTCATATTTGTAAATAATTAATTTAATAATGTTTAAATAAACTCATATTATATTTTTTAGTTTTTTTAAGAATATATATTATTTTTAATATCTAATAATTATATATATGCATTTCTTTTATTATCATTATATTCTTTTTTTAGTGAATTTATAAATATAAATATAAATAACTTTAAAACATATTTTTAATATTTACTTTAGTATCATGATTTAAATATTAATAAAGGTATTTATGTATTTTTAAAATAAATACTAAGTTTAAAAACATAGCTATTAGCATAAATGATAGATGAAAGCCCAATACATATTTGACTTTATATTTTTATCAAAATACTTTCAGATTTTGCATAACCCAACCCTTGTTCAAAGCCTGCTATTGAAATAAAAACTTCCGGAATATCGACTATATTTTGAACTGAAAATGACCGGTATTACCGAACCTTTGCGCACTACAAGCTCAATAATATCGGTTAAAAATTTAACAGAACTAACAAAATGAACAACCCTATTTGTATCAATTCTCAAGGGGTACAGTCCACGAGCAAATAGAAAACTAAGGAAAATCACTATACAACTGAACTGTCACTTTCTCACGTAAAATGTTCGCATAAGCGAGTTTATTTTCATGGCGAAAGTAAGAAAAACAAGCATCTATCATGCCCAAAAAAGACGAGATAGAAGAAGCTGAACAGCTTGTCCAGCAGCAGAGGGGAATACTACGTCTCACAACACCATCAGTTGCCAAATCGGCCTCTTCTCCATGGCATTCTTTGTCGACTGCTGCCGTTACGTTGTGCAGGACCATTCATTCGCTCTTTTTTCATATTGGCAAACAACGAATCCAGTGTATGAGGCCTTTGCTTTGTAACTACATTCCCTTCTTGTTGCCGTTGCGGCTGGTGCTGGCGTGGCTACAAAGATAAAAATTGCCAATTGACATCAATACAGAATTACTTGTGTAACATGCGATTCATTCAAATGCTTTAAATCATGAAAATGTGACTTCCATTGAGATAGAAGAATACCTTTGCTGCAAAACCTCCATTCTTAGCCCTCCTCTGAACAGGTGGTACAACAGTCCTACACCAAGAAAATGAAAACCATGAATGGATATCTGAAACAGTAAAAAACAATAAGAGAGCAGGTCCAACAAGAGAAAAGCTTTCACCCAACAAGTCCAGCAACCAGAATCAATACGGTGAAACTTGAGGAGCTTTTCATCAGAGGAAGAATGCAATTATTTCCAACAAGCAATAAAATAAGACAAATCAAACCATCTGCTTGCAAGTACTCATCAAATTTCCGGTAAGCTCAATCTGGGAATGCTGCGCTACCACTAAAAACACAGAAAACCCTCCAATGCAATAGCAGAACTGGGGGAAGTCACAAGGGTTGATTTCCCAGAATGTCAGACAATCAGCAAACTTCCGTTTGAGTAACCTCCAAACCCCAACTTGTGAAGAAAATCAACACTCGCAAATGCCATGAAAGGTTGCATAATAGATGTCAATTTACATCCGAATTAACTAGATAAAAACAACCAAGTCCCTTTCAAAATTCCTCCCAATCCGATATTATTCCTGCTTCACTTCTAGCTAGAAAATTTCAAGATGGCACCAGTGGCAGCAAACTGTTATCTTTGCCAACAAGCATGCATTTCAAGTCATGTATTACTGTGACTATCAATCCAAGGTTCTCAAACATAGCTAAAACCCAGTCACAAAATAGGCAATTAAGTGGCATCCTAGAAATGATAGAAATGATTGGAAGAATGAAGAATCAATGCTAGACTCGGAAAAAATGGCTCATTCGGTTAAACCATAGCCTCTGACAGGTTAAAACTAGTTGTGAAAATTGATGGATAAGCAACCTCCAAATAACTAAAGTTGTTAGTCAAAGAATCTTAAGTGGCCAAAGCTAATTGATGAAGAAAATCAAAATCAGGGCAATGACCAAGCAGATGGAGCTACAGCACACATAAGCATGTAAGCAGACTACCCAATTGACATTTCAAAAAGTTTGTCCAATCACATAACAACGTCATTCCTCGGAATGCATGCATACAGCTCTTGTGCGGTTGCAATTATCAAATTAGTAATGTTACTTCTCTAGATCCACCCGCTTCAAACATGATAAACACATTTAACACTTGCTACTCCATGCTTCAATATCCATCCCATATGGCAGAAAACCAATTCCACGATCAGCACCACTTAACCTGATTAACGAGCATTGCACATCAAGGAAATAAAGAACTAAAAGCATACTATTTTGGGTAGCGTGCACAAAAACCCTAAACTTTCAAGATAACACCAAGTTAGGCCACTTCTCCGCAAGAAAAGTAATAAAAAATATAGGGAGTTCCACATAACATGCAACTTGAATTAAGTTAACCAGGACCACTTTCCAGAGGTCATCAATATTGTAGAAGATCCATTATTTACCTGCAATGATTCAATGAAAAAAATCAGCTATTAGAATCATAGCTTCTAGCATAGAGCATCAATATGAGCTATTAAAATCCATTTACCTAGGTTTGTTCAAATTAGCCACCCTGACGCCATTTACATTCTTAATTCGAACTGGGGCAACTGCAGCCCTGCGTGCAGCCTCAGCTGCCAAAGGGAATTGATTCCCCGGGATGTTTGATCTTCTTTGAGCTAGAACTCCCTGATTATCATACACAGAGTAGAAAGCAAATATACATGGTTAAAGGCAATGTCTGCAACAAGAATGTACTGCGAATTTTTTATCAACAGCAGTAAAAATCCACACCTGTCTGACAGAGGACCGCGAATCCATATACTGTCGAACCTTCAAAGCCTTTGCTTTAGCAGCATTACTAAAAGGTTTCGGACCTTTATTCTGATGGTAAAAAATAGAAAATATTAGAATATCACCTCAATATTAGAAACAATATTTTTTCCCTTGAGGAAGAAATTTCTTACCAGTACCCTTCGCTGCTTCTTGGTTTTATTTGAACTAGTTTTTGACATTTTAATGATATCATCTAAATCCAAAGAAAAAAACAAAAAATTAGAAATCCGTTTCTCGTCAAAAGAACAACTTAACAATGCGCAAACAGCTAATAGCTCACCCAATGTCATGTCCATCTTCTTTTCTGCCAGAGCGATTGCTTCACTTGTAAGCGGTTTAGCTGCCATCTGACATATTTTAAAATTTAAAAAAAAAAATCAGTTCCACCGTAAGAGATAGGAAAAATAGGGTCAACAAATAAAGTAATTCTTAAATCAAAACTAATTCACAGTACAGATATCGATTTGCAGATTATATAAGACGGATTCGAGAAAAGGGATAAAAGATTTGAAATCGAAACTAACCGATTCCGATGATTTGATGAATTTTGATGAGAAAAGCGCAAATAATTAAAGATTTGGGTGAAGATGTGGCTAGGGTTAGGGTTTTCAATGTTGTTTCTTCGGACAAGGGAAATAAAAGGGGGAAAAATATATTGCAAAATTGCGATGATTTGGTTGCCAAGGCTGCGAACAACAAAACGATTAAACCTTCCTGGGCGAACAGAAACTGATACTTATATAAGACCGTGGGAAAGGCGGATTTTAACTTTCTATCAATTGTACAATAATTAGATTTCAAGTCCGTCTTTAATTAGGGATCATAATTATTACGTCACAGAAGTTTTGTGGGTAATTACTAAATTAGGGAATATTCCGCGTACAGCTCAGCATTAGATGGTGTTAGTTATTTAACAAATACGATCTGCCACGTCGGATTAATTGATATCTTCGTTATTTTATTTCTAATGTCCTTAATTAGTCCATAAATTTAAAATCTTAAAGTTTTAATAACATATCAATTAGGTACGTATTCAGTAAATTTGTCGAAACGGTGATTAGTTTGCCTGGTTAGATAAATTCGATTCAACTTGATTCGGCTTTGGATAATGTTTTTTTATATGTTAGGCTAATCAAATTCATTACAAATTCAAATTAAATAATAAAATATATATATTAAAATTTTTATTTTAATTATAATATATATAATATCAAATAAATATCTTATTATTTTTAATAGTAAAATAGGCTTGTTGGATAGGTTAGATTAACCTAACCATAGGCTTAAGCATGAAAAACATTTTGAAACTGACCCACAAACAACTCTAGTTAGCGGCCTTAGCCTCTTAGTTAAATGGATAATTTATTTTTTAAGTTCCTATCCAAAATTAAAAGATCCAATCTAGGTGCTTTTTTTTTTTTAACTTTTAATTAAATGGAACATTTTATTATTCTAGCTCTTTTGAATAATTAATAATTTGAATTAGGTCCTTTTAATAAAAAATGTTTAACTTTGGCCTCCTCGAATTTTATAATCTTATTTCTATTTACCTAAACAAATTTTTAGCTTTATCCTTGATACCAATCAAGATTTTTCACCGGTTTAATATCATTTTGAGTGTTAAATTTTAATTAAGATCTAATATGAAACATATTTAACATATATGGATCAAAGTTTAATTGCATGTATATTTATGTTAGAAAAACATAATACCACTAAAAGTCATGATGATTGTTTTGTTTAACAAGTTATATTCAAGTTATTCATGTAAAAGATATAAATGAGCTTAACATATGATATATATATTTTAAATATATTTCATATCAAATATGAACTAACATTTGATGTCTAAATTGGTGGTTAAACTTAAGAAAGAATCTAAGTGATAAGAGAATGATATTTTAAGAGTTTAAGTAAAACAACTAAAGTAACTAACTATATTAAAATATGCCCTATGTTATTGTATATTTTAAATTTAAAATTTAGTTTATGTATTTTTATTTTTAAAAATTAGTTTCTCTATTTTTTAGATTTAAAAATTAAGTCAAGCTATTAACATTGTTAAAATTATATTGTTAAATTAAGGTTCACTACAATGTCATTGTTTTTTGTTAAATGGCCCTTAAGTGAGTAAAATTTTTATTTCAAAATATCACATCAAAAGATTTAACAAAAAAAAGTGAGATCAGTTAGATCTGAATTTTGAAATTTGAAAAAATAGAGGCTAAATTTTTTGAAACAAAAATATAAAGGCTAAATTCTAAATTTGTAAACAGTTCAAGGACTTATGGCAGATTTTAACCTAAAATAAAGTACGGTTAAAATGGGTTGAAATGTTGGTTCTACAACAACAATTCCAAAGATGTTAAAAGGCCGGCAGATTTCCCATTATCTATTGGGCAAAGTTCCTTTGTAAGAAAACAAATCCATTAGCCTTTACGATCGTCAATGGTGGCCCAATCTTTATACAGCGAAAGGAGGGACATACCACCCAAAAGGTACGCGGGAGGAAGAACAAAAAGCCTGGGAATTAAACCTTGTTCTGTTCGATGAGCGGCTTCTTCGTCTAAGCACCTGAGGAAACCTTTTCTATTCTCAACACAAGATTTAACATGGTGACCATTTGATTCTTACTTTCATTTAATATTTTTCACTGTTTGAAATTCCCAGATTTTGCTTCATAAATCTTACTCTATTGCCATTTCTAAGTGATTGTTTGTGTTGATCGGTAAATAACTGAATCTCGATGCGTTTATCTTGCTTTTCTTATGTTTTAATTTTGATCATTTTGACTTTATTCTCATTTCGTTGGAGGGATTTTTAGTTATTCGAATCAATGGCGTTTAGGCGTAGTCTTTGCAATAGAGTAACCATAATGGCTAGACGATATCAACCATCGTTTGCTTACGTTCTCCATGAAGATGACCGTAAAAATCAACCTTCGAATGAGTTCCAATCTCATAAAAAACCTGGTGATTTTGTTCAACAAAGATATTTTGGAACTGGGTTTAATAATTCATCCTCAGGCTTTGGTGTGCTGTTCCAAGATAGAAAATGCTCCCAATAAGCTTTTCTTCCTAGCCCCGGCATGTCCTTTTATCGGCATATGTCGACTACGGGTATTGATAAGCCAGATAAGTTTGAGCTCATCGGTGATGTTGTGGATGTTCTTAAGGATACTGCTGTTGAAGCAGTGGCTTCGCAAGCTCCTGCCGTGAATGAGGTTGCCGTTGCTGGTGCTGACTGTTGGTTACCTGTTGCTAGCTTGCAGTATGTTATTGATGCTGTTCATTCTTTTACCGGCTTGAACTGGTAAGTTGCTGCCTTCTCTTATTTTATATTGTCTCAATTGTGCAAATGTATGAAGAATGGATGGTGTGTCCGACGGTAGTGATTTCAGCAAAGAATATTGTATAGGAAACTAATGCAAAATTGATAAATCTGAATCTGGCTTCAAAACCGATGTTTCAATCTAAATATAAGCTATAATTCAAATGTTGACAGAAACACAACATAAACTATCAAGGGTGTAAATATAATGATTCCTGTTCATGCAACATTGGTTAAAACTTGCATGCATGATGCATATAACTTTAACTAGAGTTAATCTTTAAGTTTCTAGTCAAAACAATTCATCATTGATTTCTTATATGTGGTTGAATTCAATTTATTGTTGCAAATTGCGGCACGATGACAAATAAATCCTGATGCAAACCCGTATCTTATGCAATATGTACTATTCTTCTCGGTGGTGTATTATTTGTTTCAGGTGGGCCTCGATAGCAGTGACAACACTTTTGATTCGAGGAGCAACTCTTCCGCTTCTGATAAATGAACTTAAAGCTACTACGAAAATGACTGTGTGTAATTTTACTTGTTTTTGTTTCATTTTTCTGCCCTCACTCTCCTTTTTCTCTGGTGTGCTCTTTCGTCTGTATCCATTGTCAATTTTATGTGTAGCACTCATGTCTATATGCAAGACACTGTTTTTATGTTTCCTTGTAATTTTTGAAGAATTAAGCATATCCTTTGTTTATGCTAATATGTATCCACAATTCAATAATCTGTAAAATACTGGATAATTTGATAATCCCATTTATATTCTAGTCTAGTAATGATATTACGAAAATTTTGATGGTGTGGAGTCTTTTCTTTCAACCTTGTTGTTAATAGTTCATTGAAAAGAAAGAACCGAGAGTCATCATCTTATTCTTCTAGTACCTTTTTGTCTAATAGTTCCAATACTTAATATGCCTCTGCTTGTCATGTACATTTTTGTTTTAAAAAAGGTTGAAGTGTGCCAAGCATGAAGTCAACAATTATCTGTTGACTAGTTTCCGGTTATGACGTCGACATGGACGAAGAAGAGGAACTTATGCATGTTTTCTTTTAGATATTCATACACCTTGTAAGCGACTTCAGTTTTGCAACTTACAGACTGCTCTCTTTTTCTCGTAGGTTGATTAACAAAAAAGAAACTATTTTAATTTGTGTTAATCCTGCAGGCAATGAAGCCACGCCTGGTGGAAATGTGGGAGTGGTTGGCAAGCAAGGTTTGGTGCCAGTTTCTTCTGTGTTCATGTTTTTTTTTTTGAACCACTTAATCTCTTCTTTTATCCACGTTTGTGCATACTGTTGGAGCAAGTTATGAATCCATGGATGTTTTTGTTTCTTTTATGATAGTAGGAATAAAAATTTAACAAATCTACCTATTTTTCTGTAGGATGTGAATTCCCTGTCGGTGGTTGAAGTTCAAAATGAAATTAAAAAGCTTTTCAAGGAGTAAGTAACTTTTCCATTTCGACTAGCAAATATGCCTGTTCAAAGTACTTTTTGTAATAAATTGCGTACCCTTTGGTTCCATGATTGAGACCCACTAGCATTTGTTAATTGGCTTTCTCTTAACTATCTGAAGAATCCTGGTTTGTAATTCCAATATAGTATTTTGTGACACCAATCTAATTTCCGGTTGATCAAGCATGTACTTGATATAGTTGTTCGATTAAATGTCTATTTAACTGTTTTTATGAGACAATTTCATCGTTCACAGATATGGCTCGACACCATTTACACCAATGATTGGGCTCTTTATTCGGTGCTCCATCTTTATCAGCTCTTACTTAGCTGTAAGACAAATGTTTTTGTATTATCCTTCTGTAAAGGATTACTGGGTTTTGTCTTAATTGAATGTAGTTTTTACTCCAGATTACAACAATGGCTAAGAAAATGCCATCATTTAAATGCGGTGGAGCATATTGGTTTACGGATCTCACTGCTCCAGATAGTTTATACGTCTTTCCAATTTTGACAGCACTGACATTTTTGATAACCGTAGGGGCAAGTGTACTTTTTTTCTCGATGATATTAAAATATGGAACAATGTTACAGTATACATTTTTCTATTTTTTAATCGGATTTACTTAATATGTCTGCAGTGTAACATGCAAGATGGTATGGAAGGGAAACCTGCTTCTGCAACTAAGAAAATTGTGTCTAGTGTCCTTGCTATTTTGACAGTTCCATTTACCATGAATTTCCCAAAGGTATTGTCAAAACAATATTAAGATTCTTCTTACTCAAATAGGTCATCTCGGCTTTATATAACGGTCTGTTCATATGTTTACATGTTGATGATAATTTTCATCTAAATTTATTCTACAGGCCATATTTTGTTATTGGATTACATCAAATTTGTTTTCCATCTCTTATGGACTAGGTGAGTCCTTGAGTTTCCTGTACCATGAGACAGGACTTGTTTTCTCTGGAGATTTTCGAGTATCTCTATATATCATTCACCTTAAACTTTATCCCTTGCAGTGCTTAAGGGTCCCGGGGTGAAGAAGGCTTTAGGCATTCCTAAAATACCTGATCAACCAGCGGCTACTGCACGACGAACTTCTATCAATCCGTATTCAGTTCTCAAAAAAACTCTCCAACAAGCAAGAACAGCAGCAGAAGAAGAATCTGCCTCAGTATCTGCTGCACCAACAAAATTATCGAACCGAAGCACACCTTCTTCTTCGGCTATCAATCAACGGATTAAACCTTTAGAGAAACAAGTAAAGGGAAAGAAGAATAACAAGAAGAGGTGACCCGGAAGTCGAAAATCACTCGTTATAAATCTTGTTAGGCTCCATTGTTTGGGGTCATCGGACATGAAGTACACATTGTTTAATGAATACATTGAATAAGTGCTGAAATTGAGGTACAGATAGTGTAATAAATACATGGATGGCCATTGAATGCAGGTGGATATACAACCAATACTTAAAAGGTCATTTTCTTCTCTGCCAAATCATCTTCCACTTGCATTATCCAAATCGAGATACCTAATTAATCAATTTAATGACTGTTCATTTGAGTTGGGACAGTTTGAGCAAGATAATTAAATTGGTCAAAATTATTTTTTTCTCGGGTAAAAAAAATAGTTTTTTTATGAACAATCCAATATATAAATTTAACTAGGTAAAAATATTCTTGATATTTTATTATTTTTAAATAATAATTAGGTTATTTGATTTTGATTCAAATGAGTTTATATAATATATGTATTAAAATTGCTCGAATTAGAACTTGAGTTAACTCAATCTATTATTAAAATGCCTCTGTCATGATGGGATGTTAAGTAAATTGGTTTTTCTTTAATAATGATACTTAACAAAACTTAATGTCAGCTATTTGAGGCACTTAAAAAGCTTGTGTAAATTCTTTCCTCTCCTTATCTTAGAACAAAACGATAAAGTAGGACCGTCGTAAAAGAATTAATGGAGCTTAACGGAAGAGTTATTACTTCGTAACAAAACGATAAGACAAAAACGTAAAATTTCAAGCATAAGTGACTAAAATTTAATTTGAGACAAACAAAAATGACTCTTTTATAGTTTACCTATAAATTTTTTTTAAATTGTACACATAATAATTTTTAATTTACTAATATTCTCACTTAATAAATTCTTAAAAAGCTCATTTATTTTATATTTGATATATAAAAAAACAGTTATCAAATTTAATCTTACTAACTAAACACAAATGTTTTGTGGGAAAAATAATAATAATAAACATAAATGTTTTATCGATTCATCAAGTGACTAATATTGTTTTTATTAAATTTTATTATAAAATATAAAAATATTAATAAAATATAAAAATATTAATATACTAAACTTTTTCTTTAAAAAAAAAACCAGCATTTGGGTTGGACCTGGGGCTGTCTATACTGAGTTTCTGGTAAAATTCCAAAATTTCAGGTTGTCGTCTTGACATTTTTCATGAAAAAGAACATAGTTTAAAAATGGAAAAATCCATGAATTAATTCTTAAAACCATTTTACTAATTTTAAATATTTTAAAATTATTTCTATGTTAATATCTATTTATATAATTTTAATTAAATATATGAATAATTATTTGGTAGGGAAAATTTTTATTCGACAATATTTCTTGTTTATTTATTATTTATTTTTTATTTTAATTATAACTTAAAGCTACATGACAAAATTTAAACCTCACTGAATTATCTTTCTACTATTAGACTCTCGTGTTTAGTCTAATGGTTAAGAATTATTCACTCATAAGATTTATCAAGAATTTTAAAATTAAATTGTTGGTAAAACCACTTAAACCATCGATTTAATTAAAAATGATATATAAAAATATTAAATCTAGTTGAACCATCTAATTTAACCAGTTTTTGTTCGCTTTAATTCTTGGGTCAATTAATTTAAAATCAATTTATTCTTAATTAAATCAATCCAACCAATCTATTTATTTCAATCAATGTTAAAACGTATCTAAATTAGTTCCTTCAAGGGAACAAATGAGTAGACTTGGAGGGACCAAATAAATTTTCTAAATATATATTATTAATAAAATATTTTATAATAAACTTATTTTTAAAATGAAAGCCTTAACAAAATAAACAAAACCCGTCAATTTTCATCTTGCTGATTACCCAAGGCACCTATCTTTTCTTTTGGCATTATATATTTATACGTGATATGAACAATTAAAAAAGAGAGAATATATAAAAGAAAGTAGTTACGTGGTTTCAGATACTAACCATTGTGATCAAAATGGCTGAGGAGAAGAATTATGTAATAAAGGTAGAGGAAGGGAAGGCCGCCACCGATGAAAGACCGTCGATCGGCCCCGTTTATCGCAGTTGTTTTGCCGAGAATGGTTTCCCTGCTCCGATTCCTGGAATGGAGAGTTGTTGGGACATCTTCCGGTTAGAATTTAGCTTCTTTTTTTTGTCTCTTTCTTTTTTGTTTTAATAATCTTTTGCCTGGTTGATATTGCTAAGAAAATAAGGAAACTAGTTTACTGTTTATTTTTCCTTTGTTTGATTTCAGCTGGCTTTGGAAATTTGCTTATTTCGAATTTTCAGTGTTGTTATCTTTTTGAAATAATGTAGATCTTTTAATTTGTTTGGCTGTGCATTTAAATTTCACTCTCTGTTTGGCGATGGATGCAAGAAACATAACATTTTACGGATCATGAGATTTCATTATTTTTACCGAAATGCATAATGTTTGAAAATTTGGATTTAAAACACTCAGATGGATCAAGATAACGAGATTTCCAGGCTTCTAGTTGAATGATCGATGGCTTTCATTCAACTCATTGTAGAACTGCAAAACTAAAATTTATATTATGGATAGTATTAATTATTTCGATTTTGGTTGCTCGCTGTTTATGTGATGTGGAGATCATGACTTTCTGCTAATTTAGAACTTAGCTTATGATCCATGTATGATTGAACTTGTTAACTAACTAATACAGCTCGTATTTTTTATGCTACCAAAAAAAAAGTGATATTCTGGTACTTTTGTCACTATGATTCAAACTTCATCTCTCCTTGCAGAATGTCAGTTGAGATATATCCTAACCACCATATGCTCGGTCACCGGCAGATTGTGGATGGGAAAGTATGCTGTCAGCCATCCACTGCTGATTTGCTTTTTATTTAATTTTTTTTGGTTTTACTGCCGACCTTGGCTTTTAGTTCGTGTATCTAAATTTATAGGCTTCCACTGCAGGCTGGAAAATATGTGTGGCAAACTTACAAACAAGTTTACGACATTGTAATGAAAGTAGGAAATTCCATTCGGAGTTGTGGTGTTGAGGAGGTAATGCACTAAGTTTTTTGTTATTCTAAAAGTTTTATGTGTATTTTTACAAATTTCATGGTTTTTATTTTTGTTTACAGGGAGGAAAATGTGGTATATATGGTGCCAATTGCCCAGAGTGGATAATGACCATGGAGGTATTGTTATTCTGAAATGTCTTTGTCTGACTTAGTTTCTCCTGAGCACACTCTTCGCTAACTAAAAGCTTGTTGTCCAAAAAGTTTACTAATGCATCAACATTGATGCAGGCCTGCAATGCTCATGGACTCTCTTGTGTTCCTTTATATGACACTTTAGGTATTTCTTCTTGAGGACCTACAAAAGTACGCTTTATATTTTGTTAAATCAGTACTTTCTGCAAACAACAAGCTCATGTGTGTTATCTAAACTTCCTCTTTTTTGAACCTGTTTAGCATGTTATTTGTAACATCTTTAAAGTCTTTTAATGATGAGTTTATCTCAATGCCACTGCATACTGCTAATGATTGTTTGATCCTTTCTCATATATATTACAGGTGCTGGTGCTGTGGAGTTTATCATATGCCATGCAGAAGTTTCAATTGCTTTTGTAGAGGAAAAGAAGATTGCTGAAGTAAGCATAGTTTCATATATCTATATTCGGAACCCTAGGATTGTTATGGGATTTGGGAATAATGGGAGAAAATATTTTTTATTTCTCGGTATAGAATATAAATAAGATACCTGTTTACCGAATGAATTTCTAGTTCTTTACTTTCAGCATTTGCTTCTGTATATGCTTTTCTCAGTTTTCTTAGGTGCTTATCTCAGAATTTATAGGTACATGGTTTTTTCTCATGTAAGGTTTCTCTTTGCCCTTTCAGCTGTTTAAAACATTTCCAAACTCAACAAAATACTTGAGAAGTAAGTCATTTGTTTATTTACTTTTGGTGGAGGGGGTGGATGGGAAACTGTTATGAAATTGTGTTAGAAATAATTTATGTGCATATACATTTGCTATGCAGCAATTATTAGCTTTGGAAAGGTAACACCTGAGCAGAAGGCAGAAGCTGAGAAGCAGGGTTTGGCAATATTTACTTGGGAAGAGTTTTTGCAACTGGTAGGCTACTTTCTTTGTTATCTCCTCTTGAATCATCAGTAAATAATTTTACACTGCTGAGTTAAGTGTCTTTTTTAGTTATTGAGTTCAGATAAAGGCATCTATATAGCTGTAGAAGAAAAGCTTTCTGGCATTGCATTGCAAATCTCTGGCTCCTTGTAATTTTCTTGCGTGGTCCTGTTTCTTATGTCCTGGATTTCTGGAAATAATTTTCCATACATAACTTGTAGACTAGCAAAATTGATGAATACTTGATAATTTTAGCATCTTGATTTTATAAGTGAGTTGGCATTTTCTATGTATTCATTCTGGTTTACGATGCTGAAGGAATTTTCCAGTACTGTTATTGTAGATATTATTTGATAACCATGGCTCATGCATGTTGAATAAATGTTTAATTGGGTCATTATTTAACTCGTAGATTACCACTGATTCTGATATAAGTTCTGATGTCTGTTTCTTGCAGGGAGAAAATAAACAATATGATCTTCCTATAAAGAAGAAAACTGATATCTGCACTATAATGTATACTAGTGGAACAACTGGTGATCCCAAGGGAGTATTGATTTCAAATGAAAGTATCATTACCCTTTTAGCAGCGGTGGATTGTCTGCTAGGACGTGTAAATGAAGAGGTTATCTTTTCGTTTAATTTCCTGATTCCTAGACAAAAAGTTTCACCAGTCACTTTGATCTGTCTGTTCTTTTTTCCCACACTAAAATGAGTATGATTTTTCTCTTTTTTGCTTTTCCTCTCTAATTTGGTTGTTTCTTGTGCAATTTTACAGTTGACTATGAATGATGTTTATATTTCTTATCTTCCTCTTGCACATATCTTTGACCGGGTGATTGAGGAGTTATTTATTTCACACGGTGCCTCAATAGGATTCTGGCGTGGGGTGAGCCTGTATTTTTTATACTGTTTCAACTAGTAAGAGTTTATTCCAATTGGTAATTACTTATTTGTGACATCTTCAGGACGTGAAACTATTACTTGAAGATATTGGGGAGCTAAAGCCAAGTGTCTTCTGTGCTGTTCCTCGTGTGCTGGATAGAATCTATTCAGGTAAACTTTCTTATGTTCCCGATCAGAAATGGACTTCCAGCATTCTTTCTAAACATGTATAAAGATATTGAATAAGATTCTATAATCTGGTTAGGCAATTTCATTTTGGTTTGTTTATGAAGGTTAAAATAAACAAACTTGAACATGTACTTGAGAACTTGTCTTAATTGATTTATTTTTGAAACTCTCATAGTTAAATTCTTTCAAAAAAAATTTCTATGCCTCTTTTGCATAACTTTAGCAAACAAAATGAACTTTATTGATTCTCTTTAATTTTAAAGCGTGCACACACACACATGTATGCAACTTTCTTCTTTTTTTTCAAGCAGACTCATTCAATGCATTATCAATATCAGCTCTGAAACTCTCATAATTTTTGTATCTTGTTAGGTTTACAACAAAAGATTTCTGAGGGAGGCTTATTGAAAAAGACGTTGTTTAATGTGGCATATTCATTGTAAGTTACTTTTCAGTTCGCTTCTGTGAAGCAGTTCATGGTATCTGCTGGCCGCTAGTAAGTGATGGAAAGAGGGCTAAACAAGTAATTAGTTTCACCACCACAGACTCGCTGGAATTAAGAACAAAGAATATTTGCTTCTGTACAATATGGCCATCTTTTTTCGTAGTTAGACAAAACTAGATTTATCTCAATCCTTTTGGGCATTAAACTTTATCATGAGCTTTTGCATTAGTTGATATTCATTTGCAGTATGTCCTTTCATTTCTTGTTACTATGTTTAGCCAATTTTGATTAGTGTTTGTTCACTTCGGTTTTAATTATTTCTGTTGAATCCAGTTTATTTCCCATATTTCTGCATTGCTGTCTGGTTCTGACATCTATGATAACCTCTACAGCAAATTCTATAACATGAGGAATGGCTCCAAACATGCAGAGGCATCTCCATTTTCTGACAGAATTGTATTCAGTCAGGTGACGGAAGTCTTACTCATTAAAAAGAATACGTACAAGGCTCCTTACATATATTGGTTGAAAGCCAACAGAAATCCTGTCGACTACTTTGATCTCATTCATATTCATAATTTTGTCAGGTAAAAGAAAGATTGGGAGGGAATTTGAGGATTATTCTCTCTGGAGCAGCACCTCTTTCTTCTCACGTGGAAGAGTTCCTACGAGTAGTGGCATGTTGTCATGTGATGCAAGGATATGGTATACTGTCCTTGAAATTAGCCTCTTTACATCTGATAATTCCTTCTTCTTTATTGATTGTGTGCAGACTTGCTACAGCATAAACGCTTATCTATTTTATATTAATCCGAATGTAGGTTTGACAGAGACTTGTGCGGGAACTTTTGTCTCATTACCACATGAGTTGTCAATGCTTGGTACTGTGGGGCCTCCAGTACCAAATGTGGATGTACGCCTAGAATCTGTTCCTGAAATGGGATATGATGCCCTTGCAAGCACACCACGAGGTGAAATTTGTCTCAAGGGAACAACATTGTTCTCAGGGTACTTCAAACGTGAAGACCTCACCAAGGAGGTCATGATTGATGGGTGGTTTCACACAGGTTGCTGATACTTATCTCTTTTTAAGTTGAGGTTCTCCGTATCATTAGCTTATCTCCAATTTAAGGACCTTTCATCTTTGTGCATTAGGGGATATTGGTGAGTGGCAACCAAATGGAAGTATGAAAGTTATTGATCGAAAGAAGAACATCTTTAAGCTTTCACAAGGGGAATATGTTGCTGTTGAGAACCTGGAGAATGTTTATGGTTGTGTTTCTGATATTGAATCGGTATGCCTTTTTGCCCATGTCAATACATCAGTTTGCAATGTTTGCCGTTATTCCTATGTAAGAGTGTAGGCATAAACTGAACCAGTAACTAAATGTTGAAAAACTGGCATTGAACACAACGGCAGGCAATTGAACATTCTTTTTCGGATGTCAATCCTATGATTGTAGTCCTTCATTAGCTCTATGTTTCAACTCTTTTATATCACTTCTTTGTCAATTTCAGATATGGGTTTATGGGAACAGCTTTGAGTCCTACCTTGTTGCGGTTGTTAACCCAAATAAGCAAGCACTTGAACGCTGGGCTGCTGACAATGGTGTAAGTGGTGACTTTGAAACCATCTGTAAAGATCCAAAGGCCAAAGAGTACATACTTGGAGAGCTTACAAGGACTGGCAAAGAGAAACAGGTTTGTCATTTGATGGTTTCTCCGATTTCATGAAATATGATTTCACTACTGTTACAAGTAATTACAGTTCTTTATACTAGATAGGAAAGGAAAATCGGAAATTTAACTTATATCCTTACGCAGCTGAAAGGTTTTGAATTTATAAAAGCTGTCCATCTCGACCATGTACCGTTTGACATGGACCGCAACCTTCTCACCCCAACATTTAAGAAGAAAAGGCCTCAATTGCTCAAGTATTATCAGGTACCTTCATTTTTTGCTCGGGCTTCTTTTCTAGATTTGACGATATGAAAACATGACATAAACACAACGCATTTTGGTACATTTATTGTACTCATATTTAGGATCTTGACACATTATAATTTGTACTGAATTTATACTCTCACGGTTTACACGAAAAGAACACGAGCTAAGGGATGTAGACATGTAGACATGAATTAAACATTCATTTTTTGCTCGGGTTTCTTTTCTAGATTTGACGATATGAAAACATGACATAAACACAACGCATTTTGGTACATTTATCGCACTCATATTTAGGATCTTGACACAATAATTTGTATTGAATTTAAACTCTCACGGTTTACACGAAAAGTACATGAGCTAAGGGATGTATACACGAATTAAACATTCATTTTTTGCTCGGGTTTCTTTTCTAGATTTGACGATCTGAAAACATGACATAAACACAACACATTTAGTACATTTGTAGTACTCGTATTTAGGATTTTGACACATAATTATTTGTATTGAATTTATATTTACACGGTTTACATGAAAAGGACATGAGCTAAGGCATGTATACACGAATTAAACATCTCTAATGTGTGCGTGCACGCTTGTATGCTGTGCATACATGTACAAGCTGCGCTGCTCTGATCCTTCGATTTTCCTCAAGTATCTGACATTCACCGTCGAATTTGGGTAACATAATGCACAACTATGTGCCCGATTACTGATCAGAGTTCTTTGGATGCAGAGTGTGATCGACGACATGTACAACAGCATAAACAAGCCAAATGCTTGACCGAACGGGGATGCTAAAGCGGGTTGTTCTACGATTCGGATATATGGAGGAGTTACTCTTTCTGCTCTTTTCGTTTAGTTTGGACAGTAAAATACAAACTTCTTCGAAGATAGCATTTTTAGAGAAATGTTTTTATATCATTATTAAAATTTTTAAAATAAGTTAACAATAAGGGGGTAGTTTTATGAGGAGAATGTAACATTAGTAGTTGGTCAAAGTCTAAATTCTAAATTGGTTTCAATTTTAAAACTTCATAATTGAATTAAAAATATTAATATTATATCAATTAGATTTACTTGTTTCGAGTAAGAATTTAATAGCTAAGCTGATAATTAAATTAACAAAAGGATTTAATTGATATGATATATATACTTTGAGGATTTAATTATAAATATTTAAAAATTTAGGGTTTAATTTAAAATTTATATAATAACTTGTGTTAGTGATATTAACTCAAACAGAATAGTTCTTTTTTTAGGCTAAGTAATTATTTAGTTTTTGAATTATATTCATTTTCCTATTTTGGTTCATTTTTTTTCATTACTTTAATATCTAGACTACCATTTTGTTTTAGTATATCTTTTAAGTAAAAAGTTGTCAATAAAAATATAAGACGTGATGCGTTTTATAATTAGAAAAAAAAAAAGAAAGCCAAATCAAGCTTAAAGCTTTTTTATTTAAAAATAATAAATATTTTTAAATAACATGTATATATATATATATATGAGAATTTGAAGTGTATGCCTATTCTAATATATATCCCAATAAACCCCTGCCAAATTACTAAAATTGAGATTGGCCAATAAGAAGAAACCTTAAGAAAAGAACTGAAGTTTTAATTGAGATGGGTGGGAACATCATAATTCTCAGCCATTATATTTGAAAAAAAGTGAATAAAAAAATTGTTAAGTCTATCTAAATGATAAATTTCTTTAAAGTGCCCCACCTAGGCTCGGCGGTGGATGTAGCCTACACGTATATAAGTCAACCATAATCTTAGATTTCATGCCAAGTAGAAAACTAAAAGTCAACCTATTTCAGTAGATAAAGAGGAGAAGTCAAGTAACTAAATTATTCAAACTGGCCTGGTCCATCGTTCATATTATAAAATTCTTAAAATAAACAAATGTTCAAAAAGTTTTCATGGAAGACCATACCGAGACAGCTCATTGAACTGTTGAAGTGAATTAGGGAGGACCTTGATTTGACATATGGTTATATCTCTCATGTTTCAAACCATTTCTAACGCTATGTTTGACCCTGTTTTGCCTCATGGCTATGGATCTTCCTAGGCTGGCAATTATAGTATTTAATACAACTTTTTTTTTTCTCTTAATTATATGTCAAGAGAAGGATGTGAAAATTTACACTTCGACTTATTTTTTTTAGAAAGATATATCATCGCTTTATAGTAATTTATTTGTTATATTGTAATTCTTTTAAACAATTAAAAATTAACATATGTTAAAATTTACATGAAATATTAATTTTAAAAATAAAATCGTTCAAATAACCATCTTCTTATTAATAGGTGATATCTAATGAAGGCGTTAAAAAGGCTGCAAGGGCCAAGACTCTCTTGAGAAAATATTACTTCGGCTGATTAGCAAATGGTAAAATAATACTTTGAATCTTTCAAAATGTTAAAAATTTAATTAGTATTTCAAAATTATAAATATATATGCTAAGACAATAATGAAATTATAAGTTCTCATAAAATATATATAATTCAATTCTATCCCTTTAAAAAAAAATTTGACTTCGCTGTAGATACCTGAAAATGAAGAAACTTCCCAACCATTATAAATTATCCCTACACTAGAAAAACACCAATAATGAATCTAAAAATAAAATATTTATATTTCATTATTAAAACCTTTTAAAAATTAAAATTCAAACTTAAACCATTTGGAATAAAACTTTTAGGTTTAACCCAATAAGTTATATTTTCATTTACTAAAAGAAAATCATGACTTCACCCTGATAAACACAAAACTCTCTCACCCTCCTTTTTGTACCTCTCTTATCATTTTCATGCCTTTGGCTAATTTAGGTATCAAATGAAGTTGGAAAATCTGATGCTGACATCCTTTGATTTTTCTTTCTTCCTTATAAGTCCTTAAAACTACCAGCATTCACAAAGACCTTAACAGAATTCATAGACATTAACATTTGTTGAACTGATATTATCTTTTAAGAGAAACAATTAATAAAACAACCAACTCAATTCAGGATTCATTAATGCACTCTTTTTGTTGATTAATTTAATAAAGGCACTAAAGGCAATTATCAAAAAGAGTTGACAAAAGGGAAAAAGTAAAACTCCATTGGCTTTGTAAGCAAGGATTAAAAAGTCAAAATGGAGAACCCATGATAGCCCCAAATTTTTATGTGGTGTTGGATGCAATTGCAAAAATACCTGCGAAATATGCTAAACCCACAATGAAGGCAACCCATTTAATTGGATGATTAAAATGCTTTATATCTTAAACTAATAATTTTCTTCTCCAACTCCATTGAGATAAAAGCCACCAATATCATTAATTATATTATCCATATATCCCTTTAGTCGGCACTTGCTGGGACACCCATTAATTTTATAACTAGAATTTTTAGCTGGACGATGTACAAAATTCTTTTATATCTCAAACTTCAACTAGTTAGGTTAAATCACTATATATAAATATATATTCTTATATAAATAATATAGAGCATGTCACGTAAATGTTAACCGTTAACATGTGTATTTGTCACTCATCCGGCGAGGTATGGTTCAATTAGTTAGGGTTTTGTTCCCTACTAACCTGACTAGTTGATTAACAGCTCGTCACTTGCATAGTTTTACCCTGCTCACTTACATTTTTTAGGGGAGTAATGTATCACCACACATAGCTCTTGGCTAATTACCTCTAATACATTACATTAATAAATCGTGCCTTATATATATATATATGAGCTATTACGAGGAAACTAGAGAGAAACAAACATTCAATATATATTATAATAAATTTTGAGTTATAATTATTTTAAATTAAAAAAGTTTAAATCAACTTTGATCAAAAGATCAAAATTAAGCATTTTATGTATAAATATGGATTCGATGTAGATTATAATATATTAAATCATAAATAAGAATAAAATACATATGAAATATTTCATTTAATAAATGTGTTCTGATAATGTTGTGTTTTTCCTATATATAAATATTCGTCTTATCATTACAAACAAGGCCAAATGTTTCCTAGTAATTGGCAAATGTGGACAAAACCTTATGCCAAAATGGCGGTGGCCATGCATTTCATTGCATCAATGTCTTTCTTACATTTTATGTATGAATGAATTAGTTTCCTTCAAACAACTTTCTCTCTCTAAATAATATTTTGAATTAAAATTTCAACTAAAAATAATAATAATAAAATATGAATTAAATTTTAACTCGATTAGAATCAAGACTATTGTCAGTGTAGAAAGGCGTGAGCTTAAGTATACTAAGCGCATTATCTTTTTATTTATGGGTTAGATAGATGTTATAAGTAATTTTAAGTATTTTATAAAAAAATATATGATAAGAATTTATAATGAGATATTATTAAAAAAATTACTAACAAAATTAATTGCTTCTAGCCATTGACTTGAGTTTTTTAAATCTAAATATCTAGGAAATTTGATCATTAATTATTCTTATTTTATATGTAAAATTTTGAAAATTGTGTCTTTTCACATTTTTAAATATTATATATCAATATTTTTAGTATATACTTTTAGAAAAGCAGTATTATTAAAATTAAATTTTGACACAAGGTGATAGGAAAACATAATTATGTAATAAATATATTTAAAAAATTTATATAGAAAATAAATAAAATTTTAATGGAAATGATAAAATAGAAATGTTGAGTGTCTTAATTACAAATTTTATTATTTGCATGTATTTTTTCTATTTATTTATAGAAAAATAATTAAAAATAAAAACACTCAAAAAATATAATTTTTAGTAAAATAATAATATTTTAACTAATACTCGATTAACTCGTAATATTAACTTAATTAGTAACTTAATTTATAATATAAATTATTTTCAAGAAAACCCATTAACTAAGATGATAAGTGTTGCATCACATTTTCTTTGGGAAAAAGACCCCAAAACGACAAAAAAAAGAAAAGGAAATTTAAAAAGTCAACCATAATAGATGACAGAGTCAAAGCATGGTTGACTTTTAACCGACAGTTAGGTTTCACTTCACATGCGAACTCAAATCTTCTATTTTATTTTTCAAATTTTGTATTGTTGAGAATTTAAAAATATTCGTATACCGTGTTAAATATTTTAAAATTTATTACAATCATATTTAAAATATTATAAATTCTTATTATAATAAAAATTGTTAATGAATTAAAAAACTTTTCCCTTTTTTTCTTTTAAGTCTTTTATTTATTTATTATCTTTTGTTTTATTTAATTAGCGGCAGTGTTAATTTTTAGATTAGCTATTGCCCGCCTTTTTCTCACCTCATCAACTATTTAGTTCTTTTTTCTTTTCATTCACTACACATGTATTTTTTTTCAGTTTACATATTTATTTTGTGGATATATTTGTTATCTTTGCAAGTTACAATGGACAGATGACAGTGCCTGTCGTTCACTAAAACTCTATCGTCGACCACTAGTTTTTATTGGAAAGTGGATGACTTTTCATCAACTTCTTAATATGTTTCTATTTTGAGAGTATTCTAGAATAATAAATGATTTTATGAGTTGATTTGGACACATGTTGTCTTAAGTTCTATATGTTTTATATTTGTTTTTTTATTGTTTAATAAATTTTCAATTTTAGAACGTTTTGTCTGCTCTTGTAGCACGTTTTCTAGTCTTGGTTATGCATGCATTCTTAATTTTACAAGTGATTTTAGGGATGATTTTGTTGTCGTCCTCTAGTTTGGTGAATGCTTGATTCTTTTGTCGAATTTTGCTCGTCACTTTAGACCATCTAGGGTTAATTTCATTATCATATTAAGTGTTTGCAATTATTCCAAATATGCCGTGCATGAATTGTGTCAAAATCAATTGTTAATATACAATAATATGTTATTAATGCTGAGGATAAAACATTTGTTGTGTTAATAAAATTTATCATTTACCATTTAGGAGTATTTAATATTTTTTTTAAATGGTATGATTTTCTTCATTAAATAAATTAATAAATTTAACTTTAAAAAATTATTAATGAATCATAATAATTGACCTACATTAAGCAAAATCCATAGATATATAATAACGGAGAAAAAAGGGCTGAGAAAATTTACAAAGTTGACTTGTTGTTAGTATTCTATTTTAGAAATAATAAAAAGTACCGACCGACCTGTTTGTGGAGGATGTGGGGGCCCACCATCTTGCATCAAAGTCAAAATCTGAAACTGAAAATTGACTCTACGACACAAGATTTACGGGGTTCCCATATCTTTGTAAGATTGCTGACGTGTGAATTACGGTCTCGCCCTTTTTGGCCTTCTTGTTCTTCTTTGTTAAGGATAAACCCGTGTTTTATCCTGTCTAAATATAAATTGAAAGTTGATTTGAATTGAGATATTTAGATAAATTTTACATTAAAAATTTATTATTATCCAAATCAAACCAAATTCTATTATTAATTTAATTTGTAAATAATTTTATTTTTTATGATGTAAAATAAATATTTTATTTTAAATTAGTTAAATTAATTTATTTGTTTTCAACAAATCAATGGTTATTAGTTATTTTATTTACTTGAAATTGTAATTTTTTAAATATTTATGAAATATATTCTAACAAATAATATCTGAAAGTTAAAAATAAAGTTCATTTTATTAAAAATAAGTTGAAAATTTCAAAAACAAAAATAGTAAAAAAAAAACTAAAACTTGAATAGGTTCAAATTTTTAAAAATTTGATTTAACCGAACTAAACTCACTAATAATCCTACTATATACGAGGTTAAAATATTTCAATTTTTAATGTAATTATGCTTTATATGAATTTTATTTAAATTATAACTATTCAAACACATCTTATTTGTGATTAATATTTTGATGAACACAATATTAAAAATATATCAAATTAGAAGTAAAATTGATATGAGTTGGGTCGAAGCTTCTGTACTTGTGTTTTCTTTAAATTTAATTCATTTACTATAATTCAATGATTTTAGTTTTTCTATTTTCGAAATATTGATATTCATTTTTCTCCATTAATTCCATCTGATAAGTTGATCCCTCCTATTTTGTTTAAACACGTGAATACATGAAACATTCACATTCCCTTTCTTTTTTCTCTCAGAATTTTTGCATATTAAAAAAAAAAAAGGTCAAATGGCACCAAAATTCATGATATAAGTGTCACATTGCCATTTGTTTTAAAAATAAGTAATGGTGAATTTTTGAAAGAATTAATAAAAATTTAACTTCAGAGCTAAAATATAAATTCTGAAAGTAAAAAGACTAAAAGGATTAGTACATAAGCTAAGTTAATTAAAAATATATATATAATTATTTTCACAATATTTTTGAAAAATATATTATTACATGTGTGATATTATGTCAATTTGTCGTTTTTACATAATATTCATAAAAAATTATGCCGTTTTAGTTAATATATTTAACTATTATTATTTAAGTCAAGACTGGAATTTCAAAACCTAAAAAGTATAAAAATTAAAGTAATTAAATTGAAGAATAGAGATTGAAGCCCAACTTACACATAATATAAAACTAATAAACGTAATTTAATTTAACATATTTAACTACTAATATTTAGGTTAAAATTAAATTTTGAAATATATATGAACTAAAACTGATAATTTTAGAATAAATGGACTAAATCTATAAATTGTATATAATACAAGGGCTAATAAAATATTCAATGTAAACAAACTGATAAAAAAAAAAAAGGGGCCAAAATTGGATTTTATTTCTCTTTAAGGGACAGAAGGTGGTGGCGGCCATTACAGTGTAATCCAATTAACTTGATCTTAAAAGGTAGAGATAAAATAAACTTTTAATCCTTGAATTTAGTAAATTATTTTTAATTTGATCTTTAAATTTTGTCTACATTAATCTTAAAATTGATAATTTTATGAATTTCATCCTTAAACTTAGATGTTGTTAAGGTGTGATGGCCTAGCATGAAAATTTAAAATTTTTACACAAAATGTAAAAATACAAAAAAATAAAAATAAAATTTTTTTTGAACATTTCAAAAAAATTTAAAAAAATTAAGTGATGACATGGTAAAATCTCATAATATCACATAATTATACTTTAACAATATCGAAGTTCATGCACCAAATTGGCAAAACCTGCCCAGTTCCGAGATTAAAAGAATCAAAGACCAAAGTGGGAAAAAAGTTATAAGTTAAGGGACTAAATGTCAAAAAGATACGTTAAGACACTGACAAAGTTTCCCAACTTCGCTTTACCGTGCAGCTATAAATACACCAAGCTGGAAGCCTGGAACTAGTTTCTGGTCTCTCCTGCATAATTATTCTACAAATCTTCCCTTTGAATCTTATTTGTTCTTCATTTCTATCTTCCAAAATCAGGGTTTTTCTTTTAATTTGTGTCTATGAGATTTTAAATTCAACCCAACAGTTCTTCTTCATCCTTCAAATATTCATTTCTTCTACCTCTGTTAAAGACTGCTTCCGCTGTTTTGGTTCCCAAGAAAAAAAAAATGCAAAAAACAGATCATGTTTGTGGATTCAACGACGGTGCTAATATCGGGTCTTCGTTATCACAGCTCATATTATCAGGAGGCTCAAATACCATAGATTCAATCTTCTCTCGTTGCGCACCATCATCAACCATGGCCGGCGTTTACGAACCATTAGGCTCTTCAGTCTATCACCGGCAAAGGGACCTCCTCGAAAAATTCAGCCACGAGAAGAAAGAAAACGCTTCGTTTTCATTCAAATGTCTAAAGAATCCGATTCAAAACAGCCAAAACCATGCATCGACGTCGGCAGCGGCTAAATACTTGAGCAGCCCACAAAAGAAGAACCTTTATAGGGGAGTAAGACAAAGACGGTGGGGTAAATGGGTAGCCGAGATCAGACTTCCACAAAACAGAAAGCGTGTCTGGTTAGGCACTTACGAAACAGCTGAAACTGCCGCTTTGGCATATGATCGAGCAGCTTATAAACTTAGAGGGGACTACGCGAGGTTGAATTTCCCAAATTTGAAGGACCCAAGCAAGTTTGGGTTTGTAGATTGTGCTCAGTTCAATTCCTTGAAGAACATGGTGGACGCTAAGATTCAAGCCATTTGTCAAAAGATGAAAACAGAGAGAACTAAAAAGAAGGCCAAGAAGGGCAACTTTGATTGTCCAGGATGTTCATCGTCTTCGTCGTTGTCGCCTATGGTTGTTAGCGACGATTTAAGCAAGGAGTTGATGTCGCCGACGGTGTCTGGAGATGGGTTTTTGAGAACTGAGAATTCATCGTCCTCCGTTTCGAATGATTATCCGATGATGGTGGTGGCAGAGGAACTGCCGTTCGAGGACGAGTTGCTTGCGAGAATGCCATCTTTTGATGCTGAATTGTTATGGGATTGTCTTGCTAAATAGAATTACGTAGCTACCATTTGCGTTTCTCATAATGAAAAGTTATCTTTCTTTTTCTTTTTCTTTTTTTTTTTATCGAATGTTTAAAAATAGATAAAATAGTTTTATGAATTAAATTAAAGAGTAATTTAATTTTATATTAAAAATTATTTAATTTTACAGTTAAAAATTGATAAAATTTTAATAATTAAATTAATTTATTCTTTAATTTAATTAATTTATTTTTTAATAAAACTGGTAAAATGTAATATTATAACTATTGTTAATTTCTAAATGGTAGGGGTGTTTTGGGATGATTTTATCTAATTTAATGTTGCCTGGTTTAGGCTTTTAGTAGTTTTTTTAAAGGTATTGTGTACCTTTGCGTTTTGTACGAAAATGCAATTTAGAATATGATCATTTAATTGAGATGAGTGCGTTTTTAATATGATTATGGTGCTTCAACTTAATAAAACCGAATAGAATAGCAATAAAATGGAATAAATAAATAATAAATATTATATTTTATGGTTGGTGGAATGAAATAGGTTAATAAAAGGTATAATATTATTTGGTCGGTAAAATTATTTAAGGGATAGATTTAACTCATAACTTTACATTTGATATAAAATATTATTTTATTTATTATTAATTTTATAATAATTTAAACAGATTACGTGAATTAAAATGTCAATTTTTATTATCATAAATTGTATTTAAATGTTATTATCAGTAATAACCATTTTATTGAGCAAATCCTTTTTTCCAACGTAATGAATTATTTCATTAAATTAGAGGTGTTCATGGGTTAATTAGGTCGAACCGAGATTTGATTTTAAAAATTTTTAAGTCCAAACTTGTTCTTAGGGCCAACTTGCTTAAAAAGTCTATTTTATTATTTTAAAAGTAATAAAATAATAAAAATTATATTTTTAATTATAATTAAATTTAATTTTTCAAATATACTTTTTATCATTTTAATTGAAATCGGGTCGAGTTTGGTAGAGGTGCAAAAATCTTTGTCCAAATCTGATCAAGTCAAGTCGAACAGAATTAACCCTTCAACCATTAGACAAATCTACTGAATAAGGGAATGGATGAGAGAATAGAAGATTAATTCCTCCAACAGAACATTTGTTAGTAAATGTTAGCTATTTCTTTTTAAAAGAAAACTAACTTAATCTAACCTAATTAAATCAGTGTTAAACCTCAAATCAAACTTAAACTTTAAAATTAAAATTTGATCCAACTCGAGTTGAATTTCGAAGCTGGAATTTAGGTTCGAGTAAACCATTGGGCAGGATATTTTGGGCTAAAAGAATTGGCCCAATAATTAAGAGACCCAGGGGCAAAGCAAAAGCCTTTAAATACGCAGTCGTTTTTAACTTTAAGTACGTTCCTGAAAAGTACGAATAAACGATAATGCCCAAGTTTATTCTTTTGCCACTTGCTTCTTCTTTTTCCAATATTATATTAAATAATTAATAATTAATAATTCCAGGTGATGAGATGCGAAAAAAGCAGGACCTTTCGCTCTTGGACCTGCCCGATGTCGTTTCGTTTCGGACCTTTCTAGTATTCCTGTAATCCAAACCCGAACCCGCTAATTTCTCCTTCCCCGCCGTCGGCTTTTTTACCAGTTTTTTTTGCCCGTCTCTCATCCCCGCGCTAGGGTTTCTGCTAAGGTTACCTCGATGGTGACCAATAATTATATCACCATGAACGGGAACAGGTTTACTAAGGTAGAAGAAGAGTTCATCAAGAAGTACCATAAACACGACGTTAAAGAAAATCAGTGCAGCTCTTCGCTCGTTAAACACATCAAAGCTCCAGTTCATCTTGTATGTTTCTCTTTTTTTTCTTGTTAATTGCTTTCAATAATAATTACTTCTTTTAATAGAATGAATTGGGTTGGTGTTAGATCCGTACATAGATCTGGAAATGGAAGTCTTTTTTGCTTAGTTCCGTATTCTTCCTTTCATTTTTCATTGCATGTTGATTGAATATATATAGGAGATCGAAATTAAAGTAGGGGTTGATTAGAATTGTGAAGTTATCACTGAACTTTAGCTATTTATAGCGTGTGATTTTAATTAGTAACTTTTGATTGAGGAGTAATTAGTAGAATTTACTTCGTAAAATTGTTGTTTTCTTGTATAATTTTGCTAAGTATTTGCTTTGTTTGAATAGAAATGGAACAGGAGATTTTCGTTAAACTTTCATTTCACTCAAGTGTGGAAATGAAGTCTAAAGGTTGTGTAGTTGCAAATAAGACTACTTTGAGATTAAGTTTCAGGGTTTAATTTGTTTGATTGAAGGCAAACTTGGAACTGTTTTCTTTGTTAATGAACAATTATCGGTCTTTGATCAATCAGGTTTGGTCTTTGGTGAGGAGATTTGATGAACCCCAGAAGTACAAGCCATTTGTTAGTAGGTGTGTTCTACAAGGTGACCTTCAGATTGGAAGTGTTAGAGAAGTCAATGTTAAGTCAGGTTTGCCGGCCACAACTAGCACCGAAAGGTTAGAGTATCTAGATGATGACAAGCACATCTTGAGCATGAGGATTGTTGGAGGAGATCACAGGTTGAAGGTATGAATTTTCCATTTGATTGAAGTCTTTATACACCATATACGAAAAATTTAAATGCATGCTCATTGAGTTCCTATAATTTTTTAGTTTTTAAACATATGATCTCGACTGAGGTATAGTTATTCATCTCAAACTAACTTCTTTCTGTCTCGTATTATTTGATATGTTTCTGTTAGATTATGTAAATACATAAATACCTAAAAATGTTGCAAGGCTTTGGATATGGTTACCTGTACGGTGGAGTATTGAATATGCCAACTTCTGTTGCCAGTCATCGAAATAAGACTAGATCAAGTACAAATTATCAAAATCATTATTCAATCTATGAAGTCTTTTAGGGTCTTTTTTTTTAATTACGAAACTTGAAATTGGAGTTGTGAAACTAGGAGATATATATCGTACATATTGACTTGCCAAAGCTATGTCTGCTGAATTTGGCTAGTCGCATGAATGACCTTCTTGGCTGCACTCTGTCTGGGGCAATTTATATGCGTTATGTGGCCTTATCCTCTCTACTCAATTATTTTTGTTGGCAATTTATATTGTGCTACTGGTACATTTAACCTAGACCATATCAGGTTGGAACTGCCATTGATTTCCTCGTTTTTTGCATGGAATGTAATGGATCTGGTATTATGTGCCTCCTTTTGTTTTAATATTTGAATTTATATGAATGCTATTGTACCAATCCTGCATTGACCCCTTCTTTTCTGGGTCGAATTTTGAACTTCATAATGTAACCTAAACTTACATCATGATCTAATTTGCTGAAACTGCAAAATTATCCCTTGTGCTATGCAAATTGGCAGAACTACTCATCCATTGTTACAGTCCATCCCAAGGTCATTGATGGCAGACCAGGAACATTGGTGATCGAATCATTTGTAGTGGATGTACCAGAAGGGAACACCAAGGATGAAACATGCTACTTTGTCGAGGCATTGATAAAGTGCAACCTCAAGTCACTGGCTGATGTTTCAGAGCGTTTGGCTGTTCAGGATCGGACTGAGCCGATCGAAAGAATGTGAATAATCCAGGTCCCAATTAGCACCATCAAGGTAAATCATTGTGGGTGATAAGTAAGATACTCTTGTTATTAGATTCCCTGGTAGCAGAGTGAACTTCTCTATTGTATTTTATGCTTCTTTGTTACTAGAACATGATCTCTAGGTGTCTTCTGTTGATAGTAGCTGACAATTAAAACTCATCCGCGGCCTACGGATTTACTAAATGAAGAAACAAAATCGAAAATTTCTTGGTGGTGTTCTCTATGTTGAATAATAGGGGTGGTGAAATTGTTATTTGTTTGTAAATATGTAAACAGGGATAGACACTGTTAATATCTTTAGTTTTTGCATGTTCCTGTTGTAGAAAAGTCAGGTCTGGTAGATATAATGGTATGTATGTTGGTAATTGGTAAATGATATGAATTGACTTATGTAGCAAGTTATTTGTACTAATCTGAAAAGGGTCTTTTTTTATATATATATATATTTCTGGTATTGTTTTTATTTTTATTTTTTTTGGTTTAGTGTAAATAAGACATTGGTGCTCGCAAGCTTTTTGAGGTCAATTTGAAAAAAAATTCGAACTCTGATTTGGTAATTTTCGAGTTGAGTTCGAGCTTGAGCTATCAATGGAGTTAAATTTGAGCTTTTAGTAATAATCAACTCGAATAGCTTGCTAATCTTATCGAACTTTTCATATTTTTATATTATTAAATTATGATATTATCTTTAATATATATTATTAACATTAAATTTAATCATCGAGCCAAGTTCGAGCTTGAGTACAAAAATTAGTAAATAAACTTAACCGAATTCGAACATGAGATTAAAAATAGATGTTTGATCGAGTTCAAGTTGACAACATTTGAGCTTGGCTCAGTTCAATTACAACTCTAAGAGAAAGAATGCTTGATGTAGGGTTCTCTACCAGGAAGGCATTTGGAGTGTTGTAATTAAGATATAGGCAGGTTGAGCAAAATGTTAGCGTCGCCCATTAAATGCAAGGGAGGCTCCAATTCTAGGGACCGTTATCCGATAAAATGTTGGATGGTGTGTATTTCGTGAGAGCATTACTTTGTTTCCTTTAAAAAGATAAATTGTCATCCAGTTGGATCAGACCAATGTACGAATCGAAACTCTCAAAATTTCTGTCATTCTCGGGTGTTTTTTTTCACATATTTGAACTCTTAAAGAGTGCATTTTTGTGGAATAGATAATTGTTCTATTATTTCAATTGGTATCCGTACAATGGATTATTTGTGTGTTATATTTCAATTTTGATTATATGAAAGTGCACTTGAAGATAACAAAATATTAAAAGATCTAAAAGTATATAAAGAAGATAATTCCAAATTAAGATTTTACGATATTATCTAATTCAAATTATTTTTATTTAGTTCAGATAGCCAAAATAAATCGAATCCATTATTTGCAACGCCCCCAATAGGCAGATTAACTACAGCTAAAGCTAAAAGCTGAGAATCTAAAAGGGGGAAAAAAAAAAAGTAACGTTCTAATCAAAATCCTTCGTAGCTACGCTAAGCTTTTCTATTATTTGAGTGTCAATTTTTATCTTTAGTTTAAAGAATATTTGGTACAGTTTAGTTTTAATATTTAATTTTTTTCAATTTAAAATTTAAATTTAAATTTAATATTCAATTTAGTACTCAGATTAAATGGTATCATATGATCTCATGAATATTTGTCACTTATACTCTAATAAAAAAATATAAATACTTAATTAAGATAAAAAAATTAAATATCAATTCAAATATTAAAATCAAACTCAAATAATTAACAATTTGAAAAACTTAAGTATTAAAATTAAATATTAAAATTGAATTCAAGTATTAATTATTAAATTAAACAAAGTAAAGAAATATTATATTAACCATTTTCTGTTTATAATGTTGAAAGCTGTGGATTACGAGTATGGGTGGCATTGCCAGTCCAACCAACCATTCCAATAATACACACACATATACATAAATAAATATTTATCAAGGAAAAGTAGGTAACAACAAAAGCATACAGCGCCCAACTTTGATGGCTTCCTCGAAATTTGTACTGCCCATTAACCATGCCTTATCTTTATTATAATTTATAAAATCCTATTGGCAGATAAATAATAATTTACATAATCATAACAAAAGTATGAAATGACGTGCAAAAGAAAACGTCTGGAAGTGTACATTTCGGTACGTTAGCAACATCAACAAAACTTTTATAATGTCCACTGTTTGTCTAAAACGCCGTTTATTTCAATATTGAAAAAAAAGAAAGAATAATGTTACGGTATTAGTAGTACTACTACTTTTGCATTTTCTTCTCTAAATTTTAATAATAATAAATTTAACTCTTTTACCAATTTAATTATTATTTAATTAAATTTTATTCTTTTATTTTACTAGTCACATCATTTTTGACATAAATATATAAGTCAATCACTTTCAACAATCATGAAATTTTAACAAAAAATAATCATTACTTGGCATCTATATACCTTATAACTTAGGTGATTTCACATTACTTGCTTAACAATATCTAGGAAAGAGACCAATTAACCTAAACATGTGCAATTGAGATCAACCTACATGAATATCTTTCACACACCGCAAGGTTTCGACATGTTCTCTAATCCCTCAATCCAAACTTCATCCTCAAGCTCTTCTCCTTTCTTTTATCTCTAATTACCATTAAAATAGTATGATTATCCGTTCAAATAGGGTAAACCAGTGTCCTTATCCTCCAACTACAAAATTATTTTAGGAGGCTGAAATTAAATTGTAATTTTTACAATAACAAAAATGTAATTTCATCATTATATCATTATAAATTTTAAAAGATTAAATCAAATTTTTAGGATATTAAAATGTGATTTTATCTTTATAAATTTAAATTTTAAAAATTTTCTAAGGCCTAAATAGAAATTTTAACTAAGATTTTATTTAATTTTATATAATTTTTTATTTGTTATAAATTCCATTTTATATTAGAACCGTGCATCGGGTACCCCCATTATTTTGTTAATTACAAAAAACCATACATTCCTCTTACTCCACTTTCAGCTTCTTCTTTTTTATTTCCTTCTCAATCTCACATTCCCTTTTTTAATCTTTAAATAATAGTACTTTAATTCTTTGTTCTTCATTTTCCCTGTTCTTCACCAACTAAAATAATCAAAACCCATTGTATCTTTCTCCTTGTTTCACTCTGCAGATCCTCCCCCGTTCATTCATTTTGTTCCTTTTCTCATTGTCACTCTCCACATCAATACTTCCCCCAATTTTTTTTTCTAAAAACAATGTTTCGAATTCAACCGTTGGTTTCGGTTTTGCTTTGTTGCTTCACCTTTTGGTTCCACATTTCATTTGGGTACTTGATAACGTGCTCGGGGATAGTTCCGATGAGGTACCGGAAAGATAAGGTATCGATAACGGATTTCGGCGGCGTCGGTGACGGAAAGACACTCAATACAAAGGCTTTCCGGGAAGCTATATACCGGATTCAACATCTGAGAAGGAGAGGTGGGACCTTGCTTTATGTGCCTCCTGGGGTGTACTTAACGGAGAGCTTTAATCTTACTAGTCATATGACTCTTTATTTGGCTAGAGGCGCCGTCATCAAAGCCACTCAGGTACTATCTCAATATCTTTTTCCATTTCTTCGCTAATATTGCTTAATTTTGCTGTATTTGTTGCTGAAAACTCTGCAATTTGAAGTTAGAATTATGGGTGAATTCTGTACTGTTTGGTTGAAGTTTTATCATTGGTTTATAATAATTCCATTCTGCTATTTGTTTTTGGATAATGCAAGTTTTAGGCTACGAGCTTAGCAACTTTTTAAAGCTTGGTCAAATTTTTTTAATTTTAATTCATGTAATAACACCAACCTAAGGTTATGCCAAATCATTACTTCAATTTAATCACACAAATGAAAATCGAAAAATTTGTCAACTTCTAAAAATAAGGTGGACGAGGATTAAGTTGAAAAAATTACCATATTTTGAGATTAACTGTTGTTTTACCCTTTTAATTTTTTTTCATATTTTAGGTTTTGGGACTTATTTTAAAATTTTACATTGCCTAAAATATTACTTACATATTAAAAAGAATCAATCACAGGTTAGATAAATGTCACATTGCCTAAAATATTCTGTATAAGGAGAAAACATTCAATATCCAATACTAAATAGGATAGAAGTAAGACATCATAATCTTGTAAAAAGATAATTAAAATTGTTGATGGAAGTTTAATTCAATTGATATATGTATTATTGTTAGTATAGGATGATATGAGTTTGAATATATTATAATAAGAATGTTGTAGATATGTAAATTTTAATGAGACATGTTGTATTGGCTCAGCCAGGGTGGTGGTGTTGAAATTCCGGGGTAAAGATTTCTCTGTTTGAACCATGGGGGTCCATGCATTTTAAAGAAGACAGATAATAATTAATTAATGAGAAATAAACATTGTGGGTCTCCGTAGTACGGTGGCATGTGCATGCCACTGAGACCAGACGGATAGATAGCTGGCAACCATTGTTGTGGTTGCTGTCCAACTTAGTGCTCTATCTAGATCAATATAATGCTGTCACTCTTGTTACAGTGTTAAAAAAGATTCTTAATTAAAGTGGACGATGTTCATATGTTTCTCTTCTTGAAAGATCGTATCTTTATATCGGTATTTGAAAATGTTTAGTATACGAGCATCGGGGACGTAGGTAATTCATGGATGTTCATGTTGTTATTATGTTGTGATGAGGTAAAGTATCAAAGTTTAATTACATTTTATTCTTGTTATTTTAAAATGAGTAAAGTAGTATCTATAGGTTAGTTTAAAGAGTAAATTAAAATTTTATTCATTTCTACTATTAAAATTTGACAGAACTGATAGAATAAGTACAACATTTGTATTTCATGAGTTTTTAATAAAAGATCAGTATGCATTTTAATCTAATATACAAAAATAAATTTATTTAATTTTTGAGTAGATAAAACAAAATGTAATTTAACTTTTAGTATAAAACTTTCATAGTATTTTTACTGTTGTGATAATCTTAAGCTAAGTTGAAATCCAGTAGCGACATATGATTTTGTTGGGATCTTATGGTTCTTACGTTAGGACACATGGAAATGGCCATTGGTTGCTCCTTTACCATCTTATGGAAGGGGAAGGGAACGCCCTGGAGGAAGATACATGAGCTTCATTCATGGAGATGGATTACGAGATGTGGTGATCAGCGGTACGTCTGCGAATAATCGCTCTGATAGCCTGAAGCATTATACGATTAATCGTCTCGAATCACTTTAATGATCTGATAAAACAACATGATTTATTTGTCATGGATCTTCTTCAACAGGTGAGAATGGCACAATTGATGGTCAAGGGGGTATCTGGTGGAACATGTGGAGACAAGGAAATCTCCAGTTTACAAGACCAAATCTTGTTGAATTTATGAATTCCAGAGGCATTATTATTTCCAATGTGATTTTTAAAAATTCACCTTTTTGGAACATTCACCCTGTTTATTGCAGGTAATGCGATAATATGGAACATTCAGATTGTTGCAACTTTGTTAGCTGTTGTGTTTTAATCCCTTGTAAGAATTTCAAGTTTAGAACCATAACTTGTGGAGTGGTTTTTTTCCAGCAATGTTGTTATTCGATATGTTACCATCCTGGCTCCGACCGACTCCCCGAACACCGATGGGATCGATCCAGGTAAGAACCGAAAGCAATTTTACTCGTTGCATTCATCTTGCTTAGGGTTTCATTTTTACTCACAAGCAAGCACTAGAGCAGGCTTGTTTATGTTCAAGTTCATGCCATTGTGCAACATTCAAACACCTAGAGGAAAAACTGAAACAATAGGGATAGGTTCTTCCTCAGTTCAGTTTCGGGTTCGAAACTTTATTGAAATCTAGGTACCGTAACTTCTTGAAATCTTTCAATCATTAACTTTGTTTGCTATCATGATTTGCACAGATTCAAGCTCCAATGTTTGCATAGAAGACTCGTTCATTTCAACTGGAGATGATCTTGTTGCCGTAAAAAGTGGATGGGACGAATACGGGATTGGTTACGGACGTCCCAGCTCTCACATCACCATCCGACGAGTAACAGGGTCATCCCCATTTGCCGGTATCGCAGTGGGTAGCGAAACCTCTGGTGGAGTGGAGCACGTCTTGGCCGAGAACATAGTTATTTACAACTCCGGCATCGGTGTTAACATCAAGACCAACATTGGCAGGGGAGGGTTCATAAAGAACATCACAGTATCTCAAGTGTTCATGGAGAACGTAAGAACCGGTATCAAAATCGCAGGCGACACCGGCGATCACCCCGATAACCGGTTCAATCCGAACGCTCTCCCATATGTAAAGGGCGTTACGTTGAAGAACATTTGGGGTGTTAAAGTACAGAAAGCTGGTTCAATACAAGGCCTGAAAAACGCCCCTTTCACCAACATCTGTCTTTCGAAGATTAACCTCCACGGCATGACCGGACCGAGATCTCCTCCGTGGAAGTGCTCCGATGTAAGTGGAGCTGCAATCGAGGTAAGCCCATCGCCATGTGCTCAACTCAGCAGCCCACAACAGAGTGGTTCATGCGCCAACCATTTCTAAGGATTCATCCATATATAAATATAGTTTTCTACTGCGTTTTCAACCCCTTAAACAACAATATTTCTGAATTTTAAGCCTCTATTATTCTTTAATTTTTATATAAAAGTAGTTCTTTTCCCAAACATATGCGACAATAAAGTACAGCAAAATACCCTAAAAAGCTTATATTATATGCATAGGCATGATTAATATTTAATCACGTGTTAATTATCCTCAAAAATGGATAAAAAATTTGGTTAATCTCTTCAAGGAGCCACCCACGTGCTCTTCTACTTTACCACTTTTGTCCTCTCCGTTATGGCGGCGGTGGTGATGGTGGCGGCGGTGTTGATGGTGATAGTGGTGGTGGTGGTGCTGATGCTGATGCTGATCGTCACCAAGATAATGTACGTGGACGTGGTGATGAGTCTTCATGAAATCTACTGGCACCTTGGACTCGGCAACGCCACCGGGAAACTCGGACCAACTCGGCTGGACCTGGCGAACGGAGCGGCGTAACTCCGGTTCAAAACGTGTTCTCTCGTCGGACAGTATCATATCATCGCCGTATGAAATATAGCGCTTCTTGTGGAACCGTGAGTTCAAAGGCCGGAACCTGTGGTGGTACCGTGAGAAGTACCGGTTAACGGGACGAAAACTGGTACTCTCCCAAGGAACGGAGACTACGTCGGAGTCGGTTTCCGGGACACCACCGGGCTTGAAATCAACTAATTTGGCGGCGGGTTCGGACCCGGGTCTATCTCCAGAGAGAAGGATGGTGATTGTTGTGGTTCTCGGGTCGGAATCGGGTAAATTCGAGACAGTATCTTGGGCGGTGGAGCCAAGTTCCGGTTCAACTATCAAAAAAGGGGCGTGAGACAAGGTGAACACAAAGAAAACAACCATTAACAAAACAGTAAATGGAGCCATTTTTCTTTTCTTATGAAATATATTTAAAAAAGAAACAGTGATGGTGTGTTTTTTTCTTTTAAATAGATAAAAAGTGGAGGTATTTGATTAAAAACGAAATGGAGGGATTATTTATATAAAGGACCGGGTTCGGGAGTCGGGCTCGGGGCTGGTAGTTTTGACCGGATAAGGTGATGCACTTGCCACGGCCTTCATTTCCAATTATTCTGAAAAAAGATTCACCAAAATCTTTTCTTTTTTTTCAATGATCCAGTATTTAAATTTTTTTGTCGTATTTTTTGGTATTTTGAGTAAAATGGAATGAAAATGATTGTTCAATTATCAAAATAAATAAAAAAGTAAAAGTACCAAATTTTTTAAAAAGGGTAGAGTTCAAAAGTCAAATCGTGATTTCGATTGTTTAATATAATATTTATATATAACTTTGCCAATTTTTTTAATTTGGTATATAATTTTTCTGTATTTGAATTTGATCCCTTAATTTGATAAGTTATGGCGCAAGTTATCTCAATATATTAAATTGTATTATTTTTCATGTAAAGAAACTTTGGTTTAAAAATTTCAATGAAAATACAAGATTTGTTTTAATTTAATCCTCTTCTCATTTTTCTCATTGAAATTTTTAATCCAAAGCTTCATCTCATGAATTTTCTTTTATTAACCAAAAATTATAAAATGGGTATGGATTGGAAACATATAACAAAATAAAGATAATTAGATCCACTCCAGATAAGACACAATTTCCTTTCCAAAATATTGAGATTTTTTCTTGGATACTTAAGAAAACCCAAGAGGATGGAAGCTTTGGGTAGAGAAAGGTTTGTCTTTTTGGTAACTTTTCTAAAGAATTTTTGGAAAAGATTAGAATAAATTAATATTAAATTAAAATTAATTAACAATTTAAAAATACTGAATTTTACGTATTTTCTTTTGTCTGAAATTATAATATGTACATTTATCACGTGTTAATCATATATTACGGTAATTTGTATTATGCTTTGTCAATTTAAGGTACTGCATTTAACAAAATATCAAATTAGGAAAAACAAAATGTTAAATTTGTATACCAAATGTTTAATTATTTGTTTTTATTTTTAGATGCTACTATTTATAGTGCTAATTAAATTTAGTTTTAATTCATATATATATATATATATATATTAAAGGAAATTCATTAATTTATTTTATGAATAGAATCATACTATTTGAGAAAAAAACAACTGTTATAACAGTGAATTACAAGTTTATCAACACAACAAAAGTTCTAGCTGTAAATGCAACCATTAATATATAGGCATAGAGAAAAGTGAGATTCCTCTTGCATTATGTTACATCACCCTTTGAATCTACTTTCTCATATCGGCCAACTTCATTTCGTAAAGAAATTCTATCAACTTATTCAATACGTTCGAGATTTGTTGAATACAATTCTTTTTAAGTATTGGAATGTTTAGGCAAACATGAAAATGGGTATAAATGAAGAATCAGTCAAAGAATGAGTTCCTTGATGGCAATATCCATTTTACAGGTTTCTTTGCTTCTGCTTCGTTGTTTATTGTTGATGAGAATCAAAGTGCTTGCCCACCAAGCAAATGCATGCAATCATGTTGAAGCATATTATCGGAAGAGAATGTTAAATTTTATTATTCTTTTAACATTTAGAAATTATGTAATGGAGAATAATACATAAATCATCCCACTATTTAAGGAAGTGAGATTCTATTGGAAAAATTCAATGGTGAAATTAAACATTTTCAAATGATAATGGTTTAGCTGAGATTGATTTTTGACAGAAAATAATGTCGTATTGAATTGAATATTAAAGATAATTCGTAATATTTTTGTTTTAAAAATCAAAATCAAAATGAAATGAAATTGAATGTTGATTTTAGATTAATTTTAGTGTATAATCAAAAATTTTTAAGTTAAGAGTTAGAGATTGGATTTCGTCTCATCTATTTAAAAAATGGGTATATTATTAGAAATTTTTATTTATTTTTATTATTAAAATTGACGTGATTAAAAGAATAATCGAAAAATTACATGCAATGTGTCACATGTACCTTGTTCTAACGCATATATATATATATATATATTAAATTTTAACAAGATGAATGAATCAAGTTCTTAATAGAATAAATTAATTTACTTTTTGATTTGATATATAGGAAGTAATTTGTTCTAAATTAACTAATATTTTGGGGTTGATTTACCCATTATGTCGAGAAAAAATGAAATTTGACTAAGGCTCCGTTTGTTTGCTAATAAAATATTTTCCGGAAAATATTTTCTAGAAAATAATTTACATTTCTGGAAATGATTTAATTTTTTGGTATTTAGATGAATCTGTGTAAAATATTTTCTGTTTGGCAGATTTCCTAAAAATATTTCATAAAAGCTATTTTAAATTATAGTTTTCTACATCAAATTATCTATGTGAACATATTAAGAGCTTCAAAACATACAACAATGTTTTCATTTCAACAGCTTCTTCGACTTATTTGACCAACCATTAGTATTAGCTTATCTTAAGAAACCAACATGACATTAGCCTTGAACTACAAAAAGTGCATTATCACTAAAATGCTCAAGAGTCTCCTTATCCATGCCTCTTTTATCCAACAAAGCCTAGATCCAGCTCATGCACACCAAAAGACAAGATGGTAAACACAAAACACAGATCTAAGGATACAAATATACTCATCCATTATATCATGGGTCTTATGGATAGAACAACATAGACTAGTAATAAATTACATATATTATGGAATGTCAAATTGCATCAGATGAGTTAAATATAACCATGGATACTTATAATGGCATATTTCTAAGACGTCAAAAAGTACACTTCAAAAAATGTTTATTTGTGTTAGTAAGGAAATTGTTATTACAAGCAGTATAACTTGCCCAAAGAAGGTAGATTATTATTACAAGATATCAAAAAGTACACTTCAAAAAATGTTTATAAATTGTTATTACAAGCAGTACACTTCCAGAAATTGTTATTTCTAATTGTTGTTTTTCATTTAAGCTAACATCAGAAACATTCGTTTGGGAGGTAGATGCTGCCTCCTTGGCTTTCTCGACTATTTTTTTTTTACGGAATTCCTCCAGCTGCAAGAAAGGAGGGATCGATTGTAACAGTACTTGGTAAGCATACTCTAAATAATTATTTATTCATTTGCAAAAACCCATTTATGTAATAAAATCTAACTGAAAACTTTTATTATAAGCATAAATACAGAGTAAAATTTATACAAAATCCAATCAACCAAATGGACGTTTAGGAGGATATTAACTTTTCAAACTATGTAAAATGTAATACCCCATACCTGTACCTGAGACCGGGATAGGATACGAGGCATTACCGAGATTTTCAGAATAATTTCAATTAATTTATATTATTTAGTATTCATTTTCATGTTTCATGTAACATTCTTTTCATATATTCAATTCAAAATATCATATAAAATACGATACAATACTTAAATTTTTATATTTACATGCTCATGCAGGATATACGAACCTACCTGACTAAATTGCAGATATACCAAGATTTAGGGGCATATTGGTAATTTACCATATTCCCACATTTCACCCAATCTTAAATTGATAATTTCATTCAATTTATTAATTTAGATAATAAAACAATTCATTCCCTTCAATTTAGTCATTTTCGACATTTTTACAAAATTACCCATAAAGTTTTACTTTTATTCAATTTAGTCCTTGAGCCTAAAACATACAAATTAGCTATGCTAGCTGAATATTCATACATATTTTTCCTCCTCCTCCTCTCCATTCCACATCCTTAGTATAAACAACACACTTGTAGGTAACATTATCCATAATTTTCACTATCTACTTATGTGAATATTCAAGCTGTCCATCTGTTTCATAGTCACTAAATTATTTTTATCTTGAGCTACAGAACTCCAAATTAAGATCCGCTAATTTTCCCTGAACCTATACTCATATAACTTCTTACCATAAAAATTTCATAATTTTTGGTTTGGCCAATTAATACAGTTTATTCATTAAAGTCTCCTCTGTTCTGCTGTCTGACAGTTCCGACCCTTCTTCACTAAAAATTAATTATCTTCTTGTACAGGATTCGAATGATGTCCTTGTTTATTTCTATTGTAAATAGACTCATTCAGGATTTTAAACATATAAATTTAAGCCCCTAATTATTTTTATCTAATTTTTGATGATTTTCCAAAGTCAGAACAGGGGAACTCGAAATCATTCTGACCTTGTCTCACAAAAGTTATTGTATCTCATGATTTACAATTCCATTGCTTACATACTTTCTTTTATAAGAAACTAGACTCAATAAGCTTTAATTTCATATTTTATTCATCCTCTAATTCGATTTATATAATTTTTGGTGATTTTTCAAATTTAGACTACTGCTGCTGTCTAAAACAGTTTTAGTGCAAAATGTTGATTTCCATTTTGTCCCAAATTTCACAATTCATACAATTCAGTCCTTGCTCAATTAACCCCTCAATTAAAATAATTTTCTCAATTAATACTTTTTATAGACATTATAAGTTATTTCATAACTATTGAAATTCAGAATTTCCATATGGAACTCTAACTTCAAACTCTTTTACAATTAGGTCCCAAACATTCACTTTCTATTCAATTCTTTCAATAAAATCAGCATATAAATAATTTAAAGCTCTAATTCCATGCCAAATAATCACACACTTCCAGCACATATTCATAGCAACTTTCAATTTCTTTCATAGAATCAAAAACTAATGAATTCAACAAGTGGACCTAGTTGTAAAAGTCACAAAAACATAAAAATTTCAAGGAGAAAGCAATAATTAAACTTACATGAAGCTAGAGTATGAAAACCAGCTTGAACCCTCCTCCATGTCTATTTTTCAGCTGATGAATATGAAGAGAAATGAAGAGAATTTTAGATATTCCAATTTAGTCCCATTTTTATTTAGCCAATTTTGGCAATTTTCCAATTTTTCCCTTGTTTCATCCATTTCCTGATTTTTCTCAGCTACTGCCGCCAAAAATATCTCCTTTAGGATTATTTGCACTTTAGGTCCTTCCTCATTTGACAATTGAGCTATTTAATCCTTTTAGCAACTTTTACACCCTTTTCAATTTAGTCCTTTTTATTTAATTAACCACCCAAACGTCAAAATTTTCTGACTAAATTTTAATACTACCTCACCAACACTCCATAAATATTTCTAAAAATATTTATGACTCGATTTATGAAGTCGAGGTCCCGATACCTCACTCTCGACCCAATTTACCTAATTAATTCTTTTAAATCACCAAATTCACTAATTCAAGAATGCTTTTATATTCGCATTTGACTCATAGGTATTAATTTATTAAATTTTTAACTCACCGGTCAGATTTGGTGATCTCAAATCTCTATTCTCGATGCCACTGAAAATTAGGCTGTTACATAAAAGGCACAACATTCAAAGGCAAAACATAGAAATCTAGAATGGGATTTCTTTTTGTTTACCAGCTCTAGTTAGTAGAACATTAATGACTACTGAAAAAATCAGAAGAAGAGTTCTAAACAACCAGAACAGATTCAACACATCACAAAATAGAAGTAGAAATAAGACACTTCACTCAGGCACAAATGCATATAGGCAACCTTAAATTGCAATGCTATTGTTATGCAACTTAAATATACTCTTCATCTGAAATCATTGTTATTAGATCGTCAAATGCAATGAAGCTTTTCCAGCTTGAATACAAACAAAAGCACGTAATGACAAAAGTGAACTCTCAAATCCAATTGTATGAATGGGATCATACAATTCGGGAAAAAAAAACACCTGTTATAACATTGAAGGACAATTTCATCAACACAACAAAAGTCCCAGCCTAAGCATCAATAAAATATTATGACACATTTAGAATTGGTTCTATAACAAAGTCATTCTTAAAATCACTTACGAAAGTAATACTAAAAAAATGCTATAAAAGTAGATAAAAACTTTTAAAAGTGAAATTTATTAAACAATGGAAAATAAACAAAAAAAAACATATAAACTTAAAAAAACACGGATACAAATCAAGTGAAATCATTTGTTATTTTGAAATATTCTCAAAATAAAAATATATTAAAAAGTTGACGAGGAACCACCCACTTTTTAAGAGAATGGTCGGTAGAGTTTCAGCGACAATAGATATCGTCATATGTCCATCACAACTTATGAAGAAATCAAAGATATTCATAAAATAGATATACAAAATGAAATGAGAAAAAACACGTGAAATAAATGAGAAGAATAAAGATAAAATCAGCTGGTAAGAGGGAGATAAAGGTGGACACTAAATAGCTCAAAAATTGACACCAGGGCAAAAGAAAAAGAAAAAGAGAGAAAGAAGCAAATGGCTTGAGAAAGAAAATAGAAAATTTTAATGTAAAATGATAAAAAAATTTAAATAATAATTATCAATTAAGTATTGTAGAGTCCTTTAAAATGCTATAAATTCAAGTATTAATTATTATTGGATGTTTGGAGGGGAGGATCTAAAATGGACATGAGAAAATATTAAAAGAAAAAAAAAAAGAGAGAGAGAGCAAAATACCATACATAAAAGAAAAATACAGAAAATACCCCTACCACCTAATGGCCATAAAATCCAGAAAAAGAACATAGATTTCAAGAATGGGCATGATTAATCACGTGTTAATATCCTCAAATGTAGCTAACAAGCTTGCTTCTTTGCCTCTTTTGTCTTCCCCTCCGTGGTGGCCGTGATGGTGATGGTGATGGTGGTGCTGATCGTCCCCAAGATAATGTACGTGGACGCGGTGATGAGTCTTCATGAAATGTACAGGCTCCTTTGACTCGGCACTGCCACCGGGAAACTCGGCCCATCTCGCCTGGACCTGGCGAACGGACCGGCGTAACTCCGGTTCAACTGTCAAAAAGCGGGCCTGAGACAAGGTGAACACAAGGAAAAGAACCATTAACATAACAGTAAATGGAGTCATTTTTTTCTTATGAAGATTTAAAAAAAAAAAAAAAGTGGAGGGATTTGATTAAAGAAAAAGAAACGGGGGATTATTTATATAAAGGATTGAGTTATGGAGTCGGGTTGGGGGCAGTAGGTACTGGTGGTTTTGACAGGGCAAGGAGCTGTGCTGGTTACAGGCCTTATTTTGGAGAAAAAAAAGACCAAAAACAAGCTTTTCTTTCAACGTATTTTGGTTTTTGAAGGGAATATGGCACATTGGCACCTGTGTGTTGAGAATTGGAAGCATAATTCAGAAGCCAAATAATACTAATTATTAATATATTACAATGTGACAAAATGCATAAATACAAAAATACAAATAATGGTTAAATTTAATTCCATATGACAATCCGTTTGCATTTGAATATCCAATTTTCCTTTCACTAAAAAAAAACTTTCTTGACTTTTCATTTTCCATTTTGTTATATGAGATCTGACTAATTTAGTTGGGAATTTATTATAGCGAGAGATATCACACATGGGTAACTTGGGCTTATCCAAGCTGTCCGTACCTAATACATGCTTCCATTTACTTTCAAATTTGAAAATTTGCTTGAGAAATAAAAAGATTTAAATAAAAATAAAAATTAAAAAAAAAAAATAGATAAAATATAAAACTTATTTTTTAAACAGGCTGAGTCTTAGGAAAAATTCTTTTGGCATGAGCTCGACCTGACCTAAATCACATGTCTATTTTTTTATTTTTAATTTGTTAGTAAATATTTATTTTAATATTTTTAGTGTATTTAATGTATTATATTTTAAAAAAATTTTATATAAATAAATCATCTAAAAATTTATTACGATTGAGTTGGCTTGAATAAAATTTTATACCTATTTTTTTAAGTCGGGTCAAACTTAAACCTAAAACTTAATTTAAAATTTTACATCGACCCAACTCAAATCTGAATCAACTTGACCCAAGAACGAGTTTAGTCCCATTTATCGCATTGAGTGGCTTTCACTTTTTCTTTAATATTTTTTTTACATACAAATTGAATGGATTTAAAATTTATCAAAAAATTATTGAAGAATAAACGAAATTTTGAGTTGTATGATGGAAATAAATTTGGTTTGTGAAAAAAAAAATAGAATAAAATAAATAAAAATAAAGAACACATAAATTTTACGTGGAAACCCTTTCGGGAAAAAAACCACGGGCAGAGGAGAAGAAAATTCACTATGTCGAAAAATTTTTACTCAAATACAAGAGGAATAGACTATGTCTATTTATAGGCTTGCAAAGCCATATTCTAGTAGGATTGAAACACCTTATCCTAATCAATATAAAATAGATGGAGTTTAATAAGGTTTAAAACCTTATTCTAAAATAAAATAAAAGAAGTCTAGTTCTATATGGATTTTACTTTTATTTTATTTTCCATCGTATTTTATTTAAATAAGAATTTGGGTCACTTAATTCTAACAATCTCCACCTTGACACAAATTCTCAATGAACAAGTTCTTCATCGCGAACTTTCAATAAACAAGTTCTTCACCTCTTCTAAAAACCCCTTAAGGGTTTAACTTCAACAATGAACACCAACCAAGTCTAAGCAATGCTCAAACTTGGTTATAGGAAGTGACTTAGTCATCATATCTGCAGGATTTTCATGAGTGCTAATTTTGCTCACAACAATATCACCACGAGCAATAATATCACGAACAAAATGATACCGAATATCAATGTGTTTTGTTCTCTCATGAAACATTTGATCTTTTGTAAGAAAGATGGCACTGATCATCACAAAATCTCGTCTTGATTTGAAGGTCTTCATTGAGTTCACTAAATAGTCCCTTCAACCAAATAGCTTCTTTACAAGCCTCAAGAATCGCCATGTACTCAACTTGAGTGGTAGACAAAGCGATCGTAGTTTGCAAAGTGGCTTTCCAACTAATTGCACAACCTCCGATTGTAAAGACGTAACTCGTGAGAGATCTTCTTCTATCAAGGTCTCCAAGAAAATCAGCATCAACATACCCTATAACTCCATCTTTAGTTCTTCCAAACTGTAAGCAAACATTAGTAGTGCCTCGTAAGTATCTTAAAATCCATCGAATCGCTTTCCGTGTTCTTTACCAGATTCGCCATGTATCTCGCTAAGCTGACCGATCGCATATGATAAATCGGACGTGAACAAACCATAGCATACATGAGAGATCCTCTCGCACTAGAGTATGGAACATGTGACATGTACTCAATCTCATTATCGATTGAGGAGATAAGGCGATGAAAGTCCGAAATGGGTCGCTAAAGGAGTACTAACAGGCTTAGCACTCTGCATATTGAACTCAAAAGAACTTTCTCAATGTACCCTTTTGACTTAGGTACAATTTACTTGCTTTTCTATCTCGAGAATCTCCATACCAAGTATCTTCTTTGTTGGTCCTAAATCTTTCATCTCAAATTCTTCACTTAGTTGGGCTTTAACCTTTCTTATCTCTCTTTTATCTTTTGTTGCTATCAACATGTCATCAACATAAAGAAGTAGATACACAAAGAACCATCACTGTTTTTCTTAAAGTAGACACAACTGTCAAAACTACTTCTTTTGAAATCATGAGAAGTCATAAAGGAATCAAACCTCTTGTACCACTTGTCTTGGTGATCTGTTTCAAACCGTAAAGGGACTTTTTCAAAGAAGCAAACATAGTCCTCTTTTTTCGAGACTATAAAACCCTCGGTTGTTGCATGTAAATATCTTCCTCAAGTTCTCCATGCAAAATGCGCTTTTACATCTAACCGCTCAAGCTCCAAATCATGCATGGCCACAATACCAAGCAAAGCTCGAATCGAACTATGCTTAACAACCGGAGAGAACACATCTGTGAAGTCCACTCGGAATTTGATCAGTAACCCTTTGCAACAAGCCTTGCTTTATATCCGGTTCTTCAACTCCTGAGTCCCTTCTTTCTTTTAAACACCCATTTACAACGAACAACCTTTTTACCTTTAGGAAGTTTTACAAGATCCCATGTTCTGCTTTTGTGGAGTGATTCCATCTCCTCTTGCATAGCAAACATCCACTTTTCGAGTCTTCACAGCTAATCGCCTCGAATAATTAAATGGCTCTTGATTCGCATCTATATCTTCAGCCACATTTAAAGCATAAGCAACTAGATCAACCTCGGCATACTTCTTTGGAGGTTTAATTTCTCTTCTTGTCCTGTTTTTGGCGATAGAGTATTGCGGTGAAGAAGCAACTCTATTCTCAATTTTGTACTTGGCTTGAGGAGTTGATTCGTATTAATCGATGCTCCACCGCTTTTGGTTTTCTTTATTGGAAGAGTCTTTAAGAGATAAGTTAGGTAGCATAGCGTTTCATCAAAACAACATCTCTGCTAATCACAACTTTTCTATTTTCAGACACCATAACTTATAGCCTTTTACACCACTTTATAACCAAGAAAACGCATTTAATGGATCTCGGTTCCAATTTTCCATTATCAACATGAGCATATGCAGGACACCCAAAAATCTTTAAATTAGAATAATTAGCGGGATTACCGCACCATACCTCTTGTGGAGTCTTTTCTCAATGGCAACGGATGGAGATCGGTTGATCAAAAACATGCAAGAGAGGTCGCTTCGCCCAAAATGACTTGTAAGTTGGCATTTGACAACATACATCGAACCTTCTCCATGATCGTTCGTTCATTCGCTCGCAACGCCGCTTTTGTTTGTGGAGTATGACGAATCGTCAAGTGTCTCATGATCCTTCGACTTGCACAATCTATTAAACTCATCGAATGAACTCTAAGCCATTGTGCATGCGGAGGTATTTTATCTGCTTTTCCGTCTGTTTTCAATCATAATTTTCCAAGACTTAAATGTGGAAAACACATCGCTTTTCGCTTGGGAAGAACGCCCAAACTTTTCGGAAAAATCATCAATAAAGGTTAGCATATAATTAGCTCCACCTCTCAAGGCACTCGGACGGCCCCACAGATCGAATGGATATACTCCAACGTTTCCTTCGTGTTATGGATTCCTCTAGTGAATCGAACTCTCTTTGCTTCCCAAAACACAGTGCTCACAGAAATTCGGTTTGCAAATTCCTTGCCCATTAAGAAGTCCTCTTTGCTTAATTTCGCCATGCCATTCTCACTCATATGCCCTAGGCGCATATGCCAAAGTTTAGTAATATCATCATCCGACAAGGAAGAGGAAGCGACAATTGCATCACCAAGATATGATGAGAACCTCAGAAACATATAACTTGGCAATCTTTCTTTGCCCTTTCATCACAACAAGGGACCCTTTGAAATCTTTAAAACCCCACTTTCAATTGTGTATCTGCACTTTTGAATCAAGAGTACTCAACGAAATTAAATTTCTTTTCAATTCGGAACATGCCACACGTCACTAAGTGTTCGACAACTCCATCAAACATCTTAACTTTAATTGTTCCAACACCGCGATTTTACATGAAGCATTATTTCCCATCAAAACAACACCTTCAGACATCTTGTTTCATAAGTTGTAAACCAATCCCGATTGGGACTCATGTGGAAGTTGCACTGAATCAAGTATCCACTCGCTTACTTTAGAATCATTGATGAAGCAACTAGAAGTTCACCATCGCTGTAGTCTTCTACAACATCGCCTTCACCGAATTTTCGTTGTTTTCCTTTTGATTCGCACCTCCTTTTAATCTTATTTTGTAGCTTATAGCACTTTCAGATTTAATGTGCCCTTTCTTCTTGCGAAGTTGCAAGTTTTACCTCTGTTTGAAGATTTCGATCTACCCTTAGATTTACCACGAGGATTCCGTTCTCGTGTTCTACCACGATCATCATCAACATTCGGTCTTGTCTCCCACGAACAATGAGACCCTCTCCACGAGAGTTGGGTTTAACCACAAGATGCTTCATCTTATCATACGAGGTTAAAGAATCATAAACCTCATCAACTGTGAGAGACTCATGGCTATATAAAATCGTGTCTCTAAAGGTTGAATAAGACGGGGCAACGAACAAAGTAGAATCAACCCTAGATATTCCTTATCATCTTGAACCTCCATGGCCTCCAAGTTTGAGAGAATTTCTTTAAACACCGTTAAGTGTTCGTGTACTGACGCACCTTCCTCCAAACGATGAGCATAAAGACGCCGCTTCATATGCAACTTGCTTGTTAGAGTTTTCGACATACATATTTGTTCTAGCCTCTTCCATAATGCAATGGCGGTTTTCTCTTTCATCACATCCTGCAAAATTTCGTTGGACAAATGCGATGTAATTGTGTTAATGCCTTTTGATCCTTACGCTTCTTCTCTTCATCTGTTAATGTCGAAGGCATCTTATCTATCCTAGCGGGGCATCTTCTAGATCCATCTGCAAGAACGCTTGCATCTTAATTTGCCACAACGCAAATCGGTGTTGCGATCCAACAATGAATTTCATACTTCAAAGACGCCATTACCGTGATCGAGATGAATAACCCGGAAGCTCGATACCAATTTGTGAAAAAAATAGAATAAAATAAATAAAATAAAGAACACATAAATTTTACGTGGAAACCCTTTCGGAAAAAAACCACAGGCGGAGGAGAAGAAAATTCACTATGTCGAAAAATTTTACTCAAATACAAGAGGAATAGACTATGTCTATTTATAGGCTTGCAAAGCCATATTCTAGTAGGATTGAAACACCTTATCCTAATCAATATAAAATAGATGGAGTTTAATAAGGTTTAAAACCTTATTCTAAAATAAAATAAAAGAAGTCTAGTTCAATATGGATTTTACTTTTATTTTATTTTCTATCGTATTTTATTTAAATAAGAATTTGGGTCACTTAATTCTAACATGGTTAATAATATGTAGGAGATGAATGATTATAAGATTCATTTGAACTACTCCCATTTATTGGTCTTTATCAAATATCAAGCCCCGTCTTCCTCCGGTCGCCTTATAAGGAACTCAATGCACAAAGCTTTAAATATTGGTCAGAAAAAAAGTAAGATATATAGCAGACTTGCTAAAACATAAATTTAAATATTATTAGAAAAAATAATTATAAATATTTAAAAGGAAGTTGAATTGTTAAAAAATAAATTTAAAATGTGTTTATTTTACGAAAAATAATATTTTCTTGCCAGAAAGATCAAACTTGGGCTAACAAATTTAGGGTGTAATAGTTTTCATTATTTAGAGTTTAATCAGCAGTAGTGAAAAGTTAACTGTTCGTTTTGCACCTTTATTGTCTTATATTTATTTTCATTTCTAGAACTCATAGTTTTGTTTGGAAGTTTAGTGGTTGTTTTTGGTTAGTAACACATGTTTCATTTACTTCAACATATTTATGTTGTTGTTTTAAGTCTCTACAAGTTTTTCATATTTTTGCTCAAATGGAATTAATTAATATACTTCAAAAAATCTGAATTAAAATCATGCAAAGTCAGGCGGCAAGAGAGAGTGGCTTAGGGAGGGAACGTTGGGGACATGGCGGTGGATAGAGAAGAAGAGGCACCGATACCTTTAAGGATAAGCTTATTACAATTGAGAGCCAATAGGAAGTGAGAGTGCAGCATACACCACGTCTGGATAACATGGCTGCGGATCATATGGCGTCGGTGAGTGCAGAGGAACCCGTGGGATTGCTAGTATTCCACACACCGCCCGGCTCGGTGCTGGTACTTTTACTCAAAGATAGGAAGACTGTTTCTTTTTCCAATCCAAAAAAAACCAAGTCTTTATAAGAAGTAATTGGGGTTATCAAGTTGAATATCTTAAGGTATTTTAGACAATATTGCTCCTTTCCTATAAGAATTTAAGTAATAGCAATTATAATATCATTTGAATACGACAATATAAGATTTATTTTCTAAGTATGCGTTAAGTCAAATACCCAATAAATCAGAATCAACGAGAATTTCCATGGATTCTTTCCTAGAATAATATGAATCTCAAGAAAACACGCCAAATCAGACCCACAAATCCCGGAAGAAACCACATTTTATTTTTCCTTTTGGATAATTTTATTAAAATTTTATATTTGATGTATTGAAAGTGTATAATTATTTGCATAATCACTGATTAGCCTAGTGAGTTGCCTCGCTTTTCCTTTGAATTGAAGAAAATGTACGATTGCCATCAACTCAGCCTTATTGCAGTCACGTATTGTTCATCTTGCGCCACACAAAGAATACTCGCAAGGTCTTTCGCATAACCGAAAAGAGATTTTAAAGGAGATGGTGAACAAAACAGGCCAAGGTTCATCACTAAACGATGACCGCCGAGTAAGAGGTCCTTGTCCAAATCAGTGCCACGGGCCAACACTGTCTTTAAAGGAAATTTTAAGGATGCCCGTCGGTCTGATGATGGGAAACAACAACAACAACATGGGGTTGACAGAAAAATTGGTGTTATCAGATGGTAGAGTTTGCGCTCTAAAAAGGTTTCAGAATGTCAGAATGATGGAGCGTGAGTTCGGCAGGAGAGTCGAGAGATTGGCTATTACCCTACGAAAAATTTTACTTTTCGAAAGTTGTGGATTTAGTTTCTGTATTTTAATTTGATTAATTTTAATCTTTATAACATTAACAACTAAATTTATTTGATTAAATTTAATTATTAGTCTGTAACATGTGTATAGTTGTAGATTTAATTCATATTATCTAATTGAATCATTTTAAGTTTTTATACTTTTCAATTTTGAAATTTAAATTTTGACATAAAATAACAGTTGTTAATCCATTGGTTAAATTTTTAATGAGTAATATATTAGAATAACAAGGTGACACATATGGTAATATGCTTGTCACATCACATTGAATAAATTTAATAATTATCATTTGGTGATGATTGAAATTTTAAAATTTAAAAAGTATATAGACTAAAAATAACCAAATTAAAATATAAGGATTAAATCTATAACTTTTCCAAAATACAAAGGCTAGTAACAAAATTTGACCAAAGATTAAGTTTTTAAGAATATTCATACAATATTTCTTTTGACTAAGCAAGGTGGGAGGCGTGGCCAAACTGCCTTAAATTGGAACCAACGTCTGCGAAAAATTATTTGCATTGCACGAGCAATCGATTTCATCCATGCACAGCTCTCTCCGAATGATCAAAACAACATGAGAATGAACGTTCGTGGAAACATAAAATCCTCCAACACTATCGTAAACACCGACTTCACGGCTCGGTTATCAGATTACGGCTTCCTCCAGCTGACCGATCATTGCACGGAAGGTTCTGATCATCAAGATCATGTGAGCCAAAAATTTGACATATTCAATTTTGGGCTTGTTGTACTCGAAGTACTAACGGGAGTGAGTAAGCCAGGTCATTTAATGCTTATACGTGCCGCCAAGGTAATGATAAGACAAAGTAAAATTATTTTTTTGAATTTGATGCCCGAGGAATAGATCGGAAGCAAGCTTTGATGGTGTTGACATTGCTTTGTCTTGTACGAATATGTTGCCGGAGGACAGGCCTGCAATCGGGCAAATCTTGATGAATCTTAGTGATGTCCTATGAGATAAGTTGTTTGTTTGTGTTAAAAAGACAACAAAGGTTGGTTTCGATATTGGCCCGAAGTTCTTTCTATCGCATTAGATAACTTTTGATGGTTAATATAATCAATTATTTTTAAATGATTAAATTTAATATTTCTTTTTAATAAAATGTAATAACAGAATAAGCTAGAATAATAACATAACTAACGTAATTTGAATTTAAATTATAGTTGAGATGATAAATATTTTACTATATCACTGTTAAATTCAACCATTTTGATAAGATAATATCACACAATAAAAATTTATTAGTTCATTGCATCTATAATTCAATGATGAAAGAGAAATGCGGATTTCGCCTATTGGCCATTGTCTAACATTTGTATTGGAAGAATCGGAATCTGTACGGTCAAACAAAGTTAAAAAAGGTTCCCCACGTGTGGGTTTTGCGTAGAGTTTGCGGGTGACATAAGATTGGAGGAGCACGTGACTGACAGCTGTCTGTCTGAAAGTTAAAAACCAAACCCGTAGCTGCCAATTAAGTTCTCACACGTCTACCATGTCTCTTAACAATATCATAGGGAGCCTCAGAAAAAGAATCAGTCCCCTCTTCCTCTTCCCATCATCCTCTGATGAACTGACACGTGGATAAGAATTTGTGGGACCCACATCCATATTACTGTCACTGCTGTTCACCCTTCTTTCCTACCACGTACATAATGTTCTCACGTGCACGGGGTTTTTGCCGACTTGGAGGAGGTACGCACGCATCCACTAGTTTACTGTCAGACAAGATATTTTTGTTGCCTTTATTTTTACTTAATAGTCTAATATTATTAGGGATAATATATTTTTTGGACCCTCACTTCGTAATTAAGTTTATTTTGGTACGAAAATTTGGTAATTGGATCCTTTTTTATTTTTGAACTTGGATTTTGTCCAGTTTTAATAATGTGACCGGTGTTATTGAAATAGGAATAGATTGGATAAAAAATCGATTGGTATATTAGTTCAAATAACAGGATTGAACCTATTGAATAAAAGATTATTTGAAATCAATAAAAATTAGAAATTAAGACAAAAATCAATAGTTGAATAAGTTGAATTGATTTAATAAAAAAATTTCATAAATTTTTAACTATTGTTGGTCTAACAATTAAATCGATCAAACCAACTGAATTAAAAAAAATTAGTGATCTCATCAATGATTACCAATTTAAATATTGTATGTTACACACTCCCATGAATGAGCCAGAGCCATGAGTGAATTTCACGTAGTAACGGCATGTTCTACCATTGGACTTGCTAAAATGTTCAAAGTATATCCAATCGATACTGTATTTATTTGTTCTCTTTTTAATTACTATATTGTTTTGGTTAATTACACGTTAAAAGATCAATTTTATAATCCTTCCAATAGCCATTGCTTTAATTTAATTACCATGACAGTGTTCTTTATAAAAGTCGTATTTGTTTTTATAAATATTGGTAATGAAGATTACATGCCATTCTTTTAAAAATTTCGCTTATAAAATCTATATATACAATATTATTTATGTTTGTCGTATTTTATAGTATAAAATTGTATCTTCAATTAACAAACAATGTCAACATTGTAACATATATTTTATTAAGTACATAACTACATTTTCGGTTGTGTGAAAATGCGTATTTAAGTTTGACTTTCATCGAGCTTACCAGATAGATTAGAAACTAAGCTAAAATTTAAGTTGGCTAGATTAGATGTTTCTATTTGTCGGTATGAACGTTAAGGTATCATAATATAATAATTACTTATAGAAATGTTGCAAGGACTGTTAATATCTGCTCAGGTCAATGAATATGTTCACACTTCACATTAATTAATCTCCACATTATTAAACTCTACTACATATTATAGTTCATATTTCAGAATTAGGGTTCCTTGTGATTATTTGGTTAAATGCTAGCTGGAAATTTATTATATAGTAGTTGTTTTTTTTTTATTTAATTAATCTTTGAAAAGATTGAATTTGTGGTTGAATATATGTTATGTATGTGTGTGTTTGAAAGGTGGGTCTATATGTCACTGTTCATGTATAAATACCTAACATAAAGAGCTTGGAAAATGTAAAAACTGACCAACCCAAACCTGGAAAAAAAAATAGTGGCAATGGGGAGCACAAGAACTGAGCTATACTTTGTTTTCATGAACTATGATCCTGAATACCAGCGTCTTCGAGCTGATCAGTGAGTTTCATTATATCATTACTGCTTCATATTTTAATTATCTATCTGCAAGTTTCTTTCTCCATGTTTATGTTTTCTTATTGTTGTTTAATAGAACTAAAAAAGGGGCGTATGAGCTTGATTTGTATCTGAGTAAGAAGCACGACGAGCTTTTGGCAAGTACCCTTCAAGCTGGTACTTATAAGAAGACCTTATCTTTGGTCATTGTTGATGGTTTTGCAGTTGAAATCACAGAAACTCAGGTATACTTAAAAAAATTTGAAGAATACATACGGATGTCTGCAATATCAATTTTATTTTATTTTTACACTTTGGGTTGTGTTTATTTATGGTTTTGTTCAATGTAATCAGGCCAATGTGCTTAGATCTGCAAACGGGGTTAGAGTTGTGGAGAAGAATCAAGAGCTTCCTTAGTGGAGGAGATAGCTATGAAGAATTTTATATTATATATTAAAAAGCTTGAAGTTTGTAGAAGATTGATGAACATTTGTACATGTAGGTTTAATTAAGTTATCTTTGTTCAATAAAATCATTTCTATGGAGATTTAAGTCAACAAATATATCCTTTTCTAATTGCTACTTTTTTATTAGTAGCTCTTTGATATTACAATTGCTTTATAAACATTTTATGCTTTGAAATCAAAGACCTGCAGCTGGGTTTTAGAGACTGGTGAGAGGGTTAGCTAAGGGAACCCAATTTTTATTTGTGAATCCAAACACAACAAAGAACTAATGCCAATGTCCATAAAGAAACGATCATGTCCCCCACATTGGCTGACACAAATGAAGACAGATTCCCTCTTATCCTTTGTAATTTATGTTTAACTGGTGAGGATGGGACAACTGATTTGAAACAATTCATATATGTGTGTTAATGTCTTCCCACCCCTTCCACTTTATCCAATTAAGGTTAAAGACAGAAACGTACAGCAAAAACATACTCGAAAACGGTTCAAAATTTCAACATTAATGTTTGAAAGCCTGTCTCTGAATTTGTGGGTCATTCCTCACATGCAATACGTTTGTTGCTCTTTTGTCCTTTCTCTGCTACCATTTTCTTCAATCAAGAAGCTCTTATACCCAGAGACTGTCATGCATTGCCTTGCATCATAACCTGTAAGAAATGTTTGAGCTTACCCTGAAAAAGTGAAAGCAAAGGCAAATAAAAAACATGCTCTTCCATATTGTTTTCTTCCATGAAAAACCTAAAAACTTAGAGCTTGATTAGATAAAATACACTTAAATGTACTTTAATTCATATCCTTTTTCAGTCTAATGTTGATACCAATTGAACAAAAAACAGTGAGCATTGTCCACTCTCTCCCCAAGGGATTCATTTTAAAGCCCTTAAAAAAAAGGTAAGCAAATACGGAAGCCCTTGAGGGAGAGTGGGAAATGAGTTCCCATTGAAAATGCATAGGCACAAAGCTATCTTTTTAGCAAGGCAAGTTTTTTTTCACTCTCCCCAAAGATTTCCAGCATTGCCAGGGCAGTATTCGGAGGCATTGCAGGAAGCCCTTGAGGGAGAGTGAGGAACCAATGCCTTGTAAGATTCAAGGACCTTGCTGATTGGTTTGGCGCCTGATTCACATTGAAGAGAATTGGCTAACAAACACCCTTTTATAGGATTTGAAAAAGGCTATATGAGTAAGGAAATACATGTATCGAATATATATTCATATTTGACATGCAAATAACGAGGTATTTCAAACTTGCTCAGAAAGACGCTCACAGTTGACTTCAAAGTCTAATGATCAGGAAAGCTCAAGTGGACGACGGAATATAAACCAATAAAAAATGAGTGATTATAGAGTTCATCCGATCTTGAAACCACTGAAGAATTGCCAAACACAGATGGGAATTTTGGCCTTTAAGAACCTGCACAAGGCATTAAAGATAAAAAAAGAATAAAACTGAAGCAGCTTGGTTAAGTGCTTAGAGTCATTTCATCGTTATCAATGCATGAATATGATTGTTTATCCATAAATGTCAACGCTAAGATTGATTCCCCATTGACATTCCTTGCTTTTAATCTCTAATAAAGTTAGTTGCATATCTTGCAAGTTGGACAATAGGCCAGTCTTGATCTGGAAATTTCTGCTCGTATTGTTTTTTTTTTCTTTTTCTTTTTTCCGTTTGCGCACTTATGGCAATTCCCATGAATAAATTAGTTATTTTAACTTAATTATGAAAAATTATAAAATATTTATTTTTTAAGTCATCGACCATTAAATGGTTAACATAAAATATTTTGTCAACTTTTAAAATTGACATAATAGCAACTTTAACCTCAACATTTATACATAATATCATTTTAGTCTTGGTTTTAAAAAAATTAACTCCCAATCTTTACACATTGTGATATTATTTTATAGTTTTTCATTTCTATGTGACATCAAGAGTCTGTCTTGAAAAATGTAATTTATTATATTGGATTTTTAAGCGTTTTTATTTTTTGTCTATTTTGATAAAAAAATTTTAACTTTTAGGTAAAAGGTTATAAACAAAACAAAACTATAAAAAAATTCAAATTACACAATGCATGTAACAACTAGATTTTTAGTGGTATTGGAAAAGGCGGTTTTAGAACCCCATTTTCATAAACTAAGTTTGTGAATATTAAATATAAATATTTACAGAGTTGGTATAAAATAATATTAATGTTTGGTCCATTAATTTTGTCAATTAATTACTTAATTAGGATACAAGGACTAAATTATAAAATTCTAGTTGCTATAGGTTTTTAATTGACCAAAAAATTGAGGACTTAAATTGCAATTAGTCAAAGTTTCAAAATAGTAAATAAACTATTTCTAATTATGTGATAGTGGAAGACATGGAAAGTCCACAATGTTGGATTAATAGGTTAATTATATTAAGTAAATCATAGTTTAATTAGTTAAACAATGTAACACTCCCTAACCCCAAACTGTCCCGGAAGAGAGTTATGGAGCATTAACGGAGTTTACAGAATAATTACACACAATTTCATTTACTTTCTTATGTTCATGTCAAAACTGTCTTCTTGAGTAACAGTCACTAAAATATTTATATCTAGAGCTACGAAACTCCAAATTAAGTTCCGTTAATTTTTCTTAAAACTAGACTCATATACCTTTCTACCATAAAATTTTCAGAATTTTTTGTTTAGCCTATTAGTACAGTTTATTCCTCAAAGTTACCCCTGATCTGCTGTTTGACAGTTTCGACCTTTCTTTACTAAAATTTAATTATCTCATAGCACAGGACTTGGATGATGTTCCCGTTTATTTCTCTTGAAAATAGACTCATTAAAGATTCTAAGCATATAAATTATAGCCTGTAATTATTTTTATACAATTTTTAATGATTTTCCCAATTCAGAATAAGGAATTCCAAAATCAATCTGACATTGTCTCACAAAAATTCAAATTCATACCAAATTAGTCAAATCCTATTTTATACCATAGCCAAATCTAAATTTATTTATTTCATCCTTACATTTACAATTTCAAAATGACATACACATAAGACATCCTAGGTACATGCCATTACTAATAATTAACACACTTTACCTTAATGAATTCGGGATCGGATGGGATCTTGATTCAACGTTCTATCTTTACTAAACTGCAAGCATGAAACAAACCGTCTGAGTATGGTATACTCAGTGGTATTTCTATAATCCGAACACTTGATAATATAACAATTAAACTTAAAATCACAATGATAAATATAACCATTCATTTATTTATTTTATAGATAAGTTTCATTTACTTACCATAAAAATTCTATACAAGCCATATAACAAACACAACAACATATTTGCTCAATTCTTTTCATTTGCTTACTGTATAAATTCTTTCAATATATTCACAATGCACTTGTATTCACACTTTACTTCTTAACAATATACCATTTTAATTCATTCTAACATCAATCATCATCCATTTGAACTTCACTCATTTCATGAACCTTTTGGTTCATGTTTTCAATCTCATATCTCAATTTCAATTCTCAATTCAATTTCTCATTTCATTCCAATAGTTCAATCAATCAAATTCATCGATTTATCTTTTCACTTATTTACCCCTATTAACAAACCCGGACTTTGACGGATATACGGAATCCAACCCAAACACACCAGTACGGCACATTGTGCCTAAAACAGTACACAATGACTGATCGATATCGACACATAAAGTGCCTAAAACGACACACGAGGTGCCTGAAATACGACACATAAAGTGCCTGATCAGTAAAGCCGGCAAACTCCCGTACACTTCCAAATCTTATGGCATGCCAATTATATCCGACTTAGCCCGACTAGTTAATAGGGTATTTCAATTCTCAATTCACTTTCATTTCCATTCCAAGATTACTTTTCAATTAAAATTTTCACATTCAAATCAATTTACAATTCAATTATACATACACATTCACCATTCAATTCAATTCTCATTCAACTCAAATATCAATACTTACCTTATAATTCACTTATTAAATATAAAATTGATATAAAACATTTAATAAAAAGTAATTTGAATTATAGTAATACAAACCGTGAATTTCTCGTTTTAATCCTCGATAGCTTTCTCCTTTCCTTTGTGCTACGATGTCTTGGGTTCTTTGTTAACTACTGAAAATAATAATAATTTATAATCATCAATATAACACAATTCAATTTAATCCATGAGCCTAAACATGCAAATTTAACCATTTTTATACATATAATTCCACTATTTACTTATATGTTCGTTCAAAGCTGTCTACTTGAGTCATTGTTACTAAATCATTTATATCTTGAGCTAACTCCCTTTGTCTTTGCCATTTTTTCCTTGCTTAGCCGAGGTTTCCCGAGACAACATTAGCTATGGGAATTAAAACAATTCATATTCGTTAATTCACTACTAATTTATATCTAATTAATACAATTTTTATTCAATTTCTACTTTAATTTCAATTTAATCTTAACTAGATTTACTTACTTTTTCTATCTCAATTCATACTTCATTTCTATTCAAATTTTGTCCAAACTCATACTTAACTATAAAATTTCCAGCATATTTTCATAATTTCGAATTTATTTCCATTTAATCCCTAAAACTCAAAACTTATAGCTTAGTTTACGATTCAATCCTTTATTCAATTCCAATCAAAATTTCTATCAAATAAACCCCCAATTCCATCATTTTATTCAACATGAACCATACTTAGAAATCTAATGACTTTCAAAATTTCTACTTAAAACAAGTAGTATTTATCTCTGGGATTCCAAAAACTCAAAAATCATAAGAAAATGGGCTAAATTGACTTATCAAATTAACTTGGAACCTTTAAAACCTTATTTTTCCCTTTTTCTTTTCTTCCTTTCTCCCTTCTCTGTGTCGTCCCCTGCTATTCTGTTTCTTTCCTCTTTTTATTCTTTTGTTTTTTCTTTTGTTTCTTATATATATATATATATATATATATATAATGACAATAATAACTATAATAAAAATCTATTTAATAACAAATATTTATTTAACACTTGTACCAATCATTTTATACACTTGTTTTTCTTCTTTTTTTTATATATACATATATATTTAATAATTTAATAATATACATAATTCAAGAAAAATCTTAATTTTCTTCCATTCACCGCCTCATTTCATGGGTATGGCTTAATTGCCATTTTGATCCTTTTATTTTCTATTACTTTAAAACTAAACTTTCACATTATATTCAATTTAATCTTTTATCCAATTATCCTTAATTAAGCTAAATTTACTTAATTAAACTTTAATTAATCACTCACTTAACTTCATAAATATTTTTACTTTTTTTTTATAATCTAATCCATTTTTCAGAAACGGTGACTCGAAAATACATTTTTCTAATAACCTTAAAGTTCGGGTCGTTACAAACAAGGTTAATTAGCATATAATTGTGGTATAAATAGGAAAAGTTAGTGGAAACTTACCATCTTCTTCCCATATTCACTACCGTCCACCATAGAAGTAGCTTGAAGAAAATTTTCAAAACACTTAATCATTCGGCTATAATTTGGTAAGCAGATTTAGGTTATTTTCTTGTAATTTTTATGAATTTAATGTCATAATAGCTTGATTAGCTAGCTCATGTACCAATTTGTAAAACTGATAAAGTTTTAGAAAGTTTTCATTGTTAATTTCTTGGAGAATTTGGTGTGAAATTGATAGAGTTTAAGCTTAGATTACGAAAATGACTAGATTGTAATGTTTGATCGTTAGTTTTGTACATAGGGACTGAAGTGATTAAAATGCAAAATTATTGTAAAATTCTGGTAGAAATAGAAAGTTGTGGGTCCCTAATGTATGTATGTGGAGTTGGATTTTATACCGAGGTTAAGAATTGAAAATTATGGCTATTTCGAATTCATGGCTAAATTTAATAATATGTAAAAATTTAAGGGTATTGAAAAATGAAATTATATTGGTTCATTCATTTCAATGCACAATATGAAAATGTTTTGTATTTATGGATTGTACAAAACAATTATTTAGATCAAGAACCGGATCAAAGCAAAGTTAATTGAGTAAAAGCTAAAACTGTTGATCAATCCTGAAGAATCAACTTGTTTGGTGTTTTGATCAGGTAAGTTCATATGATATTTGTTTACTTAGGTTGTTATGTATTTGATTTATATATGTATGTTTGATTGTGAAATATCTAGTTGTGAGTTGGTTTGAAATGATAGAATTTGACTAAATTGAAATGTAACGTTTATATGTGTAAAAGATGCCAATATGAACATAGTAAAGGTTAGTATACGATTAGCATGCCAATAGGGTATTGTGCACGCTTGTATGAGATTTGTTACAGATTTTACCGAGGTCCAACATTTGTTATGGATTCTCAAGTGTAACGTGACACAAGTTTAGCTTAGACAAGTAACCTGATGTGCCGTTATAAAGGTTTAGCCATTCGAGTAACCTGATATGTATATACATTCAATTTGAACAAGGAACTGGTGTGGTGTAGATACTTGTGTATTCGAGTCTGTTTACTAGGGTTCATTAGGCGGAACGGTTTAAATGAAATTGATAAATTGAAATGGAATGAAATAACATTTATATTCAAATGGAAAGTTATTGAATAAATTGATGATGAAAATTTGATTGGAGTAATGTCTTTAACATGTACACGATTGTATTATCCCTTGATTGAACGTGTTTTTGAGTTTAGTTACTTAAAGTGACATGATTTGGCATGTTACAATGTCAGTGTTTTTGATTGCCATGTCTAGTGCCAAATATTATGCAAAGCTAAAGTAACTTAAAAATGTTAGGTAATAACGTGGTAAGTTTTGTATGATACATGTCAACTTACTAAGAATCTTATATACCCGCCTTGTTTGTTTTCCTTTTCTTGTTGACCACCACATTGCAAAATTCGTCAAGCCAGATCATTCCGAAGCTCACACTATCACCGAATCGATAGTTATACTATCATTTCGAGTCAAGGGTTGTGACATGTATACAATTTTTTGGGTGAGAACCTTAGAATGTAAAAGTATCTATACTTGGCATGCATAACATAGTCATTTTGTGTAATGTCTTGCCTTGGTGATTTGGTACATATTTGATGTTGGCTATATGTTATCCTAAAATAAGATATAATCTGTACCTACACGTTTGGCTTGTAGAATGACATAAGTTGAGGTAGAAATGGTAAATTGTTTAATAAGTAGTGAAATTAACTAGTATTTGAAAATTGATGCTCTAGAGTATGCTTATAATAAATAACTTATTATTGATGGTTGGTTTTCATGCTTAAGGCCTATAAGCCATTAATGTGTATAATGTGCATAAGTGTATGCAATTGAAGTGGAATGACATAGGTGAAATTGATATTTGAATGCATGTAATGTCATGATTTGATTTTGATTAGATTGAGATGTAATGTCATGATTTGGTTTTAATTAGATTGAGATCATGTTTTTGAGTTGGCAAAAGTGAATTTGAATATTTAAATTTGTTTGGCATTTTTTGATGTGTTCTGAATCACGTGGAAGTGGAAATTAGGTGAATATGTTGAAAGGTTTTGATTGGAAGTTAGTTGTTAGAGTTGTGTGAAATGAATCCCGTCACTTGTTAAAAAATAAAATAGAGAGACAAAATAGGAAGATCTGTGAGGGCGAAAGACCGAGAGTGTGGAATCCACACGGTACGGACCATGCCGCACAAGTTGAATTCATATAGTGTTAGATTTGTAAAATAAATCTAAATAAAACTTAATAAATTAGGATCTATCATGTCAAATCATTAAGAATAAATTAAGAACAAAACTAGATGCGGAAGCATACTTGAATCCATGAATTCCTTGAAGTTTTACTGGATCTTGGGTATTTGATCTTCCAAATTAGCACACAAAAAATTCAGAAAATATCTGCTCCCTCATTCATAATGATGGGATTGGGGACCATAACCCTAATATTTATAACCTTGGCATATTAGTTCTAATCAAATTCTAGTTAGCCCATCATTAATTAGAATTTGATTAGAACTCAATTACTAGAATATCTACACATATTTGACCCGTACTTTATTTAATAATTAAAGCCTAATAAAATTTTAACCAAATTAGATCACTTTTAATTTTGGGCTAACCTATCGTGATAGTAAATAGTAACATGTAATTACCCTTATTATATATGTGATGTCTTATATTTTCCAACATATAGGACTATACTTTTTTCTATTAGACATTGATTATAACAGGGTTGTTTAACCCTTAAATAGCTATAGTCAAACTCCTCTTGTATTGTGCGTTTTTCAACATAGTGATTTTCTCTTCCTTTGGTCGTGGTTTTTCAAGATAAGGGTTTTCCACGTAAAATCAGTGTGTTCTTATTTTTATTTCCTATTGCTTTGCGATTATTCTTCTATCATTATTAATGTTTATTATAACATTAGAGAATAGATACCAAAATATGCATTTTGCCAAAAACAGGGCCCATATATATTGACGACCAACATCTCTCATCGCAAAGTAGACCGACAGTAAGTGACATCGCAACATCAAATGATGTGAAGTTGTGACGTGACTTACTGTGTTGGCGATGTCACGATGTGAAAGTGATGTTAAATCTAAATTTTTAAAATTTTACAATTTGGTCTTATTCCATACTCAAGTTTACAAAAGAGCTTTTATAAGTTCGTATAGAATTCGAAAATAATTATTTAAAATAAATTGAATGTGATTGATGTTTAATTGCACGTGTGAATGATTAGTCAGTGCATAATTGATTGTAGTTGTTCTAATAAAAATGTAGTTCGAATCCAACTATTAGGTTAAGCGAGGGTGTTACAATGCATAAATGTTGAAAAAAAGAATTAGTAATAATCCAACAAATCCCTAAAATTTAGAGCCGTGTGTTACTCCCACCCTCCATTAAAAGCCCAAAAAGGTCTGAAACGATGTTAGGTGACTTGTTGGTGAAGCTTGGGGAGTTCTTCAAAGTGGCGGGAAACTAAAGTAGTATTTGGCGCCAAGGGAAACTCCATTTTATGTTTGATAGGTTTTCCAAATTCAAACTCATTTGAGAACAAGCCCAAAAGATCGAATTTTTTGTTCAAATTGTGGGGAAAAAAGGAAGTGAAATCAATGACTTCTTCACCGCCTTCAAAGCGAAGGCGAAAAGGGCAAACCGTTGACACAGAATCACCGTCAAAATCTACGTTGACCCAAGACAATTCATCCCCTTTGATAGTCTTCGCTCATGGCGCTGGTGCTCCTTCCTCTTCTGATTGGATGATCAGGTCCCTCTTCTCTCCTTCTTCAAAATATTACATGGTTCCCCCCCATTATATGGTTAAGTGAGTGGAATTGATGCAGATGGAAAGAAATGCTAAAGAAGGCTTTGAATGCTGTTGAAGTAGTGACATTTGATTACCCTTGTAAGTTCACTTCTCAGTTAAATTCGTTTCCTCTTAAAATTATTTTAAGTTGGATTTCTTTTTTTCATTTTTGTAATGTAAAATTTAATGGATTGTTTTGGTATTTACAGATGTGTCTGAGGGAAAAAGAAGATCTCCACCCAAGGCAGAAAAATTGGTAGATTTTCACACAAATGTTGTTAAAAATGCAGTTGCTAAATATCCTGGGCATCCTTTGATTTTGGCTGGCAAATCAATGGGTTCAAGGTACAATATGATTGTATCAATACTATTTGTATTTGCTAATGTCTGTGTGCTTAGAGCAGTCTTTTAAGGTTGCTTGATATATTACTTTATAGCAATAACACTATTTTAAAATTTAAATGTATGTTGATGATTTCATTCATCATTTTCAACGTATTGAAGGAAGATATTATTATAAACTTGGGGTACTCATTAGCAGCATTCTTAGTATTCTGCCATTTTCTGCTTTTAAGGAATTAAGGGTCACTAATCACTAATCCTGGTTCTTTAAGATTGTGTAGATTTCATTGATGCTTGCTAATATGTCTTGTTTTAAAGTCACGTTCATTTTGTAGAATCAGCTGCATGGTGGCTGGAAGGGAAGACATTTCTCCATTGTTAATTGTTTGCCTAGGATACCCGCTTAAGGTTTGTCATTTTTCACACTTTGGTTTTGAAATTCATAGACAGTATCCACTGTTTCTTTTCAAGTTTCTTATGAAGATATCCCATGGTTCTTTTCGTTTATACTGGTCCTATTCCATCTAATGTGCCTGTTTACAGCTGTTTGTCTTCTGTTGTAGTTTTCTCAAGGTTAACTCATCTAATTGTTATGCTTTATTTATTGTATCTTTGTAAAGGAGTCTTTTGCTACTTATGAACATAGTATTAATTATTTCTTGAATCTTAACATGTCTTTCTTTAGAAAATCTGATTCAGTGAAGAGATTTTTTGTTTTTGTTTTCCCATTTATTTCATTAAAAGATCATATCTTACACAAAGTAATACATTTGTTGAATTTTTCCCTTATTTTGATACTTGTGAATGTCGTTATTGAGATAGTGAACAGTTGAATAAAGAATGAACTGAATGTTGGCATTTTAAATGTGGTTCGGGTGCTCCTATAGGATAGTAGCAGAAACCAAGGACTTGTACCTGAGGAGTGGTACTTTTATCCTTTGTGATGTAGCTTGGAAACAGAGTCATGCTTTATTATAATACATTTTCTTGCTTAAATAAATATCAGGGTATGAATGGAGCAGTGAGAGATGAAACTCTACTTCAACTTAAAGTTCCTGTGATGTTTGTGCAGGTACTTTTCTCATCTTAATTCATGGTTCTTTGTATTAATGGATGTGGTCTTCGTATTTTTATCTTTTGTCTGTAAAAAAGATTGGGCATTTCCCATAACTGGCTGATAAATTTATGTTGCTGTATGCTGATGGTCTGGATATTGATTAAATTTTTACTAGCATGATACTATTTTTATGTAGAAATCTTTTGAAGGTTATGTAGTTCTTATAATGCTGTAAGCTACTCATTTTGACTTTGAACTTTAGGGTACCAAAGATGGTCTCTGCCCCTTGGAAAAACTAGAAGCTGTTAGGAAGAAAATGAAGACAATGAGTGGGTTGCACGAGATCGAGAGTGGTGATCACTCGTTCAAGATTTCAAAAAAGCACCTCCAAACCAAGGGATCAACCCAAGAGGAAGCTGAAGATGCAGCTATTCAGGCCATTGCATCATTTTTCACCAGGTCTCTGAGATGAAGGTGAATCAAAGCCTTAATCCTTTTTTGTCTAAGTTTGTTTAATGCCTTTAGCCTTTGTTTGTTCTAAGGATTGCTAAGGCCCAAGGTTCAAATGCTCCCTTTTTCCCTTGGCCCTATACTATTGGCGGAGCAAGTTCTCATTCACATCTACTATAACCTCACTACAGTGTTTATGGATGTGAACTGAGAAGCTTATCATTCTTGTAAGTACCTGTAACCCAAGTACTTTTTAATGTAAAGCTAAACGCGAATGTGTGAGTGAATCTAATTTAAGCTGCGCATGTTTCTGCAAGGTTGAATCTTTTATCGAGTAAAAGATTACACCATCCATTATAAAAAAACAAAACCGTGATATATCCATAAAAATATATCTATTTTCCCTTATATTTAATAGGAGATATGATAATTTATAGTCTTACATTGCACGAGACACCATATTAGACTGCTGGTGAGACTGCACATGGTTTTATTTAGTGTAGTGCAAAACACTATACGTGCCAGGGCCAGCCATCTCTTTAGTCGCTGTCACTGCTGCTGTCGTCTTTGCTCTTCTTGTGCTTACTCTTCTCCTTCTCAGGCTTCTTCTTGCTCTCGGTCTTCTTTTCCTTCTTTTCTTTCTTTTCCTTCCTGTCCTTGTCTTTCTCCTTCTTGTCTTTCATCTTCTTTTCCTTCTTTCCATGGCAAGTTGTAGGCATGGCCGTGCTTTGAGCCACATGTTGCTGAGCATGGACACCATGGCTCACGGTCTTGGACTCGGCATGTGTTTTGGGTGTGTCATGGCTCAGTTGGTTGTGCCCATGTGATTGACTCACACCCTTACTCTCCTTATGAACCTGAGTTTGGCCACTGCTCGGATGGTGTTCATGTTTCCCTTCGTGTAGGGTTTTTTCAACAGGGCGCACACATTGTTCAGTAGCCATAGCAATAGATAAGATTTAGAGTCAGCCTTGAGCTTCTCTTAGGTTGCCTGCTGAATTTAGCAATGTAAATGCAGCCATTAATATATAGGCATAGAGAAAAGTGAGGTTCCTCTTGCATTATGTTACATCACCCTTTGAATCTACTTTCTCATATCGGCCAACTTCATTTCGTAAAGAAATTCTATCAATTTATTCAAGTGCGAGCATGCGTTCGAGATTTGTTGTATACAATTCTTTTTAAGTATTGGAATGTTTAGGCACATATTCGAAACGTGAAAATGGGTATAAATGAAGAATCAGCCAAAGAATGAGTTCCTTGACGGCAACATCCATTTAACATGTTTCTTTGCTTCTGCTTCGTTGATTATTGTTGATGAGGATCAAAGTGCTTGCCCACCAAGCAGATGCATGCAATCATGTTGAAGCATATTATCGGAAAAGAATGTTAAATTTTATTATTTTTTAATATTTAGAAATTATGTAATGGAGAATAATACATAAATCATCCCACTATCTTAAGCTATTAAGGAAGTGAGATTCTATTGGAAAAATTCAATGGCGAAATTTAACATTTTCAAATGATAATGGTTTAGCTGAGATTGATTTTTGACAAAAAAAATAATGTCGTATTGAATTGAATATTAAAGATAATTCGTAATATTTTTGTTTTTAAAATTAAAATCAAAATGAAATGAAATTGAATGTTGATTTTAGATTAATTTTAGTATATAATCAAAATTTTTAAGTTAAGAGTTAGAGATTGGATTTTGTCTCATTTATTTAAAAATGGGTATATTAGCAGAAAATTTTTATTCGTTTTATTATTAAAATTGATGTGATTAAAAGAATAATCGAAAAATTACATGTAATGTGTCTAAACGTATATATATATATATATATATTAAATTTTTAACAAGATGAATGAATCAAGTTTATAATAGAATAAATTAATTTGCTCTTTGATTTGATATAACTAATATTTTGGGGTTGATTTACCCATTATGCTGAGAAAAAATGAAATTTGATTAAGGGTCCGTTTGTTTGCCAGTAGAATATTTTTCGGAAAATATTTTCTGGAAAATGATTTATTTTTCTGGTGTTTGAATGAATCTGTGTAAAATATTTTCTGTTGTTTGGCAAATTTTTTGAAAATATTTCATAAAAGTTGTTTTAAATTATAGTTTTCGACATCAAATTATCTGTGTGAGCATATTAGAAGCTTCAAAACATACAACAGTGTTTTCGTTTCAACAGCTTCTTCGACTTGTTTGACCAACCATTTGTATTAGCTTATTTTAAGAAACCAACATAACATTAGGCTTAAAATATAAAACAGTGCATTATCACTAAAATGCTCAAAAGTCTCCTTATCCATGCCTCTTATATCCAACAAAGCCTAGATCCAGTTCATGGACACCAAAAGACAAGATGGTAAACATAAGACATAGATCTAAGGATACAAATATACTCATCCATTATATCATGGTTGTTATGGATAGAACAACATAGACTAGTAATAAATTGCATATATTATGGAATGTCAAATTGCATCAGATGAGTTAAATATAACCATGGATACTTATAATGGCATATTTCTAAGACATCAAAAAGTACACTTCAAAAAATGTTTATTTGTGTTAGTAAGGAAATTGTTATTACAAGAAGTATAACTCGCTCAAGGGAGGTAGATTGTTATTACAAGACATCAAAAAGTACACTTCAAAAAATGTTTATAAATTGTTATTACAAGCAATACACTTCAGAAATTGTTATTTTTAATTGTTGTTTTCCATTTAAGCTAACATCAAAAATGTAATACCCCATACCCGTACCTGAGACCGGGATAGGATACGAGGCATTACCGAGATTTTCAGAATAATTTCAATTAATTTATATTATTTAGTATTCATTTTCATGTTTCATGTAACATTCTTTTCATATATTCAATTCAAAATATCATATAAAATACGATACAATACTTAAATTTTCATATTTACATGCTCATGCAGGATATACGAACCTACCTGACTAAATTGCAAAAATACCAAGATTTAAGGGCATATTGGTAATTTACCATATTCCCAAATTTCACCTAATCTTAAATTGATAATTTCATTCAATTTATTAATTTAGATAATAAAACAATTCATTCCCTTCAATTTAGTCATTTTCGACATTTTTACAAAATTACCCATAAAGTTTTACTTTTATTCAATTTAGTCCTTGACCCAAAAACATACAAATTAGCCATGCTAGCTGAATATTCATACATATTTTTCCTCCTCCTTCTCTCCATTTCACATCCTTAGTATAAACAACACACTTGTAGGTAACATTATCCATAATTTTCACTATCTACTTATGTGAATATTCAAGCTGTCCATCTGTGTCATAGTCACTAAATTATTTTTATCTTGAGATACAGAACTCAAAATTAAGATCCTATAATTTTCCCTGAAACTAGACTCATATACCTTCTTACCATAAAAATTTCATAATTTTTGGTTGGGCCAATTAATACAGTTTATTCATTAAAGTCTCCCCTGTTCTGCTGTCTGACAGTTCCGACCCTTCTTCACTAAAAATTAATTATCTTCTTGTACAGGATTCGAATGATGTCCTCGTTTATTTATATTGAAAATAGACTCATTCAGAATTATAAACATATAAATATAAGCCCCTAATTATTTTTATCCAATTTTTTATGATTTTCCAAAGTCAGAACAGGGGAACTCGAAATCATTCTGACCTTGTCTCACAAACGTTATTGTATCTCATGATTTAAAATTTCATTGCTTACATAATTTCTTTTATAAGAAACTAGACTCAATAAGATTTAATTTCATATTTTATTCATTCTCTAATTCGATTTCTATAATTTTTAGTGATTTTTCAAAATTAGACTACTGCTGCTGTCTAAAACAGTTTTAGTGCAAAATGTTGATTTCCATTTTGCCCCAAATTTCACAATTCATACAATTCAGTCCTTGCTCAATTAACCCCTCAATTAAGATAATTTTCTCAAGTAACACTTTTTCTAGACATTATAAGTTATTTCATAACTATTGAAATTCAGAATTTCCATATGAAAATCTAACTCCAAACTCTGTTACAATTAGGTCCCAAACATTCACTTTCTATTCAATTCTTTCAATAAAATCAGCATATAAATAATTTAAAGCTCTAATTCCATGCCAAATCATCATATACTTCCATCACATATTCATAGCAACTTTCAATTTCTTTCATAGAATCAAAAACTAATGAATTCAACAAGTGGACCTAGTTGTAAAAGTCACAAAAACATAAAACTTTCAAGGAGAAAGCAAGCATTAAACTTACATGAAGCTAGAGTATGAAAACCAGCTTGAACCCTCCTCCATGGCTGTTTTTCAGCTGATGAATATGAAGAGAAATGAAGAGAATTCTAGATATTCCAATTTAGTCCCATTTTTATTTAGCCAATTTTGGCAATTTTCCAATTTTGCCCTTATTTCATCCATTTCCTGATTTTTCTTAGCTATTGCCGCCCAAAATATCTCCTTTAGGACTATTTTCACTTTAGGTCCTTCCTCATTTGACAATTGAGCTATTTAATCCTTCTAGCAACTTTTACACCCTTTTCAATTTAGTCCTTTTTATTTAATTAACCACTCAAACGTCAAAATTTTCTGACTAAATTTTAATACTACCTCACCAACACTCCATAAATATTTCTAAAAATATTTATGGCTCGATTTATGAAGTCGAGGTCTCGATACCTTATTCTCGACCCAATTTACCTAATTAATTTTTTTAAATTACCAAATTCACTAATTCAAAAATGCTTTTATATTCGCATTTGACTCATAGGTATTAATTTATTAAATTTTTAACTCACCCGTCGGATTTGGTGATCTCAAACCTCTATTCTCAATACCACTGAAAATTAGGCTGTTACAAAAAACATTAGTTTGGGAGGTAGATGCTGCCTTCTTGGCTGTTTTTTTCTTGCGGAATTCCTCCAGCTACAAGAAAGGAGGGATCAATTGTAACAGTACTTGGTAAACATACTCTAAATAATTATTTGTTCATTTGCAAAAACCCATTTATGTAATAAAATCTAATTGAAAACTTCTATCATAAGCATAAATCCAGAGTAAAAATTATACAAAATCCAATTAACTAAATGGACGATTTAGGAGGATATTAACTTTTCAAACTATGTAAAAGGCACAACATTCAAAGACAAAACATAGAAATGTAGAATGGAGTTTTTTTTGTTTACCAGACTTAGTTAGTAGAACATGAATGACTACTGAAAAAAATCAGAAGAAGAGTTCTAAACAACCAAAATAGATTCAACACATCATAAAATAGAAGTAGAAATAAGACACTTCACTCAGGCACAAACGCATATAGGCAACCTTAAATTGCAATGCTATCGTTATGCAACTTAAATACACTCTTCATCTGAAATCACTGTTATAAAAGTGTCAAATGCAATGAAGCTTCTTCATCTTTTCTAGCTTGAATACAAACAAAAGCACATAATGATAAAAATGAACTCTCAAATCTAATTTAAGAAGAAAAACCAAAAAACATTGGTCATAGTTTTAGCTCCAATAGCATCACCTTATGCAATTGCAAAGATTTAAGGCATAAAAGCATTGAAATTCCCAAAAGGTGTAATCTAACAAAATAATTAATTCCATATACCATCAATTTCGGACATGATCTACCAAATAATTGCAAGACAATGCAAATATACTACAGATCATATATGAAAATACCAAAATAGACCGCCAATTCTATCCTATTCCAAAATCGATATCCAAAATAGCTGACTTTATAGTAACCAAACCATTTACCAGATCGAAAATCATATTTCAAAATAGAAAGAAACCATTAAATCAACCAATAAAGGGAAAAAATTAAGAACCAAAAGATGTACCTGGCGCTTCCCAACTTCTAGATGCTCTTGTTTCTGCGAAGAAGGCAAGGCCTAAGCCTACGCCATTTTCATTTTACCCTTTCTCTCTCTTTTTTTTTTTTTTGAATTTAACAATGAGAATCCAAAATTAGTAGATGAACAAGGAAAACTTCGAAAAATTGAATTTATTTTACAGAATTCTCAATTATTTACTCCATTTCAAAGAAATCAAATGTGGGAAAATTGAATTCTAACCTGTAAATATCAAAACTGAGCTCTCAGTAGAAGATGTCCGGGAACTCCTTTATCAAGGTCCGAATAGCGTAACCCATATTCACGTAATAATCCTGCTTCTCCTCTTCGTTTTTGCTAGGCTTCGACCCTCACTTCACCTGAGCCGAAAATTGTACGTACAACCTCAAGTTTTGGCTCAAACCTGAAACCGTACTGCCGGCATCTTTAACATTGACCCTAGTGTTGGTCATTGACCAAACTTTCTTGTTGTCGTTCTTCGAAATTGCGCAGCTCTTGAGAAATTTAGGGCGGGGGTAAGGTACCTGACAAATTTGCTAAGAGATTGAAAAAAAAAATAGATAGATAACAAAAATCAGAATGATCGAAGAGATAAAAAATAGGTAGACTAGAGAGAATATAAAGCAGGGTACCTGGCAATGGCACCGATTTGCAACCCAAGGGGAAGCGGAAGGGGAAGAGGAAAGGGGAGAAGAAGGTGTCATTTTCCCGTGTTTTGAAAATGTCTTACCAAAAAAAAAGTGTAAGACATTTTCCTAGAAGAAGGCATCATTTCCCCGTGTTTTGGAAAAAACTTTTACAATTGGAATTTGTTTTCCACCAAACAAACGGTGAAAAATGATGAAAATATTTTCCAGAGAACAAAATACAAGCAAACAAACGAAGCCTGAGTGTATTCTTCTTTTAAAAATTTATCGATATATGATGTTTTTAGAGAGAAAAGAAAATATGTTTTATAAAATGCGTTTTTACTGATGCTGTAATAAAAACACGTATTGTAAAATGTATTTTTTTTTCTATCTCTAAAAATGCATTTTTCAAGGTAAATTTTTTACTTTGTTAAAATAGTAGTCGCGATTAGTGGAATTGTTGTGATGCAGGAGGTAGCCAACGAAAATGGTAAAAAGCTTATTTAAGTTCTGAAACGTATAAAAGAATTCAAAGGTCAAAAAAAAAAATTATCAAGTTGAGAAAATAAATATTTTTATCCTTTTAACATATTATGATTCGATAATATCAACATGTATTTAAAACTAGTTTTGTAATAAAATAAAAAATAAAAGAATTAATCTTGATTAAAGTGATTCAGCTAATAATCATATAAAACTTAAACATGAAAAATATAATATATATTTTATTTCATACCAGACATAGAGAAACAAAAACATCCGACTCACAAATTTGATAACAGATCTTTGTTTATTCATAAATATATTAGTACGTAAGACATGCTAATTTATAATTAAGCAGTTGCTTAAAGTTTAACAACCCACGAGTTTATAATCTGAGTCGAACAAAACCCTCCTAAATCAACGTTGGAGACTTCCCGTATCTCACTGTGCCTGTCTTGTCGCAAACAACGTAATGCTCTTTCTTCGATCTTTTTTTCCGGCAACAAAACAGACGAACAACTGCAAATTGGTCTGAACTTGAACGTGGATTTGAGTAGTTTCTCAATGGATCGAGAAAGCTTCGACGGTGTCGGCGGAAGAGGAGCGCAATGTTCTAAATGAGGCATGGACATGGTTCTGGAATGGACTATTGCTGAGTTGAGCTGTCGATTGAAAGCGTTGAATTCGAACGAGTCGTAAAGGGTGCTACCGCAATCCCATATAAGATTATTGCCCTCTGAGTTTTGCTTTTTCTTTTGTTCGCGTTTTTCTTGGAATTTCTCCATTTTATTTTCTCGGAAAACAAACAAACAAAAAAAGAAGTAGATGACGAGATTTTTTTTTTTTTCTTTTTTCTATTACAAGAGCTTATGTTTGGTTTTCTAATAGTCGGTACACGCGGTATAATAAAACGTGTAGGTTCTGAGTTACCACGATCCAGAGAAATTCAAAGCGTGATTGCCATCATTGTCTGTCCCCATTCATATGCAGATAACATTAAATATGAGAGAGAAAATTCGCATTAAATTTACTCGAGGAGAGGGAAATATTGAATTAAAACTTGAAAGAAATATTAGATTGCAGCCAGAAAATGTTAATCAAATCATCATCAAAAGGATTGATGTTCAGACAAAACACTTAAAACATCAACATTAAAAAAAAGTCTTTCACTAGTGCTGCTGCTCCTTCTCCTCTGCAGATTTGTTGTATTGTTCCATTTGTTTCTTGTATACTTCCATGGCTTCACTTGCTTTCGCATTCCAAACATCCCTTTCTTCTTCACTAAGCTCCTAATAAATCCAAACCCAAAAAAATCAACACAAACCCAATATCAATTAAACAAAAAAAAAAGTTTAAAAATTGCAAAATTGGTGATTTTAGGATGATAACATACCTTCCATTTCACTGAAATCAGGGCATTAAGTGTAGAGTTGTTGATTCCTTGTCGTTCTTGTACCAGAGTTTTCCTTGCTTCTTTGCTGAACAAAAGGAAAGAAGATGCAGGCTTTTTAGGTTTATTAGGATCTGAATTCTGCTGCTTCTTTTGTTGACGTTTCTCTTTGGTTTTTTTAATGATATGATCAGTTTTCTCTTTCTTTTTAAGCAATTGAAGTGCTTCTTGTTTCTGTAGTTTCATCATCTCTTCTTCTTGTTTTTTAACATTCAATGCTTCTACTTCCTTTTTCTGCTTGTAAACCTCCATTTCTTCCATGTATTTTTCCTTGTTCTTCTTTGCTATCTACAAAAATCCGTAACAAAAAATGAGATTACGTGATCTTAAATTAAAGAAAAACATAGGATTTGTTCATTTTATTCATTTTTACCTCTTCATAAGGCTTTTTTTGTTCTTCAGTCATGTTCTTCCATTCTTCGCCCGCGATTTTCGCCGCTTCCAAAACGTTCTTGCTTCCGGTATCGGCGAGTAAAGCCGCCCTTCTCTCGTTGGAGAACAAAAAGAAAGCCGACATGGGTTGCTTAGGCTTTAAGGGATCCCTTTCTTTCTTGGTTTTTTTCTTGGTTTCTTTCTCAGCTTCTTCCTTGAACTGCAAGTATTGTTCCAATAACTCCATTGCTGTCTTTTGTTTATGTTCATCTTCAAAGAGTTTCATGGCTTCCGTCTCGCGTTTCTCTTTCGCAATCGCCTGTAAATACACTTCCTTTTTGGCTCGATATACCTCTTCGTAAGGCTTCTTTTCTTCGGCCGTGATCGTCTTCCATTTCGCACCCAAAATATTCGAAACTTCTTTGAAATCAGCCTCGGGATTCTCTTTCTTTATCTCTTTCCATTGATCTTTGCACCACAAAATGTAAGGTGGAGATGGCCTTTTCTTTTCAAATCCTCCTCCTTTGTTCATCGAAATTGCGAAATTCTGAAATAAAACCCAAAATTTAAATCACTAAAAAGGAATATAAAGCATAATCCAATGTAAAAAAAAAAACAAAAAAACAAAAACAAAAACAAAACAAAAAAGACATTTTACCATATTAGGCTTGAATTCCTTCATTTTCTGCAATTTCTTCAGCTCCAATTGCAATTTCTCTTGCTCTTTACCTTTATTTTCAATCTCTTCATCCTTCATCTTCAACATTTCATCTTTCTCTTTCAATAACTCTTCGGTCTTTTCTTTCTCTATCCTTAGCTTTTGAAGCATATCTTGCATTTCTTGCAAGTCTTTCTCGAAAGATTTCTTGCTCTGTTTCCCTTTGCCCGCGGCTTTTCCTTTGAGAGATTGAGAGAGTCCGTCGTGGTTCTCTTTCGACGGATCGGATTTCATCGGAGAAGGAGCCTGCGTTGGGGAAAGCTGCTGTGAGAGCTTTTGTGCCAAAATATTGGCTTCATTTGTTGTTGTTGTTGATGATGATGATGATGAGTTCTTCTGTTTCAAGGCTTTTCTTCCATTGTTTCTTGATTTCCTTGGCACATCAACAACAACAGCTGTATCCGCCATTTTTGGGGGGAAGGGAAAAAATTTTAAGCTACAGAAATGTGTCTCTTGATTTTGATATAAATGAAGAAAAGCGGTGGTGGGTTTTTTAAAGAGGGGCTGACGAGGTGAGCAACGGTCTGGTTTTTCAAAATTCAAAATATAAGATGAACGTTGAACGGTCTGATTTTTCAAATTCAAATTTAAGATGAACGTTGAATGGCAATTGGAGGGAAGATGGAGGTAAGATGGATTAAATTGAGCAAGTTTATTTTTTTTTTAAGCAGGTAGTTGAACTCAAATTAAATATGGCTGGTAAAAGTAAACCGTAGTAGGGAAAAAAGATATTAAGTACTTAATTGGAAAATAAAAACTCAAATACAAAATTTTATATTAAAATTAAGGGTAAATTGCACCATCAGTTACTTAACTATTTGTAAATTTTCGTTTTAGTCATTTAATTAAAAAATTACAACTTAATCACTACTGTTTTCAATTTTTTTTGTCACCCTACTATTAAGTGACATTGTTTAGCTGGTATGGTAATTTTAGTCCCCGATTTTTATATTTTATATCAATTTTACCTTAATTTTATATAAAATTATTTAAAATAGAAGATTCTATATAAAAATTTAGAAAAATAAAATTTCAAAAGATGTTGTTGAAGAAATAATATGTATATGAAATAAAGAAAATTACCATTCAAAAGAGTTTAATAACAAATTGAAAATAACATAGAACAAAAAAAAAGTTACATCATTGTGCTTCCTCAGTGTTTCTTAAAGGCTTTAATCACTATTTGGGCCTTGAATTATACCCAAATTTCTCAAATTGGTACCTAAGTTTTTTTGTTCTATTTTGCCGCCTGAACTATAGTTCCATTACACTTGTTTAACCCTGTTGTGACCAATGTTAAAAAGAATAGCAACAAATCAGAACACGCCACATTTCCCCATTGACTACTGAAGTGGGCGATGATGCAGTTGTCGAACAGCGTTGACCGGACCCAAAAAATATTAAAAAATATTAAAAATCGAAAATAAAAATAAAAATTCTAAAAAAGAAATTAAATATTGTAAATAATTAACAAATCAAATAATTCTTCTTCAATTTTCTCTACAAATTCCAAAAGAATACGAGGAGATTTTTACGTTGTCACTTACTTTTTTTTCTTGATTTATTTTGGCATTACTGTTTTTAGATTCCCAGTCTTGAAATAGTAACAACATATAATCAACTATTCATAAGTTTTAAATAAGTTCTACAATTTTTAATAATTATTTGCAACTTTAAATATTATTTTATAATTTTCAACAACATCTTTACAAATTTTAACAATATCTAATAATTATTTATAATATTTATTTTTATAAATTGTTTATGATTTTAATAAATTTTTACAATATTTTTCTAGTCAATGCACAATCAATGCGCTCAACTACCACGTCATCATCCACACCAGCAGTCAAAAGGGACACGTAGTGTATTTTGATCGGTTGCTTTTTTTAATATTACTAATGGCAAGGGCCAAAATATGTAACGGAATTATAATTTAAATATCAAAATTAGAAAGAAAAAAAGTTTAGGTTGGTATATGAGAGAAATGATATAACTCAAGGTCAAACAGTAAATAAGGCTTTTCTCAAAATCAAATTAGTAATATCATCAAGTTAAATTCCATACCCTTAAAAAGAACATCTGGAACTCATATTCATATTATAGGGGTTGTAAAATAAACTCTAATATCTTTTTTAACAAAAAAATACAAAATATACTACAATTTTTTTCTTTTTAGATTCAATTCAATTTTCAAATTATTTAAATTGTTTTTCAAAATTGAAATGCATACTATACTTTATTTTTATTTTTCTTTTCTTATAATAAAAAATGCTACGTGAAGTAACTTAATATTTTTATGAAGGAACTTAATATTTTTATTTTCTTTAATGATTTTCTAAAGTATGAGTATTGAATATTTTTATGCAAATAATACAGAGATTTGGAGGATTTAAAACATTTTTCTTTATTTTCTCGCTGTCTATTTTTGAATATTTTATCTACTTTTATTTAGTTTTTAAATTTTCAAAATTTTAAAAATTATTTTTTAATTTTATATATATGATCAAGATCAAATTGACAAAAATATAAAAATTATAATTTTTTAATTAAAAATAAAAACGAAAATTTACCCTAATTTAATAACTACCGGAATAATTTACCTTAAAAATAAACTTAGATGGCAAGAAGTATATTATCTGTTTAAAAAATAAAATACAAGAATGCAATTTATTTCAAAATCAAGATAAAATTTTAAAATGAAATTCCATCAAGCACTTGGAACTTAATTCTATCCTGTTAAAAACCGAGACTATATAATGCTCGAACTTATATTTTGGTACAGAAAATATAACAGAGTCACAAGTAGCAATAGCAATGAATTAGTCTTGATTCCAGTGATCATAGATCAATCTCAGTGTAAACTAAGATTTCTAAAAGAATACTAAACTCATTTCATATTACAAGAGATCTTCTCCCATAACAGTTCCCTTCAAAAGCTTGTTTTCCAAAACACAGATACAGCATAACAAAATCCAGGCACTAAAGAATTATGCAGTTAAGCTGGGCACATGCTTGTATACATTTGGAAGTGCGACAAAAGAAAGGGTTACAATACACATATCATCATCCTAATCATCATCTGAAGTAATCTTTTGTTTTTTCCATTTGTATGCAGCTTCCAAAATCTTGAGGTTCGTCGCCTGGTTTTCTTCAGGGAATACATAATCGAAGTATTCTTCATACCTGCCAAGCCAGATGATTCAACATTTAGTTTTGCAGCAAAACACAGACATGCGTTATAAGTACCATAGAAGTCCCTATATCAATAGTCAGATTGCATTTTGCCCACTTTACTAAAAATATTTGGACAAATTAATCCCCGTTAAAAACTGGCATCCAACGAAAGAACCAAACAATCACATGTGGTATGTCATATGTACCTCATACTGACGTACAAGGACCAATTTTTAACATAAAAAATGAATGAAATTTTTAATAAAAGGACCGGATGCTCTTTGGTCTAATGTACAAAGACTAATTTGTTCATTTTTCTAATGGAGGGTAATTTTGTTTGAATGGGGGCTTATAATTGTGAAATCAGAAAAGAAAATAATTAATGGAAATGAGGAAAATACAAGTAGACCCTTTATGGTAGTAGACAAAACAAAGAAAAAGAAATTCTCAATTTAAGGGGCTAGGGAACACGAAAATTCTTCCCTGACGTGCACACAAATATCTAATTTTTACCAAAACATTTAACCTTTTTTGTTAAAAATATTGGTATTGCGTGCACAAAAATATTTCACTTTTTTAGAAATATTCGTATTGGTATAAATTAGAAATACTGGTAAAAGGTTAAATTGCTGGGTACACACCCCGAGTGTACAGCAGAATTGTCCTATGAAACATAGGGAAACTATGTTGACTTGCATGTTCAATGGTTTTATACCACAGTTCCTAATTGTTTGATTCAAGAAAACAACTAAAGATGAAGGGAAAGCACAAAACAGTAACATGAGAGATCCAAGCAACTTGCAAAAGAAAAGAAGTAAATGATAAGGAGTTACATACCCGGTAACACCACCATCTTCACTCGTAATTTGCTTCCTCTTTTTGAGTTTTTTAGGCAACTTAGACTGGACTACGCTAATGTCACCAAGCTCACCGAAACTGCTTTCGGTTTTAAGCCACTCTTCCAGGAGCATGGCACGCTCTTCTTTCAGTTCTGGTGCTGACGTTCTATAATAGTTAACTGCTCTTTCAAAGATTCCTGATAAAAATAGACAAATAAAAGGTAAGAATTGGTTATACTAATACATAATCAAAGTAAATCTATAACAGGCAGCAAAAATTGGATTGGTCCGAACTCACTTCTTGCACGCTGAACGCATTCCTTCTTTGCTTCATGATTATATTCCTGAACCCCATCTTGTGGCAAGTCCAAACTCTCATCATTCTCCTCCATTGCAGAGGCTTCAAAGTTTGCATAACTAATCCACACCTTCAAGTGCTTTGTACGATCTAATAGTCTCTCGTACAATCCTCTAGTTCGTTCATATTCACCTTCAGAAATTTCAAAATCTATGTATGCCTGTCAACAAAGAATATGAAGCATTACCACATAAAATCATTAGAATTGAATATTATTTGAGACTAAAAACTGTCAGTCAAGAAAGATACGATGAGAAATGGAGAAATCACTCTTAAAGACACCCCTTCACTGTCCAAATTTTAGTACCATGTATATATCTACTAGCAAACATGCAACTAGTTATAAAATGAAGTTTTCACCAGATAATCATCAGCCATTTCACTAGAGAAACATTAATCATGAGATGAGAAATACTTATTGGATGAATTATGAAGCAATAAGACAAAATTATTGAGCATTACCAACAAAAAGACAAGTAATTCACCCTCCAAACCCAGAACTTGTTGTAATAGCTTCTACCTTAATAGAGTAAATACAATCACAAAGATAAACAACATAAAACAGTTGCTCATAGGGTAAATACCTTCCACAATAACTCCGGCATGTCCAAAGCTGGTTGTGTGATGGCAAGCTCAAAAATAGCTCTTGCCCGCTCTGTTTCAGCTAATGATCTTTCTAACTCAGCATATTTGCTCCATGCATAGCAGTTCTCAGGTGCCCACTCCAGATACTTCTCATACAGTTTTCGGCAACGGTCAATATTACCAAGTTGCAGCTCAATTTCAATATACTTCTTAAATATCTGAATTTGAACAAAACAACATAATGAGAAAAGTTCATGTTAAAAGTAGTCAAATTTATAAACTTTCAGCATAAGCTGGACATTTACCTTATCTTTAGGTGCCTTTCCAATAGCATTTCCCAAAATTTGCCGTGCACCGTTGAGATTGAGCTGTCTTATTTCAAACTGTGCAGCAAGAAGCCAGATCTTTGCAAAAGAAAACTTCTCGTGTGGAATAAGCTTAAGGCACTCCCTGGATAATTTTTAAATTAATAAGGAACTACTCAATGTCTATTTTAACCAACCACAAATACGAATGGTGAAAAACACCCAAAAACTGAATGATTCTTTAGAATACACCATATGTCTATGGATGAGGGAGACAAGATAAAAATCAAAATAACATTTTGATGTATGCTATAAATGTAACAATAATTCACTACCTACTGACTACTATAAAACCACCACCATATAATCCCATGATAATACATTAACTCATGTCAAAGGGAAACAATGCAAATGCTGAAATGTGTTCTTTCTATTTTAAACAACATCATTTCTCATGACATTTTAGATATAATGAGCTGTCTTACAAATAAACCAGAAGAGAGGCACCAATGCAAAACAAGGAAATATGGAACAAAAACACTACCATGAAAAGAACAAAGATACTGATAACACAAAGAAATAGAACACTCAATGAGAAAAAAGGTGCAACAAAGCTAACTTCGAATGTTAAATTTTAGATTTTCTTCTTTCCTTTTCCCTTTTAATCGGCACATTACAGGGTAATGAAATGGACTGTTAGCAGAACATGAAACCAAAACATGCAAACATTCAAATAGTAGGCAACTGGGAAATTTCTTGCAGAATTCAGTTGACGAGATTTATTAGTAAAGCAATTATTTCACTTGCAATTTAGCAACAGTAGCAACCAACAGAACCATAAATCCATTGCAACAACATAAAGATACCTGTACACATCTCTCGTCCGCTCCATATCCCCAGCATCAAGCTCCTCATATAAAGCATAATTAATCCTAAATTACAAGTAAACCATAATTTGGTTAGTACAGAACTATAATATTAAACCAAGCATACAACCATTAGGCACACAAAAACTCACCACAAGTAAATATATCTCTGCCAATATCGCTTCTCCTCAGCTGGAGGAACATTAGCAATAGCTCTCTCATAAACCTCCCTAATCCTCCCCTTATTGCCTACACTCTCTTCCAACCTTATATAATCAAACCAAGCATCATAATTCAATGGATTCTTCCTGACTTCATCCTCATACTGAAACCTCCTCTTCCCCACAATGGCATCCTCAATCCCTTCCTTATCTCCATATTGCTTCTCAAAAGCCACAAACTTTCTATACAAATCCTCTGCGCTACCTTTGGGTATATGATCGAGAGCAAACTTGTAAATACAACGAGCTCGTTCCGTTTCCTTACACCGTTCCTCAAATTCGGCGAATGCAACGAATAACTGCTCCGCATCTTCTTCATCCGCCAGCTTCTCCACCGCACGTTCGTACACATTCCTAGCCCGTACAATCTCCCCATTCTTCATCTCGAATTTGGCATATCTGATCCAAGCTCCGACTTTGGGGTGGCACTGAACGAACCGTTCGTAAATTGCACGGGCGCGTTCGACTTCGTTGTAACGGAGCTCGAATTTGATGTAGGAAAGCCAACCTTGTTGGTCAGGCATCCACGACATCCAGCGTTCGAAAATCTGGCGAGCTCCGGCGACGTTCCCTAACATCTCTTCCATGTGGATGTACTTGTACCAAAGCTGGTCCACGCGCGGGAGAAGCGTAACGGCACGGTCCCAAACATTCCTCGCGTGGTTGATGAACTTGTTCTTCATCTCCACTTCGGCGTATTTCAACCACAATGTGTGGTTCCGGTAATCGACTTCCAGTGCGCGCTCCCACACGCTCCTCGCTCGATTGAAGTCCTTTTGTGACTCTTCCCATTGGGCGTACTTGATCCAAACACTTTGGTTCCACCGAACGCGGCGAATTAGGTCTTCGAACTCCTTGCGTTTGCGGAGGCGATAGTCGGCGAGTTCAGTTGGGTCCGTAATCTTTTGCTTAGGCGGTCGGATTTCCGCCTCTTGACGTTCTCGAGCTTCTCGGAGGATCTGTTCGGCGGTAATCTGGATTGGTGCAGGAGTTTTATTTTTGACACGGGTCGGTCGAGGGAGTTTGACCTCCGTGTCTTTACGGGTCAAATACCCGAGCGAAGGGTCAGCATCTTTGGATGCCATGCTTCACGATCCGACACGGGATACGAGTCAGATCCGGAAAGAACCAGCGGACACGGCGGTGGGTGAGAACTGAGATGAGAAGAAAGAAAAATGATTTGACACGGCGGTGGGCGAGAACTGAGATGAGAAGGAAAAAAAACTATTTTGCAGAGAGAGCAGGGACGATGGTAGTAGGAAGATGATGATAGACGAAAGAAAAGATTTTTCAAATCAAATGAACAAAAAAATTAGGGTTGTAAATTGTAATTCGAGGAGAGAGAATAATAAGTATCCCACTTAAATTTAAAGGTTAAATTTGGTCACGGATAAGTTTTTGTTGTTGTTTACACCTTTTAATTGATATAATAATAATTTTGATCCTTATTTTTATATTTTTATTAGTTTAAATTTGATTTTATATATAATTTATTGAAAAACTCAAAAGCTACTAGAAAAACATAACATGTTATTATTTGGTGTTTAAAATAGCTTTTTGAAATAATTTTGATCTAAATTAAGTTTTATTATTTAAATTGTATTGTAATTATATTTGTTCATAACTCGAGTTATTTATCTTAGTCTGAAAGTCTTCATAAATTTTGAAAGAATTTAGACAAAAAATTAGGACCGCTTAAAATATCGGGTTCAAGTTCAATTCATTTGTTTTCAATGTTTATTATGTTTTTTATATATTAGGTAATTTTTGTACATAGTATTTATAAGGCATAAAATTAAATCTATAATAATACATAATACTATAATGTAAATATTAATAAAATATTAAGATACATGTATATAAAAGTTTAACAAATGAAATTATATATAATTATTAAATAGGCTAAATAACACTCGATTTTAGAGTGACTCGGATGTAGATCACCCTATTAAATATTAAATTAAAATAACATAAATATATTTAAAATTTTTAAAAGAACAACATGGGCAACTTAAAACAAATTTGGACTAATTATTTACAAATAGAATTGTTCATTGGTTGGGTCCGTTCTTAACAAAATTTTAGGCCTAAGCTCGACCCGAAAATGGGCCTAAATTGTTGTCCAAGCCCAACTCAGATAAAAATACTAAAATTTGAACCTGGTCTGGCCCGCCTGTAATACATTTTTAAAATTTTTAATCTTTATATAAAAATCTAAAAAAATAATACACCAAATATGCTAAAAATATTAAAATAAATATTTCTCAACAAATTAAAAATAAATTAAAAAAAGTCTCTATACTTAAATAACACTAAGATAAGTGCAATCTAATAAGCAATGCCTCTAAAATAGTAGTAAAATTAACAATAAAATAAGTGTTATACAATATTTAAACATTAACAACAAAATAGTAGCAACATCATAATAAAATTGTAGCAAAACAATGGTAAAAAGTGGAAAAATAACAAGGGTTTTTTATTGCAAATTTGAGTTGGAGCAGGCTAGGCCTAAGCTAAAAACACTTTACTGGAGGCCCAACCCATTTTTCAAACAAATTTTATTTTTTGCCTAAACTCATTTTCCTAACCTATATTTTTGTCTAAACCCTCCCATAATTGGACAAGCATTCGAGCTGGGTCGGGTGACCTGACCCTGGACAACTCTATTTACAAATATGTGTGGATTTGGGTAAAATTTTAACATTATATTTTAGATCGCAACGAGTTTAGGTAAGTATAAAGTGTGTTAATGTGGCGCTAATAAAATTTTTGTTATCCAAATTTTAACCAAAGCATAAAAAATTTAAATATTATATTTATCATTAATATTTCACATTAAATGAGTATTTGGTATATTTTTACATTCTACAAATAATTCTAGAATTTGGACATGTATTTTTTGTAAATGTCTTTTAATATTTTACTATAATTTTAGTTGTGAGTTGAAAATTTACACTAACACTTTAAGTAAAATCACACACGTCGAGATTTCTTAATATATGTATATAGTATAAAGCAAAATAATTAAATTAGAGACAAAAATATTTTATGTTACAAAAAAAATATATAAGGTTTTATTGAAATATTAGAACGTTTTTGCATAAGATTAGAAAATTAATACTATAGTCAATATAAATATATTTATTATTAACTGAAAACATAATAATTATATTAAAGCTAATAGAATTAATACGATTTAAACTAAAAATATTATCAAATTTATCATAAAAATTTTCTATTAAAAAAAGAGTCAAATTAAAAACTTTTGATGGCAAACATTTTTTTAAAATATTGATTATAAGGATTAAAATATTATTTTCTTTTCTTTTACAACTTTTTAGGGCCGAAAATACAACTTGACAAAAATTAAGGGTCGGGCCCGGTTAATCCTCTCTAGATTCTTTATTGTAATATACAACTTGTTCTGCTAAGGGCCTGTTTTGTCTTAAAAAAAAATGGAAAAATATTTTTATCTTAATATATTTTTAAGGAGATTCAAATGGATTCATTAATGAGTTAAGTCAATATATTCATTCAATTAACTATTCACAAAATATAAATATTTAATTATTTTTAAATAATATTTATATATTCTTATAATTAATTAATATGTTTTTTTATTATGACAGAACAAACTAATAAGAAGTATTATGTTTTGTAAGACTTTTTTCTGAATTTTTTCTCCATTTGTATTTTATTTACTTTGTAAATATATATTCGTTAATTATATTTCAATTATTTGTTGATTTTTGTATTTTGTATTATTTTATAATTGTACTAAGTTTATACTTAGAAATAATTGTACAGGTTCTAAAACACAACATTATATTCTAAATTAATTTAGAATTTAAAGGAAAAAATAAAAAGAAAATATAAAAATATTCCAATTTCCAATTTCAAGCAATATAGTATTGTTTTTAATTTCATTTACTTAAGGTAATATAACCTTTCCAATTTATTTTTCCAGATTAATTTCATTTAGTTAATGGACTTGATAGGTCCCTATAATATAGGGACCTAATCAAATTAATCCGACTATTAAAAATTTAAATAATGTCAAATTAGAGTAGAGTTAATATTTTTAAAGTTTTTATAGTTCTATAAATGCTTAGAATTGAACTGTAATTGAAAAAATTCAGGACATATTTTATCCAGTAAATGTTAACTTTCATTACAAAATGGACTTATTTAATTCTTTTTATCAATATAGAGACTAAATTGATACATTTAATAATAGAGGGACTAATTTGATCTAGTGCCTAAAATACAGGGACCTCCTAGGTACTTTAACCTATAATCATATATTATTCTTCCCATATGCAAGCAGATAGGTCCAACTAATGTGACAAACTGTCACCAGAGAAAAAGAAAAACAAAAATGGGAAGAGAAATTGGACTAGTTCTACTTCTTTTATTTATACCGTAATATTATGATTTGCACTCAAATTAATTTTATTTTGGGTTAATCTACTATTTAGTATCTGAATATAGCTTTAATGTTCAATTTAGTAACTAAGTATTTTTTCCTAATCATACTTGAGTTTAGCTTATATGTTCCTTTTGGTATTTTGGTACCTAAGTTTTTTTTTTTTTGTTCAAGTGAAGTACTTCAATTTAGTTTCAATATTTAATTTGATATTTGAGTTTTTTTTGTCCAAAATAAATATCTATATTTTTTATTAGAACGTTTGTGCCAAACATTTATTGGATCAGATGATGCTATTTGATCTAAGTATCAAATTGAATACTAAAGTAGAACTCAAGTACCAAATTAAGACAAAAAATCTAAGTATCAAATTGAGCGTTAAAACTGAACTCAAGTATCAAATGATATATTAATCCTTTTTTGATTTGGGTAAACAAATTTAAAATCACTAAACTATTAATAAATTTATGTTTTAATTGCTAAACTCTAAAAAAATTATAAAATGGTTTTATTTTAAATTAATAACTAAAACATGTAGTTTGCTCTTTTTATTTTTATATAATTAAAGTATTCATATTATAAAATCATTTTCTGCAACCCTTTCTCTCGGCATTCGTTATCAACATCGTCAAAAGAATCAAATTTCTTTATCTCTTTCTCTCTCTTTCTACTGCTCAGCCATTTCTCTTTGAGAGAGAGAGAAAAAAAAAAGCTTAACATTTGAGGCACACCGCAGAGAAAGAGAGAGAGAGAGAGCATTTGTTCACTTATAAGGAAGAATGGCAGTTCCCAAGGTTTGTTTCATGGCTGTTTTTGCAGCTCTTGTTTTTGCTATGGCTGTTGATGCCCAGTCTTCTGCTCCCGCCCCTGCTCCCACAAGCGACGGTTAGTTCTTTCTTTAAAAAAAAATTTCCTACTGACGTTTTAGATCTGGCTTCCGAGATCAAATGCCATTTTAGATTTTAAATGATTAAGAAAATTTTTATTATTTTTTTGGGGCGCGACAGGGAATTCAATCGATTTAGGGATTGCGTACGTGTTGATGCTGGTGGCTTTGGTGCTCACTTACCTCATTCACGCTGCTGATTTCTGTTTTAGCTTTTGATTTTGATTTTTTTAATTTTTGCATTTGAACAATTTATGTGAAACAATGGTTGGCTGGTCTCGATTTGAGTCCTAAAAGGGTTGTTTTTTGTGACTTTAGATATTAATTGTTGGGATTCGTTGATAATGTCAATTTTTTTTTTAAATCTTTGGTGTTAGTCTCTTTAATCTTCTATCATTTGCTAATTCTCTTTTTGCTGCTGTATCTTCCATTTTTCGTCTCTCAAATCCTAATGGATTTAGCTTATTCTGGAAAGCTGTGATGTTGCTAAAAAAAACAATAATCATCTGGATTAACTGTATTTCAAAATAAAATAAAATTTTGAAGAAAAGTTATAGAGCCCAATAATTAAGGGTGAGTTCAAGTTCGGCTCTGTTTGTTTATTTGTTTTACTAATTTTAGATTTTTGGATTTATTTTAATAGCTTTTCAACATAATGCAGTGAAGTTTTAATATTTTTATAAATATTTTTAAAATAAAATTTCAAGTTAATTAAAAATAATCAATAGCTATTATATAACATTTTTTGAAAAATATTTTTTATTTAGTGTTTTAAAATTAATTTCATTATTTTAAACATAAATATTTATTTATTTCCATAAAATAAAATTAATTATAAATTAAATAAAAATACAATTCAATTGAAGTAAACGGTGATTTTTTTATTTATATTCCATAATTCGTTTAAACATGTCGATATTTTCAATTATTCCAACTTTCGTGTTCAACCCTAACATTAAAGCATGATGGTTTTCTTTTTCTTTTTGAGGTGAAAATAATAAAATGTGTTACATATATTACAAAACAGATTCAGTTTAATCATAATAGCATGACTATATTATATAAATTGAGTTTAATTTTGATTAATATCATTATAGATGTATATTTAATAAAATAGATGTGTTGCAAAAGATTGAAGCATACGAATTGAATACACTTAAATATGTAATATTTTATACTTTAGCTCATTTAATGTAACTTTTTTAACTTAAATAGAAAAAGGAAGTATGTTTTAGTGTCATGGGTTAAAAATCGAAGTTCATGATAAATACATACAGAACATCTCATGGAGGTCAACTGATTAAAAAAACTCATTTGATCTACTCGAATTGACTCAATTTGTGGAACAAACTAGTCTATTTGAAACATTGGTAACCCGGTGAAATACTCCAATGAAATTCGAGTTATCATAGTGACTATTATAAGTCTTAATAAATAAGATAAGTTTTGATCTTAACCGTCAAATATAATTTAGACTACTTTTGAATTTCGAAAAGCTCAATTAAAAATAAAAGATTTCCACCTTATTTGTAATGATTTACTCAAATACTAAGAGCAACTAGTTCTTCAGACAGAAAAAGAAACAAATTGCAAAGAACAAATAAAGTGTTAATATTTAGTACACAAACAATGTCCTTACTCTATTCCACAAGCATCTTTAAAAATAGTATTACTATAAGTATTTTTCTTTTAAATAATAATTATTTTAATAGTTTACTATACACTTCATAGGAAACTTATCGACCCTTTTATTAGTCTAAAATTCCATTCATTTTTACTATTATAAACCGGTTCATATATCTCAACATAAGTTACATGTAAAGTGCCATGCGTCACAATCTAATTATTTCGTTAGCTATACTAGTTATTAACAATAAAAATGAATGAAAATTTTAATAAAAAATCAATTTACTCTTTAATCTATCTAGCAAGAACTAAATTGCCTATTTTTTAATATAAAGGACAAAACTCAATCGAAATCCTAGTACAAAAGTCTCTATGCTTGTACTTTTCAAACTCTATTTACTTCTTTGCACCATATCCAAAGGACATTTTTAATCAGAATCTCACAACGTGTGCTAGAATTGTGAAACTCAACAAGACAGTAACAAACAACACCTTACAGGTTGCTGTTAACTGTAACACGACGGAGTTGAAGTCGGAGTTTAGCAGCTGATCTGATCAGCTTTTTTTTTTTTTTCCAGAAGATTGAAAACAGGGGGGTTATTAGAAAAGTGGGGACTCTCAAAGTTTGAAACATAATTTCCATACAAACAATTAAGGCAACAAATGTGTTTTAAGGAGGGATTGGTCCAGTACATAGTTGCAGAGACAGATCACACATACTGTTTCATTGATTCATACATATTAAATTGAAGATCAAAGCCACATAGAATAAAGCCCTCCTATTATATGCATATTAGCACACTAACCCATAGCATACTTCTGGGTCCAGCTCCGAGCAGTTGTCTCGTACTTAGCCCTGTCGGTCTTGTACATGTGGGCAATCTCTGGCACCAAGGGATCATCGGGATTTGGGTCCGTCAAAAGTGAGCAGATTGAGAGCAATACCTAGAATCAAAATACAAATAAGAACACATTCCCACACTTCAAATACCAGTAAAACCGAAGCAACCAAAAGATGAATGATGCAAAGCAAACTACTTGGGCAGTAGATGAAATGCTAGGGTTGCTCTAACCTTCATTTTTAAAACAGTTAAATTTTTTAATGGTTTCATGAAGAATTGCTAATAGATGACATAACAGAGAAATGTATAATTATTCAAATTAAGAGATGTATAAGCTTCAAGACATGTTGAACAATAACCTTGGATATGGTGAGGGCAGGGCTCCACTGCTCCTTCAAAATATCGAGGCAAATGCTGCCATTGCTGTTAATATTAGGGTGAAAGACCTTTGTCCTGAATGCAACCTGAATTCAAGGGGAAAATATAATAATAAAAATAATAAGTACAAAACAAGAAAAAAAGATAACCAAACAAAACTAAATGAGAAACTTGCTAGTCATGAATCAGCTGCTAAACGAGTATGTTAGAAAGGCCATTAAGGCGGAAAAAAAGTATGAAATAACATCACCATATAATTACGAGAATTAGCATAAGTCTAGCTCAGGATTGACAAGCCATTATCAATAGCATACAAATATATTTCTCTAAAAAAATTTCATGTATTCTATCTTAAATTATATGAGCGACATCATTGTTGGATAAAATTATAAATATTCCTCTGGTGTCCATGCACAGTAGATTTGTTCAACCAAAAAGTTTATAGTAAATGTGAGGAGCCATAATGAAACATCTATCTGCATGTAACAGAGAAGGCTTACCTGAGACTGTTTACAAAAGTTAAAAATAACAATAGATCATGTAAACTTTGGCACTGAAAACCGCCTAATAATAGCCTTTCACATATAAACTAAACCATTAGACACCTAGCATGCATATGCATGCACCACTGTGCATGCATACATGCCAAAAGAAAAATAATTGTGTAACAGAATAAGCTAACAAAAGCTACAAAGAATTAGCTTTTACTCATGTCAATGCCAAGCAATGTTTGCACAAGCCATTTACCCTGTAAAGACACCATGGTCACAGAGTATTTACAGTAAGGAATTAACTAAATAACATGAAGGCTTTAAAACATTTATGCTCATACATATCCCTCCAAAGCTTGAAACGTAGAATGGGGGATGTAGGAGTATCGGTCAATTAAAAGAACAGTCACGTATACAAGACTTGCATGGAAAAAGAACTTGCAGTAGATAGAGGGCTATGCAATTTTGTCTCTAGACACATAAAATGGCATGTTTCTAAAACGTAAAAGAAAGTCAGTTACAGTTATATACACAGTCAGGAAAAGTAGACATACACAATATACAGTTAATCCAGGAATAACGTAAAATAGAAGGCTAAGGAATAAGATTAAGTGCCTTGGGTGGCTTAAATGGATAGTCCGGAGGGAAATGAATGGTGACTAGAAACACTCCACCGGCATATGGACTGTCAGGTGGACCCATAATAGTCGCTTGCCAATGAAACATGTCTTCAGCAACAGGGCCTTATTTCAATGATAAAATGAAGTAAAACATCAGCGAGATGCAAAAACCAAAACAGCAAGTAACATTTAACTGAAATAATGATACAAAAATAAGCTCTGATATGCAATATTTAAAAAAAAAAAAGTTTCTTCTCCAAAACATGATCATTTCCTCACAAATTAACCTATAATAACATGAAAATGAATAGAAATCAATAAGGCACCAAAAAGAAAACCATTAACAATTTAGAATGAAACAGAATCCAATGATGTGAATCTAAAACTTTAGTCAATGGAATCATCATGATCAACATCATATCCCTAATAAAAACTATAGATCCATCATATACATAAATAATTATCTCATTTCATGATTCAAAAAAAATTAAAAAAGAAGTGAAGTTTCATGAAAACAAAACTAAAAAAGGATGATAAGAATAAACAACAAGAAGTAAAGAAATTGAAGCTAGAAAAAAAAAGGAAAAGAAAGAAGAAATTGAACCTGCACTGCAAGAGGTAGGAGGATCTTTCTGTAGATCCTTGAGCTCCTTCAAGATCCGCTTTGAAGCCATCGCCTAAACCCTAAAACAAACAAAAAAGTATCTTAAAAGGAAAAAAGAAAAAAAATGAAATTCAAATCAAAGCTAGATCGCCTTCAACGAAGATTAACACGGACCAAAAAAAATCTAAAATAAAGAGAAACAAAATAGAAAATTACAGAGCTAATTGGAGAAATTTTGAGAGAAAAAGTAGCTGAGAGATCCTCCTGTCCTGGGCTAATTTTTATTTTGTTTAGTAGTCGCTGAAAATAGCTAAAAAAACAAAGTAAAGAGAAAAAATAAAAAATAATAAAAAGGTTTAAAAAGGAGAGGACGAGAGGTTGAATAATAATTTTTTGGGTAAAATCATCCGAGGTCACTAAACTATTAGTATGTTCACGTTTTAGTCACTTAACTTTAAAAAGTTACAAAATAGTCAGTAAACTATTCAAAAGTTTTATTTAAGTCACTAGGTTGTTAAGGTTTTTTTTTTAAGTCCGATGAGTGAGCTCCAAGTGACGATTCAATGATCAACACGATGGATCTGTATTTATCAACAAGTAGAACATACCTTAGATTCAAGTTAATTTAACATTCAATATCAAAGATCGAAGAAAAAAGTTATTTAGATTTTAGTTCGGAGATTCATGATGTTTAAAATTGTTTTATAAAAAAAAACTTAATCTATAAAAAAGAAGGGAAATGAGAGGTTTCGATTGATGTAGGCAATGTGAATAGGGAAAACCATACAAATGCTATTTTAACAATCCAATGACTTGAAATAAAACTTTTGAATAGTTTAATAATCATTTTGTAACTTTTTGAAGTTGAGTGATAAATATATGATCTTATTAATAGTTTTGTGACCGTGGGGCGTAATTTACCCTTTCTTCTAGAAATATTTAATAAAAAAATAGGAGAATTGGGTTGTCTTCTTGCGTTCTCATTGGCTATCTTCGCGGACCTCTTGTACGTTTTTTTTGTAATAAAATGTATTTTATTTTATTACTGCTACTGTAATAACTATTATCTCTGCTGAAATTATTTTAATTTATTCTCAATTCTTTTATATTACAAAAATAAATATTTCATTTTTAAATTAGTAATAGAAATATAAAAGTCTTTTATTTTTAAAATTACTCGTCAAAGCGATTGATTTTCTATGATATTTAATTTAATTCTTAAAAAAAGATTAATTAGATTCTTTTTATGAAAGAATCAAAGCGGACTATAATTAAGTTGAAGAGTTAAGTTACTTGAATGGTAAATGAGTGAGAGTGACGGCTGAAAGGATATTGGATAATATTTTACAGTTAAATAATTTTATTTGTAAAACACAATCAACAATCAGAGTGGCGCAGCGGAAGCGTGGTGGGCCCATAACCCACAGGTCCCAGGATCGAAACCTGGCTCTGATATTAGAGTAGCTCAGCTGGCCTGATAAATTTTGGCCCCTTTCACTTCTTATTGGTCAAATTTCCTTTTAAGCGCCCTTCACTTATTAAACCTTTCAGGTCCCTGATCGAAGATTACACACTTTTGCTTAACTCCGGACCGTTCTCATTAAAATTTCGAATTCTGACATCGTAAGTTTCTTATTAAATGGGATTGTCATTCTCATACATAAAACCTCATTTTCAATCAGTTTAAGTTACCACAAAACAAGCTATATCAGTTTAGTGGAAAACCATTAGACTGAGAGCTTTGATTAATACATACTAAACATGGTTTAGGGTGTCATTAATCAAGTCATTACCCTACAAATGAAACCAAAACCAAATGTACAAAGCATCCAATGAAAGTAAAAGATTATCTGAAATTTTAGTATCAATTGTGGAGCCCTATTCTAACTTTTGTTGATGTCGAACTGCCTGAAAAGGAACAAATTTGAAATTGAATGCACAAAAAAAGCACATTTCAATGGCGGGAAATTTTTTTTTTTTTAAACCTAGTCATCTTGATTTTTACAACACTGTTATTGTGTTTCCCTTTTTCCTTACATCATCACAATTTTCGAAATTATTCAAAATTCTATGATTCCAAATGTATTTACACATGGTGCGTATCAGTAACTGATATAGTAATCTAATGGACTGTATATAATACTATATAAACCTAGCTAAATCTCATTGTCTAACAGTTAGTTCAGCCCTGAGATGGAGGACACCATTTATGAAGAAATTACTATCATCGGCCATGAATGTCGTCCATGGTATACCGAACAGGTTACGATAGCCAATGGCCTTTCTGCCTGTGAATGTGTAGTTACCTTTGTACTTACTTACGTAATCCTCAGTTGGTTTTGACCTTGCTGCAAACTCATAGTCAACGGCAAAAGTGACGGCTCCCTTCTCTTGCATTCCCAAAAATAGCCCAAAGCAGTGGAATGAGCTTTGCTGGTCCATATGGCAATGTGCGGAGAAGAAAAACCCTTGTCCACCAAGATGGAATGCTTGTGAATAAACTTTACCACCTGGAAACAGATGCGCGCATTCCTCGCGCTTCAGGTCCAGGTACACAACGCACTGTTGTTTTGGCTTTTCAAACTCTAGAACCTTGACTGGGCGGTACTTGTAAGCCCGTTCAAGAAAGTGGCGAAAAGGGGCATTTGCCTCCTCCGATGCAAGAGCACGCTGTTTGTGTGGTGTCTCAGCCTTGAAAAAGAGGGCTTCGAGCACAATCTTGGGTGCAATTTCTGCATCAAAGTCATTGCAGGTTAAAACTTTTTTAAGCTTTCTGCAAGTCATATGCGGAAAACGGATTAGTCGGCCAAGGCGTGTAGCAAAAACTCCACGCCTTTCCTCCAGTTTTGGGTAATGAGTCCGAGCCCACTTCAGCAAAAAGTCATAAACAGCATCCTCTGAAGCTACCTGGAGATCATCACTGGAAAAAACTGCCTCTATACCAGCAAGAGGCAAGTTGAGTACCTCATCCTGGAACCTGAAAAAGAACACGGTACAAACTAGTTTATTAAAAGATCTACAAATTGGACCCCCCAAAAAATAGTTAATGAAATGTTGACAGCAACTTCACTAACTTTGCCACTTCAGACCACCAACATCCAAGCTACTTAATTTTACACTAATGTACCCATGTTATACAAGATTGCAACTATTGCCCTCATAGTTATCTAAAGAAGAATGACCATAATTTTGAAGGGAAAAACCTCGAAATAAAACCAAAAAATATCAACAAAAGGATGTCAAACATACTGAAATACATATAGTAACAATTAACAAAGAAAGCAACCTTGTTACAGATAGAAATTACTCAAAAATATAAATAAGTATTTAATATTGTAGATAATGACAGCACTCACTTGGTTACATCCTTGTATTTTGCAGCAAGAAATAGCTTTGCTGCATCTGCCAGTGGCTGAACAGCATCTGCCATTAAAACAGTAGAAGGAAGATCCAGATACAGTAAGGCAGATTCACGGGTCATAGGAAGGTTTCGTAACAATCGACTACAATATCTCATGCATGATGCAACCTCAAATTTGTCAGCTGCCATCAACACATCTAGCAAGGCAGTAGGAGTGGTAGTTGATAGGGTGTTGCTATACATAAAATTAAGGAGGTCCAGGAGAGCTGCTTCTTCTGCTCGGGAAGAAAAAGAAGAGAACAAACAGTACTAGGTCATATTTATGGTTTGCCTAGTCAATAAGTAATGACCTAATAAAGAATATAATGATCTTTTAGATCACAATTAAATGCATGAATCAACTCATAAATACATAGCTGATTCCCACATGAAAGCAGTCTTTGTTCAATGGGTTCATATCATAAGGGGCAAACAAAAACAGGAAACTGTAATGGGAATATTTAATATCCTTAACATTTACCAGAAGCATGTACCCAAAGGGTTACATATCGCTGCTCTGACTCTGTCATTCCATTTGAAAACAACTGCAACAAGAGGCACAAACAAGTATGTCAATCACGAATAAGCCAACCAATGATAAAGGCAGAAACCAACCACAATCCCTTACCTTATAAAAGAATGGACTTTTAGCTGCTAAAATTGGAGAACTTATATGAATGATATTAACTCTTAGAACTGTCAAATGATCCTTATTCAAAGATGAATAATTGTCATGAGCCGTATCATTCCCTACAAAAATACCAAACCTGTATCAAGAAGGTTCATTTGTTGCAATCAGATGGTAACTAATATTTTGCTCTCAAATACAAAAAAGCCTAAGGAAAAGTTCAAAATTAACGTTCTTGAATAACAGAATCCATGGTTTATTGCGACCCATTTGCTCATTTCCAGTCAAAATTCGACTTGGTGTGATACTTTCTTGTTTTTTTCTTTTAGCAATTTATGAATAAGGAGCCACAAACAACCAAACGCGCACACACACACAAAAAAAAATGAAGAAACCGCAATAGTTTCAGTTGTTACAATAAAAAGATCAAGTAAAAACAATGCCTTCATGAAATTTACTAGTTACCAATTTGATTGCAGTTCAATCCAACATCAGAAGGCGACCCTTCAATCATTGCCACAGCATCTTCATCTCGATTTTCATATGTTAACCCATCCACAGTGTCCGGCACGTTACAATTCAAGACTTGCTCCTGACGTTGCACGACATCTACAAGAACACCAGAAACCGTCAAAACCTAAAAGAAACACAAGTAAAATTATATAAAATAATGTCAATAACAGAAAGAAGAACGAACCAATTTCTTTCTTCAAATCTTCCCTTCGTCTCTTCCTATTACGTGCCCAATCAGCGATGGAAGAACAACAGTCACCGTCGGATTTCGTCTCCGGCGAATCCGGAATGATCTCAATCCTCAATACCCGATCGGAAAAGTTACTGTCGTTAAAAGCAAAACCGAAGTCCGGTTCAGTGGTATCTGAACCGAAAGCTCCGCCGGGTGAAAAGTCGGAGACCATAATCGTTGATAGATCGAAAAGATCAGGAAAGTTAAGCACTCTCATGCCGAAACCCTAAAATACAAACAGATTATAAGTAAGTATACGTATAAGCAAAGTTTGAAAAAATTAGGAGTTAGTTGGGAAAATGAATTAAAAATTTCAAAATACTATAGAACTTGAAACATTCGCTGGTTAGTTTCCGAATTTAGAGTTGCTTTGTTCGTATCTTATATATGTAAAAAAAAAAAAGACTAAAATTTAAATTTCAAAATAAAAGGTTTATTTATATGTTTACAAAGGTTATACCATCTAATAAGTTTGTATATATTTTTTAAATTTAAAATTTAGTCATTATATTTTTATTTTAGAAATTTAGTCCTTTATTTTTCGAGTTTCAAAATTCAGGTTTAACTATTAATTCTATTAATTTTTTGTTAAATTCAAGATCATTGTAATGTCATTCTTTTTATTACATTGCTAGGAAATAAGTATTTTTTATTTTAAAATGTTGTACCATTAAATTTAGAAATAAAAATTAAAAATGTTTTTGACCTTAACCCCGAGTTTAAGACGATAACATGTATATTTTTTTAAATTAAATATAGTTCAAGATTGTAAACTTTTTTTCAATGTGAGTGTTTAGAAGTCATCTAATGTGGTTGATAGGAATAGAGTCTGATGATAGATAAAAAAAAAAAAGTCAATTTACTTACGAACTAGCATGAATAGGATGAGGCAAACTAAAAAAAAAATCAAATTGAATCCATTGAACTTTTTTTTTTACTTTTTTAATTTTTTTTTACTTTAAATCTTTTAATCGAATAAAAAATTGATAGTCTAATCAATTTGAATACCAATAAGATTCCAAAAACATTAAAATTATCTAATAGCCATACTAACATAAAATAGGGCTAATGTTACAATTAGCTCGTGAATTTCACCTAATGTACTATGCGGTATCTAAATTATTTATTTATTTTTTTTAAAAAAGCCCAATTTGATGCCTATACTATCTTAGTATATATGAATATATTCATGCCATCAATAGAACCCCTCGTTGAATTGGTATTGTGAATTAATTGGGTACCAAATCGGTTAGGAAGTTATAGAAATGTCCATTCGTAATTAAAATAAGTTATATTACTCAATAGTATTTTGATATTTTTTATTTTAATAAAAAAATATGCAAATGGTGTAATGACCCAAAATTCACGGGCATCGGAAAAGTACATTAACAGGCCTCCGTCTTAGTAAATCGAGTTCGAAATAATTACTAGAAATATTTATGAGTTTAGCGATGTGTTTGATTAGGTTTAAATTAGGTGAATTTAGCTTAATTTAGAGTAATTAGTAAAAATGACTAAATTGAATAAGGAGTAAAAGTTTAATTATAAATTAGTAGGAAATAATAATGACCAAATAGGGAATTAAGCCTATTTGGGAAGATGAGGCGGCAAAGGAGTAAAAAAAATCTAAGATTTTTACTTAGTTATATAGTATAATTTTGACAAGTGGATGGTAAAAAAAATAATAAATAAATTATTATAATATATTATTAGCAACTAAAACAAATAAAAGAAAGAAAATAAAGTAAAGAACAAAGAAAAGAAACAGAATAGGCAAACGAAAAGCAGGGGAAGGAAAGAAAGAAAGAAGAAAGAAAAGAAAAAGGGAGAATTAGGGTTTGAAGGTTTGAAAGTTTAATAGGTAAGTTAATTTAGCCCTTTTTACTTAATTTTAATGTTTTAAAAGCTTTAGAACAAAGTTTTGATGAAATTAAATTAATATTTTGAAAGTTATTAGAATTCTAAATATTGTTCATGTTGAATAAAAAAAATGAAATAGGGTTTAATTGAATGAAATTCAAGTTAAAATAGATATAAGGATTGAATTGCAAAGTAAGCTATTAGTTTTGTGTTTTAGGGACTAAATTGAGGAAAAATTCGGAATTAAGAAAATATGTTGAAAATTTAATAGTTAAATTTGAGTTTAAATGAAATTTGAATAGACATAAGGTGTGAATTGGTGTTATAAATTTGGTTATTAACATTTTACATCAAAACAGTTTTGGGAAGTAGCAATGGTCTGACTTTGAAAATTCACTAAAAATTGTATAAATTGAACTAGAGGATGAACAAAATATGTAATTAAAGCTTATTGAGTGTAGTTTCGTATAGTATAAATATTGTAAGCAATGAATTGATGAATCAAGAGATATTTGAAATTTTGTAAGACTGGTTTGGGGTGATTTCGAGATGCCCTGTTTTAACTTTGGAAAATCATTATAAATTTTAAAAAAATTATTATGGAGTGTAATTTATATTTCTGAACTCCTTAATGAATCTAGTTTCAAAATAAGTAAACAAGAACCTTATTCGAGTTCTGTACAATGAGATAATTTATTTTTAGTAGAGAGAGGTCAGAACTGTCAAATGAAATAACAGGGGAGTATTTAATGAATAAACTGTACTAATTGGCTAGACCAAAATTATGAAAATCTTATGGTGAGAAGATACATGAGTCTAGTTTTAGGAAAATTAGTGGATCTTAATTTGGAGTTTCCTAGCTCAAGATATAAATAATTTAGTAACAATGACTCAAGTAGACAGCTTAATGGTGAAATTATATATATACATTAAAATGGTTAAATTTGCATGTTTAGGCTCATGGACTAAATTGAATTGTGTTATATTGATGATTATAAATTATTATTATTTTCGTAGTTAACAAAGAACCCAAGACATCGGCGCACAAAGGAAAGGAGAAAGCTATCGAGGATTAAAACGAGAAATTCACGGTTTGTATTACTATAATTCAAATTACTTTTTATTAAATGTTTTATATCAATTCTATATTTAATAAGTGAATTATAAGGTAAGTATTGATATTTGAGTTGAATGAGAATTGAATTGAATGGTGAATGTGTATGTATAATTGAATTGTAAATTGATTTGAATGTGAAAATTTTAATTGAAAAGTAATCTTGGAATGGAAATGAAAGTGAATTGAGAATTGAAATACCTATTAACTAGTCGGGCTAAGTCGGATATAATTGGCATGCCATAGGATATGGAAGTGTACAGGATTTGCCGGCTTTATCGATTAGGCACTTTATGTGTCGTATCGTGCACCTCGTGTGTCGTTTTAGGCACTTTATGTGTCGATAACGATCGTACTATGTACTGCTTTTAGGCACAATGTGCCGTCTTGGTGTGTTTGGGTTGGAATTTGTGTATCCGTTAAAGTCCGAAATGTTAATAGGGTGAATAATTGAAATGAGAAGTTCAAATGAATTTGATCGACTGTACTAATGAATATGAAAGAAATTAAAATTGTGGACTGAAAATTTAGATTGGAAATGAAATGCATGGATTTAAAATGATTGTGGTGATTAAAACACGGTAAATGTGATTTGTAACTAAAATTGAATAATAGCTAAAGATTGTTTATTTATTGTTATTTAATGATAACTTAAAAAAAAAAAATTGTTATTTGATGTGAGTTCTTATTTTATTTTTTAATTGCTATTGCAATTTGAATTATGGTAATACCACTGAGTATGAAATACTCAACATCTGATTGTTTCCGTCTGCAGTTAATAGAAGTCTAGTGTCTTGGTCCAAGATCCGAGTGATCCCGACTTCATGAAAAAGATTTTGGGTGATGTTTTCTTTCTTAATTGAAAGTGGCATGTACTAGGTGTTGTATGTAGCACCCCAAACCCGGCCCAGAAGTTATGGCCGGATCCGACATGCCACATCAAAAACGTTAAATTTTTTTTTTCCATTCTAAGTCCAGAAAATCGTACTTGATGTTCAAAGATTAATTCATTAAGGGTTAAAGTGAATGGAAGTCATGCACCGGTAGGAAACCGGTAAAAGAGGTGGTGAGTCCATCTGACCGCTAAGTACCAAGCTCCTTCGGATCCAATCCTGAGACATGTATACCGCCATTGCCACACTTTAACGTCATGGATATTTCTAGAAACCGATTTGATTAAGTCATTTTAGGAAAAGTGATTAATTTTGGAAAATACTTTTATTGCGGAAGCTTTGCTTGTTGTCGTGTTATTTTGAAATCAACTGTTGTTTTTGAAAACGCGCCTAAAGCTATCCAATTTCAACAGTTAACATAAATATTATCTATCTTAATAAAACATATAAAAACCATCAAAAATAAATAAGCGGCCTTATTACATTTAAAAGCCCAAAACCTCAAACGTAATTAAAAGGATGTCCAGTTCACCAAAAGAAAATCAAACTTTCGAGCGGTGGCCACTCAATTCCCTCACGACTTCAAGCCCACTATGGTTGGGGATTTCTGCGTAGATGAAAATAAAAGGGTGAGTTTGGGGAAACTCAGTGTGTAAGGAAAACCCATTCAAAGCCCAAGTCACTCAAGCCTATTGGGCCTAAGCCCATTCAGTAATAAAGATATTGGGCGAGCCCTTTTCAGATTACAATAAACGGGCCTTAGCCCTTATTCAGATAATGAGATGGCCCATAGGCCCATTTCAAAATACATGCAACATCAATAACATATGCAAGCCCATTTGGGTAATAGTGATCTTGGGCCAAAGCCCTTTTCAGATTATAATAAACGGGCCTTAGCCCTTATTCAGATAATGAAGATGGCCCATAGGCCAATTTCAAAATACATGCAACATCAATAACATATGCAAACCCATTTGGGGAGACTACTCAACCCACCAACCACTACACTCCACCCGTACCAGCCATACACTCCATGTGGGATAGCTCAACCCACCCACCCAACACTCCACGATTGCGAGATTGTCTTTGCTCGATTAACGATAAATTGAGGCAAAGCCTCAAAGACGTGGACAAGCCACTTTCAAGACTTCCTCCGTCAATATCCCATCCCATGCATCGATAATAACAACATGGCATGCAGTAAATAACAACAATCAAACATGCATTTAGGTCAATTTAACCCTAGGGGTATTTCGGTAATTTTGCACCTAGGGGTATAACAGTAATTTTCCATACATAGGGGTATTATAGTAATTTAGTTGCTTTTAGGGTTTTTCATGCATATTCCTACTTTTCACGTACTAACAGAATCACGTGCGAGGGTTCTTACCGATTGGGCCGTTGGCCATCATTCCAATTTTGGCCCATTAAGCCCAAAAATATCGATGGCACAGAAATCATGCACTTTGTAGTCCAAATTTTGCAGCTTACCAAAAACATTAATCGATTTACCTTACGAGCATTCGCACACTCGCAAATCTACAAAATACCGGTTTTCACATTTCGCTTTTCGACTTTTGCCGATCCGGACTAAGAAAGAGGGTGTTAGTTACACACATTTGCGACGATATCTTGATGAGATCCACACACGAACCGCCTACAATTGGATTACTAACACGTTAATCTAACTATTCAAATACGAACTACGATTAACCCCTTATAATATTCGGTCAACCACACCTACAGATCATAGTAAGCTTATAAGAAATCAATAAGCAACTCATTAACAAATTTTGTCAATGTTTACCACATAATCATAATTTCACTGCAAGCTGTCTTCCTGAGCAACAGTCACTAAATCATTTATAACTGGAGCTACGAAACTCCAAATCAAGTGCCGTTAATTTTCCTGAAAATAGACTCATATATCTTCTATCCATAAAATTTTCAGAATTTTGGTTTAGCCAATCAATACCAGATTTTTCTCAAAGTTTCCCATGTTTCACTGTTTGACTAATCTGACCACCCGTCATTACGAATCAAATTTCTCATTGTACAGAATTCAAAATATGTTCTTGTTTATTTCATTAGAAACTAGACTCAATAAGCTTTAATCACATAATTTATTCAGCTTCTAATTCATCTCCCACAATTTATGGTGATTTTCCAAAGTCACGTTACTGCTGCTGTCCCAAGCAGATTTATTACCAAATCACTCTTTCATACACCTATCTTGCATGCATGTTATTTAAACATGTATATCACCAATCAATCATCAAATATCTATGATTTTACTTAAGTATATTCATCATTTTAAAGCACAACATGTTAGCTGATTTTTCCCTTTAACATCTAAGGCACATGCATGCTCATTTGTTTGGCTCAACTTCACATATCTTCCATTTTTCATCAAAAGAACATGAAACAACAACCATTTCCTTCATTTTAATTCATGACCAAATGCTCACAACACAACTAAAAATCAAAATATACTTCAAGAGTTAAGGTAGAATCAAGAAGAACTCATGAACCTCAAAATAGAAACAAGGTACCAAGAACTTACCTTCAATTTTCCTCCTCCTAATGACCAAATACTCAAGAGCTTTCTCCTCTCTTTTCTCTTCTCTAACTTTAAGCTATGATGAACAAAGATGGACAAAACTTTGTTCTTTTCACCCCTTTTTCTTTTAATAAAACTTCATATTTCATCCATTTAATTCTTTAATACAAAAGACATGAAATTCTTATCATGAAACATTTATCTAAACCATTATCATGAAACATTTACCTAACCCATTATCATGGAATATTTACCTAACCCATTATCATGGAACATTTACCTAACCCATTATCAATTTGTATCAATTTGTACCATAAATTATGGATATCAAGTACTCATATTGTCTACAACAACATGATGGCTAGCCACTTCATGTAAAATGGGAGGTTTGTCATGCAAATCCTCCTATTTTGCACTCCTATTTATTTGGCCACTTCAATTTAGCCTATAGCATTTTCAAACATTTTCACATAAGTCCTATTTCATAATTTCACTCCCTTTTTCTTATGGAACAAAAATTAACTAAAATTACCAGGTTCTATCTTAAGCTTAGGCTTTTTAGAGGCCCACTAACATAATTAAACCTATGCCAACATTCATAGGATTCCCGAAAATTGGGGCGTTACATTGTATAAGTTATATAGATATACTTATAAAGTTAGTTATAAGAATGGTATACCATATTTTGTTATTAGTTTGATAAAATGGTAAATATTATATTATATAATTTGGTATAAGTTGGAATGAAAATGAATGAAGTTATTAGTTAATTTGGATTAATATTATGAATGTTTAGTTATTAAATGACTATGTTAATGAATTGGTTATGATTTAGATATATTTAGGTTTAAATTGTTTTGATTGTGCCATTGGTTTTGGATTAGGTGGTTTTGGTTTGAATTTGCAGGGGGTTTTATGTAAAAAAAATTAAGAATAAATGCTGTCGAAATTTTTGTAAAAAAATATATATATATATATTTCCCTGAATACTCGAACAAGTCCCGTTTCATTCCACTTTAATATTTGTGTTGGGCTTCGAAAGTCCATTATAGGGACATAATTCTTCAATTATACTATGAATATTATAATAATTATAAAATATCCATAAGTTGTCTGATATATCCGGTAATGCCTCGTAGCCCTGTTCCGGCGACGGTTTGGGGTTAAGGGGTGTTACAAATGGTAGAATTCAAACCTCCGCTAATCAGATTAATAAAATCTTAGAGACTAAATGCTCATATTGGGCTCAACCTTTTAGGGAGTTGCTCACGTAATAGTTAAATATTTGTAAATACTCGTATAAAGAAATAACCTTTACAAAAGTGCTCAAGTGAAATCTAAACCTTTCAATGTACTCAAATAAAAGTTAAACATTTTTAAAGTACTCAAATAAAACTTTTCAAATTACATATGTCAAATCTCAAATTATGTTTTTGTTGTTTTCTTTTATTTTCATTTTCAAGTAATATTTTATTCAACTATCATATATTTTATTCTAAATACATTAGAATTCACTTAATTTTTACTCAATTTAGATTGAAATGTGTGAAAATTATCGAGGATTAAGTCTTTATATGAACATTTTTAAATGTTTGACCTTATACAAGTAACCCTAAAAAGTTAGGCTCTAGTTTGTACTATGAGGTAATATTAAATTTGTCACTCAACCAAAACTTTATTTTTAAGATTTTTATATATTTTTTAATATGCAAAATTTATTACATTCGCTAGTTGTATATATATTATTAATAAAACTTTCGATTGAGTTGGCGGTTAAAAATTACAGAAACATGTTTTTATAAATAAAATATGTCATATTATTTGATGGTATTTTAGTCTTTTTATTTTAACAAAAAATATATACATATAATGGAATTTGAATCCATATAAATTGAATTAATAAAATCTTAAATTTATCACTCATTCAAAGTTTTATTTTAAACTTTTATACATTTTTAATATGTACGACTTATTATCTCTATCAGTTGTATGTATATACTAATAATATAATTAACTCATATTTTATGACAAAACTATTATAAATAATAGTAGTGCATTTAATATTATTTATCGATGTATTTAAACTTCGTTTTACTCATAATTTAATTTATTTTCTATTTTAATATCGTATATATTTTATATATTATTTTGATCAATTAATTTCAAACCATATGTTTCATATGCACATGCGTATGATAGAAAATTTTAATACCAATTAACTATTTGTAATATACGTACTTGACGATATAAAATTAATGGACCCTCATCATATCATTGGTTTTGAACTTTATAGTATATAATAGTTTTTGCTGGTGGATTAAATTATCTGAAAACATTTTATTTATACTATTTTCAGCAATAAATGAAAGTTTAAGAAACGAAAATTATACTTAAGGTCATTATGTTATTAGTAATTTTACATTTTAGTTATTAAGTTTTAAAATGATATAAAATAGTCATTAAATTATTTAAATGTTTTCATTTAAATCATTTAATTATTTAAATTATTAAACTGTTAAGTTTATTTTTAAAGCCCAGTTAGCGAGCTCCAAGTGATAATTTGATGATCGGTAAGATAGTTCAATACTCATCGATAAGCAGAAAAACATACCTTAAATTCAAGTTAATCTGATGGCCAGTGTCAAAGAGTGAAGAAAAAAGTTGTTTGGATTTTAATTCTTAAATTCCTAATGTTCAAAACTGTTTTTGGAAAAAAAAAAGTAAATTGTAGAAGAGAAGAGAAAGAGAACCTTTTGATTGGTGTAATCAGTGTGAATAGACAAGACCGTATAACAATAATTTTAATAACCTAATTACTTAAATAAAAATTTTTGAAAAGTTGAATAACTATTTTATAATATTTTAATTTCTTTTTACACTTTTTTGTTTCGTTCTCTTGGACGTTTTCTCAAGTTTTAAGGATTTTGATGTGGACCCGCAAGCGAAAGAAGCGCAAACCTCAAGTTATCTAAGGGAGAAACTTCGACTATGTTATTATTATTTTTTATATTTGTTTCCGTAATAAATTTTTTAGGTTAAATTCTGTTATTGGTCCTTATACATTTGAAAATTGTGAATTATATCTCTGTAATTTAATTTAATTGATTTAAGTATATGAGCTTTTCATATTAGTTAATTTTAGTCCCTAAAATTTTAAAATTGAAAATTTAGTCCTGAATCAAATAGTAAAAGTTAATTCCTTCTGGTTTAATTTAATTATTAGTCACGTACGAAGTGTACAATTGTAAAATTAGTCTATATTCTTCAACTGAATCATTCTAAGTCCCTATACTTTTCGGATTTTATTTTTTTCTTGATGCAAATGATAGCCATTAATCCATTAATTAGATTTTTAGTGTGTAATATATAAAATTAACAAATTGACATGATATTACACCGTGATAATATATTTGTCATATCAAATTTTGGAAATACCAGAGTGTAACTTAATGAATTTAACAATTATCGCTTGGTTAGGACTGAAAATTTAAATATTTTAAAGTATAGGGACTAAAATGATCAAATTAAAATATAAAAACTAAATCCGTAACATTTCCAAAGCAAAAGACTAATAACAGAATTAAAAAAAAAAAAACACTTTACTCTTCCCAACCAGCTATTGATATGGATTAAGGCTTTGAATAAGAATAATCTAGTACAGATATAAAATTAGACATTTTATTTGTACAAGTAACTATAATATTAATAAAAAAATTGAGTCAACATCAATTCTAAAAAAAAATTATCAATTGAGTTTTAATTCAATTTGTATTGATATTATTGTCGGAGGATATTGATTCAAGTATGTTGAAGTGCATTTTGAATAGATTATGAATAATTCATAACAAATAAATAAATAAACTAACTTTAAATTACAATAATGCTTATATCTCTTATTTTTAAAATTAAAATTTTTAAAATACTATTTAAAATATATTAATTCAAAATTAATAATAAAATATTATTTAATATATTAAAATAATGATATATAAATAGTTGTGTTAATAATTTATGAGAATTTGATCAAATCAAAATTTTATGTATAAAATTATACAAAATCAAAGTACATGTATCGTTCTAAGATTTATTCTTAACGGTTTTAATGTCATAAAATTAATTTAGTTTTTAAAGGAATTTAAAATTTATAAATTAATAAAATTATAAAATTATACTTTAAATTCTAAAATGATATATAAAATTATATTTTAATCTTTTAAAATTTATAATTAAAATTTCACTCCATTAAATAAATAAATTATTTTAATCGAAACCATAGCCAACTAACTTTACCAAGCCACCTAAATTGCATAATATCATGGATTAAATTGGCTAAATCGAATTTTAACCAACTTTCGCACGCCAAAGGAAATCATGCACACGCACGTACCATAGAAGTCCCAATCAACTCTATTTTAGTCATTTCCGATTAGCCAAAAATTTCAGTTTCAGACAACTCAAGGACAAATAGGTAGCTTTTCCTTCAGACTCGCCTTAACTCGCTCGTTTTTCAACTTTTTTTTTTTTTTTTCGTTTTCCGGTTAGAATGGGTAACTGTAACCGTCCTCCCATCGCCAGTAACCGGTTCCGACCAGAATCGGACACAGGCGGTACCCATCATAATGGCGACAACGTTAAACCTGTTCCCGGCTATTCACCGCCTCCCAAAACCCATTACTACCATTCTTCAACCATCGCCTCCAAAAACCGCCTCGCCACCCCCAACACTCCACCCATCGGTCGTGTGTTCGGCCGTCCCATGGAGGACGTCCGGTCAACTTACATCGTCGGCCGTGAACTCGGCCGTGGTCAGTTTGGCGTTACCTACTTGGTAACACATAAGGAAACAAAACAGCATTTCGCTTGTAAGTCTATCTCCAGGCGTAAGCTTCTCAACCGTGATGATATCGAAGACGTCCGCCGTGAAGTTCAGATCATGTATCATCTCACCGGCCACAGGTTCCCCTCCTCCCCCAAAGCAAAACTTGTTGTTTATTTTTTATCATTTTAAAGGTTTTTAAGTTAATGGTGTTGTTGATAGGAATATTGTTGAGCTAGAAAAAGCTTGCGAGGATCGGCGCTCGGTGAATCTGATTATGGAACTGTGTGCCGGAGGGGAGTTGTTTGATCGGATTTTAGCCAAAGGTCATTATTCAGAAAAGGAAGCGGCTAATTTGTGTAGGCAAATCGTGACGGTGGTTCATAATTGTCATTCAATGGGGGTAATGCACAGGGACTTGAAGCCTGAAAATTTCTTGTTCTTGAGTAAAGACGAGGATTCTCCATTGAAAGCTACAGATTTTGGGCTCTCTACTTTTTTTAAGCCAGGTGAGTATTTGTGATTCAATGTTACTCGAACTCAGGTGTGAACGTATGTTTAATTTGCCCAGTATGTGTCTTAGGACGGACATATCATCGAACCATGTCGGAATATGTATCTAGTGCCTGACTTTGGTAGTTAAAGAAAAATGAAGGGTCGAAGCTTGTTAAAATTCCCTATTTGGGTTTGCTTTTCATGGTACATTATATCGAAATGCTACTACTTAAAGTGAATTGTGAACCTGCATATGTTATTCGCAGTTTACCCGATCGAGTAAGGTAACATTCTCTACTAATGCAGGAGAGGTTTTTAAGGATTTTGTTGGAACTGCTTTTTATATGGCTCCTGAAGTATTGCATTGGCGATATGGACCTGAAGCTGATATTTGGAGCGCTGGGGTGATTCTTTACGTTCTCCTAAGCGGGTCTCCACCATTCTATGGAGGTAGTACTATTGTTCCTAATTGAAGATTAGCTATTGCTATGTTGTGGATGAGTGAGAGGTCTCTTATTTCTGCTTTTGATTATATGCAGAAACCGAAAAGAGTATCTTCAAGTCTATTCTTCAGGGAAATATCAATTTCTTATCAGATCCATGGCCTTCTGTTTCCGAGAGTGCCAAAGATCTCTTGTCGAAGATGCTACGACAAGATCCCAAGGAACGGCTTTCAGCATCTGAAGTCTTAAGTAAGTTTTGGGTAAAAATCATATTTTATATTCTTGTTCGTCTCACTTTAAGTTTTTCTTCGAGTTTCTAGGCAATTCTGTAAAAAAAGAAATAAACTGCAGATCATCTGTGGATGCGGGAAGATGGTGATGCATCTGATAAGCCTCTCGATGTCGCTGTTTTAACTAGAATGAAGCAATTCAGGGCAATGAACAAATTCAAAAAAGTTGCTCTAAAGGTGAATTGCTTTTATCTGATATACCCTTATGAACCATTAATATGTAAGCATTGTGGCAGCATAGTCCTCATCATCGTCCGTTTTCCTTTTTCTCTTTGTCCAGGTAATTGCAGAAAATCTATCGGAAGAAGAAATCGTAGGTTTGAAGGAGATGTTCAAATTGATGGACACTGATAACAGTCAAACAATCACGTTTGATGAGTTAAAAGCTGGCCTCTGTAAACTTGGTACTAATGTTTCCGAGTCTGAAGTGAGGCTGCTAATGGAAGCGGTATGTCTCGATCCTTTTATATATTTATCCTTCCTGATAAACACTGCACTTTTAAATAATTTACTTAAATTCCAATCTAATGACGTAACCTTGGTCATATGGATTAGTATTAAGTCTTAATGAGCCTCTAGGACCGAGGAACAGAGTAGAAACCAATATCTTTTACAAGGAGAAATGCAGAGTGAGGTCAACATGTAACTTGCCATCAAATTATATAATGCTAAATAGATGACAAGACAGGGACAGTGCACGTCGCAGAAATGCAAGCCCTCCCTCCTGCCGACCTGAAAGATACTCGAAAACCAAGATAACAGCTCACATGTATTTTAGTTCATTTTAGAATTTTTCTATGAACTGAAAGAAAAGGGTGATGAATATCGTGTTTTGCATGTGTTACATGAAACATATCTAATGTAATTGTAAATCTTGTTAAGCAAAATATACTTCATACTGCTCTAGACCGACATTGACGGAAATGGAACGATTGATTACGTGGAGTTTATAACAGCTACCATGCACATGAATCGAATGGAAAAGGAAAAACGTTTATACGCTGCCTTCCAACACTTCGACAAGGACAACAGCGGGTAACCAGTCTTTACCATTTTCTTAGTATATAACGATTTTCTTCCATTCCCGAATCATATGTTCCCTTTGTGATATCTGAGCATAATTGTTTCGACTCGATTTAGGTACATAACAATTGAAGAGCTCAAACAGGCCCTTCAAAAGTATAACACGAGAGATGAAAAAACAATAAACGAGATCCTTGCTGAAGTTGACACTGATAAGGTCTGCTAATGGTGGATACATTTAAACGAAATTACTGCAGTTGAGCCATTTTAATGGCATCTTCATGTTTGATGTACCGTGTTGCTTCGTACAGGATGGAAGAATTAACTACGATGAGTTCGTTGCCATGATGAGAAAAAGCAATCCGGAGTTGGTTGGAAACCGGCTACACACTTAACCTGCAGTGCCATAAATTCATGTCTCGACCAGTTTGGTTTTGTTGTGACCAAAATCACACCGTCATTGCCTGATCTTGGTTTCCCATTCGAGACCCTGAGCTCGTGTTCGGAAATCATGTTCGTGGTTGGTCTATTTCTGCCCTTTGACATATATATGGGCCAAGTTTTGCCATCAAACTGCGGAAGAGTATTGACTAATATGAACTTTTAACTTAATAGAGGGAGTTTCATGATATTTAGTTTTTGCTTGTTTGGACATTGTGTTATTGTTAAAATATGATTTTCAATTCCGGGTTGAATGTAAATTAAATCTTTTATATTTAAATATGGATTTGGCTCAAGGAATTTTGTTAAGAAATCTTTTATATTAATTTAAAATTCTAAAATATAAATTTATTATTTGTTAAATATTTAAAAAAAAACTGCATGGCAAACTATTTTGGATTAAACGTAATTAATAACATGGAAGGACCACAAAGAAAATGCATTATCGTTTAGAAGAAAATTGGGGAAATTTCCCGAAATCATTATTAATAAGAAAAACAAATAAACTATTTTATAGGGTAGAATGGTTATTGGTTCGCATAATCATAAATTTAATCTTTAATATTTATATTTTTATTAATTCCATCCTTATTCTTTTAGTTATATTTGGTCATTAATCCTGTCGTTTTTTTTAACGAAAATACTAGCTAATTAAGTTTTTAACGAAGTTGGCATGATAACTTGCGTGGCAGCTTATATGTGCATCATGCCAAGGGCGAAGTTAGGGTGGGCCGACCACCTAAAAATGGAAAATTTCATTTTGGTCTTTTAATTTTTACAAGATTTTAATTTAGTAAAAGGTAAAATTATACTTTGGCCCCCCAAAAAATTTGGTTTCACCCCTACTTCATGCTAACACAACATCATTTGTTTTTTTAACGGAAATACTGGCTAAAACATTAAGTCTTTAATGAGATTGGCATGATAATTTGTGTGACAGCTTACACGTACTTTATGCCAAGGGTGAAGCTAGGTGGCTGACAAGGAGCCGACCTCCAAAAATGGAAAATTTCACTTTAGTCTTTTAATTTTTACAATATTTTAATTTAGCAAAAGGTAAAATTACACTTTGGCCCCCCTCAAATGATTAAATTTTGATTTAATCCTTTAAAAATTATAAAGATATAAGTTATTAAATTGTGAAATTACATTTTAGCTCTCGTAAAAATATACAATTTAATTTCGCCCCTCCAAAAGAAATTTGGTCTCGCCCCTACTTCAGGCTGACACAACACCTTTTGTTACATCGTTAACAAATATTTAAAAATTATAAAATATTTAAAAATAAAAAAATAAAAAATTCAACAAAATATATAAATAGTTCATAAAAATTAAAAAAAACATAAATTGCACAAGGATTGCCATGCAAGCTACCATGTTTAAAAAATTAATGTTTTAGTCATTATTTTCGCTAAAAACAACAATTTGACTCTTTTTAAAATGTTGATGGTCAAATATGATTCTTTTTAAAAGATTGTGAGCCAAATTTAGCTAAAAGAGGTCAAATTGATAAAAATGTAAAAATTAAGGGCTAAATTTATTATTATGCCTTAATTGGGAAATAAAAGGACCAAATGCAATTAATAAACACCGAACGGACCACAAAGAAAATTTATTATTTTTCAGAAAGAAAATTGGGGAAAATTCCGGAATCATAACTAATAAGAAAAATTAATTCCTTGTTTCCAAACACTCCCTAAAATCCTCTCTGCACCAGAAAAAAAAAATCACACTACCTAACTCTAAACGAAAAAAAAAATCAGAAATTAGGGTTTTGATTTTACAATTCCCAAATTACATGTCAAGTTATGCCTTTTTAATGCAAATTATTAGAGTTCTTGAAATTAGGGCCTCATGTTGAGTTCCTACTGTTCTCACTCTTTCTCTCAGCGCCCAATCCTTGCTCCTGTCTTCAAATTTCAGGTTCCGAATCGACGTTGTACCTTTTCTTTAGCCCGAAGCTCCCGGATCTTTGAATCCAACTCGAAGCTAAAAAAGAACGTAAGTATAAATGCATAAGCATTTTTGTTGTTTGCATTTTGTTTTCTGTTACTTTAATTTCATTTTTATGTTAGAATTTTGGTTTTTGAGAATCTGAAGTTGAAAACTTGAAATGGGTTATGTTTGGTTACCAAGAAAATTGAGGAAACTTTAATTGGAATTGCATTATAGTTAGTTTTTGACCCTGAAGATGAATTATAGTTAGTTAGGTTCTTCTTGGTTGCTGAGAAAATGAGGGGAAAAAAATTATGTAGCAGGAAACTTGATTGATCTACTTAGGCCATGATGTAGAACGTTGGCAGCTTTATTAATCAGTTGAGGTTTAGAGTTCAATTTAGAATCTCGTTTATTGTGGTTTTTATTTCCGCAATCATGCTTCATATACTGTTACTTTACAAGCATTTCTGGTTTTATTTATCTATTTTTTAATTTGCAGAAATGGAAAATTTCATGCTTTAGGCATGAGGGGTTCTCCCCAGAAAACCCAAAACCTGAGTATATCGAGCATTTCCTGCCTGAAGAATTAGGACAACCTGAGTTCAGTACGCCTAGTGCTCGCAAAAGAGATTGGAAATCAACTCTTCAGGAGGTAATATTTTCTTTTAATCGGTTCAGTTTAGTGGACCGCTGATGTTTATTTATTTACATGCCACAATAGATGGTATGTTCAGTTTAATCTGCACGTCTGCTATCTATTATTGGCTACTCATTGAGTCTATTGCAATCAGCCTCTTCATAGGCTGGACAATCAATTTGTTAGCTAGAGTTTAGTCTGGGATAGTATTTGCGGGAGAAAACAGATGTTGGTCATTTGTGGACAATCGATCTTAACATGTATAATTCTGGTGATCCTACTTCTTTTGTATCAACTAATTAAATCGGCAACATGACATTTACCCTTTACATTTTTGTCTCTTTTTTTTTTTTTTTTTGAAACTCGAAATGAAATATTATTGTAGATAATATTATAGTTTTATGGGATATAAAATTTGAGTGTAGTGCAGAATTGTCTAGTATGTCAACATGTTTGCTGATCTCTTTTTTAAATTTTGTTGGGAACATGATGAAATTAGTTGGTTTGCAGGCTGCAGATGCTGTATTGAGTGCAGTGGGTAGCAGGTGGACTGTGCCATGGACAGCAAAGACAATTCTGCAGGTTGGCTTGTTACTCTGTAGAAATATTTGGCATCTTGATTGTGCTTTTAGCTTGTGTAGATGTTAAGCATGCTCTATCAATTAATTACACAGATATAAGAGCTTAAGGTCCATGAACTCTATCAATGAACATCCTCTGGGGCGATGCTGCCAACTGGGAGCTTCAGCCCATAATGGATTCTTTTGAGCCTAAATGAATCTGGGGGAGAAGAGAAAATAAAGAGATCCTTAGGTTTAATACCTTCTGGTAGATCATAGCTGAACTGGGATAAATCTTTGCTTATTGTTTTACATCTAGTAATCGATGATTTATTTGTATAGGAGATTAGTATTGAAAATGAATTTGTGGAAGAATATTTCATAATAGGCTAAAATCAATCAAATCTGACACTATATTTTTAGCATTTCATTATTTCACGATTACAAACTATAATGATCGATTGAACTGAGGAATGGCCTCTTGTATGACAATCTCATTCAAACTTTGGATGAATTACAAACCTGTCAGTTAGTTGCATGATAATATTTTTTATGCTCACATAGGTTATGCTTCTCTGGGTAGCTGCTTTCTGGTTCATCGGGTCTTGGATGATTCCTTTTGCTGCTCACATGTCGGGGTTCAGCAAGGAATCTCTAACATTCAGAGGACAAGCCTTGTTCAGCCTTGTGACTGATGTAACCGAAGGTCTTGCTGGGATTGCGATACTCCACCGCTGTTTGTCTCAGTTTTATCCCCTTCCATCAGATTGGTTTAAATTTAGTTTGAGAGGGAAGTGGCTTTTCGATGTTATGCTAGGATGTCTCATGTTTCCTGCCATCAACCGATTATCACAGTTCAGCCTCAATTTATTACCCCTTATGCCATCTACACCCGTAACCCTTTCAAGTGTTGAGCAGTCAATTTATGCAAGGGATCCAGTAGCCATGGCACTATATGCAATAGTAGTTTCGATTTGTGCTCCTGTATGGGAAGAAATAGTTTTCCGTGGTTTCCTACTCCCTTCATTGACCAAATACATGCCCGTTTGGTGTGCAATACTAGTCAGTTCAGTCGCCTTTGCTCTGGCACATTTTAATGTTCGGAGAATGTTGCCACTTATTTTCTTAGGAATGGTGATGGGTGTTGTTTTCGCACGGTCAAGGAATCTATTACCATCCATGCTCCTCCATAGTCTCTGGAATGGCTTTGTGTTCTTGGATTTAATGAGATAACTGGCTTTGTTTTCTCATATCAGCTGTAATATAGGTTCATTCCTACAGAACCAAAAATACGTTTCAGGTCAATTTTCTGGGGCATGCTTTCTTTCTAGGCTTTCAAGTGATTTCTTGATGATTGACAAGCGACTTCCTCGTATCTGCAACACAAATTGAATGCCTAGAAAACTTGTACAAGTCTCATCAACTGAATGCTAACATGCATAATAGGACATTCAGTTAAATCCCAGCATAGCTTAAGAGAATTTGCCTTCACTGATTCTGTCTTGTCTTTGATTTTACCAGGAAACAGTAAAAAAGCAACAAAGAGAATGAAGATTATATATCTTGCATTTTGGCCAAATGCAAATCTTCCATCTTGGAATTGTAGAACTGCATGTTTTAATTTGTTAGGTAAGAAGTTTTTTCTCATTCTTCATGGTGATATATATATATATATATATATATATATATATATATATACGGTAATTATTATATATTTTTCTAGTGGAGTTTTCCGATTTCACAAAGTTATTATTATTTTTAAACTTTATCCTACAATCATATGTTAGCGTTTCATTTGCTTATGGAGTTTTTCATTGAACCAAATTTTTTCATAGATATACAATATATATAAGTTTTAAATTATATCCTACAACCATATCTCATTATTTTTAACCTTGCTTTTGGATTTTTCATTAAACCAAATAAATTTTCATAAATATATATATATATTTTCTGGGTGTTTGAAATTCATAGCCAATAGGTAAAAACAATAGAAAACGAAATTGAGGACTCAATGTTTGGGATATATTGGATGTTTTATAACTTTATTTTGACGCCCACAGATTATTTATTTTGCCCCTACTTGAAAAATGATAGAGAAATTATATTCTAGTAAAATGCACAGTATCAGGCCAGCAGGGTCTTCGCAAATGATACAGAAAATAATTATGCATATTAAATGTATGTAAAATATTTTTACACCAGCCGTGATATTGTTGTAAAATATTGGCAGTCAAAGTAGAGGATTGGTAAGTTGACACTGTGGATTATTGGTGTAATTCTTTTTTACTAGGAAATAAAATATTTATATTATAAAAAATAAAATCAAACAGAATATGGAATTCAATTTGCTAATCACTTGTATCATTCTACAAGATAATTTTAACCTATGGATTTGCTTTTATCAACATAACAAGTTAATGTTACTCCAAATTTACTTTTTTTTAACGGGCCTGATCTTTCCAATAATTCTCACATTGAGATTTAAACTTTTTTTTTATTCAAGTTAGTCCTTTAACTGAGTTAGGAATTTGTTACCACATTGTGGGTTGAACTTCTCTTTTTGTCCAAGTTTATCACAAAATTTGACAATTGTTTCCATACTAATGCCAGAATCATAAGATTTTCAAGGAAATATCAATAACTAACTTGAACCAAAAAAAGAAAAATTCAAGCTCCTATGTTACAAGTGTTGGATATGATTTTTCAAGAAAAATGATGATCATCCACAAACACAAGGGAAATTGAGAGAATTTTGAACCCAATGTAAAATGCACTAATCAACATGAAATATGATAAAATATTATCACAAAAGGCTATAGAAAAAACAATATTTAAAACAGGATCCCATATTCATCAACATTGTGAACCCGGTGAATATAAAACTAAAAAGTATAAATGAAGGGTTCTAATTGATATTAAAATGAAACATAGCCTTCATAAAACAGAGCTACCGTATATGTATGTCAAAACCTAGCAACAGCAAACATCTCGGCCAGTAAATCTGATCCTTCTTTCCTTTCAACCGTCTCCTCGGAATCTTAGAAATTTTGTATCGAACACTGCATACTGCTTCTTAATCTCATGCATTGCTTTCTCAGCAAATGGATCAACTTTGCCCTCATATTTCTCGTATAGCACGAGTACCGTGTGAAGTAGTATGAAGACTGTTCGCAAAAAAAAAAAAAAAAAAGGCGAAACCCAAAACGTTTATACGGTAAAAGGAGAGTGAAGACAACGGCAATACCTATATAGAAAAGTGTCCAGAAGTTGCACCAACTTCCTACAATAGACAAGACCCACAAGCTAGCAATCAACTGAAAAACTCACAATGCCGTTAGGATATAATTAACGAGTACACTAACAAGAGTTCAGTATAGTGGCAAATGCGTATCTAACCATTATATCACTGTCTTAATTACGAGCTTCAGATGAAGGAATTGCTTTATGCTCGACCAGAAAGGCAAATGACTAGAAAACATACAGAGAGGAACTTCTTAAGATCTCTTCCTGATGCGATATCCTGCAAGACAGAAAAGGCACAGTTGATCTCAAACCTAAGCGCTTGGCCACACTCTAAAACAGGGTCTTTAGGTATTTGAACTTCAGGGATACGTGTTGGGGACCTATTCAGAACGATTTCAACATTAGCACAAACAAAAAGGATACCTGAATCCAAATATAACCTCAAAATCAGACGATAAAATTGGTGGCTTAGTAGCTTACTTCTGGATGAAGGCAGTAACATTTGACCACAAGAAAAGTAATGCAAGAGTAAGCATCAACAAGTGACACACTAGAGGGAGAAGGTTGTATTCCAGCAATTCCCGAGGGCTCCGGCTGATGCCTTTTTGTTCCTCCATAGGAAAAGGTCAGCCGCTATTACACATACACACAATTTCATCACATAAGTATGTATAGCACAATTCAAGGAAAAAAAAAGAGGCAAACGGTAATAATTACTGATAATGATCACTTAATAGTATCAAACTATCATCGTTAAGAAAGGTTATTAATAATCAGTACCAACAGTAGTCACCCAGCTATTAGTAGATTTCTTTTACGGTCACCCAACTATAAAAAATACAAAATGATCACCCTACTATAAGTATTTTTTTTATTATTTCTTTTCTAGTCATCCAACTATGAAATGGTCACAAAGAAAAATAAAACTGCTAAAAACAAATTACATTATTACGCAGAGGGTTGAATTTTTTAGAATTAAGACTAAATTGACACAATATATAAATATTGAGGGTTAAAGTTACTATTATATAATTTTTTTAAAAACTGATATTGTCAGCTGGTGACAAGAATATTGAATATATGCCGTGACCATTATGCAACTACTATAAATAGGTGACTAAAAAGAAATTTGCGACTAGTTGGGCCGCTACAAATATAGTTTACCCAAAAAATAATCACAGAAATCCTAAACCCTAACTTCAATTAATCATGCTAAAACGGGTAATAAAAGATCAAAAACCATAAATTAAGCACAAGTAGCATCAATCAAAGCAAAAACCCAAGCTCGACCTTAGCCAGGTCTAACTCCTCAATGACACAAAAAAAATTTCAAAAAAAAAAAGAAGAGAAATTTAGGAAATGAAAAAATAAAGTTTTTGAAACATACGTTTGCCTCCGACGAAAACATGGGGGACGGGTCTTTCTCTCCCAAAGAGACGAAAGACCTTGTATTAGACCGACGTTTTTGATGGCTTATCGTCATCGGAATCAGACGATGAATCATGGTCGTGGATCTTCTCTGCTATCTTCTCCATCAACGATTCCTCGTGCTCCACCATTTTCCTTTGAACCCCAAAGTTCTAAACCCCTTACTACTAATTGTGAAAAACGTTTGAAGATTGAAAACCCCCCAAAGTTAAAAAAAGAAAAACGAAAATCTGGAGAAATAATTTTGAGTGTTGTTATTTTTTACTTAGGAGCTCAGCTCAGTTCAGCTCAGCTTCATTTTGTGATAAAATAGTCTTAATCTGGACCGTTTATAATGGGAAGGTTTTGATCTGGACCGTTGATAACCCGTGGGCTTGTAAAAAAACCGGGAAAGATAAATGAATGAGACGTACGTTTTTATTGGTTCGAGGATTCACGGCAGTTTTAATTTTGACGAACTAATAAACCAATAATATTTCACCACGTGGAGTTCCATAAGCCGTTGGATTTGTATTATACCCATTTAAATTTTTAAGTCATTAATTGTTTGATTTCTTGTTCAGAGTCTTTAACTTTATTATTAATCCAAAATCTTTTAATTATATAGAAAAATTAATTGATATATTATTACCAAAGCTTTTAAACTCCATAAATAAGATTTTAAGAATGAAACATATCTCGTTTATAGCACAATAAAATAAATAAAAAGATATGTAATCGTATTTTAACTTTGTGAAACTGGAAATACTTTATTAATAATGAAGTAAAATTAATTCAAATTTATTTATATAAAATTTTATATTTGATACGTTAATGATATATAATTTTATGTATTGATAAACTGAATCTTAAAAATTTAAATAATATGTCGTTATTTAATTCACTAACAATATATAAAATTATATATCATCAATGCTTTAAATATTAACTAATATTTTTAATTCAAATGTATTTTTTTATTGATGTCATTTTAATGATGATGTAATTAGGTAGGTATATGAGGAATATTGTTATTCTTATTTAAATTTTTTGCATTCCAAGCTTCTTTTCAAAGATAATATGTTGTATTTGCATATGAAAAATTGTTAAAAATTACTATTTAAAAGTTTAATAAATCATTTGACATTTGAGTTTGACATTTTTTAATACGGTACTTGTATAATTACTTTTTGGTTTAATATAATAGTTGTGTTTGATAAAAGTTATACATATTGTTACTCGAAGTTAACAGTATTAATATTTTAGTGTTTAATTGAGTTTTATAATTGATTTGATGAAAATTCATAATTAACTAATAATATTAACAATTAGCTTTCATCAATCAACCCTAAAAGCAAAATAAAATTAAAAATCACGATCATCCGTCTGCATTTAACAAATTAAATTAATTCACAATTCACACCAAATTTGTTCTATTAACAAAATAATGAGAATCCAACCCTAATAATATTAGCAATTAACTTTCATCAAATCAATCATAAAATTTGAATCAAACACTAAAAAGTCAACTTTGTTTTATTTGGGTGTCAACATGTATACCTTTTTTTAAAAAAAATACGAGTATCAAATTAATTCTTTTTGTCAAACTCGGGTATCAAATAAACCTTATACCAGATCAACAGATATTAGATGCAATATTAAGTTACATTGCACTCTCACGGATAGAACTTAAGTTTGAATTTTAGAGACAATATTATTAAGAATAGTAACTACGAACTCCAAACAGATTAATTTTTATAAATCGTAAAATAGACATAAAATATACAACTTTTAATTTTTTTAAAAAAAAAAAACCAATTTTTTGACACTTAAGAAGCCCGCACGACTTTCATGCATGTCCTAGTTTATTTATAATAAGCCATGGAATAAAATCTCTCCGATATTATGATAAAGACATGGTTGTGTGTTTACACAAAATCCTGTACCAGAAACACAAATCTGCTTTGTTTGAAGAAAATAATAAAGTTTTTTGTTTGGTTTTTAGATTCTGGGTTGTCTTAATTGACTCACATTGGAATATTTTTCGTAGCTTTGCTTATCCAATTATTAATTTTCATAAACAATGGCTTCCAATTCTGGTTTTAGGAAATACCATCACAAAAAATTAAAAATTAATGGAAGAAAAGAACAAAAGATGAGGTAGTACAAGTCTTGGTCGGCCCATTGTAAAACAGTTGAGTTCATTCTGTAAAATTGTAATAAAAAAAAAAACTTTTCGGATTAAGACATAAATAAATGAAGTTGAATAAGTCATAGTTCAATTAGTATAAGTATTATTATCGATATCTAAAGACATGAATTTATACTAAAGTATATTATTTTCTTATTTATAAATTAGAAGAAAGATTATAAATAATTTTAAAAATTATTTTTAAAAAAATCAGATATACCTTATAATGAAATAATGTGGAACAAAGTCATTAGTCTCAATGGTAATTATAATTTAATTATTTAAATATTAAAATCAAATGACCAAACACCCTTGACCAAACGACTGACTGAATTGCTGGAAAAACAAGACGCCAACTCACCACACTCGCCGTATACTATTTTGTTTTTATTTATTTGACGTCAAGAGAAAGCACCATGACAAATAGCAGTGCCGATGATACCCTATCAATCCCTGAATCTCACATTTTCCCATGACTAACAACAGTGAATTTTTAAACAACATGTGATTAAATTAATCAAATATTTCCCATCAAGATTTTTCTCTGGAAAAAGAGTCATTGACAGGTAAAAGAATTTGTCTCTTTCCACAATTTGCACAAATATTAAAACAAATTTCAAATATTTTATACACTTATTTATACTCTACTATCTACCTTATAAATATACTTTCCTGTCACCATGTTTGTTCCAACATATATGTAAGAATGTCTTTTTTCATGAAATCTTCATCAAGATCGGTACATGAAGAACGACGTTGGTCGGCCGAGTTACCGACGACCCAAAGTGATCTATGCATGTCGCTAACGGTGTGGAGAAAATCGCTTGTAATGAGCTGTAACGGATTCACCGTGATTAATTCCGATGGTAATGTAGTTTATCGAGTCGAAACTTACATAGGACAACGCCCTAAAGAACTTGTTCTTATGGATGGGGTTGGAAATTCCATACTAACAATGCGACGTAACAAGGTACTATAATTTTCATACCTTTCATGTTTCTTCGACTCTTTATTTTTTTATTGAAAATTACGGGGATTAATTTATCATTTTTTTTATGAACAGAACCTTAGATTGTTGGATACTTGGTTTATCTATGGTGGGGAAATAGGTGCTCATTGTATATCAACAAAACGATCAGAGAAGCAACCGATTTTCTACGTAAAGAAATGTATTAACATCTTACATAACAACCCTAATGTACTAGCATACGTATATCGGGGCCGGTCATCGGACGAAAAGTACGTTTATATGATCGAAGGATCGTATTCGCATAGATCGTGTAAAGTGGTGAATGAAGCAAAGAAAGTGGTGGCTGAGATTAAGAGAAAAGATGCAATAATTGGAGGTGTTTCTTTTGGTGTAGAGGTTTTTATGTTGATTGTAGAGGCTGGATTTGATCCTGGTTTGGCAATGGCTTTGGTTCTTTTGTTGGATCAAATGTTTTCTTAGGTTTTCCAGTTTTGTTTTTGTTTACATCACAAGTAATTCATAATTTAGACCAGTAATTCATATTTTAGACCCAAAGTTGCATATCCAATTATTAGCTACTACTCTAATTTTTTATATATATTTATTTTTCGGTAAAATTACAATAAAAGCTCCTTAATAAGATAAGATTGTATTTTACTCTTACACTAAAAATGGATAAATTGGTTAATTTTTCTGTTAAAAATTTCATCCATTTTATTATTAAAACTAGTATAACTAATGAATAACCAAACAATGATACATAACATACCACATTCAGACACACAAATACCAATTTTAACTAAAATGGATGAATTTTTTTATTTTCAACTCTAAGTATAGAAACTAATTTACTATTTTTGAATAAAAAATAATTTGACTTTTTATTCAAAGATTTTATGATACTTTTACCGGTACACACTTGTATCTGTAAAGTTGAAATAAAAGTATGCAGTACACACTTGTACCAGTAAAGTTGAAATATAAATATGAAATATAATTATCGGACATGAACTTAAACTACTTAAATATGAATGTGGAGAAGATCCTTCAAATAAATAGAAGTTTAAAAAATGGAACAATACTCCTATCAAACACATACTGGAAGCTGAAAAGCTAAAGTGTGAGAAACTGAAATTTCTATTGCCTCAACAATTGCTCTAAAATATACAAGGCAAAGAATTCCCTTGCAGTATTTCTACAAACTATCACTTGGATGTTACTATTGTAACATTTTGTTTTTCCCTTTCCAGCCATAGCACAACTATTTCATTCCCACCTACATCGCGATATATATACAAATAAACCAGGAACACCGGTTTAACCTCATACAAGAGGTCGATAAATTTTGCAATAATTGTTGAATGCAAACTTCGACACTGAGAAAAAGAAGACGATGACAACTTTTCATTAATCAAGCCTATCTCTTCCCCTCTTCCAGTCTACGGACATTAGTTTCCGCAACTTATGTTGACTGTTGCAAGGCTTATCTAAAACCGTTGGTGGAAGATTCGTACATGGTGGCTTTACTACATTGGCAGTGGTATGCCGTATTTCACTTACTGATTTACCAGGCGATGATCTACTTGATCTAGGAGTAGACCAAGCTATGGGTCCTTTTCTAACACCGTTTATGTGGTTGAGATCCTTCTTATTCTCAACTACAGAGAGCTTAGGCCTTTTCGAGAGGATTAACTGGTCTGTGTCACATCTCACCGGTTTGTCAGATCCCAATAAAGAAGAGGGTGTTGCATATATTTCGTCCGGTTTCTCAATTGATTTCGTCTTACGAGCTTTCATGGCCTTTTGTGAAGGCTTCTTTGGCCACCTTGTAATACCATCCGGGTTTTGCCTCAAGGGTTTAGTTGCAATGTCACACAATGTTCGAGCTGCAGCCAATATTCTTGGACAGTGCCCAACTATCAACAAAAAGAGAACAATAAATAAGAAATGACAAACCAAAATGGCAATAAATTTGTGTTCATTAAATTAACCAAAATGACCTATATTTCATACTAAAGTAACTTGGTTCTAAGAATCTAAGGCTAGATAACCAGAACCAGAACAGGTAGATCAGATTCCACTTCGAAAGATTCTATAATTCAGTTCTTTATCCCAGAATGAAAAAAAAAATGCTAAAAAGAAGGGATATACATGCTCGGATTCGGTCTGGCAGGACTCCGAAGAAGAATCATGTGAAACAAGTAACTTGATCCAGAAAACAAGTTACCCTTGGAAAACCATGTAAAAAGACTTCTAGAAAAATCAGTATATCTATAGACAGGGAAAGACCGAGAAGCTACCCTTCGGGAAAGTACCTTGAGGAAGGTTAAAAGCCTTGGAATAAGTCGTAAGAGGTGATGCACCCTGTTCACATAAACGGAGATGACAAGATGATGATGCTATTTCACCTTCCAAACTACTGCACTTTGGAAGTGAAGGGATTAGGCTTGGATCATAGACAAGTGACTCCAAGTTGGTAAAACATCCAGTTGCAGTCCCAGGCGAACTGGAAGTATTTGGTATTTTTACCCATCGCCCTTGGCACATACTCTTATTTGATAAAAGCTTAACCGCATCAGGGTTGGTTCTGCACCCATTAATAGTATGTGACCAAGGAAATGGTGGCAAGCTAGCTCGGCGGAGTATTTGCTTGCCTGGACGAGCGTCAGAATTATTCCTTGTGGATGAAGGCTTGGTCGCATCTAGAAGTAGAGAGTCCAGATCTTTTGGTGGAGGCAATGCCAAGCGCTCCAGAATATCTTTCGGTTGACACAATGAAAAATCTGGAGGACTGGAAGGCATTTCAGGCTTGCCGGATGAATCCTGGGTTTGGAACCAGATTAAAGTACAAAGTTAATAACTTGTCAGCGCCTATAAAGATTTAAAAACAAAAATAAAACACCCTTTCCAGATGGACCTAAGACTTCAAGGCATAATAACAGGGTGTTCCAGAGCATGCACAGTGTTTTTAATCAAGTATCACCAGGTGTGAATTTTTTTACTTCATTTATAATTGATTTCAGGACTAATTATATTAGATTTTAGCTCAAAACGCACCTTGTCACATGGTGATGGGTCTACAGAATAGGTGTCTTCTTTATCACCATTAGCACTACATGCTGGAATAGAAACAGAGCTCAGTGGACACAAGGGCATTTTCTTGTGGGAAGAACTGTCCATATCTGTAACGTTTTGGGACTGAACCCTTCGAAGTGGAAGAACGGAGAACACCTTTTTAACAGAATGTAGAAAATTTTCAGTTGTGTTAGTTGCTTTCCTACCCTTCTCGATGCCTAAAATGGGATGCTCATATATGCCATCAAGGAGTTCATTTAATGATAAATCCTCTACAAGCTCGGTGACATCATGAATATCATCAGACTTCAGACCATATAATCCTGAAATTGATGCCCAAAGGTGAATCATGCAAAAAACAGAAACATACAACCAGTAGCTAATTTTAACTAAATGCATAGATTATATCACATAACCAGTCACCCACAAATTTGTGACCGCTCATATGAAACCTAGCATAATTCTTTTAAAAAAATGCATGTTAACAAAACCCTTTTGGTAACGACGACATACCAAGGAAGTTGTTTCCTCCGGAGGCCATAGTAAAGCTCGCAAAACCTGCCTTCTTGGAGAAAGAATCAAATTTCGGCTTCATAGGGACTTTGAAATTTTTCTTGTCACCTCGCTTGCCACTAAAGCTGTTCTTTTGTCTCGACATTTGTGTTTTATCTGGATTATATTTTTACAAAAAGAAGCAAACAGACAATCAGCATAATCTCCAGCAAACTGCACAGGCAATCCAGATTCTACTTTTAAATTTCTCCTTCTAATATTATTGTCTTCAGTACATGAAATGCATGGAAACTTCCAACTTTAATTGTGCAGTTCATTTTAACCAGTTTTATAAAACATTATTCTCATAAGACTTGTTTTCCCCAGGATGCTGGGGGCAATCAAAATGATTGCATGATACACACATACATAGGTTAAAACAAGGATACTTGCCAACACTGTAATTTCAAGCTAAATAAAATTAGTTACTATACCAAATATTTTACTCCAAGAATTGCAACTACAAGAACAGGAGCCACTTATGCAGAAACTAAACATGCAAAGAAACAAGAGCATAAAAAGAAGCAGACAAGCTCTAAGAAGGCAATTAACTAGACTGACTGAAACCTAGATTAAATTAATCTACTATTTCCAAACAGGGGAAGAAAAGGTACAACCTGGAAAGTTAGATTTTGTAGTATAACACCCTAGCTTATCATTTATGTCCTTTATGTCATCAACTCCGGTTGAAACCATAGTGTCTTCTAGTTGACTTAAACGTGCTTTCTTAGAATATCCGCTACTATTACTCAGCATTTTTCCAGCTTTTCTTGAAGTGTTAACATCATCGTGACCCGGATTTGGTAAGGGGCAACCGTTGCCCCTGTGATCATGCAGCTCAGACAATTCTTCCATCTGACATCTGGGCAGCTGACTACATGCCTGTAAAGTTCAGCATAAGGAATCTTCCTCTATGAAGCCAACTTCAAAGCAATAAAAATGCCAGTCCCATCTACAAAATCAGATCTTGTTAGAATAGATTTCAAAGAAGAATTTAAGAAGAAAACATTACACACTAATGATCAACAATTTGTAAATAGAGAAGTTGGGATAAGATTCCAACCATGTAAACGCTATGAACGAAATACAATAACCATAATCAATTAATGTAATGCAAGAGTAAATTCCGTAAAGTATTACATCAAGAAAACAACATTCTAAAATTAGCAGCACATTTCCCACCACATAAACAGCTACTAGTGTATCAGAACATACAGTTTCCTTTTGGAAAAAAGTATAATAATCAAAGACATTTCTCTGAATGAGAATGTGTTGTTTTCCAGTGTTAGTTTGAGGGGGCAAAGGAGGGTTAATTTAGGGTTATCTTTTGTATGTGTGAGAGTTTGATATGATATCATAAGGAGACTGGTAGTGATCATGAATGGGAGGACCACCAGGTAAGTTCAACTGATCGAGGCTCAGAGAAGGCAACTTTGTGCTGTCTCCAAGGAAAGCTTATGATATTTTCCTCCCATCAAGATTAGTAGTATAATATTTTCCTCCTTTAGAAAAAAAGAAAAGAACTTAGTAGATACAAGCTCATGTAACTGGTTGTCAATTCCTTTTGGGTGCATTTTCTCTGCTTTATTAAGAGTAATTAAGTTTATTTTAATCATTGAAAAGGAACATTAACGGCTGCAATCATTTGCAATTTTATACCAAAGTTTCTTTCTCTTTGCAATAAAATTTATTGATCTGAACTTTAAAAGATTCTATTAGCTTGGATGAAGTAATAAATAAACTGACAAACAAACAAATAACAGAAAGGTTGTGAAATTTAAAGCGTTTTGAAGTTAAGACTGCTACTCAAATGGTCATTGGAAATACATTGTTCGAGAGAACAACCAAAATACTTCCACTATGAAACCCTAAGAATCAAATTATAGATCCTGCCTTACTGACTGATTTTATAACAAATTTCCAGAACGATTACATGAGGTTTCATGCCTTAGAAACACTGCATATATCTTAGTAACCTAAAGAAATCAATTAAATTTCGGCGCGTTTTCAATTCTAATTTTACAAAAATTTAGCATTTCTCAACTAAGAAACCAAAAACATCTTTAGACACATCAAACAAAGCAAAAAAAAAAACAGTTAGTCAAACAAAACCATGTAAATCAACATACACAGACCTATTATCAAATCTGAAAAGAGTTGCGTTGCCGACTTACCTCCAAAGAGTTGTATCACGACAGTCGTTAGCCGGAGGCGGTGACCTAACACGGGAGAGAAATAAGGAGGCTCCGGCGGCGGACGAGCCGGTGGAAATGGAAGACAACAAAGCAGCTATGGTTGAGAAAAAAAGGAGCAAGGAGGCGCGGGTGGGAGATGGAGGGGGAGAGAGAAATTAGGTTAGGGATTAGGATTTTTCAAGTATATATAAATTATGGGTAAAATAGTAAATTAAAGCAAAAACAAATTTAAATTTAAAACACGTATTATTCTGAATCTCATATAATTTGTTGAAAATTTTAAAGCCAATTTATTGTTTATTTATGCTTTACATATACACAGTTATGAAATACAGACTACGATATTACCAAAAGAATAGGTTAAAATTTTCTGTTAGTCCCTATATTTTATGAAAGTTGCGGATTCAACCTCTGTACTTTAATTTGTTCATTTTAAGTCCTTATATATTTTGAATTTTAAAATTTCAGTCCTTATCAAACAATAAACTTCAGTCCAAAACCTGATGTGACAAACATATTACTCATACACAAACAAATAAAAAAGTTATTTAATAGATTTAATGGTTGTCGTTTATATTAAGATCGAAATTTCAAAATTCAAAAAACATAGAGACTAAGACGGGGCTAATAGCAGAATTTAACCAAACAGATTTAGCTACTAACATTTGGTCAGGACTAAATTTCGAGATTGAAAAAGTACAATAACTAAAATTAAGTGATTCAAAAAGTAGAGGGACTAAATTTGATCAAATTAAAGTATATATACTAAGTCAATAACTTATGCAAATAACAAGGTCTAAAAGCAAAATTTGTCCATTCATATGCACTCGCAGGTGCTCAAAGATTTATATGTAATTGTGATGTATTAAAAATAATCATTTTAAATTATATTGATATACTATTTTTAACATGTTAAACCCAATTTGCTTATACAATAAATATATATATATAGTCAAATGAATGTAATATAAATATGTTTTACGTGAAACCGAAAATTGGTACGGTAAAATATTATTGAAATTAATTAAAATATTTGAATTCTAATGACCAACTAAAGTTTAGTTCATAGTCCGGTGATGTTTGGTACCGCTAATTCTTATAAAAATATGAAGTTAGGTTAATTATTCTTTATACCACTAAATAAATTTTTACACTTTTATAAGTAATGTTTAAAAGGATAATGTGTGCCTTATCTATAAATTTTAAAAATAATTTTAATTTTATTACAATATCTAGTATTGTAAACACGATTAGGTGATCGAATTGATTAAACTACTAATTACAAATAATAAATAAATTAACAAATGTCATTTATGTAACGACTTGTCAGCTTGTTATTTTTACATATTAATCATTAAAAATTCAATTAATGGATCATTTGTGTCAAAATTGAAATTTCAAAATTGAAAAAGTATAATGATTTAAAATGATTCAATTGGAGAATATAGACTAAATCTACAATTGTATGCATAATACAGGAGCAATAATTAAATTTAACCAAGTCAGGACTAAAATTTCATAATTCAAAAACTATAAGGACTAAAATTGACCAATTCAAAAAACATAGGGACTAAAATTGAGCAAATTAAAGTATAAGGACTAATTCCAAAACTTTCATAAAGTACAGAGACTAATAGAAAATTTTTACCAATAAATTTCCATGAAAGTTGTTATTTTAATAATAAAACAAATTTTTTAACCAAACCCGGATCCGACATTTTGGATCCCGCCAAAATGATGAGCCTCACAGCATTAATGCTGAGGAATATCGATCCCGCCACTGATCAAGGGGTACCCAAGCTCCAATCCACGAAGGTCGAAGCCATGGCTGAAATCGAAGTTCGAAGAGCAAAAGCTGAAGCCGATGATGATGCTACGAGGTTGCTATGATGTCTGGCTGTTGAGGTACGAGAATTTGGCAATGAAATTGACTTCGTTTGTTTGACATATATATGTATATGATCTTTTGAATATGCTCCATTATAATCAAAATTGTGTTTTAAAGAATGGATCTGAACAGACTTTATATGGGTTTGATACAGATTCATTAATGTGTATTATATTGTATCGTATTTACTCCGATTAGATTACTTTCTTACTGTTTCTTTTATGTTTCTATACTTGATCAAGTTTGTAGAAGATGGTTACCCAAATTACATTGGTGAATTTGATAATGCAGGTGCCATGACGAGCGTGTATGTTTTGGGTTTAAGTCCATTAGGATATATTCAATTTTTTTTATAATTTTTTTATAAAAGTTTCTTAGAAGATCGTATTCTCGTACCCATTCAATTGGTGCCACTGAGGGAAAGAGATTCAACCATTTAGTACCAAGATTTCTTTTGCCATTGATGACTGCTTTGAATCAATATCCCTTACAAATCCCCTTCACTTACCAAGTTTTTGCAGGTTTTCAAACACCCCCATATTCCTTGGTTCACTGTAACATGGGCTAGGCAAATGTTTATGTTGTTTAACTTCTGGTTTTGTTCTGTTGTTTCGTTTCATAAGTTTTAAGCTTGTCTTGTTCTTGTTCCCTCCCAAGTTTCAAATTCGGGTTCTTTTCTACTGATACTTTTGTTGATTTACGACGAGCAATAGGCTCAATTGCAGCTTAACTGAATTTCCAGCATGTAAGCTGATCAATTATTTTCAGGGAGGTTGGACATGATAGGCTGGATCAACCAGAAATCGGGTCTGAATGCATGACGGATTCAACCTGTTTCAAGTCATTTTCAATCTACAGGGTAATTTGGATGATGAAATTTCATGCTGCTCATATGATATAGCACTACCTGTTTGATCTCTTGAGGGGTATGGCATGGCTGGGTAATTTCTATCTGTTTTTGTTGTTCATCTTAGATGCATTGCCAAATCAAATGAATAGATGCCTGTTGTATCCAGGAATCGATAAGTGCATATGATACTACTGCATTAGATCAAAGCTATGATGTCTTTGATTCTCTGATAGCAGGCAGTGAATATAGCATAGAAAACTCTGTAAATCCCTATATCCTATCTCGCCCTCAAAGTGGATTGTATGTGCGGACGCACCTTTCTTGTATATTCATGTATGTGCCGGAAAACCCTATTTGACAATGTCGTCTCTTTTTTACTAGGTAATATATCGTATGATGATCTCAATCCTAGTCTGTAAAGAGAAATGGTAAACAACTTATGCTATATGCCTCACTTTGAACCTCTCACGTTACTTTCTGTTTGTATTTGAAGAGAGAAATCAACTCGGGTTTATGATATTGTTGTTTTCATTTGGGATTAGCATTAGGAAGAATGATTAGCAATTACATGACATCCATTTTTGTTTTGAAATGTTGTTTTTCTTCTATTTAGATTAATAAAGCTCAGCCTTTGCAATACAGTTCATTTTAAGTGAGACTCGTACGCGAGGTAGGTTCAAAGATCGGAACTTGTTGATACGGGTAAAGAGATGGTGGAAGGGAGTGCCAGTTTACCTGTGATAGGCGGCGAATCAGTGTAAGGAGGAAGAACAAGGAGGAGGAGGATGCTCTAGAGTTGATGTGTAATGTTACTAGGGAGAAAAGTCGATATTTGGTCCCTCGTGCACTCAGGCTTATATAGAGGGGTCATCCTTTGTTCTATAGTGCCACGTAACTAACAGTACAGTTTTCTGCACGGTTGTGTGGGTTAGCCAGGTGGCAGTGCTGTTGCATGTTAGTTGCCGTCATGGAGTGTACTTTGTGATCTTACTTTGACATTCTCGCCCTTAGGGTCATACATGGTGGTTATGCTTTAGTGGTTTTAGTAAGTGCCGCGTGACGGACCGCCTATAGGTCGACTCAGTCATCCTTCCATGAGAAGAGACTGTCCCTTGTGAAGTGTCATCCGCAGACCATCCAACAACTTAGGACGTGAAATGAAATGTTACATTTCAACTTTTGGTGTTTTTGTTTGAATTTGATTCATTCTTTTATCTCAAAGTTTTCACACTAAAATTCATATGAAATACATGATTACCATGAAATTCACGTGATTATTTAATATAGTTTGGTGAGAGTTACACTCAAATTTTAAAAAATATTATTTTGTTGCATGCAATTGCCCGTCCTAACACGAAAGCTACAAAGCTAATAATACTATGATGTTTCAATTGGACAACTCAGGTTTGAGAATGTTCCCTCAAGTCAAAACTAGCAGACATAAAAAACCATTTTCAGAAACTCTATATGGCTGGCAATTCATGATACTCTCGCTATGATTCTATTTATATTAAATTACATCATTGCACGCTCAAATAAAAATAATTTGTGTTAATATATATTTATGAGTTTTTTGGGTTTATAAATTTAATTTTAAAAATATAATAATATTTTTAAAATATTTTTAATCATTTCTAATTGAATTAATGAGTTATCTTTTATTAATTTATGATGTTAATTTAATTAAATATTTAAATATAATTGTTGACACATAGTATCAATGGGGTCAAAATGGAGAGAAAAATGGTGTCCTGGTTTAAGAGTAGAGAAGAAAAAGATAATAAAAAAATAAAGTGTTTTCAGTACCGTCCCCGATCATAAAAATGAGCTCCGTTTTAATACTTGGATCATGGGTATAATGGTTTGGATCCAAGTTGTATTATTTTTATTATAATTGTATACAGTGGCATTTTGAGTGGGAGCATCCACTATAATAAAACTAGAAAAAAGTACTTATATTATGCTTCGACCATTTCAAAGATTGGATTAGGAATTATATTAGCTTTTAAAATCGTCAATTAAGTCAGCATCCTACGCGTTTTAGTTTTAAAAAAATAAATAAAACCCAAAGTCAAACTTATGGTTGGTAAAATAATTCGAGTTTATGAGCTTTGATTTAATTTGATTTTTATTGATAAATTTTGTTTAAATTTAGGTTCGAAAAAATTTAAATATTAAGTTTTTATTAAAATTTAGATGATAATTAGATCAAACATAAACCGTTAAGGGTGAGTTTGGTTTAATTCAATTAAAACTGTTTATATTATTTAGTTTAATTTAGTTTAGTTGTCGATTTTTTAAATTAATTTTATGTTTTGAGTATTTTATTTGTTTTAATAAAATAAAGTTTACTTTTACAAATTTTAAATGTTATTATTATCTTACTTTGTTTCGAAAATATTTTTAAATATATATGATATTTATATTTTTAAAACTTAAAATTTAATCATATAATTATCATGATTTAATTTTATTAAACTCAACTCAAAAATTTAAATCAAATTAAAATAATAAAGCAAAACTCATCAACTAAATCAACACATTGAGTCAAAAGCAGGACAAGAAAATAAGCCGACCGGCCACTCCACATGTTGCATGTATTACAGTAGCAGATAAGAAATTTCAAACCTACTGTTTAAGGAGCCAAATGTTTCGACTGCCTTAAAATCGGAAAACCACAAATCCAGGAACAGTAAAACCATGTGGATCGAACCCCACACTCGAATCAAGCTCGATGAACAAAATTCCTCCATGCCACTTTATGTACCCACTACTAATTTTTTGACATATGTGGATTAATGAATAGTGAGTAAATTAATAGAATTTTTTACACTCAACTAAGCTCAATTAAAATTTACTTTTAAGATTAAATTCGACTAGAGATATAGTTAAATTTAAGATTAATAATATGTATTAAGGTTAATAATTAAATTTAATAATATAAAATATAAAAAGGTTAGCAAACTATTTAAGTTAAATATTATTAAATTTGAATCTAATTCGATTGATAGCTCGATTCAATAATTATTAAATTTGAACAGGTTGTGATTATCGATGTCTTATTTACATCTCTAATCACAATTATCATGGGAGTGTTGGTAAAAAAACTAAAATAAACACTAAGTCATTGCATATGTCATAACCCTTTCAATCAGTACCTCAATACTGATCTATAATGAAATGATGTTCAATTTATATATAAAAAGGAGTTCCAAAGCGAGTTGAATTATTATAGTGAAAGGGGCCATAGCCATTGCAGGTAAGCAGATTAAGACATGGTACTGAATCTGAATATTAATCCAACATTTAAAGATTCTCAAAACTGTCAAGTGAAACTGAAAGTCGGTCCCTCTTATAAATTTCAATTCCTAATTAATATATTGTCGGTGATCACTGTCGGATTAGCTAATGTAACAGTTTGCCTCCCTTATGTCGGATTGTCGGTATGCTTACTGCAAAATATATATATACTCTTTTGTGGTTTACAGCCAATGCTTTCAGTGTTTATTCCGCTAATCTTTCATTTTATAATTTGTCGTTGTCGTTGAACTCGTCATGTTTTTGTACAAAAGCAAAGTAATTAACATTAATTAATGAAGATAATCCACAGGTTTGGGACGAGTTTGTAGCATTTGGTTCTGAATACGGAAATATGATTTTTGAAAAATTCCCATATTTATATCAAACATGCATTCATTTTCAGTGTTTACACTTTCAGTTCAAAAATGGTGCCATGTTTAACATATGAAAAATGGAAGAAAAATGTGGTCGGAGAAGACGAAACTTTTTACCATGCAGAGTTTAGTGTATTTTATGATCATGTCGTTTGTTGAATTTTTGATGCAGTCCAATAATCAACTAGTCTACTGTAATTCTTTTGAATATGAAAAAGAAAAGTGATTATTAACATATACTTAATTAGGGGTGTTTAAACGGCTGATTTAATTAATACTCGAATTATAAAAATCTTTAATTTTAAATAAATTCAAGTTTTTCTCAAATACATTAATTAAATTGAAATATTTCGACTAGTCCTATTAACCACACTAACCAAAATTTACATATTTTTGTCTTTTAATAAGTATTACACATTAAAAAATATATTGCTAATGTTTTTTTTTAATAGTTTAAAGAACTTCAATAACAAATAAGAGATTAGAAATATTACATAAATCATGAAAGTTAATAACCTAACAAAAATTAATAATTATATATATTATATATTATATATTATTTAATTACATTAATTACGATTTCAAACTGAATTAACCAATAATTAAAATTTTAAAAATCATTTATCAACATCCGACCAAACTAAATTCGACCACCTACCGATTAACCAAATTAGATCAATTCAACTAATTAATTTAATTTAATCCAAATATAATCACTACCATACTCAAGTGTCATAATTAGTGAAGTAAATATGATAATTATTTTCATTAATGTTTAAAATTCTTTAAAACATTCATCAATCCATCTGTGTCACCTAATTTATTTGTCTTTTTTAAAAGACAAATAGCAAAATTTTATTTAATTGGTCGGAAACCAAATCACATATTCTTGTCAGAACATACGTGGTACTCTTCCTCTTTTCATCGAACTTTCCTACATGGATAACATCAAAAACACACACTATAAATAAGCCTTGCAGGCAAACACACACTACCATCAAACAAAACAAAACCCACAAAAAAAGCTCAAAGATCCCAAATCTCTCTCATCACCAAATACTAATCCACTTCATTTTTTGATCTAAAGATTCTTTCATTTTCGAGATGGCTGCCATATCCAAGATTGCAACAGGTAATGGCCATGGTGAAAACTCAGCTTATTTTGATGGGTGGAAAGCATACGAGACCAATCCTTTTCATCCTACTGATAGACCCGATGGTGTTATTCAAATGGGATTAGCTGAGAATCAAGTAAGTCGAAAAAATAAAAAACTCCATTTATTTATAACTGTGTGTGTCTTTTTTTGATCGACTCATAACTTTTTTGCTCTTTGAACTCTTCAGCTTTGCTTTGATTTCATTGAAAAATGGCTAATGGAACACCCAGAAGCTTCCATATGTACTGCAGAAGGTGTTAGCAAATTCAAAGAGACAGCTCTTTTCCAGGATTATCATGGATTCCCTGAGTTCAGACAAGTATGGCAAATTTATGATCATAATGTGTTTGTGTTTTTGTGTCTGTGTGTTGATTTATTGATTAACTTTGTGTACTTATACACCAGGCTGTAGCAAAATTTATGGGGAAAGTGCGAGGGGATAGAGTAAAATTCGATCCGGACCGGATTGTTATGAGCGGCGGAGCCACTGGAGCTCATGAAATGGTTGCCTTTTGTTTGGCGGATCCCGGTGAAGCTTTTCTGGTTCCCACTCCTTATTATCCAGGGTAATGCATTGCATTTTTTTTTTTATATATTTTCTTTTCGGGTGTATTCGAGTTCGGGTTTTAAATAAATTCCATTCATTTACAGATTCGATCGGGACTTAAGGTGGCGAACTGGAGTCGAGCTTGTTCCGGTGGTTTGTGACAGTGCCAACGATTTCAAGATCACCATTGATTCTTTACAATCTGCATACCATAAAGCACAAGAAGCTAACATCAAAATCAAAGGTTTGCTCATAACGAATCCATCTAATCCATTAGGAACATTCATGGATAAGGACACATTGAAGAACATCATAAACTTCGTAAACGAAAAGAAAATCCATTTAATCGGCGACGAAATCTACGCGGCCACAGTTTTCACGGAACCCGAATTCGTTAGTATATCAGAAGTCATCGAAGAAGTTGAATGCAACCGTGATTTGATCCATATTGTTTACAGTCTTTCGAAAGACATGGGATTCCCCGGATTCCGAGTTGGCATTGTGTATTCCTACAACGATACGGTCACGAGCTGTGCACGTAAAATGTCGAGTTTTGGATTAGTATCGTCTCAAACACAACATTTGATCGCGACGATGCTGTCTAACGATGAATTCATCGATAATTTTGTCGCAGAAAGTAGAGAACGGTTGTTCAAACGGCACAAATATTTCACTTGGACGCTTTCACAAATCGGGATTTGTTCATTGAAAAGCAATGCTGGGTTGTTTATATGGATGGATCTACGTAAACTCTTGAAAGAGAAAACATTCGAAGCCGAAATGGATTTATGGCGAGTCATCATCGATGAAGTTAAGCTCAACGTTTCGCCAGGATCGTCGTTCCATTGTCACGAACCGGGTTGGTTTAGGGTTTGTTTTGCTAACATGGATGATTACACCATGGAAATTGCTTTATCGAGGATTAGGAACTTCATGGTTAAGAACAATGAGACCATGGTTCCACCACGTAACAAATTATTGAGACGAACTAGCCTTAAACTCAGCTTATCCCGAAGCTTATCTCGGAAAATGGATGATTTCATTATGTCACCAAGTATCATGTCTCCTCAATCACCTCTCGTCCAAGCCCGAACTTAAACCGGAGGTGCAACCGAGCTTAAACTGGGATCCAAAGGAACCTTTTTTTTTTTTTTCTTTAATACAAGGATTAGATATCACTATTCTTTTCCATGGAGATAACAAGATCCTTTTTTGGTGGGACTCCATGGGTTAATGTGCAAAATAAAGGACTATAATTTCTTGTATTTGTGTTGATCATATTCATGGATAACATATTGTATTTTTTTATTAAACATAATATTTTTGTGCTACATTGAAACTTTGGTTAGTATATTGAGTAAATTGGTTAAAATTTTTGAAGCAATTTAATTTCTATCAAATATGAAAATTCATGTTTTCTATCAATTGTACATAATTTTGAGTGATTTAATACCAAATTAAACCCTCAATGTTTATATATTCTATCAATTTGGTCTTAATTTTAAAAATTTATCTAACCAAAAGTATAAAATTAAAAAAATATATATAAAAATTTCAAAAGAATATGTAAAAACTTTAACTTCAAAAAACAAAAAAATAAGTACAATGTGTAAAGTTTGAGGGCTAAATTTGTTATTATAGCAATTAAAATTATTTAAATTTGATGAAAAACATTAACAATGTGATTAATTATCTTTAGATGCTTACTTTTGTAAATGATAGAGATTAAATTACATTAATTTTTTGGAGAGATCAATCTCCTAGAAATTGAGAGGGGGCGAAATATTTATTTTTACCTTAAATCTATTACATTAAAAAATGAAGATTAAGTTAACTACCCATTTTCAAAGCTAACTTTCTAAAGTGTAGTGGGTCGATGTTCGAACATAGCCCATCAAAAGCTGCCCAATTGAGGAGTTTGATGTGTTGCCCGATGGGGCCCCGCTGCCTTGTGTTTGACCGAAACAATTAAAAAGCCCATTTTTAATTGAAAAAAAAATTGGTTTGTTTATATGCTCAAGTGATAGCATAATAACAAACCAAGAATTGAGCAACAAAAACTGAAAAATTGACAATCGATTTAAATTGAGATATTTGAACGGTTTATGAGATAATAAGTTTAAAAATTATAGCTATCTAAAATCGAAATAAAATCTATTTTTATTTAATATATAATTAATTAAATTTTTATTAAATAAATATAAATATTTTGTATTTAAAATAGTGAAAATAATTTAAAATTCTTAAAAAAATTTAGAAATATTTATGAAAAATAGATTTAAAACATTTTAAATAATAATCAAATGTTATAAAACAAATATTATTTTGTCAAAATAAATCCTAAAACTCAGAACTAAAAATTAATATGAAAAAATCGAAACTCGAACTAACCTAAACAGAATTTTAATTGACAGTTAAAAAATCCAAATTATTTTAACCAAAGTGAACTAATATCACCTCTATGCATGCCTATAAGCATTAGGACATTGCTTCGAGTGAGATTGTACGCAATGTTCATGTACTTGTATACATAATGAGGTACTTTCACTTTATGTACCCACTACATCTTTAGGTATTTAAGTTTTCATCGAGATAATATCAAAGAATAATGTCAGAATTGAACATTTTTTGAAGCTTAAATAAGTAATTTTATCAAATAAAAGAGGATTAAAATTCTTACATAAATGATAACTTATGAACTTTTTCACCACTAAATAAAATCTTTTCTTCTCAAAAGGTCTAGAGAGAGACCTAGAAAGAAAAACAGAAAGAATATTAGATGGTGACAACTCTAGTGGAGCATCTAAATGGAGAGTGAAATATGATTATCTATCAAACCTGACACAAGCATTTAAAAAGAGATAATGTTGTTTTCATGCCATGAAAGGACAGTTTGTGAATGGGTAAGAGAAGGAACACACAGATAAATAAAGCAAAAGGCTATTAACAAAAAAATGTTTGAAATACTTGGTCCCAATAATAATAATACATAATCCAACTCAATTTCATAAAGTTTCATTTTCACATCGTGGATACCCAGCGAGGATTTTTCGTACACAAAGAAAACGTGCCTTTCAAAGACAACGTTGGTAATTTATTATTTTTAAAACAATTTTTTTTGGACAAAATTTTAAATAATAGTAAGTAAAAACTTGAAGCCAAGGTTGATGGAAAGCTGTACGGTAATTTCATTTGCAGCTATCACTATATATAGTCGACCATATTCGTCCCAATATCTTCGTCTTCCTCTCTCTTCTTTTATCACACAGCACAACAAATAAGAATTTTAATGGGGTTTCCAGTAGGTTTCTCAGCGGTTCTCTTCCCAAAGCCACTTCTCCCTACATTAACTCTCCTCCTTTACCTTCGCGATTTCATTTCCGCTCTCTTCCTTTTTCTGGGTTTCCCCGATTTCCTCGAACCCCACATTCCCCCGACTCACACCGCGGACACCGGCGTTCCCGCCGCGCGCCACCGAGATACCTCGATCAACGCTCTCCTGTTACGGGAATTACTACCCGTCGTCAAGTTCTCTGACCTCGTGGACCCGCCGGACAGTTGCGCCGTCTGTTTTTACGACTTCGAAAGGGAGGATGAGATCAGATGGCTAACGAATTGTCGGCATGTATTCCACCGGAGCTGTTTGGATCGTTGGATGGGGTATGATCGGAAAACATGTCCACTTTGTAGAATGAGCTTCGTTCCCGATGATATGGAAGAGACGTTTAATGAAAGGCTTTGGGTTGCTGCTTCCATCCCTGAATCGTTTGATGATTATTGATTCTTCTCAAATTTACAAAATGGGGATTTTTGTTATATAATTATTTTTATGTATACAAAGTTTAAAAGTCAAAAGATCCACGAAATTACAAATATTTTTGCATTAATTTTTTTTAATTACAATAATTGAGTGAAGTCCGAACAATCAACACGACCAGCGCAACTTATACACATGTCATATTTATGGCGGTGAATATCCTAAATTATCATGCTATTACATGGGGTTTTACCCTTTTCTTTTTAATATATATATTTATGCACATATATATAATATTCACGAAATGACTTGAGAAAAATTTAAATTAATTTATAGATAAATTAATTCATATATGTTAAATTAAATAATAAATTAAAAACTAATGTGCAGGGCAAAATAATCTATAATTACACATAGTGTGACATATTTTATGTGTACCTTGTTTTGACGTACATGAACCATTTTATATAAACAAAAATTGACGATTTTTTTTTGTACAGAATACCAATTTACTTTTTGATTTAATATACGAGTACTAATTTGTGTTTTTTTACTAGAAAGGACAAAATACAATTTGATTCATAATACAAAGGTCTCCATGATACTTTTACTCTTATGAAAGTTTTAAACTCTAAACGCGTTTAGCTTGCTGAATATTAGATTTTGTTTCGTAATAAAATTATGGGAATGTAGCATTACGGATGAAATGTGAGAGTATCTTATTTGATCCATTGGACTGGAATGTAAGATTATCTAAAAGCACATTTTATTCAATTGCTCTTGTTATAGAATTTGTTTTTTACAAGTTTAGTTCCATTAATATTTTTAGTCTCAATTTTCCTAAATTTATTATAAATTATTGTAATTCTTACTTTTTATTAAAATTTATAAATTAACAAGTAATATATTGTGTTGAAATAAATTTATAAATCATAATTAAAATAAATTATGAAAAGTGATAATAACACCAACTATAATTCCATAATTATAGTTGTAAGCATAATTAATTTATTAACAGAAAAATTATTAAATAAAATATAACACTTATAATTGTAATGCATGATATTTAATGGTTTGTTGTTAAGATTTTTTTGTTTTGTTTTTAATTAGTCTTAAATTTTATTTAAGAAAAAATCTTAAATCGATTAGAATAATAAAATAAAGGGTAAAATGACTTAAAATTTAAGATTACACTCATGAACTAAAATTATTTAAGAAATGTGTTGCAATAAGATTATATCATATATTATGAGATAATTTAAATAATGAGTATTAACGGTTGATGTAAATTAATATATGAAGTTATGTTGGTGAAATTAGTTAGGTTTTGTAAAAAATAATAATATTAATTATTATTATTATTATTGGGATAAGGTGAAGGGTTGAGAGTGAGAGAAGATTTGTTGTTGTTTAGGATGTGGATAAATTTTTGGTCTTTGGAATGAAATAAAATATTTTACACTCCTTTTTTTAAGGCATTATATTTTACTCTCAAAGTGGGGTAATGTATCTAATTAACCAAATAATTATATCAATTTGGAATAAAATAAAATAAAACAAAGAACTTTTGATTTAGGGCGGCTCCAAAGACTGGTAGGGGCTGCTTCTCTTAATAATTTATTAATAATACTTCAAACAATTTTTAATTGATAGTTGTAAATTTGATTAAAGAGTAAATTAATTATTTTTATTAAAAAATTTATTCATTTGTATTGTTAAAAACTAACGTGGTTGATCGGATAAATAAACATTGACACGTAGTATGTCGTGTGTACCTTGTATTGACGTACAATGATCAGTTTTTAACAGCAGAAACGAATAAAAGTTACCCAAATTTTGAGATATTTTATTGTTGAATATTCAAATTCAAGTCTCACCTAACCCAATCTAATTATGATGTGTAAAATTTATCCAAATATATTTAGTCATATTTATTAATTTATAAGAATGGTAAACTCTAAAACAGAAAACATTAAAATTTGATTTTAATAATGATATTTGTACTTTTAACATTCACGTCAGGATTGGAATACTAAATAAGTCTTAACTCTCCTTATAAATTTGATTAAGAAATAAGGCCAACTTTGCATTCTTAATTAACGCATGGACTGAAAATGTTTGGTTTTATTTCATATTCAAAGCCTCCTTTTCAACTTACTGCGTTCTTCGTCTTCAACTATACAATCTTTATTTTATTTAAAGTATAATAATAATAATAATAATTGTAATTGTGCATCCAAATTTTAAAACATTAAAAAAATAACTATCCATAAAATATATATATGCATTAAATATCCATAGTAATTCCAATTCTATAAATGTTAACACATGTCTCTTATTTCTTTTAAGTAATAAGTTTATAGATATAATTATAAATTCATGATGAAAGAAATTAATTTATATAAATATATATATATTTTAAAAATTTTGTTCAATATTGATTATTTGTATACACGCAAACAATTTGTTTAACTCTGTTAAGCATATGTTCCGTCGGGTGAAGTTAGAAAACTTTTTTTTAAAGACCGAAATTAAATTCAGAGGCGGATACAAGGGGGGATGGCAGTGGCCTTGGCCCCCCTAAAATGAAAATTTTTTATTTAAGCCCCTGAAATTTTTTAAAATTTTAAATTAATAAAGGTAAAATTATATTTTGGCCCCCTTAAAATTATAAAATTCAAGTTAATCCTTTAAAAATTATAAAGATATAGATTATAAAAAATTAAATTTTCATTCGGCCTCCCTTAAAAATTTATTCTGGCTTCGCCCTTGATTAAATTGTATATTTGTATCATAGTAAAAATGTAATTTCATTATTTTATTAACTTATATCTTTATAATTTTTAAAAGATTAAATCAAATTTTATTATTTTTAGGAACTAAAATATAATTTTATTATTATTAATTTAAAATATTATAAATTATAAAAAATTTAAATAAAAATTTTTTATTTTAAAGTGGATCGGGCTTGTCAGCTCATTTGGCTTCACCATTGTGTTTAGTGCCTAGATATGTTAATTTTAATTATTTTATAATATATTTTGGAGTTTTGGATTTAATTGATAAAAGAAACTTCGGTTCGATTCTTAGAAACAGACCACCAAAACCCAGTTCATGTTGAAGTTCTGAGGGCCCAATTGGACGAAATAGAGAGCGATACCTATATGAAAGTACTGTCTAAGGATTTTTACGGTCCAAGGCGTGCATTGGTGGCCTTCCCCATTTCATACTGACATTATTTGATGTAATGGTTAAATATCAATCCTGGCCCCTCTAGTTTCAGAGATTATATAAACTGACAAATTCTAATTTCAGTCTCTATAATATATTTAAATTTGAGATTTAATCTTTATAATTTATTTTTTACATAATTTGATATGTCATTGGTTAGTTTAGATACTTTATTTTGATTAAAATGTACACAATTTTAAGAATTGTTAACATATTTAAAATTCTTTGTAATATTAAAGTCCATTACAATACTTTTTTTTGGTCACATGGCTATCAAGTGAGTATTTTCTTCTTCTTCTTCTTCTTTAACTTGAGGATGTCAAAACAACAAATTTAATAGAAGAATTTTAACAGTTTTAACAATTAAACCTGAATTTTAAATTCAAAAGAATAGGGACTAAATTCTTAAAAATCAAAGCATGGGGCCTAAATTTCAAGTATAAAGAGAGTACAGAAACTTAAAAGAATATTATAACATTTAAATTTAACTCTATCAGTTAATCCAGAAATAATTAACGTACCGCATGGAAAACCATACTAGTAATATAATAAAATTAGGGAATTTCTCTTTGTTTTTCATATTAAAATAAGAGATTTTCATCTCAAAGGGATTTTTTTGGAGGTGAAAATTTGAGGGGAAAGGGCATCAAATTTTGATATATTGAATTAGATAATTAGATTATGATACATTATTAAAAAAAATTAAATTTATATTCATTCAACTTTTTTAATGATATGGTATCATATAATCTATAATATACAATATATATATGAAATATATTATTTAATTTGAATATAATATGTTCGATACTAAATACCAATAAGGAGGAGAAGATGGTGGAGATAAAGTTCAATTCACTCGTGTAAGGTGAAGAGCTAGTGATAAGAAGAAGGAACCTTATTCTCTCATGTGCTTTGGTTTATATAAGGGGTCATACTTTGTCTCATAGTACCATGTAGTGAGTCGTAATGCTATACAGACAAGTCAAAGATCAGGTGCCAAATGGGCTCTATTGTTGCAGGTCGATTTTCGTTATGGTATGTGTTGCATGGTACTCCTTGTAATGATTCGATTTTTAGTGGTGTTAAAAATTACGGTTTCGAAAATATCATTTCCATAAACCGTATTTGTAAATATTAAATATTAATATTTACGAGGCTAGCATAAAAACATATTAAAACTTGGTAACTTGGTCTAGTAATTTTGTTTAATTGATAGCTAACTAAGGTACAAGTGCAATTATCCTAAACTCAATGGTGTTAGAAAATATGGTTTCGGGACTCCATTTTCATAAAACGAGTCCGTAAATATTTTATATTTTATCATCCTAACTCGATTTAAATTTTTTTCAATTCGAATCGAGTTGAGTTAATTAATTTATTTGAGTTAATTTTTTTAAAATAAACACATCAAATTAAAATATTGTTACAATACAAACTAATTCCAAGTTACAACATGTAAAAAAAAAACTGAAAATAATCTCTTTTTTCCCCAAGCAGTTTGCTCATCTTTTGTTTTGCCCAACAGTGATACTAGCCTCCAAGTTCGCTATTGCCTGCCTTTTTCTCCCTCCCATCAACCATTTATTTATTTCTTCTTCTCATTCACTCCACATGATTTCACTTAACGTATTTGTTATCTTTACAAGTTGTGATGGATAGATTAGCTAAAACTCCACCGGTCACTAGTAGTTTTTCTTGGAAAGTGGGTGGCTCTTCGTCAACTTCTTAATTTGTTTCTACGTTGAGAGTATTTCAGAATAATAAATGATTTCACAAGTTGATCTGAACTTGTGTTGTCTTAAGTTTTATATGTGTTTTTGTTTGTTTTTCCATTATTTAAAAAAAATTTAGTTTTAGAAGTTTTTGTATGCTCTTATAGCACTTTTTTAGTCTTGCTTATACATGTAACTTTAGTTTTACAAATGATTTTAGGAATGGTTTTGTTGTCGTACTCTCTAGTTTGATGAACGCTTAGCTCTTTTGTCGATTTTTGCTCGCCGCTTTAGACCATCTAGGGTTAATTTTCTTATCGTATTAAGTGCTTGCAATCACTCTAGATATGTCATACTTGAGTTGTGACAAAACCAATTGTGAACGTGTCATGATGTTCTATTGATGTTGAGGTTAAAGCTTTTGTTCTATTTACCAAGCTTTTGTTCTATTGTACAGTTCTATTAATTGAATGAATTTATTTTTCAAAAAAAATAATTAAAAATTATACATATTTGAAAAATCTTTCAAAACAAAATAAGATGAAAAAAAAAGGTAATTTAGAATGATAAAATTGATTCGATAGTTTACTTCGCATGCACATTAAACAAATTTGTTTTGCAATATTAAGAAAATTAGACTTTTAGAAATGAAAACCACGTGCTTTGTTAAGAACTTTCCAACACTACTAATTGTGGAAATATTTACATATAATGAGAGATTAAAATCAAGGTGTGTTTGAAGTTATAACAAGTAACGCCAATCAACTAAAATAGGTAAGAGAAACTACAGATTTAAACTAAAATAAGTTGCGTATTTCAAATATTTCAAAATCTCAATCTTATCCTTATGACTTTTATTAATGAAAACCGTCAGCTTTTCTAACATTGAAAAGAGCATTCCATGTCATTGTGGGATGTGGATGCATTTTTTAAACTTCAATTTTTCGTTTTTGCTAGAAAAGTACACGACCTCAATTTCATACCAACAAAATGCAAATTACCAAGAATCATCAAATATGACGTAATTACGTGTTTAAATTTTTATAATTTATGTATAATTATTAACATTTTATTTTATTTTGATAAGTTTATTGATATAATATTTTAAAATAATAATAGTAATGTAATTACAAAAAAAAATAATAATGTTGTAATGAACTATCTCTTTTAGAGGTGTTCATAGGTTAGGTTGGGTTCGGATCAGGTCTAAATATGATATTAACATATTTTATAATTTGTTCAAGTTCGACTTAGTTTGGGTCTGGTTTATATTAGAGTAGTATTAAAAATTTAGCATACGTTTATTTTGCTAATGTATTATAAATTACATAATATATAAAAATAATATAATATAAATTATTATAAACCTAAAATGGGTCGAGTCAGACCGGGCTTGGGTGAATGTTCAAGCCCGAGCCCGACCTATATTTTAAACAAGTTTAATTTTTTTGTCCAATCCTATTTTTCGTACCTAATATTTTTGGCCAAACCCTCTCAAGTAGGGGCAAAGCCAGAAAAATTTTTTTGGGGGGCCGGATGAAATTTTATTTTTTTATAGTTTATATTTTTATAATTTGTAAAGGATTAAATCAAATTTTTATAATTTTAGGGGGGCCAAAATGGAGTTTTACCTTTACTAATTTAAAATTTTTTCGCCCCTGCTCTCAAGTTTCGGGAGGGCCTTCGGACTTGAACAAATAACCCGACCGATAAATAGGTCTACTCTCTTTGTAACACATCAACAATAATTATTTAAAACAAATTACAAAAACACAAATCAAAAAGGTATTTCAAGAAAATGACGAAAACATTTTTCTAGAAAATGGACAAATATTTGATTAAATGACTAGAAAAGGCCTATTTAAAAAAAAAGAAGGGAACTGGGTCGTTTTGTTAAAAAATGATTGAAAAGAACTAATTTCACTAAAACGCGCTGAGCTTTTTTCCTTCATGACCAATAAAACGCGCCCACATTAGCGCACTTTAGTGGAGCGCACCTCCACGTAGGCGCCTTTTTGCCTGTGCTCCAACGGTCAACTCCAACGGCTATTTGAACTAGCCGTTGGACTAGACTCCAACGGTAAAAAAAAAAAGTATAACTCCCATACAATTCTCACAATTCTCTCTTAAATCTCTCAAATAGTCTTTTAAATTATTTTCCTAAATTATATTTTTATCTAAATTATTTATTCTTATTATTTTATTAGTATTTTCAAGAAATAGTATTTTTATTAAAAATTTATTTGTGTTCAATTATATATTTAGCAATAGTCAAGTCTTTAATCTGTCTTAATAAAAACACATCTTCTTCAACTAATTGCAAACAGTCAGAATAAATTTTAATTTTTTATGTCATAATTATAATTGAACTTAATTTTTTATAATTTTATGTAAATATGCAGAATATCAAATTTTGTAATGCCATATTTGTAGTCTACTTGGTTCTCCATCACCGTTAATTAAAACATACTAAAAGAAGCTAATTTTTTACATATAGCCCTTGTAGGCTGAGGGTATTAGTTGAACTTAAAACTCATAAACACATTGATGGAGAGATAAAAACCCAAGACGTAAACATTCCAATTTCATACCACATGATAATTTTATTTACTACTTTTCTCTTTATATTCACCCATGTTCCTTTACAAATTTTTATCTTTCTCTATTATACAACAAATAAACAGAGATTTGTGATGTCATATAGTGGTTTAATGATGTTACCAAAATCCCACTTCCACATTTTTTTTGTAACCCTACTTGTCCCTGTACTTGATTTTTTTTTTTGTTTATCTTCGCAATTCGTTTTAATTAGAAGCATTTTTACATTATTTCTCTTAAAATCGATCTATATATCTAATTAAAAATAAAATCAGCTTAAATACCTAAATAAAAAATAAAAACAGCCTATAGGCCTAGCCCCAACATAGCATTAACAACTACGAATAACTTTGGATACTGCTACAAATTAATCACCAATTGGTCTTTTCCTAAATAATCACTCCAACATTGAACGACTTCTTCTTTTTTTTTTTATAAAAGTAATATTAAAATTAATTAATTATAGAAATAGAGTAGAGAACAAATTAAATACGAAAATAGAGTATTTATTATACTAATTTTGATGACACCACTGAATTTTAAAAAATCTGAAAAAATATTTTTTGTGCTGCAATCTAATAGGAAAAAATATTGAAAAAGTAAATTAAAAAAAATTGATTTGTAGTTCCAACATCAAATAATAACATTTTCCTTACAGTTAATGCCTAGCTTATTTATTTATTTAATCAATGAATATCACTTGACAAATTCATGGAATCAATTAAAAAAATATTTTTTAACTTTTTCAAAAAAATTTAAATACAATCAATGTGTCATACGACACCTAAAATTAAATGTAGTAAATATCTCATTTTTATAATTAAATTGTTACAAAATAAATCAAAAGGAGATTAAAATAAAGGTATATATATATATATATATATATATATATATATATATATAAGCTATAACAATTAGCCGATTACAATCACTGAATGGAATAATTTTAGTCTTTGAACTAAAATAACAGAAGTATTTCAAATATCCCAAAATCTCAATATTATGGATATTATTGAACCAATATGAGATTTGCATTTGTCAAATAAATCTACAATCTTATTAATGAAAACTATTCAAACTACTTTTAAAGAAGAAAGGAAACTGAAATGGACATTTGGAATTAGGTTAGATTTAATTTGGGGGACGTGGATGTTTTTCGAACTTACATTTTGGTGACCTCAATTTCAAGTTAGATTCCGTAGAAAGAAAAATCCAAATAGCATGCATCGTATTTAATGAAGTTTTGACCAGTGCTAAAATATGACAATAATTTCGTGTACATTTTAACGAATTTAAAATTTTATTTTAATAATTTTGTTGATATAATATTAATGTAATTAAAAAATAATATTGTAATGAACTTTCTCTTTTAGAAGTGTTTATGATTTGGTTCAAGTTCAGGCTAGGCTTAAATATGATATTAATATATACTTTATGTTTGTTCAAATTCAGTCCGGTTCAAAATATAGGCTTAAAATTTTATCCAAATTCCTCATATTACATTTTAAATATTATTTTAAAATATTTATATTATTTTATTTTAATATTAATAATTTTATTTTTATATAGTTATTTTAATATTTACATTAGAGTAATATTATATATTTAGTCTATGTTTATTTTTTAATGTGTTATAAATTACATAATATATAAAAATAACATAATATAAATTATTATAAACTTAAAAACAAGTCAGTTGGATTGAGTTTGGGCCTTAAATGTTCAAGCTTAAGCTCGACTCATATTTTAAACAGGCTTAGTTTTTTTTGTCCAATCCCTTTTTTTGAGCCTAATATTTTTATCTAAACCCTCTCAACTTAAACAAATAACCCGACCCATTAACAGGCGTACTCTATTTGTATAGTATCAACAATTTAAATCCTATATTAAGCCCAACTATTTTAAATAATCAGTTAAAAGAAAACTTAATATCAATAATATTTGACTTGGAAAATACAAACAGAATTTAAAGCAGATTACAAAAAACACACATGTTTCCTTGGAAAAGGTATTACAAGAAAATGAGGAAATACACGTTTATAGAAAATAATATTTGACTTTTTATAGGAAAAAAAAATATATTTGACTTTTTCTTGGAAAAAAATAATATTTGACTGTATGTCCAATATAGTAATTTCATTACTACTCGTCCCTTTATATTCACCCATGTTCCTTTAAAAATCTGCTGTACAGCAAATAACCAGTGCTTTGTCATGTCATATACTGGTTTAATGATGTTACCAAATCCTACTTCGATATTTTTCTTGTAATTCTACTTGTCCCTATACTTAATCTTTTTGTTTATCTTCACAATTCCTTTTCCACTTTCTTTTTCTATTTGGGTCTCCCTTATTTCATCGAACCCGACATCACAGTGGACGCCGATCATGTTTCTTCATCTTCTTCTCCCGCCACGCTCCGCTGCGAAACCCCACTCTCCGCTCTCTTGTTACGTGAATTATTACCCGTCGTGAAGTTTTCCGACCTCGTCGACCCTCCAGATAGTTGCACCGTCTGTTTTAAGGACTTCGAACCGGAGGATGAGATTTGGCGGCTGACGAATTGTCGACATGTATTCCACCGGAGCTGTTTGAACCGTTGGATGGGATGTAATCAGAAAACATGTCCACTTTGTAGATTGAGTTTGGTTCCTCATGATAAGGAAGAGATGTATAATGAGAGACTATGGTGGCTTTGTAACAGCTGTCAGCTTTAAGATGACAAAAACACCAAAAATGTTCCAAAATAGATATTACAAATATAATAATTTCTTTTTATAAAAAATCAATCACAATTTTTCCTTTAAAAACTCATCAATTTATTTATTTGATTTCAATTTTATAATAGATCTTTTTATACTTTAATAAATGTTTAAACTAAAAATTAAAAAAAATTCTGAAAAAATTGCATTAGATATAATTCAACTACATTAAAAAATTATTTACCGAATAAAAATTGATTAAATGAATAGTTTATATTAAATAGATAACTAAACAACTTTACACTCTGGATATTTTGTGAATATTTTTATTATTACGGATATTATAAGTATAACTCTTATATTCTATCAGCATATGTAGTTTTATATTTTTCACATTTTTTCAGTAAATATGAATAATTATTAATTAAAAATTGTTTGTTCTTCGAATAAAATGTGTTTGATATTCATGTCATTTTTTCAGTAAAGAAAAAAGAGCTGTGTAATGTCATACGGTGGTTCAATGGTGTTACCAAAACCCTACTTCGAAATTCTTCTTGTAATTCTACTTGTCCTTATGCTTAATCTTCACGATTCCATTTTCACCGCCTTTTTCTATATAGGTCTCCCTTATTTCGTTGAACCCGACATCACAGAGGACGCTGATCATGTTTTTCGTCTCCTTAAACCGCCACGCGCCGCCGCAATATCCCACTCTTGGCTCTCTTGTTACGTCAACTATTACGCGTCGTGAAGTTTTCCAACCTCGTCGACCCTCAAAATAGTTCTTCCGTCGGTTTTAAGGACTTCGAAGCGGAGGATGAAATTTGGCGGTTGATGAGTTGTCGACTTATATTCCACCGGAGCTGTTTGGACCGTTGGATGGGATATAATCAGAAGACGTGTCCACTTTGTAGATTGAGTTTTACTCCCCTTATATGCAAGATTCTGTAACGGGTGATAATTACGTAATTAAAATATAAAAATTAGCCACTGACAGTATAATTAAATAATCATACATGTGCCATTTGTTTCTATATCAATTTTTAAAAATAAAATATATAAAATTTTAAATAAAAACTAATTTATTATTTAATTTAACGAATAAAAATTAATTTATTTATTTTCAAATTAGAGGAGATAAAAATGGTCCTCTATGGTAAATTTAACCTCATATATAGTATGTCATTTGAAAAACAATAGCCTTTGTCTTGTTCTTCCATGCAATGTCAAACCCTGTAATAAACAAACTCAGTTCTTCAGTGTGTCACTTTGTGCTTTCTGTCTGTTTCACAGCCGAATAAACAAAAAAAAAAAAAAAAACAAATTGTCTTTGGTCTTTTTATTGCGTTTTTGGGTTTTAATTTCAATCAAAACTTGGTTCATTTTGGTTTCAAAAATGTCTTATAATCTTTCATCAATTTCTGATTACTCTTGCTTCAACTATAAAATTCCAGAAATGGTTTCCACTGAAACAATCGATTATAACATATTGTCTGATCTTCCCAGTTATGATCTTCAAGCTCTGTTGAACAACAAGGGAAACGAACAAAACCGAAACCAGCTTGAAAATCTCTGTCTTTATCGAACAACCCAGTTTCAATCTCTGTCTTCTAGTCGAAATCCAGACAAAGGGTATGAAAATTTCGATTTTGCTTACAACGATGAAAATGTGGCAAAGTTCTTACAAAGAAGCTGCTTTAATGGCCATTCTTTTCGAAATTTTCAAGGTCCTGACAACAGCTTTTTTGAGGTTCGCTTCATTTCTTTGTTACCTTAAGTCCCTGTTTTATTTTTTTGTACTATGTTTCTTTTTTTTCTGAAATTTTGTAACTGTTGGGCAATAAAGAGCTCGTTAATGGAAGAACCAGTCTTTAAAATAGGACGTTACAACCCAGAAGAGAGACAAGAGAGGATTTCAAAGTATAGAGCTAAACGTAATCAAAGGAACTTCAATAAAACAATTAAGGTTTGTAATTATCTTTTTTTGTCTTTTTGTTTGATTTTGATTATGTTCTGAACTTCTAAAAACATGTTTTTTTTTTAATGGTGATTGAAAAGTATGCTTGCCGAAAAACACTAGCCGACAACCGTCCTCGTATACGTGGCCGATTTGCACGTAACGATGAAACTGTCGAGATTCAGAAAGCTCCATGTTCAACCAGACATGAAGACGAATTTGAATTATGGGTACTTTTTTAATTCAATGTCCTATATATATCTACATATATATGTTATTAAAGAATTGTGTTTGCAGGCGTTGCATGAGGTGGAAGATGAAACAATGGCCAAAGGGACATTTATGAACAGTTTCAGTTTACATCAGTTTCAATACAGCCGCCATGGCCGCTTCTGAAGCTTTTCTTTTAGTTATGGCAGTCTCATAGAGCCCAAAAAACAGGGGAAAATTGTAATTATAATAAGTACTGATAATAAAAAAGGGTCAAATTTTAATGTCGTTGTAATAAAAAAAATTAATAATAAAAAATAAGGTGATCAATGATAAATATTTGACCTCGAATCTTTGACCTTGTGTAAAGATCCACTCAATTTTCTTTGTAATGGAACTATGCTTTCGTTCATGAAGTGCTCGTACTTTAATATTAAAAAGTGAACTTTATGAATTAAAAAAATAGTAACTTTTGTTTGTCTTAAAATTATATTTTAGTCATTTATGTTAAAAATGTTATTTATGTTAAAAATGTTATGTTTTAGTCACTTATATTATCGTTTTGTTACAAAATAGTCACTTTACCATTAAACTCCGTTACCTCCCTAACGACAGTCCAAATGAGTTTTAAATACTAATTTGGATGTCTCGTTGGAATGAAAATAAGTTTTTAATTAAATAAATTTAATTTGAATTGCTACGTAAGACATCTAAGTTGACATTTAAAACTCATTTGGTCTGCCACGTAGAACTGCCGTTAGGAAAGTAACGGAGCTTAACTGTAGAGTGACCACTTCGTAACAAAACAATAACGTAAATGCTTAAAATGTAATATTTCAAAAATAATGTTTTTTTTGGTATTTTTAATAAAATATTCGTATTTATTTTTAATAAAATGAACATATTGGGAATAAGGAAATTGATTTTAGTTGACCAGTATCTATGTATAATAAGGAAATTGATTTTTGCTGATGAGACTATTAGTCCATCCTTTATGTGAAGTGACACTTGTAGACAGCACTTTGAAAAAATTATACATATAATCATGACAGCCGACTTTACTTGTTAAATGCCATGGATTACATTAGAGGGTAAATTACTAAGTTATTAGTAGGTGTAAGTTTTAATCACTTAATTTTAAAACTTACCAAAAGATTATTTAAATTAAAACTTTTAAATAATTCAGTAGTTGTTTTATAATATTTTAAAGTTGAATGATCAGGGCATAAATTTACTAATAGTTTAGAGACCTTAAGTGTAATTTATCCTATATTTTAAATGAAATTTGAGAAAATGACCAAAAATGGAAGTATGGATTTCAATATATAATCGGATCGTTTGGATTGAGAATTGATTGGGTACCGGTTCGGATAAAATATTTAGATCGATTGATTAGTAAATTGACGATTGAACTAATTTTCCTATTAGAAAATTTTATTTCATTAAATCAAATAAATCATAACTATAACCTTGGTCAGGAGAACTTGGCATGGAAAGCAAGATGGGTCAATTCTACAATAATTGGTTGTAACTTGAAACATTTAAAATTTTTCCTGTACTGGTGAAAATTTTGAAATTCACTTATACATTTTATTCAAATCCATACTTCGAACAATGTGCAAAATCTACTTAAATTATAAATGCATGTAAGTGAATCTTTAAAAAATAAAAGTCGAATTAAAGTTTTTTAAGGAAAATATTAACAAAAATGTTAAAATTTTAAACATGCAATATATGTGTATTTCATGCTAATTTTTATGAACTTTTATTATTTTTTTTGAATATTTTATAATTTTAAATTATTTATTAACGTGACATGTAAAACAAAAAAAAACCATATTAGCATGAAGTGTAGGTGAACTACCACGCGCAAGGATAAAGTTAGGAAATTGCTTTAGGGACATAGATGAACTATAATTTCTAGGGCCAAATTGCAACTTTATTATTATACTAATTTGTATCTTGTAAAATTTTAAAGGGATTACAAGGGAATTTTACCATTTTTTGGGGGCAAAACAATTGCTTTCCCCTATCTACCCCTGACAACATGGGATGCTACACTAATATTATTAAAAAAATAATGTTTCAGTAAACATTTTTATTAAAAAAAGTGAATTGATTTTTTTAAAAGATTAATACATCAAATTTAATTTAAAAAATAAATTAATAAAAATATAAATATTAAAAATTAAATTTACCATTATAAAACGGTTGTAATCAAAAAAGCATTTTGTTTGGTACTACAAAATTCCAACGAGAAGGTATTTTATTTGGCAAATTGAAGGAAAAAAGAATGTAAAGCCTTTTCGGCTTTGCCTTTTATAATGATGAGACCGTACGTACTTATGAAATATGTCCTTAGTTCAATTAATCGAGACATTGGTCGTGATTGATATGAACAAACAACATTTAGTTTTCAATGTATTAATTAGATAGATTTGGACAGCCAATACTTTGGTGGAACATCTAATCCCATGTCCGAAAGGCGATAAAAAAAGAACAATTTCCAGATTTAGTTCTTGCTTTTCTAAGAAATTGACACCCAATAGAATATCACTCTTAATTTTTATTTTATATTTTTATAATTATAAGTGCTTTTATCTATTTTACCAACTTCGAACTTTAATTTAATAGATAAAAATATAAGATAAAAGTGTACTGAGAAATTTTAATTAGAGGTGATCATGAATTAGGTTAGATCTCAATAGAATATTAAGTTCGTTTTTAGGTTTGAATTTGACTCGACCGAAAAATAGGTCTAAAATTTTACTCAAACCCAGTTTAGTTAAAAATGATAAAATTCAAGTCCGGTCTAACTCTGTCCAGTATTAATTTTTTATATTATTATTTTTGTATAAAAATAAATTTAAAAATATAATATATCAAATACACTAAAAATATTAAAATAAATGTTTCCCAACAACTTGAAAATAAATTTTAAAAATTATTTATATTTAAAATAACACTAAGATAGGTACAACTTAGCAAGTAAATACCTCTAAATTAGTAACAAATTAACAATAAAACAAGAGTTATATAATATCTAAACAATAACAATATAGTAGTAATATAATAGCAAAACGGCACTAAAACAGTGACCATATAGCAGCAAAAAGCAACAATTTTTTTTTTTACAAATTTGGATCGGGTCGGGACGGGCCTGAGCCAAAAAAGCTTATCCAAGACCCGGTCAATTTAGAAAACGAGTTTCTTATTTTTACTCAAACTTATTTTTTAAACTTCTATTTTTATTCAATCCTTAATTTTGAGAGAAGTTTTTAGGCCTAATTAAGTGACTCGACAGGTCTAAAGCCTCTAATTATGAAGCAAGAAGATTCTAAAACAGCCTTTTGACCATCTCAGCAAATAATTATTCTTTGAAATCTACTTCCAAAAAAACTTATTAAAGAATTGTCTTTCAAGTACGGCTTAAAGATAAGAATCATATGATTGAGATTTGAGAATTTTTAAATTTTATGTTCTGAGTTTTATTCAGCACTAACCCAAATTTTAAATTATTCAGTTTTGGTGATTATGCTTTAAAAAGTTATAAAATATTATCAAGTTATTCGAATGTTTTTATTTTTATTACTAAATTAGTAAAATTATTATTATCAATCAATCGATAAGTTTTATTCTATTATATTAATCGTCAAATAAATGCGTTTAAAACTTGTTAATAAGATTTAAAAAAAACTCATCAACTCAATAATTTAAATAAAAATTATCAAATAGTTTAATTACTTAAATAAAATTTTTAAATAATTTAGTAACTATTTTGTAACTTTTTAAAGTCACGTGACTAAAACATAAACTTACTAAATAGAATGACCTCAAGTGTAATTTATAATTTTTAATCTAGATTCAAATATATTTACAATTATTAATCTGATTTTAGTTATAATTATTCCGATGTATTAATTGATTTATTCTTGAATTTGCAATCTCTTTAAAAATGAAAACTTAATCCCAACGAGTTAAAATTCGAATTTAAATATAATTTAAGCAGTTAAGCATGTACACGAGTGGGACATGATTGTCAACAGACCAGCGATGTTTTTCTTACAGGGATTACTAAATTTTGAGAATTTAAGTGTACCAGAAATTCTAATTAAAGATGCCTGCTTGGATTACTTCAATCTTTTGTGATTACTTTTCAGACAAAATTTACAAATACTTCATAACACATTCATAGATTTTCTTTCTTTAACAAGAAAATCCAACGTTCGGTTTTTGCTCGGTTCGGTTTCCCAACTCAACCGTAGCGTTTCTTGAACAAATGATGACGCTTCGATGGATCTTTCGGCTTGCTCTTGTTCTGGCCCTGCCCGATGAGTTTATGCTTTCCAGTGCTGCAAAGACAAGATTCATATATAGATCGTTAAATGGTGATCTTAAAAGCAAAACTCGGGGAAGTACGCAACACCATACCTGTATTCCATGTAAACCATTCCGTTCGCACCCGACATTGAGCTCATGGATCCCGTAGTGCGACGAGCTTTATGAAGAGCTATATCATCTGCATCTTCTTCCAATTGCTCTAAACCGACCACGTCATCGCCTGCAGTCAAGACCTGATAAACAGAAGACCTGTAAGCAACTGCAAGTTTGATTATCTCTTGGAACATAAGAATAAAGAGGGACGATAAGCACTTTTCCGAGTAGGGCCAATTGCTCGTCGAGATGGTAGTAACTCAACTCAGGACAAGCATCGGGAGGAGGCAAGCTTGTTATCACCTATAGAAAATAGCAACAAAGCACATAAGCTTGTTATTCAGACTCGGGTGTATTTTGGACGAGTACTTCCAAAATTTGAAAACCTGGGGCAACAAAAATAATAAATGATATACCTTAAAGCTGTAACCTTGATCAATTAAAAACTGTTGCCGTTTAGTTGAGTAGTACATTTCCTGGAATGAGAACCGGTTAAACATCTATACGAGTTCGTTTACACTATGATAAGAATAAACATTGTTCTTGTACGGAAAAATATATTCGTATACCTGAGTATCTGTTGAAACAAGGGAATAGAAAAACGCATTAAACTCCTCTTTGCCACCTGCCATCCTATCTTCGAGTCTACCCTGTCAATCCGTATAAAATTTAAGCAACTAGAGAAACAAAGACAAAAAATTTTAAGATGCAAGATAAAATCACAACACTAACCTTCGCCCTAAGAATACGTCCTAATCGCTGGGCTTCTTGACGTCTAGAACCGGCATGCGATGAAATCTGAATGATCACATTTGCCTCCGGGATATCTATAGAGTTATCACCGACCTGTGTATTGTAAAAATGACATGAGATCATTTTCATAGGATACAAACAAAAGATTCATGTAACTGAAACTCGGGGTTGTTAGGTCCCAAATACAAGCAAGTAAAACAATGAAAAAGAGAATTTAGAACACATCACGGAACAACAGAATCAGACTCGTCACCTTAAATTTGATATGAACAATACCTTTGAGAGAAAAATAGTGTTCACATTACGGCTAGTTTTGAAAGCCTGAAGAATTTTTGTCCTCTCGAGATGGCTGCACATCGCAAGGGCAGATTGCTGCTCAATAATTTAAGACAAGACAAAAAAGGCGAGAACTATAACAAGCTCGTTTTATGGTTTGAAAACAACCTGGTAGCACCATAGATCATAGGCTTGCGTAATTTCATTGCATACTCGGTCAATGCGAAAAGATTGTCTGCGAAAACAATTATCTTATCGCCGCGCTCTTGTTCATGGAATCGAATGAGAAACTCACATGCCCTGAACTTATTAGGATTCATCACATAAAGTGCCTGAAAATGCAAGAGGCAACCATTACAGAACATCAAAGGTAAGCCAATGTCTCGGCTTTCGTATTAAAAAGATAAAGCAAACCTGTTTCTTTTTGGAATTTTCTTTCTTCAAATATTCAGCAAAAAACTCCTTTGTCATAGGGCACCATACTTCGGCACACTGAACATTTGCTATAAACCCTCCTTTTACTAAATCGAGCCAATTTGCTTCGTATAACTTGGGACCAATAAGGAAGTTCAAATCCGTAATTCTTTCATCCTCTCTCACGAGTGTAGCTACAGATAGGATTTACGTATTTAAGTACGAGACAACTGAGAGCTAACTATGAATCGAAGAAAAAAGAAACCATAAGTACCAGTAAGCCCGAGTTTGCAGTGGGATTTAGTGAGACTGATGACTTTCCGAAACATGTGAGCAGGAACCACGTGCACCTGCTCAGAGGAGAATGCTTTCCCTTATTGCATACAAAGTTGAAAAATACAGATGACATGAATAATGGGAGTTTATAATTACCTCGTCCATTAGCAACAGTCCCCATTCTCTGTTTCTTATCTCTTCGATAATCTTTTCGGATTCTTCAGATCGCTTACCACCAAAAGCAACCATATTGTACGTTGTCACAACAACTCCAGCATTGCCACGGAATCTCTCTTTGCTGTCAGATGTAAAACGACAAATCTGATCATCCCGTATGGTTGACCAAAGCTTAAACTGAAATGCCCACTGATCCACTGACACTGCATTTGTTGCTAAACAAAGGCAACTTTTCCTTATTCGGCTTGCTGCAGAAACACCGACTAGAGATTTTCCGGCACCACAAGGTAGCACAATAATGCCAGATCTTGCTCTACCTGCATTATCGTATTGAATTTCAACATGCTCTTTAAAGTCGCATATATAGATTGATGGATGAAATATACGTAATCTCACCATTTCCAAACATTTTACTAAGACTCTTTTCCTGATATGGCCGCGGCTGTGCATGAGGCTTCAGTTCCATGTCTAGGTCGGGATTGACCTATAGGTCAAAGGAACAATAAAATAAACAAAAGATAATATCAGGGTCCGTATAATATGAACCGAGTTTCAACAATTTATTGGAAGCTACTCTATTATTAGGGTCAAAAAATGTTACAGTGTCGTTTCTAAAATCATACTCCTCTAACATTGGATAATTTAGAGCATTTGGCAAGCATCGTTGCTTTACGTTTTCAACCTGTCAATACACAAAGTACAAGGTAAAATAGTTTAACATACCAACAATTGTATCCTCAAAGAGATCATGTAATAAAAAGGAACTTAAAATAAGAAGTCGAACAATAAAAAACAAAATACCTGTGCAGGGTCGATTTCAAAGGCATGGGTTTCTTTCTCCTCAGCAGCAGCTGCCAATTCTGCTTCGTTAAGCAAACCGTCATGACCTGTTCCCATTTCACCCGCAGTTTTGCTGATAGTAAATCCGTCACTTCCTGGTGCATTCTATATAGCACCAAGACGGATCGATTATAAACACGAACCAGAAGGGGACAATATAATAAGAAAGAAGAGAGCATCTTCAAATTACGTAACAAACCTCTGAAACAATCCGCGCTCGAGCTATAACCTCATCTTGAAGAAGTTTCTTTAGTACCTGCAAGGATCAACATCACAAAAGAATGCATATCAAAATAACATATACATTCTAATAAACCATACAATTATCAAAAAACGAAATGCAACAACCAACTTGCCTCCGGAAATGGGGATTCGATAAAGTAACGATTCTTCTTGAGTACAAGCTTCACTTTGCCATAATTAGCAGTAGAGGCGTGTATGAAATCAATCATTTCTTTAGGAAGTTTAGTCTTGGACAATTTATTCAACACGGCGATAATAGTTTCCGTTTCCAGCCCCACGGATACGGCGGCATACAAGGAATGCGGCGTTAGATTGTACTCGTGCATCGACTCCGGTCTATGCAAATCAGAAATCACATTCATAAAACATATAAAGACACAATCCAACTAAGCAAACAACAACAAAAGTCAATACCTGCAAACAGGTTCGGCTATAGCAATGAGGAAATCATAAGCTTGCTTGTACAAAGGAGAGAATGTCTCCAAGAAAATACGCCCATCAGCACAAGCCCATAACGGCCTATTCGCATGGTCTGGTTTTAGTTCTAATTTGCTAAAATCTCTATTCTTTCCTTCTTTCTCACCTTCAAATTAATCACAAAAATCACTCGAATTCAATACACAAGCATACAGAAAAAACCCTTTTGTCACTTTGGCCCACCTTCAAAACATAATCAAATTACAGTTTAGTAAATGAAAAATCATGAAAATTTTAACGGGACTAATGAGACAATTTGTGTGGCAATTCAATCCATACTTCATAAAAATTCAAAAAATAATAAAAATTATTAAAGAATTCGGAAATTTTCAACAATTCATAAAAAATTATCAATATCAACATTGTCCTACGAGCTGCCACAGTTAAGTAAACTCTTCCAAAACAAAGCAATTAAAGTAAAATTTAAAGATTAAGGGCCAAAGTGGCAACATGGATAAACTTTAGGAGATGAACTTATTATTATGCCAAAAGAAAACAAGCAAATGGTTACCATCACGAGAATCATCATCCCCTTCATCAGTATAAAACGAATTTTCATCTTCAACAGCTGAGCTCTTATGATTATTATCCTGCAAAATTTTTTAAAATAAAAGCTTTTTTTAAAGAAAAAAACCATAAATTTTCACTAAAAAGAGTTAAAGAATTTGGATTACCTTGGCGGCAAGTTTAAGCTTTTTGCTAGGTCTACCTCTTTCTCCTGAGAATCAATCAAAAACGTTAAAAACCCTAACAATATCTACAGACAAAAAATGAAAAAGTTTAAGAATTTTTGTAGTGTTTAATTACCGTGTCCCATGTTTGCCTTTCGATCAACTGTTTTTTTTTTTTTTTGGTTTTTCCTTTTTTCTGGTTTTTAGTGTTTCGTTTTACTAATACTCTCTTTGCCTGAAAAGCATAATATCGTTCACAAACGCCGAGTTTTATTTTAAGACCAACCGCCACGCCTCCTTTTTTTGTGGTGGTCCTAAGCCGACTGAAACTCTAAACGCAGCGTTTGGAGGTGGGTCTTTTGTTACTATTGGTCTAGTATGGGTTTGGATTTTGGGTCTCGTTATTGGCCCAATAAGCACCGTTTTTGCCGGTTATTCAAAATGAATTTACTACCCATTAACTCCAACTTTATTTTTGATTCGGTTCGAGTTCAAGTTCGGGTTCGGGTTCAGGTTCGGTTCGGAGTATGATTATTTAACTTTATTTTCTTTCCTTTTATTTTTTATATTTATATCTATATTATTTATTAGTATGATGTGTTTAATTGAATTTGTATTATTTAGCAATTGAATTTCAAATCGGTTTCAAAAATACAAAAAAAAAACTATTTGAAGGTATTTATATTTTTATATCTTGAAAAATTTAGAAAATTAAGTAAACATGATGGGAATTATGAAATTTGAACTGAAAATATTGTAATCTTTCCTAGTTTAATTTCACAATTTTAATAAAAATGCATTCGGTTTTTCCACTGTTTTCATAACGAAACCAATTATCTCAAAAATTAATTGGGGTATTAGTTGACTCGTAAACTGATTAAACTGACAGTTAGCCCAGTTAAACATGCTTTCTCTATTTTTTTAAATTCTAATTTTTTTTATAATTTTTAATCTATTGATTGTACTGAGAATAGATGGTTTGGTTAGTTCAACCATCTTATATTTTTTCACCCATTGTGAGTGTGTCGTAATTTTGTGTTAAAAATTAAATTATTTTTCAAACACTTTGTATTGGATTAGATTTGAATAAAATTCTAATTCAAAAGCATATTAATATTTAATGTGATTTTTAAATAGAAAATGAGATCACAGTTTGAATCTTTATTAAATACGTGTTTAACAAAGTTTTAACTCGATTCAAATATTTGATAGATAATAAATTTAAAGTTTAAAAGAAATATTGAAATTGAATTGAGATGATAATACTTAAAATTAATAAATAAATAAAACTAAAATCCCTAATTAAATTTCCATTCTCTTAAATATTAGATTTTGATGATACAAATGATAATGATTATGATAATTATTTGTTTAGTAATTATAAATAACAAACAAATAAATGAAGACAAATGAGACTAGGTCAGACAATGGATGACTTTAACAGGAATTCAATTTTATTCTACAAGACTTGTTTTAGGGAAGAATTAATAATGGATTTTTTACTATAAATAAAAATATTTAATTTTTAGAAACATATTTGAAAATAATTTATATATCAAGTTGACCAATGGTTTGAAGAAGTCGGGTTAAGTTTGAATAAAGTATAAACGATTATTAAAATTATTCATAGATCGAACTATAATTTGATTTAAAATAATTTTTAAACTCGTTTTATTATTCATAATATTAATGAAAAATAAAAATATATTTTATAATTATTTAATTATTTAAATCGAATTCGAGTTAAACTGAATTGACTTAGACATGAAATTATTATCTAAATATTTTAAAAATAAGATACTTTATATTTTATATTGAGTAAATACATTTATTTATTTACGCAATAAATGAGTGTATAATATGGAAATTAAATCGAGATAAAAGATATATCATGTAACTTTTTTTTTTTTTGGAAAATTTACAGTCTGGTAAAGTGAAAAAAAGAAAAGAAAAGAAAAGGGGAGTCACTGACGGTAAAACAGTAGTGCGGTGCTGCACATATAAACTCCTGGATTCACTCATTGATGCCTGAACAACTTTTCTGGGGTTGCTTTTCCTTGTGAAGAAATCTCAAAGTTTCCTCTTTATTTTTATTTTTATTTTTCCTCTCTAAAATTAACCCCAAAACAAAGAAAAGAAAAGGGGAAAAAGAGATGTCTTCTCCAAGCAAACGCCGAGAGATGGACTTGATGAAACTGTAAAATTTGTTTTTTTTACCCAAATTTATATCTAATAGAAATTCTTAATATTGTCTTTGTTTTTGGTTTTAATTTTATTTATTTTTTGGGGGCTTATTTTTATTAGGATGATGAGTGACTACAAGGTGGAGATGATCAATGATGGCATGCAAGAATTTTATGTTGAATTCAATGGACCAAAAGACAGTAAAAAAAATCCCTTCTTTAAACCCTCTTTTAATTTTCATTTTTTTTTCATGATCTATCTCTTTACTTTTGCTCAAACTTGATTTTATTGGGTTTTTCTTATTCATCTCAAAAGTTGTCTTCTTTTTTTTGCGTGGAAAGTATGTTGACCGTCTTGTTATTGTTACCGGGTTTGAATATTAATGTTTATCTGTATATTTGTGTTTTTTGTTCTTATTTGAGCTGCCCCGTTTTTTATTTCTTTGAAATTTGTGAATGAGAATAGGATTTTTTGATAGATTTTGCGTCTGGGTATTTGATATGGAAATATAACAGGTCCTTATCATGGTGGTGTATGGAAGATTAGGGTGGAACTCCCAGATGCTTATCCTTATAAATCTCCATCAATTGGCTTTATAAACAAGATCTATCACCCGAATGTTGATGAAATGTAAGGTTTTTTGGATGTTGAAATGTTCTAAATTTGGCTTTTAAATGCTCCGTTATTGTTTAATATGTCTTTGAACTATGAGTTTCAGGTCTGGTTCAGTTTGTTTGGATGTCATCAATCAGACTTGGAGCCCTATGTTCGGTAAGCATTGTACACCATATTTGGTTTTCTTGATTCTTTCTTGTTTTAATGCTGTTAATATTACTCTTGGAACTCGACAATTGATTTAACTTGTTTATTTTTTTCAACTCTTCTGTTCGATTTTTAGACCTGGTAAATGTCTTTGAAGTGTTTCTTCCTCAACTTCTTTTATATCCCAACCCATCGGATCCATTGAATGGAGAAGCTGCTGCTCTTATGATGCGTGATCGTGCTGCCTATGAACAAAGAGTTAAAGGTGAGCATTTTTGCTCAAGCTTTTCTATGAGTTAACAGTCCTGTAGCAGTGAGCTTACAAGAAATTTTTGTGGCCATTCATGTTGTTAAAAGAACTCACATGAGGCCACGAGTCTCACATGTTGGGAGCCGGAAAATTGTTTCTATAACATTTGACCACTTACCCTATTTAACTTATATTCGATTAGCTAATGAGTAATACCCATCTTATTGAGTAGTCGAGAATCTTGAACTTTATCAAAAGTCTAAACTAGGTAGCACCAATCTAAACTAGTTCCGGTTTTAGTCCTTAAATGCCTTGGCATTATAGTTTTGTACCATTACATGTTTTATTCCATTTAGATGAAAAGGTTGATAATGGTATTTTAGTCCTTGATATTTGAAAATCATGTTGCTTGAACTCTTCATTTTGCTTGAAGTATCCATATGTAACACTCGTGTCTGACATATATGTGGACCTGGGTATGGGAATATGATATTCCAAGGGCCTTTCAAATACATGGAAATTTTTTTGAATATACCCATATGGGACACTTGTATCCAACACTGACACCCGAGTCCAAACAACTTGGGTGAGAATTGCTTAGCCTTTTTTGTTCATGTTTGTACCATTTGAGGGGATACTCGTGAATCATTTGCATTTTTCTGTAAGTTATCATATTTAGCTGTGAGTACAAGCCGGTTTAGTTTCTATTTGGTGTTATATCATTTACCTGCAAGTTGCTTTAGAGTAGTCATCATGCTTACAGAAATCAAGTGGAATGTTTTTATCTTTGGTTCTTTCTATGTTTCGATTTTAAAGAATATAATTCGTGCATTGTAAACCTTGTGGTATTTTGATTGAGCCAAGAAGAAAGATCTTCTTAGAGATAATGCAATTAGCAGGTATATTTATCGGCCTAGCTATGTGAAAGCATGGCGAGACGAGTTTCCTTTCTAGTGAATATGAAAATGAGATCTTGTCGATTCCAAATACTATTCCCTATGCCTCATAATTTTATTTATTGCTGGAGGAAAGATTTTATTGTATGTTTCTTCGCAGAGGTTTTACCGTACGAAATAAATGGCAGTATTTTAGTTGCTTAAAATTCGTTGTTGCCATTCCAGTTTTCCTTTTCTCGGTCACTGGTAATAAGTTATGGTAACATTTATCATCCTCGACAAGATCTGGCATTGTATATTGTTCTCTCATTGCCATTTCACTTCTGTAGCAACATTCTTCAATTTAAGGAATCTGATCGTTTTGCAATGCTTACAACTGTTTATCGTTTTTTGGATTTCCAGAGTATTGTGAGAAATATGCCAAACCCGAAGACATTGGAGCAAAGGCGGAAGAGAAGTCGAGCGACGAAGAGCTGAGTGAAGATGAATATGCTGCCTCTGATGATGAGGAAATCGCCGGAAAACCCGATCCTTAAGCCAACATAAGATTACCCTTTTTTTCCTAGAGAAAAAATTGTGTGTTGTACATTGATATTTTCAGGTCCAGGAAAATTTGAAGTTGAGCAAAAACTATGGGGGGGACTTAATGGAAAAAATTTCCAACCCCTTGTTTTTCTGTCTATTTTCCATGGATGTTGTGTAAATTAAAATCAACTGTTTACTTAAATATTTTCAAACTTCCATCCTCTCTGTTTTAAGACTTAAAAAGCTGCGATTTGCTTATGCTACTGTTCTTCATGTGATTGCATATGTGCACGGGAAATCGCCATGGCTGCACAGCAAAAATGGGTTCTCTTTATTTTTTAAGTGACTAAATCTCTGGTGGATCTTACTATACTGATCTGCTCAGTTTCTGACAGAACAGAACTCTGAATTAAAAAAAAAAAAACTGCGGAAATGTCCAAAACAGTAACATTACAGACGGTGCGTAAATCCTGATGAACACTGCCTTAACATCCTCTTTTCTCTTCTTTTTTGCCTCTTTTTTTACAGCCTACCGCTTTTCTCTCGTGAATGAGAGCAATGGAACCTAGGGACTAGCAATTATGAGCGACAAAACAATGAGGTGGGCACGTTTTAATGTTGGAAGATCCAGTCCAGTTCTGGTCCTGCAAATCAACATGGCCGGTCCATTACTATGGGGTTTTAGGTGGGTTTATGCTTAAAATAAACCAAACCTTATCTATCTATATAACCAGGTTACAAGTAGTCTGGATTTTTATAACGGTTTATTATTCTCGCTTGTATCCGACTCGTATAAGACCCAAGTCTTTGAATACGAGCATGACGTCTCTGCTTCCGATAAAGAAATCTAGTCCAGCTCCTAACATGAATCAGCAGCTGCATGTGAACATTGTTTTTTAAACGAATGGTGATCGAATTAATTAGGCCACTAATTTGTCTAAATAAAAAAATTATTAAAAATATAAAAATAAAAAATTTAGTTCAATTAATTCAATTATCAATTTAATCGGTTTAACTAATTTATATCGAATCTCGATCTAATCAATTTAAAATTATTCTCCAGTCTATTACATTGATCAATTCATTCGACCAATGAGTCGGATATTGTTCAAAGATGCTTGGATGTCTATGCTCTTATCTATGTAAACCTATTTCTCACAAAAGGAGTTCTTGTCCATGCCATCATGTCTCTTTGTCTGCTCAAAAACCATTTCCTTTCTCTTGATTCAATGTATATGATAGTTAGGTTTATGTCATTTTCCATGTTATTTGCAGATAACCATTCAATTTTTTTTTTCATTAGTAATTAGTCCGCTAATGATAATAGTTTTTAAAATTGACATAATAGTAACTTTAACCCTCAACATTTATATATTATGTCAATTTAATTTTGATCCTAAAAAATCTAACCCTCAACATTTTACACATTGTGTATTTTGATCTTATATGTACTTTTGCTTTTCTTTGTGGCTTTTTCATCTAAACAGTTAAAAAATAAATTTATGAACTAAATTTGATTAAAAAAATTAACCTTTAATGTCGAAAGAAATCAAAATTGCAAAAAAAAAAATTTACACAACGTGTAAAGATTGAGGGTTAAAATTGTAAAAAAAAAATTACACAACGTGTAAAGATTGATGATTAAATTATTTTAAAATCAATATTAAATTAACATAATTTATAAATGTGAATGATTAAAATTATTATTATATCAATAAAAAATTATAAGTGACATATATAGTATTATTAATGATTCACTGGATTTGTGGTGTCAACCATTTTCCTTTCAATTCATAATCTCCCCGACATCACTTTTCTTCTTCACCAATCACTCCAAGCATTAGTGGTAATGGTTGCCATTTTTGTCATTTCATTACCACACTCGATGTTGATTAACCGGTGCCCCCTTACCTTTTTACTTAACCTTAATCATTTCCCTAATGTGCTACCATGTTTATCTGCAAACCATAACATAATCTTCCTCCCCCTATATCCCTATATCTAACCAACCTATACCATTCCTACACACTGCAACCCCAGTATCTATCTTGTCTTGTCTGGTTTCTTTTTTTAATGATGTCTGAACTTGAAGAAGATTCTTTAAAGCTTCCAGTACTTGATCTAACCCAACCTGATAATATTGAATCCTCTGTCTTGTCTTCTCTCTTAAAAGCTTGTCAAGAATGGGGTTTCTTTTATGTTACCAACCATGGCATCCCCATTAATCTATTTACCAAAATTCGTGAATTTTCGAACCATATATTTAGTCTTGGTTCAGACACTAAGCTCAAGCTTGGTCCATCATCTCGTCTTAAAACATATACTCCCCATTTCATTGCTTCTCCTTATTTCGAAAGCTTAAGAGTAAGTGGACCGGATTTCTTTGATTCTTCTAAAGCTTCCATTGATGAACTCTTTGGCCAACACAAGCCTGAATTTAGGTAACAATTTTGTTCATTGCATTCGATTTTGGTGATAACGGTTTGGTTTTTAAGGGTTAATATAAATTTTAGTCAATTAAACAGAATTTTTTTTTGTCTACTATCTAGATTCATTTTAGTCATTTCATTGGAAAGTTTTTTTTTTTTTTAAATGATGTGAAACAATTTCAGGTAAAAAAATATTATGAGGCTTTTGTATTAAGAGTCAGGTTGTATTTTGTCCCATTTATTTATAAAAGACAAGTTAATCTTTGTACATTAAATCAAAAAGAGAAATCAGTTTTTTTGTTAAAAATTTAATTTATTTCTACTGTTAAAAATTGATTATTGTATGTCAACATGATGTACACATGTCATGCTATGTATCAATGTCTGGTTATTCCATTAGCCATGTCAGTTTTTAATGATACAAATGGATGAAAATTTTCATAAAAAAAATCAATATTTTCTTTAAACAAACAAACAGGAACTAATTTGTCCATTTTTTTGAGTAGATGAGACAAAATGCAATCTGAGTATTAGTATAAGGGCTTCCATGGTACTTTTACCTACAATTTTAAAGTATTATCTTACCAAACTTTTATATTTTGTCAAGTTTAATGATCAAAATAGACTTAACTATCAAGTTCAATTACCAAAATAAATAAAAAGATATACATATTAAAATAGACTTAATTGCAAAGTTGATATATTATAATAATATAACAGCAATTATGCATCTAGGTAAACAATTGAATTTAATAAAAAAAACTTAAATTTAATTGATACATTAGACTTTTAAATTAAAAATTACAATTTATATAATATTTTAAGTTATATCACTAATTTAAATATATTTTATATTATAAAAGATTCTAAATTAATTAAAATATATAGAATTCAATTCAATTAGAGTAATTATTAGATTTTAATTTATTGCCAGCAACCTCTTAGTCTAGTGGCTAGAGAATTATATTGTAAGCATGAGAGTTTGAATTCAATCTTAAATAACACCATTCTCCTTATTCAATTATAAAAAATAAAATAAAAATTATTCATGTGCATTAACTGTTGATTTATTCAGTGAAATATTACAAGAGTATGGGAACCATATGATGAAGTTGTCAAAAAGGATCATTGAGATCATATTAAAGAGTTTAGGAACCGGTTACGAAAAAAAGTTCCTTGATTCGGAATTCGGGAACTGTCACGGATACATGAGGATAGTGAACTACACACCGCCAAGCAATGTTAAAGAAAACCAAGTCGAAGGGCTTGGAATGCATACCGACATGAGTTGCATAACAATCGTGTTTCAAGATGAACTCGGCGGCTTACAGATGAGATCGAAAGACGGTAAGTGGTTAAACATACATCCGTGCAAGAATTCATTAGTAGTTAACATAGGAGACCTAATGCAAGCATGGAGCAACGGACGATTACGATCGTCCGAACACCGAGTTGTTTTGACACGATCCCAGAACCGGTTTTCGTTAGCGTTCTTTTGGTGTTTTGAAGATGAAAAGGAAGTTATTGCACCAAATGAAATTCTGGGAAATGGTAACCCTAGAATTTACCAACCATTTGTTTGCTTGAAATATATCAAGTTTAGGGAAAGTAATGAGGTTGGTAATTTTGAGAAAATTGGCTACACTGTAAAAGATTTTGCTGGGTTAAATGTTTAACCATTGCATTTACCTTTCAATGTCTGTAAATTTTATATCATTTGTAATCCACTAGCAGTAAAAATATTTGTAATGCTTTTTATCATTGAATCTTTGTTTTTATTATACATTTAATATGAATCAACTACCAAATCTAACTGATTACATATTATACATTTAATATGAATCAATTACCAAATCTAAGTGATTAGACATAAATTTATGTAAAACGTGAAATGGTAAATGTGTCATTAAAGTTCTTATATTAAGAGTTAAATTATATTTTATCTCTTTTATTTAAAAATTAATAAATTCCTATCGTTAAATCTAAATATATCCTTTTAAAATAGTTATCTATTTCAAATATTAATTTATTTAAATATTTTTAACAATTTTCTTTTAAAAATAAATCTAATCATATCCATTGACAATCACGATATACACTTGAATTATAAATAATAATAAAATCCAAATCATAATAATCTAAATATAAATAAAAACAAACATATTTAAGGACCGACATATCAAAATATCATATGGTTAGTGGAAAATTTGAGTGGATTGATGTCAATCATCATTATTACCTACTAAGAAGCCCGACAAAGTTCCTTCATTTCAAGCCCCACACTCTTTTAATTATTGATTTAGGGTATAATTAATGAACAAGAAAAATTGTACTTTCTTTTTGTTTTGTTTAAAGGACTTTTATTTAAAATTTTAAATAAATTACATTACTAATCATAAATTCTTTTATCACTTAAATATAAAAAACTTATAAAATAGTACTCAAATATTTAATTTTATCTTTATTAACACTAATACACTAAAAAGCAAAAATTTTTAAAATTGATATAATAACAACTTTAACCTTTATAATCTTTTTACAAACTTTGTCAGCTTTTTTTTTATCTTTTATTTTTATTTCCATTTAAAGAACTCAGCTCCTTTTTATGCATTTTTTGACTTTTACCAGAAATCAACCCCCCCCTTTTTTTTTGCCTTTGTTTAAAGCTAGAATTCTTTATTTTTCTTGGCCTATCTGGAATAATTTATAAAAATTAATACAATTCGAACCAATTTTCCATTGTTTTTTTCTCTGAAAGGTGGAAGGTGGGTATCAATTGCTTTCTTTAAATCCATTAGATAATCAAAAAAATAAGGTTTCTTGCATTGCACGGAAACTGATTTTTTTTTTCCTGAAATGTTGCACAAAGTTCAAAAGATTGAATAACTTAGGGTTCTTTCAGAACTTACAAGGGCTATAAACTAGGCTAAATTTCCCTTCAATCGAACTGAAATATTACACAAAGGTTAAAGATTGAACCTTTTGTAATAATGCTTGCTTGATTGTCCCTGGTTTTGCAACACTTGATCCTTTGTACTGCAATCAATGTCCCAAAAATAAATCATTAACGGTAACAGACTTGGTTTCTTAAACATGTTCTTATAAAAGCATAAGCTAAAAAGATTGTTTTACCCTTGATTTTATAGTCACAGAAAGAATCCCTTCGACGGTAGACGATTGAACAGAGTGGCAATCCAAATCAAGTACGCTTAGTGCATCCATTATCTCGAACAGAATTCCATCCCGCCATCGACACTTAAACTCGATTGTTAAATCCTTGTTGTTCGTATTAACGGTTAGATTATCGGTCGAGCCGTCTTTAGATGCAACATGGTCAATATCGTGTTTTGTTTCCTCGATATCGTACGCTTTCCTTTTATTTGAGGAAGCCGATTTGTTTCCGTTGGTGACTTTGTTACTGGATGTTCGCTCAGCACGATACCGATGATATTTCCGTTTCGTTTTAGTCTCGGACTCGGTTAATTCTCTGCAACATTCCAATTCTTCAACTCTTCTTTCGAGGTCTTGTAGGTACTCTATTGTATCATCTAATATAGAAACTTTATCAGCCTGCATTGTTGAAGTTAAAATTAGTGAAGGCCCAGTTATGAATACCAAAGGGGAATGGGGCATTAAGCTACCTTGCTATTCGTAGGGACCAATGATTTGAGGATTGTAAGTCGTTCGTTTATTTTTTCCCGACGCCTCCTCTCTGTTAAGACGTGGCTTTTACAAAGTTCATCCGCTTCTGGTCTCCAAACCGCATCTCCAACACCACCACCGACTTGTGGAGGTTGAAGCAATCCTTTATCATGCATCCGAGGGACTTCAAACAACATCTTCTTCAATAACTTTTGAGGGGTTTCAACCTTTGCTTTCCGATATTTCACCAAGCTATTCATCTTCCAGCTAATGAACCCGGATTCCTTGTTCGAGTTTCCTAAATGCGGTCCCAGAATAAACTGGGGCGAGCTCTTTAATAGGACTGACACGACAGTTCGGTAGTGCATATCATTGCTTATAGGATCAAAAGCAGCCCGGTTTATACGATCACACTCTTCGACATCTCGGAAATCATTGTCATTATCATTTTCACCCTGGCACAGAGGAACAACATCTTCATGATCAGCAAAGGTTTGAGATATGCAGTCACTTGTATTCAAGGAATGGTGGTCATCCATGAATTGCCAACTTTGCACCTGAGAAGCCCCACCATTCACGAACGGATCTTCCGCTAGTTGGTTAGGCTCAAAACCATCCGAAATCTCGTTTAGAGAACATCTTTCTAGTTGTTCACAGCCTAAAAAGGGACTCAATTCGGACTCAATTTCGTTCGGACCAAGACCTGGACAAGCAACATCATTGATGTTCCCTGTTATCGTCTTAGGAGCATCCAACAACAAACTTTTAACACGACGAACAAGACCGAGGTCTTTCGATACCTACAGAACTCAATCCAAACATAGGACTTAAAATTCGAAATAAATCCACATTAAAAACCAAATTATGTCCAAAAAAAGTTACCAAATCAGTCACACCAAGCTCAATCACACCTCCTGCATATGGAAAGCATACTACTGTCTGAATAGATGCGCTCTGATAGAACCGATCGACAACATTTCAGACCCATGGAAACAGAAACCAAACTGTCAATTTAATAACTTATTAACCGATCTGGAAACTTAATCAAACCATTAAAAGCACATGAATGAACCAACCTTAGCAACCAGTGAACGACTAAACACTTTACTATCTGCATATTGAGCATTACATAGCCAAATAGGTTGACCAATTGATAATGTTCTTCCAGGCAATCTATCAAACACTTCAAACCCAAATAAGTTGACTAAAATGCTAACAAAACATGGGGGAAAAATGGGAAAAAAAAAATATTTTACCCTTGGTCAATGTTGAATACAAATGACATACAGACCAAATAATACCATTCAGTAGCAGTGAGATCTTCAGGGGATAATGCAACTGAAGGTCTTTTAGTATGAGGACTAGTTTCACCAGCTGAAAGTGATTCAAATAGTTCTCTTAACTGCTCACTTCTTTGTAAACCTAGTTGGTCATCAGCTTTAGGTTCAAAAGATTGAACTGTTTTCCTTGTCTTTATATCTCCATTGTAATAACCATCACCCCATTCCAAGACCCTGCAAGTGTGTTGTTTAAAAGACAAAGAAGAACATAAAAATGGAGGCAAAAAAAAAGATGGAACATGTTATATTACCCTGGTTGTTTAGCTGAAATGGACCAAAAAATCCCATAGCTCCATTGAATGTTTCTAACAGCAAGAGCAAGTTGTTTCTTCAAGTTCATTGGGACCTTCCCTTGATTTTGAACCCCGGTAGTAGCCATTTGAAGGTTTATCTATGTTTAAAAACTATATATATTTATATATACATATATGAACCGAAACATGTGCTATATAGCTGAAGATGATGATTCTTTTTAACCCCAAAAACAGCAAAACATAGATGGGTTTTTATCAAACTATAATGACAGTTTTTGCCTAAACCAGAAACAACTCAGAGCTCAAAACCCGACATGTTTTTTTTTTTCAATGGGTAAGCCCTAAAAGGTGGTGTTTTGGCCTTTTGGGGAGGTAGCTATGAAGCTCAAAAAACCAGATGAAAATGGGGTAAGAGAAAGGAAATTGGCAATGCTTATTAACAGAATCAAGTAGGTCAAGTTGCAATTAAGTTACTATTACAGTACAGAGCTAAATTATTAATAAAAAAAACACACACACTTTGATGGACAAAGGAACAAAAATGATGTAAGAAAAAAAAACTCACTTTGATTGAAAGTTTGAAACACAAAAAAATCAAAAGATAAAATATTAATATATTAAGGAAAATTGTATTAATAGTCACATTTAAGGATAAATTGCATTAATAGTCACCTAACTATTAATAAATTTTAATTTTGATCACTCAATTATGAAAAGTTATAAATTTATCACACAATTGTTCAATTTTGTTTTTTTTTTGTCACAAGCTAGCTATTAGTTGATAGCTTCTAATTAGCACAATAGCTACTTGAAATCTCAACATTTATATATGACATTTAGTCTTAATTTTAAAAAATATAACCCTTTCCACTTATCAGCTTTTTATCTAAAAAATTAAAAAATAAATTTATAAGTTAAATTTGATTCAAAATATAAAAGATAATGATTTTCTTTTGGGTGGGATTTGGTGAGGAAAGATAAAGAACAGAAAAATATATATTATTATATAATGTGGATATCATAATCTAAATCTGTGTCAATTTTCTATTATCCAATGATTCCACATCTTTGAATGCTTGAAAAAGTGAGCTATCATTTTATAATATTTTCCTTTAAAAAAAGAAAATTAGAATTAACTTGGAGTTATTACAAGTAATATTTATTATTAATTTAAAGTTAAAGAGCATGAAGTAATTAGTATTAGTCTTGGAATGAAACATGTGCAAGAAATAGATTAGTTAAATACTAAGAGACAGGAGCACAGTCGCAGACAGACAAAAGGTCACTGTTTATAGTCAAGCTCATCGGAGAGTGCAAAATAAATAAATTTCACTTTTTTCCCTGCATTGATGTAATGATTTCAACCTTAATTAATGTGTGTTTATTAGTAAGGTTAATATAATATTTGGTATTTGAATTTGACATTGAATTTTTTTTAATTTGGTATTTAATTTTTATTTTGGTTCAATTCGGTACCTGAATTTAACATTTTTTTCTAATTTGGTATCTAAACTTTTTTTGCCCAATTTGATACCTGAACTTGACACTTTTTTCTAGTTTGGTACATAAATTTTTTTGAGCCTAATTTGGTACCTGAACTTGCTTTTTTTCCTAATTTGGTACCTAAGCTTTTTTTTAGGTTCAATTTGATACTTAAATTTATTAAATGTTATACAAATTATGCAAAACACTAACAAGATTAAAAAAATTGGTATGCTACAAAAATGTTGTTAGTATTAAATGAAATGTTAAAAAATAGATATTGAGCAATACTTAACAAATTAATCTTACATAAGGAAAAAAAAAGGATTTCTTAAAATCCTAAAGTAAAAGAAATTCATTGTTTTCAATTAATAAAATAAAACTAAAAGTATTTGAACATATAAAATAAAAATATATCATATCATTTGTCACATATCACCATACATTGATTATTTTTGCTACTTCATTAAAAACAATATTATTAATATATTAGAGTAATTTGTAAAATATTTGATAAGTACCAGATCGAACAAAAAAATTAGGTACCAATATAGGAAAAAAAGTCAAGTTCAGGTATCAAATTGGACCCCAAACAATTTAAGTACCTACTTAAGAAAAAATATCTAGTTTAGCTACCAAAATAGGAAAAAAGTGTCAAGTTCAAGAACCAACTATTATATTAACCCATTTTTTAAATAGTTATTCAATTATTCGATTTTTAAAAATTATTGGATTGTTAAATTTTTTTTTTAAGTTTAATTATAGAGTTCAAAGTGATGATACGACTATCGGTACAATGGATTGTTAAGTTTGTTTTTTTTTTTTAAGTTTAATTATTAGATCCAAGTTGATTTGACTATTAGTGTCGGATATTGGAGAAGAAATATGTTTGTATTTGATTCACAATTTTGTGATGTTCCAAGTTATTTTATGAAAAAATTTGGATCATAGATAGTAAGAAAAATAGAGCTTTCAATTTGTGTAGGGGATACGAATAGCGAAGATCATACAACAACAATTTTAACAATCCGGTGACTTAAATGAAAAAAGTTGAATAATTCAATGATCATTTTATAACTTTTTAAAATTAAATGACCAGAACACAAATTTACTAATAATTTAGTGACCTTGACTTTATTTATACCCTAGAAGAATTTTAATAAACTCTTGTAAGTAAAATAACTTAATTTTTTAATGTAATTAAAAAATAATTTATATTTTAATTCTGAATTTGATAATTTCTAATTAGTTAGTACTAAAAATTATTTTGGACTTAATTCATATTTGAAAATGAAATAGTTAAATAAGTTGGCATTTTCTTTTTAGGTTTATGGAGGCCATTAACTTTTGTTTAGACTATTTTGGATTTGTATATTTTAAATATTTTTTATTTTATAATTTAAAAATAATATTATTTAAAACTAAAATTTAAAAATAATTTCAAGGATTTATAGAAAAATTCAGGCTTTTTGGGTTTTTTTAATATTTTAGAATCTATTTTATTGATTTTTTATATTTTATAAAATTTTAATATTTTTAATTTAACATTTTTAAATTTTTTTATTTTAAAATAATATTATGACATGTAGGGTGTTTAAATTTCGGTTAAAATTGAATTAATTGATCTAATTCGATCAAAGGTGAATTAATGATTTTTAAAAGTTCAATTATCGGTTAATTCGATTCAAATCGGATAATTGATCGAATTAACCAAACGTAATAATTAATAATACAAATTATATGTTGTTTTAATTCGTTAATTTAGTTAAATGAACATTATCAATTTATTATTTTAATATGTTTTATACTGTTTTAACCAAAAAAATAAAACATATAAATTTCAATTAATTCAGTTAATCGAAATATTTCAGTTCAGTTAATTTTTTTTAAAAATTTAGTTCAATTAATTGTTAAATGATTAAAATGTTTTGTCAATTCAATTAATATTAATTTAATTCGGTTAACTGTTTGAACACCCCTAATGATGTGTCGTGAGTTGAGGTTTGTCGCATAATATTATGTTATTGGCTATGGATGTGAAATCATAAAAAAAATTGATGTAGTTAGATATAGGTACCTAAAAAAGATTATCAACTTAGTTAACGGTTTCGATTAAGATATATTTTTAAGTATTTAGTTAACTATATCAATTTTTGATGATTTGACATTGGTAACCAATATCACATGATAATCTCAAAATAAGAAACCCAACAATTTTTAGTTGAAAAATAAAAGCTTAAAAAGTATTAAAAACATAAAATAATTGTAAAATAATAATAGATATAAAAATAAAAACATCAAAATATCATAAAACTTCAAAAATAAATATTTTATAATGATAATACTCTAAAATGACGTGTTTTTATATATTAATCATGTGTTTATTTTGAGCTTGAGCCTACTAATTTGAGCTATTTATGTCTTTTTGTCTTTTAGGGACTAAATTGGAGGTGAAAAGTAAATTCAGGGGAAAAAGCGTCAATTTGGAGATTAAATGGGCCAATATGCAACGTGGGACAAATATGGTGCCAAAAGTGCGAACATGGAAGGCACAAGGACTTAAAAGCAAATAGAAGAGATTTTATTTTGGAAGACTCTATTTTCTTTTATTCTATTAGGATAATTAATATTAAGATAATTATTAGGATTATTCAAATTTAGGATTTTATTTTAATTATCTTTGTTTATCTTTAATTAAATGTATTTATCTTTTTAGAATTTAAGTTCAATTAGACTATCTCCCTAGCACTATAAATAGTGGGTGAAGTGACTCTATTTGAGGATTTTTTTCTGTAAACACTCTCCCCCAAAAGTCTTTTGTTCTTTCATATTTCTTTTCAATAAAATTTCTTTTTCCATATTTTTATTTATTTTCTTTCCTCCATTATCATGAGCCACTAAAAACCCTTCTAGCCAAAAGTTGTCAATATTTTCCCAAAAGGGTTCTTGAGGCCTAGAATCCGTACTTAGCCTTCTCGCCAAGTATTCATCGTTTCTCACTTTTCTGGGTTGACGCTTAGTCCATGGCCCTTAAGTAAGCTTTTCAAAGATATGCAAAGGCGGCCGCTTTGTATGTTTTGGAAGGACTGCATAGTCGGTTCGTTAATTCTTCGCGTCGAGGTTGGCGAGCCAAAGAGACAAAATGGCGGGATTCGCCATTGAGAAGCGTTGATCTAGCATAGATTCTTGGCTAGAGTCAGTTCCTAAAAATCGTAAATCTAATCTTTGGAGCTGGTGGTCGTGGCGTCCTCTTCCACTATAACCGGCTTACTTGAGTCGAGAAGGATCATCCAAAAGCCAATGATTGAGCCCAAGGCGGAATGAGACAACCGGAGGTGGAACTTTCCATAAGAATTTCTTTTCTCTTAAAACTCTCTTTATTATTTTATTATTTTCGTAATCATAATTTCATAAACTTTAAATTCTTTTATTTTATTTTCGCTTCCAAAATCAATTCTTAAATTCTGTTTTTTATTTTTTTTTTCAGAACGCAGTTTTCTTGGGCACGATTCGCCTGAGATTTGAGAGACAAGCATTCGTATAATCCGGTCCCGAGGATTCGACCCTACTTTCCTTTACTATTTCTTTTCATTATTTTACAGGAATAGGATATTTTTTGTGCTCTCAACGACCGCATCAAATTTTGGCGCCGTTGCTTGGGACCAAGCAACATACTAATCTTGTTTTTCTTTGTTTTCTATGACCAGATCTGCTCCAGGTACTCTTGCGTTCAACTCAGAAATCGAAAAGACTGCGAAAGCTAATCGAAAGGAAACAAAACTAAGGAAAAAACAGTCAGTGGTGGTTGGAACTCAAAGCAATCCACCGCTAGAAATTAGAATCGACGACGAAGTAGAATCTAGGGTTAACGAAAACCCTACTCAAACGTTAGAAAGTAAAGAAGAAGAAGTCGATTCCCCTGAAGAAGTGCTGAACACTAGGGTTGACGAAAACCCTAATTTAACACCTAAACTTATGGCTCAAACAATTCGGCAACTGGCCGAAGCGCCGACAGAACAACCGCCACTATGCATCGCGTATCCTACTATGGATACTTATTTTGAATTAAAGTCAGGCTTGATTCAGCTACTGCCAACTTTCCGTGGGTTACAAAATGAAAACCCCCACAAGCATTTAAAAGAATTTCATATGGTTTGTTTGAGTATGAAACCTCAGGGGGTAACTGAGGATCAAATTCAATTGCGCACTTTCCCTTTTTCCCTAGCAGATTCAGCCAGGGAATGGTTATTTTATTTACCTCCTGGATCTATTACAACTTGGGCTGATCTATCTCGTTTATTCCTTAACAGGTTTTTCCCTGCATCACGAGCAGCTGAGTTAAGAAGAGAAATCGTGGGCATAAGGCAAAAAGACGCAGAGACTCTATACGACTATTGGGAGCGATTTAAGAAGTTGTGTGCAAGTTGCCTACAACACGGTATAACGGAACAGTCTTTGCTCCAGTACTTTTATGAAGGCTTGAAACCCATGGAGATGAATATGGTAGATGCCGCGAGTGGAGGAGCGTTAGTCAACATGACTCCACAACAAGCAAGGGACTTAATCTCTACAATGGTGCAAATTCCCAGCAATTTCGAGCTAATCTGAACCTCTAGAAGGGTTCACCACTAAGTAATTCTACAATTGAAGATAGACTTGATAGACTTACTAATATTGTGAATTCCTTGTTACGAAAAATCGAAACCAGCCGAGTATGTGGAATATGTGCTACACCTGAACATACGACTGATGCGTGCCCTAGTCTGTGTGACGATTCTATGGCCCATTTAGATGCTGTGGGAAATTTTCCTGGGCCACCACAAAGACGATACGACCCTTACGCCAATACCTACAACCCAGGATGGAGGGACCACCCTAATTTTAGTTATGGGGCTAATCCACGATATAACCAACCATACCAAAATTGAGCCCCACAACAATGCAAGATTCGTGTAATTCTTTAGAAACTTTGGTCAATAAATTAGCAACTAATGTCCTTGATTTTCAACAGCAAACTCTCAATTTCCAAAGAGAAATGAAGGGTTTTCAGCAGAAAACTGAAGCATCCATAAGGGAGTTGACCACATCAATTGAGAAATTAAACTCTCAAGGGAAACTACCATCACAAATAGAACCAAACCCGAGGCGAATCGAATGCGATGCGTTACTGAAGCGGAAAGATCTCGGAACCGTTCTGGCAAGAATCTTGGTCAAGAAATCGCCAGAAACTCCGGAAGCGACGAAACAGATCCGGCGAAACCCCACCGCCAAAAATCCAACCTCCATTCCGGGACGATTAAATCGATGTCGAAAAAGTAAGGAAGATAAAGAGATCCTCGAAACATTCAGGAATGTTGAGATCAACTTACCACTGTTAGATGCCATTAGACAGATTCCGCGGTATGCCAAGTTCCTCAAAGAACTTTGCACCAACAAACGAAAACTAACAGGTAATGAAAAGGTAAGTGTTGGTGAGGATGTTTCTGCAGTTCTACAGCGAAAAATGCCGGTTAAATGCAAAGATAGGGGTATGTTTGCTATTCCATGCAAAATTGGCCATTTGGGAATTAAGAAGGCTATGTGTGATCTAGGGGCCTCCATAAATGTAATGCCTTATTCTATTTATGAATCACTTAATGCGGGTTTTTTGACAAAGACAGGTGTTACCATTCAGTTGGCAGACAGGTCTATTGTGCATCCCGAAGAGGTCCTCGAGGACGTATTAGTCAAAGTCAATGGGCTTATCTTCCCTGCAGATTTTTATGTGATAAAAATGGAGGAGGATAACACTCCTGGGTCTTCAGACATCTTGTTGGGGCGACCTTTCCTTAGTACTGCGAATACTAAGATTGATGTACGAAGCGGAACCCTCACGATGGAGTTTGACGGGGAGATTGTGAAGTTTAACGTTTATGGCACTATTAGTCACCCAAGTGAAGTCTTGGACGTAAACCGTGTCGACATAATTGACTCATCAGTAGAAAAAACTTTTGAGTCATCTTATGGAGATAAACCAAAAATGATGTTTGATGATTTTGAATCTGTTAATAAATTATTGGCTCTCATGAATACTAAACTTCTACCTCCTGTTGTGCAGGCACCAGATCTGAAATTAAATCCACTTCCTGAACATCTCAAATGCACATTTTTGGAGAATGATGAGACCATTGCCAACTTAAAAGGGATCAGCCCCTTGGAGGAAAATATGGAACCAAAGAAAGAGGCGCAAGGACAATTAAACCCAAATATGGTGGACGTGTTAAAAAATGAGAATTTCCAAGCTCATAAGAACAAAAGAATTCAGCTGGAACAGCCCTAATACTAGTTGAGGCGTCAAGCTAGCGACGTTAAACAAGCGCTTGTTGGGAGGCAACCCAATCTTTATTTTTATTTTTATTTATTATTTTCCTTTATTTTCTTTTATTATTTATTATTTATTATTTATTATTTTATTTTATTTTATTTAAATATTAATAAATTTCTCTTCTTCCATCTAGGTGAAATAGAGCGAAAATACGCACCAAAACAACCCTATCCATGGTACCAAACAGTTCTATTCCAACCCAAAATGCCATATCCCTGCTGCCAAACAGTTCTATTCTAGCCCAGAATGCTATATCTCTGCAGCCAAACAGTCTTATTTTAGCCTTAGAATCCCCAAAACCTGCAGCCAAACACCCATTTTCAGCAAATAAAACCCCCAAACCTTCCATTTTTTTTTCCCCTAAATTTCTCCATAACCGCCGACTCCTTTCTCCTCCACCACCCACCGCCGATTTCTTAGCCACCATGGTGAGAACCCGAAGCCAAACCAACATTGCACACATCACTCACCCCGTCTCCACCTCTTGCCGCTTCGTCATCTTCTTCTCCACCGTGTGCGCCAACCGACGGTAACTACATGGGGAGTTTTTCTAAACTTTTTTTTTTCTCCACCTATTTGTTTTCCTTTTACTTTCACATCGAGGACTATGTGTTTTAAGTGGGGGGAGGCATTCTTCGTTGTTACTGTTATTATCTGCTATTTTCGCTGTCATATTGTTTGACTTTCATGCATGATTCTTACCTTCTAAGGAAGTTATGATTTTTCCCATAATTGATTCCATCTCCACTGTTTTATTTTTATTAGGCTAAAAATAATTGTGATTAATAGGGTTAATTCTATCTTGCTTTTCGTAAAATTGATCAAGTTTAATATAAAGTGAACACTTAAAATGATTGCATGCTTAATTAATGTTCATGGCTATTAGGTGATTATTGAAACTTATTTTGACACTTAAATTTTTTTTTCTTTCCGAGTTCTCAAGAATTTTAAATATCGTTTAATTTTTAATAAATGTTTTCCATGGTTATGAGTACTGACTTAGATCGTGGTCGATCGAGTAACCGGGTAGGGTGCTTGGGTTGTCATTCTACTTGCGTTAAAAGGTTGTGTGACGTGACAAGTAAAACTCCGCTAGCCGAGGTTACGAGTATGGCTCAAATCGTGGTGATGAGTAACCGGGTAGGGTGCTTGGGTTGTCATTCTACTTGGCGTCAAAAGGTTGTGTGACGTGTTGGGTAAAACTCCGCTAACCTAAATAAATAATTTTAGGAGTATGTTGAATGAGTAACCGGGGGGTGCTTGGGTTGTCATCTCTTTGGCGTCAAAAGGTTTAATATATTCCTAAGTAAATAAATAATAATAAAATTTAAAAATAAAATCAAAAAAGAAAAAAAGAAAAAAAAGAAAAAAAGAAAAAATAAGTACTAATAAAGTTGCACTGGGGACTAAAGGAGGAAATAATTAAGGTGTCTTAGTAGGTTTGGTAATTTACCTAAATGGCATAACTCAAGTCGATATTAATTTTGTGTGAAATAATTGGAATACTTTTTCATTTTACTTAAAGCAAGCTTAGAGGTCTCTTTATTTTTCATATGCGTTTTTAACTAATTTTTATGAAACTTTGGAGTGGTATTTCTTTTATGGCAGAATCTAGCTTTCACAGTCGATAGGAACCATACTTGAGGGCAAGCATGGGCTAAGTAGGGGGGAATTTGATAATACTCTAAAATGACGTGTTTTTATATATTAATCATGTGTTTATTTTGAGCTTGAGCTACTAATTTGAGCTATTTATGTCTTTTTGTCTTTTAGGGACTAAATTGGAGGTGAAAAGTAAATTCAGGGGAAAAAGCATCAATTTGGAGATTAAATGGGCCAATATGCAACGTGGGACAAATATGGTGCCAAAAGTGCGAACATGGAAGGCACAAGGACTTAAAAGCAAATAGAAGAAATTTTATTTTGGAAGACTCTATTTTCTTTTATTCTATTAGGATAATTAATATTAAGATAATTATTAGGATTATTCAAATTTAGGATTTTATTTTAATTATCTTTGTTTATCTTTAATTAAATGTATTTATCTTTTTAGAATTTAAGTTCAATTAGACTATCTCCCTAGCACTATAAATAGGGGTGAAGTGACTCTATTTGAGGATTTTTTCAGTAAACACTCTCCCTCAAAAGTCTTTTGTTCTTTCATATTTCTTTTCAATAAAATTTCTTTTCCCATATTTTTATTTATTTTCTTTCCTCCATTATCATGAGCCACTAAAAACCCTTCTAGCCAAAAGTTGTCAATATTTTCTCAAAAGGGTTCTTGAGGCCTAGAATCCGTTTTAGCCTTCTCGCCAAGTATTCATCGTTTCTCAAGACTTCTGGTGGCGCTTCGTCCATGGCCCTTAAGAAGTAAGCTTTTCAAAGATATGCAAAGGCGGCCGCTTTGTATGTTTTGGAAGGACTGCATAGTCGGTTCGTTAACTTCTCATGTCGAGGTTGGCGAGCCAAAGAGACAAAATGGCGTGGATTCGCCATTGAGAAGCGTTGATCTAGCATAGATTCTTGGCTAGAGTCAGTTCCTAAAATCGTAAATCTAATCTTTGGAGTGGTGGTCGTGGCGTCCTCTTCCACTATAACCGGCTTACTTGAGTCAAGAAGGATCATCCAAAAGCCAAGGATTGAGCCCAAGGCGGAATGAGACAACCGAGGTGGAACTTTCCATAAGAATTTCTTTTCTCTTAAAACTCTCTTTATTATTTTTATTATTTTCGTAATCATAATTTCAGTAAACTTTAAATTCTGTTTTTATTTTATTTTCGCTTCCAAAATCAATTCTTAAATTCTGTTTTTTTATTTTTTTTTCAGGAACGCAGGTTTTCTTGGGCACGATTTTGCCCAGGATTTCGAGAGACAAGCATTCGTATAATCCGGTCCCTGAGGATTCGACCTTACTTTCCGTTTACTATTTCTTTTTCATTATTTTACAGGGAATAGGATATTTTTGGTGCTCTCAACGACCGCATCATATAAAAAGTTTAAAAATTTTATTGAAATTATAAAATATAAAATTAACAAAATGTATGTCTAGAAAAAAATTGGACAATTTGACGTCTAAATTCCAGGACATTCTTTTGTTTAATTTCATTTAAATTTGAATATTTATTTCTCTAAATTCTTAATAAAAATAGAATAATCTCTGAAAAATATATTTTTATTTTTATTCAAAATTTTAAGACACATGTTATTATTTTAATGGTTGCTGGTACAAAATTAACAGTGTCATTCAGGTAACTAATAAAAGTATAAGGTTTTTCAATTTCAAAAGGGTGCAACTATAATTAAAAAATCATAAATATTAAAATAATATTAAAATTTTATAATTCTGTTGACTTCAATTCAATATTTTCTATTTCAAATTTTTATCGATTTCGAGAGCCCCTTCATTCAAATTTATACATTAATATATTCTAACAACAGTGATAAATATTGAAAACGCTATAAAGGCAAATTATACATTTTGGAGGTCTGCAATGACTAGAAGTACGAATTGTCTGCTTTTACTACATCGGGGCATCGGGTGCTTTTGACAGACACTTTAAGGGTATGTGTACTACCAGCCATCACTTATAATTGTCCTTTATTTCCTTTTAAATTTTATTCGTCTATAAAAATACTTCTGTTGAATATAAATATGATTCGATGTATGACTTTACAGGTTTCTTTTTCCCATTTTATCTCTATGATTGGTTTTTTTTCTTCCTTTAAACTAGTTTGTAAAAGCATGAAAATTTTACCATATGCTCCAAAGAAAAATCATATAAAGTTTTAGTATCAAGCATTAATGCTTATAGAAATATAAATCAAATGGAAGTGGTATGAGCACTTGACAAGTGTCAAGGCTATTGTATGTTAATACGACACACGTCATGGTCATAAACTATCATGGTCAGGACACGTCATGCTTTTAGAAATATTGAATCTCTTTTATCAAACGTAAAAAAATAAAAAATAAAATTGAGAGAATACGGGTCTTTACTTATTTAGAAACCTTTCATGTAAAAAGAGTTCATTTACGATCAAATTTAGATAGATTTTAAGAGTGAACAATCATAGAAGTTAAATATTTTTATACTTAATTTTATTATCAACGACGTATTATTATTATTATTATTATTTTGTAATAAGATGATATGTTATATTTAAACTTGTTTATAAATTGAGCTATTCAGTTCAGCTCGAAGGTTCGTCCGAAAAGAGAGAAAATTTGGACAAAAATATAAGTTCGGAAAATAGGTTTGAGAAAAAAATTAATGCCTGTTTAAAAAACAAACAATGCCTCGAATAAGACATTTTTGGCCCAGGCCCGACCAGAATTCACTAAATTAAAAAAAAAATGTTGTTTCTTTATGTTATTTTATTGTTATTTTCTCCATATTTTGTTATTATTTCTCTATTATGTTTAATATTTTGTTGTTATTGTTTGGATATTGTATAACACTTATTTTTTTTGCTAATTTTGTTATTATTTTAGAGACATATGTTTGTTAAGTTGCATCTATCTTAGTATTATTTAAGTATACATATTTTTTAAAATTTATTTTCAATTTAGTATTTTTGATGTATTATATATATATTATGTAAAAGTTTTAATATGAGCGGGCCGGGTTAAGCCCGGGGTTTAAAATTTTTATCCGGGCCGAACTTGAGAAAATTTTTATTCCTATTTTTCAGGCCGAGTCAAGCCTGGACCTAACAAACTAGCCTAAGTTTTTGCTTGGGCTCGGCCCGAACCATAAACACCTCTAGTCATATCTAGTTTATGTATTTTTAGATGGACGATGCATTTTTCTGTAATTAGTGTAAAAATAGTGACGGCGATGAAATTAAATATTGTAACTTATAACAAAAAAAATCTAAACACATCACACTAAAAATAGACGTTGATTCAAGAAGGCCGTAATAGTTTCTAGAATTATACATTCTGTTATATACAGAGAGCCAAAGTTGAACAAAATAGATTTTATTTATTTATTATAAAATTATATTCATTTATAAATTTTAATATCTGTTGACTGCAACCAGTTAATTTTTTGTGTTGGTAATCGGTATCAATCACGTCAACATTTGTCAATGATCAAACTGACCAACAATAATTTCTTTTAAACTGATTTCAACTATTAATAGTATCAAATTTATCATAAAAGAAATTCAAATTAACACAAAAACTCCGAGGAGCATAAAATAAATTTGTCATAATTTTAGATATTTGTTACGAAAGCTAAAATGGAATCAGAAATTATCATTTTTGTAAGTATCTGTCATAAAGGACAAAATAATATTTAAATTAAAAAACATAACATAATTTATTATATTTTTAAATAGATTAAAATATATTATGAGTTCATATACTTTTCATAAATTTTAAATTTAATTATGATAATTTTATTTTTGGGTTAGTCTATTTATTTTTAATTTTAAAATTCATTTGTAGAATATTTTGAAATAATAATAAAAAGTCACTTAATAATTATGTAACTAAATAATAAAGTTAGACTTAAATTCACAAAATAATTTTAATAATATTAGCAGTGAACTTAAATTTTAAAATATAAAATTTATATTCTAAATAAAAATATGAATTTACGAATCATATAAATATTTCTAATATATTTTAACCTTTTAAATATTTAAAATAAAATTTAAGAAATTCAGGAAAAAGAAAATAAAAGTGATGGTCCTGCAGACCCCTTAACACCGCCCCCGGTCATTTCTTTTATCTCTTGTCAAAGCTTTTATTGGTTTTTGTTTTGGTCACATGTCCGACAATTCCGTGAACTGACTGGCGTTTGGTCAGTTTTACTTAGGTTCTCTTCTCCGTGCAAGGGGGACCTTTAAAACCCTGCAGCTCCATTGTTGGAACTAAGAAATCCATCTAAAATCAACTCTAAAATAGTTGCGAATTTAGTAAAATTACCGTAAAGATCTTTATACAATGAGTTAGATTATATTTTGTACCTTCTATTTATAAAATAGTAAATTAATTTTTATACATTAGATCAAAAAGTAAATTTATACTTCTATGAAAAATATCATCAATTTATATTATTAAAATTTGATCCATGTACATCATAATGAGATACATATAGCGTGTTATTCATCGTACCACGCCAATTTTTTATAATAAAAATTGATGAAAATTTTAACAAAAAATCCCATATTACTCTTTGGTCTAATATACAATGATTAATTTGTCTTTTTCTTTTTAATAAAAGAAGCAATATACAATTCGAATCCAAGTTCAGGGGCCTTTATGGTACTTTTATCTTGAGAATTTATATTTTGGTATAATCAAATACAATCCATGAAAATTAATCATTTCGAGGTTTATGTCTTTCACTTTTACCAATGTCATTTTCCAGATTCAAATTTAAGTTCTCATTTTAAAACTGTAATATACCTTATCACTAGTTTACAAAATAGATACCTTGAATATATGATTAAAACCTTAATACCAACTGATTATTTTAATTTACGTGGCATTTGAACTTCTACATGTGAAACCACATGGAAGGATCGATAATAATTAGTTGGATCAGGGTTATTTATGGTATTTGATAGAACTTTTTTTTAGTAAATTACAATAACATGATAGAGTCTAAACAATTAACGTGGCTAGTGTGACTCAAACCCAGGCAAACCCAAACAACACTTGGGACAGTGATCACGCTTGAGCCATCACATGGAATTCTATGTTACATTCACTTTCAAGGAGCTATTATAATTATCATTTATAAATTTATTTTAACATCATCTATTTGCTTATATATAAATTATAATAAGAACAAAATTTATCATAATTTTCTATAAACGAGACTGAAAAAAATTAAAAGAACTTTTTTTAAAATTTAAATTTAGTAAAAATATACTTTAAATTAATATTACATCCGATCAACTAAATATTTTAAAATATTACATTCTAGTCAAATGAACTAGGATATATAATATTCCCTACATTTCACCTCGTATCTTATATTTTCATAATTCTATTACCAAAATAATTTTATATTTAAAATTTATTTATTTTATAAAATAATTAATTTGAAACATATCTGAAACATTTTAAGCACACTGACAAAATTACAATTGAAATGGTAAAAAAAAAATGAAAAAAAGAGTAAAAATATTTTCAAACAAACTACTTTTTAACTGTACCGAATTTATGAGAAATTCTCTCAAAAACAGCCGTCCCCAGAAAGAGCCTACGTATTCATTATTACTTATTTTTTAGCAAATAAAAGCCTGCGAAACATATTTTCACTGACGGTTTCAGACTGACTGTTTACGTAACAGAGTTACTTTATTTATTTGTACATGTAGTATATAATTATTCATAAGCTTCGAACTCATATTTTTAAAATATTAATAATGCTCATGCACGATGGACAAAGACTCAATCAGCATTTAATATATAATTTTATTTTCAATTAAGCTTGATAATGATAATTTGTAATCTATAATATTATAAAAGCATAACCTGATAAAAATATCTTTTATGTGAAAATTAACAAGATTCCACATAAAATAAAATTTAAATTTTTTGTTGAATAATCTAGATATAAGTTCTGATTATGTCTGTTATTTTTGACACAATACCTAGAACTACTCATAATCTCTCATCCCCAACCCATAAATGAGAAGATAATGCGAGCACTCGAACCCATATTTTTATGTCACAAGTCGATCGAACCTATTATTTTTATTTAAAATAAGTTATATTATTACGATAGTTTAATATTTTTAAAATAATTTTATATAAAATTAATAAAATTCCTTATAAAAATTTTATTTAATTATTATATAAATTTTTAATAAATATATTTTTCCCTCGTATTTACATAAATAAAAGTAAAATATATAGGAATGTTTTAACTCAATAAAAAATACATTCTATATGTAAAGTCAGACATTATTAATTAGGATAAGATAAAATAAATAAATGTGAGAAAGACAAAAAACATTTAAATTTCACCTTCTAATAAAAATATTATTATTCTATTAATGAAAAACTGAAATTTCTCTTTAAAAATAATAAATTTATTTTCATTCAACGATTAAAATAGATTTTTTACTGAGTACAAGAGATATGCATTTTTATAATGTAAGGTTCTAATCCAACCACACCAACCCAAAGAGATTAGCTGCCCTACTAGTCAAACTCTACCTACTTCTTAACATTATATATATATACTTTTTTTATATTACATAATATATATTTATTTGCACTAAAAATAGCATATTTTTATATAAACTAGAATGTTTTGCCCGCTTTGGGGCCTCAATTTTTTTAATTATACCTATAATTATATTATGGGTAAATTTCAAATTTGATAAATTTTGATTCAATGTGATATATGAATTTTGATTTGGTGTAATTATACACGTAAGATTTTAATTGTGGTTCAAATGTGTACATGAAATATTAATTTTAATTTAATCATGTACACATTTAAAAAATAAATATATCAATTTATTTATTTTATATTGAATAAATATAATTATTTGTTATGTAATATATAAACATCATATCAATAATCTGTGAGAATTGGATCAAATCAAAATTTTATTTATAAAATTGCACAAAATTAAAATTTAAGTACAAAATTACACATTAGACTGAAATTCATGTATAGTTTTGAGATTTATCCCATTATATTATAATTATTTATTCAATGTTTATTAAAATTGTAATATATATTTATTAAAATAATTAATATAGACTAAATCCTACACTTTACATTATATTATAATTATTTATTCAATGTTTATAAAATTGTAATATATATTTATTAAAATAATTAATATAGACTAAATCCTACACTTTAGATAAGTAGAGGGATCAATACTAAAAAATTATCGTTATCTTATGGGGCCAAAAAAAAAAACGACACCTGTGATTAGAGAATCACTTAGGACATTCTTTTTATATAAATAACTAAGGAAATTACAGAACATTGAGGTACCGAATAATGTATAAGAATAAAGTATAGAGATTAAATATTAAATTCTAGCATGGTATAAGGATCAAAATTAAAATTAAACCATTTTTATGCCATCTAAATAAAATAAAGGGAGCGGAATTGAAATTCAACCATTTATGTTATAATAAATAAAGAAAGAAAAGCCTCCTGAGATGTCAAAAAGGAAGGCGGGTTCCTTTTTTATATAGTAGTAGTATATATAAGAGGGATATTTTATTTATGGTTAAATTATGCTATAGGTCCTTGTATTGTGCTTAAATTATGGATTTAGTCCCTGTGGTTTAATTTAGGCATTTTTACTCTCTGTACTTTTAGAATTTTGAAATTTTAGTCCTAATCGAATGGTAGCTATTAAATTCATTAAATTTTGATATTTTAAAATTTAATTCGACAAATATATTATCACATGCGTAATATAATTTTTGTTTGTTATTTTCACATATTACTAAAAAAATCAATTAATAGATATAATGACTGTTGTTTGCATTGAGATTGAAGATATAACAACTAAGAATCATCTAGTTGAAAAATATTGACTAAATTTAATTATTACTATTAAATAAGGACTAAAATGTAAAAATTAAAAATTACAGAAAATAAAATAAAACATGAAAATAAATTTGATTCCTGCGACAATGAATGGGACAAATTTTAAAGATACGTACATATTAATCGTGTCTGCTTTCTATCTAATTGGCTAATAGGAGGTTGGGGTCCATTTTGATCATTTTCAAAATTTCAAATCTACAATCATTCAAAAAGAAAAAATCATGAAGGGAAACACGTTTAATTAATGTTTTGTTTCTTCGTTATTGATTTTATTTTTTAAGTAATACGTTTGGGGTAAATTGATGGGTAAATTATACTCAAGATTACTACTAACTATTAGTAAGTTTATGTTTTAGTCATTTAAGTTTAAAAAAATTAAAAAATGATCACTAAACTTTCAAAAATTTTCCTTTAAATCTCTAGGTTGATAAAATTGACGTTATATGACCCTTTCTACGATTTTTTTTTTCATGAAACAGTCTTGAATGTCACGAATATGCGAACCAAAATCTAAACAACTTTATTCTCTAATCTCGAATATTGGTCGTCAGATCAACTTGGATTTAATGTATGTTTTCTTGATTACCAATGGGTACTAATCCACCAAACCAATCATCGAATTATCACTTGAAGCTCGATAGCCAGACTTTCGAAAAATAAAAATTTAACAACCCAATGACTTAAATAAAATTATTTGAACAATTCAGTTAATTAGATAAATTTTTTTGAATGATTCAGTGACCATTTTATAATATTTTAAAGCTGAATGACCAAAACAAAATTTATTAAAAAATTAGTTACCTTGAATAAATTAATCAAATAAATGATATAGGAGAAAGGAAAGAAGAGAATGCACGCTTGGTGGTTATTATTGAGTTTATAGAATAATAAAAATAACAAATAATAGATTAGGTGAAGGAGGCTGAGGACATGTGTTTTTTACACATTAAAATTCCTTTAAGCAGGCATGGTCGTACCATAAGTCAATATCTTGATTATGAAAACCACTGCACGCGTTTTAGATTTCATTTTTTATATACTTCGGATCTCGAAAATGACATTTTCTTCCTTTTTTTCAAACTTTATTCTAAATTTTATTTGACTTATTAGTGCATTTTGATAGTTTTCAGCATTAAATTGCTATTGAATTAATTCAATCAACGACCACAAGTTCAATTAGCATTCTAGTATACATTATTGTATAATTTTATACATAAAATTTCGATTGTTTTAATTTTTATAAATTATTAACGATAATATCATTTTATGTTTATATATTGGACACATAAAAATTATATTTATCCAATATAAAAATAAATTAATATATTTATTTCTTTAAATATGTATGATTAAATCAAAATTAAAATTTCAATTATACATTTGAATCGTAATTAAGAGTTTCACGTATATAATTAAACCAAATTAAAGCTTATATATACAATTATACATTAAATCAAAATTCATGTATCTCATTATAAAACCAAAGAAAATTGATGCGAAAAGAAAATAGAGATTGAATCCAATAAAATAAAGAATTAAAAATCGTATGAATTAAATTTAACCTAATTTAGATATTTAATTTTATTGATATAATTTAAATGTTTATATTTATTGTTAGGTTAAATCAAGATTAGGACTTGACAAAAATTCCCATAGGAGTTTGAATTTTTTCAGTTGAAGTTAATCTTATAACTTTGTAATTATTCTTATATTGAGACTAAATTAAGTAATTATTCTATATTAAGACTTAAATCTTTTTATTCAAAAAGTCCTTAAACTTAATAATTGGAACTTAAATTTTAAAGTTTTTAAGAAAATATTAGAGATTTACAATAGACCCAAATCACTATACATTTATTATTAAAATTATTTTATAATTTCAAATTGACGATGCTGGCATATTCTCTTTAAGACCCTACATAATGAGAATAACTAAAATTTAGAAATGGGATTAGCTTATTCAAACTAGAAATTAAATGATAACCAGAAATAGTATGAAGAAGCAAAATGCCTTCCCATGATCCATTTCTAGGTAAAAATGGATTTCATTTTAAAGCATAATGCAAAATATCAGTCTATCCAAATGAACTGCTAAAGGACTTTTTTTGTAAATAGATTTCGGGGTGTAATGTGACTTCAAGAACTAACTTAACTAAATTCCGATATTTAAAAGTAATACTAGCTAAATCATGGCTTATGCTTGAGAACAAACCAATAATTTTTGCTGGAATCTCAGTACTAACCTAACCTTAATGTATATAGATGTATACATATATGACTATGTCTAACTGATAGGAAAACACTCAACTGTACAAAGGTCACTGTTGCTCCTTACTCCGCATTTTTTGTAGATTCTGATTCACGGGGGCTAACTGACTTCTTCTCGGGAATTTCAGGCTTCGCCATGGCTGGTTGTCCCAAACCAGCACCCTTGGCAGAACTTGATGATGGCTCTATTGTAAGTGAAGATGCCTCGTCTCTAGAAGCATACCAGGAATTTCCACATGCAATACATTCCAACTGAAAACACAAAGGGGAAGTTTTAAGGTTTAATGGTTAAAGATGAAAATGAATATCTGACTGTATATTCCAACAACAAATATACATATGCCTATCAAACACAATCAGACATTCACATATGCAGGAGCATGATACATGTTTATCCATTTTAGACAAAGATTTATAATACCATCTTCAATAAACGTACCATGTTGGTCCTTGTACTAGGAGTTGGATTGCATTTTGCCCCCTCTACTAAAAAACTGAGCAAATTAGTCCATGTACGTTATATCAAAGAGCAAACTAGTCCTTCTGTTAAAAATTCCATCCATTTTTACTGTTAAAAACTGCTCTATACATCAACATGAGGTGAATGTGGCATGCTGTCACATGTAACTGTCTGGTAATGCTAGTTTTTAACAGTAGAAATGGATGGAAGTTTTAACAAAAAGGAGCAGTTAGCTCTTTGATCTAATATATAGGGACTAATTTGCCTATTTTCAGGTAAAAGGGGCAAAATGCAATCTGACTCCTAGTTTAGGGGCCTCCATGGTACTACTTTTACCTACCATCTTCTAAGTACTTGTGTCAATATTATGCCCTTATAAAATCTAATTTCTACGTGAAAGTATATTGTTCTCTTGCTCAACATGGTTAGTGAACTTCTAGTCATTGTCTGAAATCTTTGTACAAAGACAAATCTTTCTCTGCAGTTGCAGTTATTGGTCTCTCCTACATAAACAAGTTCGACATTTGTGCCTGTACTAGTCTAACTAGGGTGAATCACAATATTTTAGACATACACTAGCTTAATCAACTTAGTACCATCCTAATAATCCAAGCTTATTCTCGATGATGGAAATGGAGAAGAAAATATGAGATAACCTGGTAGCGATCTCCATGTCCTGCTTGGATAATGTCCCTTAGACAGACTTTAAATTCATTGCATCTTGAGCACCGAGCATCAGTCATCTGCTTAAAGAGTAATCGAACAATCAATGAGCATATGTCAACCAAGTTAAAAAGAAAATTGTAATCAGATTTATTCTTCAACAAAAATTAGGTTAAGAGAATGACCTGCATGCGCTCTGATTCATCGGGCTCTTTTTTTGCTGTCTCTTCAGCAGTTAAACCCTCCTACATAGAAATCATTAATCACAAAACAATGCCACTTGCAATAAACAAAAATCCTAAGGACATATATATAATGAAGTGGGGGATCAATATTTGCAGTTAAAATTAGTTGCAAAGAATTGTAAGCTTAAAATTTTTCTAAGCCATTGAGATATTGAAACCAAAATGACACAAAGATAACCAAGTTCAAGAGTTGAACACATTTCCACCTACATGAGGTAGCTATCGCTCTCTTAAACCGACACGAAAGAAGAGAACTCAAGGCCCTCATAGACTATACCTTTAACTCAGCAGGTGTCATGTTAAGTATTGTTGAAGGCTCCAACTCTCCATTTAGTAGACGTCGAGCGAGCAACGGATTGTTCTATAAAAAAGAAACAAGAACCAACACCATCTTAAAGTGAAACAAGGGAATATATATCTATATAGGCTAATAAGCAGAAAGCTCTTGACCTTCAGGTTGAACATAAGTTGCCGTAACTTCTGGTTATATTTCATGTCAGGTGAAAAAGCATCATGTGAGGCCTTCTCGAGTGCAGTTACAGCAGCAACAGCAGCATCTGGCCACTGAAAAGACTTGCCAGCCTGCAAATCAAGAAGGGCAACAAATATTATGCAAATCATTGGATCAATAACCATTCAATAATACCTATTTCTACTTATCATCACATGGGAAAGAAAAAAAAAGAAAGATATCCCTACTATAAAAGCTAAACATAGGTAAAAAGTCACTGCACACATTTGAACTCTTCTCTTGTGATCCATTTGCAGTTCCTGAACTCTTAGCACCTCTTTCAGGTTCCAAGCTATCAGAACCACCTTTTACTTTGTCATCATTATGCACGCTATCAGGAGAACTACACATATATTGAACTGCTTGGAGAAGCCTCTCCATCCACTTATCACGATGGGTTACTCCAGTTAGCACGTTAGCTTTTGACAAAATAGTGTAGTATTCAGTGGTATTACTTGTACAGCTTCCAGGAGTTTCAGCTTTCATATGTTGATCAGACCTTGTAGTTCCTTCATCGTTCCTCGTAACATCAAGAGGTGAAATGTTCTTTTTCCTGAGTGTTCTTTTCGCTTTCAATTGCTCTTCCTGATCAACAACTGCAGCAGCAGCATCAATCTCAAGGTCAGGGAGATCTCCCAAACGTGATAAAGTTTTCTGAACAAGTAGATCAATCTCATGCTGTTTACTATCCTCATAATCTTTATCAGTTAGCTTCCAAAGTTTCCGCTCTACAGTGTCATAAACTCTTTGCACAATAAAACCTGGATGCTGTTTACGGTTTGGATGTTGCTTATGTATGGGAACAAAGTGCACTACACACTTGTGCATCACAGATTCAGCTGGAACCTCATCCCTATGGAAACTATAAAACAGCTCTCTGGTATCACGTGATTGCCAGCTTCCACCACCTTTTTTCTCAGCCTCTTCAGGGCGATAAAACCACTGGCCAGTAACCATAATGCTCCCATCCTTAGTCTGACTAATGTCCTATCATTGAGAAAAGCTCCATTATTTGAGAATAAGCGACTAAGAAGTAAGTCGAAGGTAACAAAACTAAAAATGCGATACCAGGCAATGCAATTACCTTAATGATTGCCACATAAGGCTTCTGCTCCTGATCTTCGGGAACTAAAAGAACTGGATCCTCCTGTCGAGGAACACTAGAAAACATAAATAATGACACAAAGGTGAAAAGTTATAAATTAACAAAGAGACCCCAAATTACTGCTGCAAACAAAATAAAAATAGAATGCCACAAAAATGGCCCACTTAAATCTGGAGTAATAACTTTTCACAAAGCAGTTCTACAAGCATAACCATTTTTAACATTCACTTCAAATGCCTACCAGCATCCACAAAGACACTCTTTTCTGCCGCTGCTATTACGAGCGCCATATTTACAGATCAAAAGAGCAACAAATAAACATAATACATAACAACTATACTTATTTAAAAGGGTGACTGAAAAACATAAACGTAAAATTAGTAGTAGAACTCATTTATACCAGGAATCAGTATCTCATTTCAGCTTTCTTTGACCACAATTCCTGAGAAGCTAAAGAAAGTATTATCACTCTTCACAAACATCGAAACATCTAAAAAAGCCTCTTTTTTCCCCCAATTACAACTAAAAATAATAAAAAATCTTAATTTCTCATAGAAGATAACTTAAAATTAAGATAAAAGAAAATGACGCAGAAAAAGCAGCTTCAGCCACTCATTTTAAGGGGAAAAAAAGCACTTGATAAATCCATTAAAATGATTGAAATCAACTAACAGATCTGACATTTATAGAACAACCAGAAAACCAGACAATAAATCCACATAAACACAAGTAAAAATTTTCAAGCCAAAAAAGTTCAAAAACCCTAAATTCCAGCAAAACCTATCAAACAGTGCCGCACAACAAAAAAGAACTCAAGCCCTAACAATCAGAAACCCCTAAATTCAGAATCCGAACACTCGGAAACAGATTAACAAAGAGCAAAAAACCCTAAAAAATCCAAAATGCAAGTAAAGAACTCACGAGATCATATCGATTGCCATCAAACTCAAAAGCTTCATAATGACTCCTCCTTCCTCTTCCTTTCCCAGAAACCCTAACAGCTTCCCCTATTGGCTTCGCATCCTCTTGAACTCCTTCTTCCTCTGGTTCCTCTTCTTCCTCTGGTTCTTCTTCTTCTTCTTCCTCCGTGTCGTCATCTCGCTTTTTCTTATTCTTCTTCGTTTTCTTCAATGCCCTCTCTTCTTCCTCTTCATCATCCTCTTCTAGTAGCTTCATTTTCTTCCTTTTCCTTTCTTGCTTGGTATCTTCCGGACGGGACCGTCGGGTACGTATCGGAACTTCGTCCTCATCGTCGCTAGTGGATACCTGAGCGAACCTTCTGTTTCCCATTTCGGACAAAGGCTGTTTTTTTTTTTTTTTTTTCCGGGTGTTTTTCAAGGGGTTTTTAAATGAGATTAAAATTACTATAAAATTGAAAGAAAAAAAAGTTTCTCCCATACCTGTAGCTGCTATTTATATGTTTTGGAGGCTCACATAAGAAATATTACACCTCATCATTGTTGTAGGCTCGTCCGAAAGTCGAGAGGTTAGATAAAAATATAATTTCGAAAAATAAGTTTAGATAAAAAATAAGATTCAAGTTTAAACAATAGTTTTGAGTAAATTTTTTTAGTTCGAGTTTGACCCGGCTTGAATATTATTTTTTTATTATTATTTTGATACAATTTTACCATTATATTATTATTATGTTGTTATTATTATTTAGATATTGTATAATCTTTAATTAATTGTTAATTTTGTTACTATTTTAGATGTATTTATTTGTTAACTAGAGTTGTGCAAATTTCGATTCGATTCGAAAAACTCGATAAAAAATTCAAAATTTGAATTAAATAATTCAAGTTATTTGGATCAACTTGACTAAAAAATCTAGTTTTATGGTTTAACTCAAATACAAATTACATAATTTGAGTTATCTGAAAATCCGAATAAAAAGACAAAACTATATTGTTTTAATAAATGTCTATCTTTTCTAAAATTAAAAGTTAAAACTATTAAGTTAAAAACAAAACTACATCTTTTTATAAATATTTATCCATTAAGGTAAAAACAAAACTATTATATTGTTTATATAGATAAATAATCTTCTACTTCATCTACTAATTAAATAATTGGTCTATGTAAACGCAACATTAAGTATAAATAATAGGATTTGTTAACTCGACTCAAAATTTCTTGACTCGATTCGATTTGATTGGAAAAGAATTCAAATTAAATTCAGGTGCTAAAATAGGTTTCGTCAACTTGACTAACTTGAAAATTTTTTACTCGATTCGGCTCGACTCAATCGAATACTCACCCCTAGTACAACTATCTTAGTGTTATTAAAGTATAAATACTTATTTTAATGTATTTTTAATTTGTTGGGAAAATTTATTTTCAATATTTTTAGTGTATTTGTTGTATTATATTTTTAATTTTATTTTCATATAAAATTTAATATGATTGGAGATGCCTAGACTCGGGTTCAGTAATTTTTTATTTGAGCCAGACTTATATAAAATTTCATACCTATTTTTCGAGTCAAGCCCAAACATAGAAAATGAATCTAAAATTTTACATTAGCTTAATCCAAACCCGATTCAATCCATGATCAAGTCTAAGGAATAGACATTGCTTTTTTTTTTTCCTTTATTACATTACCCTTGCTGAATCCTTAAATTGTATGTATTTCTTTTTTCATATTTCATTTTCATCTTAGTTTATCCCAAAATAAGTTATTAACAATATGATTCTCAAAATATATGAAAAAAAACCATTAAAAAATTAAACATATCCAATCAGACACATATTCATATATCTAAATATGAGTAAAATAGCAAATTACAGGACTTAAGAGTATAAAGAAACAATAGGTAAAACATGTTTAATTATTAGTTATGAGCCAATCATTGCTTATGATCCATCACAGTACCATCTATTTGTACCAATACGTAAGATGTGATTATAAATATTCTTATCCTACACTCACAGGGCTCGGAGTACAAAAAAACAGGTAAAATAAGAATAATACTTCATCATCCATTACTATAGCATCTATTGTTTTTCAAAAGAAAGAAGAGCAAAGATTAAAACGCCACATGTTCTAATGATACATACTGGTAATGCAGTTTTTCATTTGTCAAATTCTTGAATGCAAAGTTCTTTTCATGTCAGATCCGCCACCTTCGTTAGTCGCTCCCTTCATCCGCGGATTTTGCAGTTTTTCTTTGGCTTTCATTAGGATCTTATGCACTTCATCGAAGTGAGGATTTGTAGCATTTCTTGTGTTTTCGATCCACTGCTGAACTTCCTTGTAAGGACCCAATAACCTGTTTCGTTCCGTCTCACCCAAAAGCTATGTCGAAGAAATTGTTATCAATCTTAATGTCTCTTCAGATAATTTCATTTTCTAAGCACTCATGCATGTGCAAGCCAAGAAGGAAAACGAAAACATAAATACGAGTATGTTTTGAGAAGAAACGCAGATAAATCTATGGGGGCACGGGTGAACTGTAATAGAATATTACGTTCCACCAGAGAAGTAATGCTAATGACAGTCAGAAAGAAATGAAATGTGGACAAATATACCTCGAGTTGCATTATGTCACAAACGAGGCTAAGATCGGCTATAGATGGTTGGTTCCCACCAAGCAAAAAACGGCCATTACCCTTGAGCCAAACGGACTCTATCTTCGACAGAGATGCAGACAGAAATTTCTCACCTTCAGCAGCTGCTTCTGGATTCAATGGACGGCCAAGCACAGGTGCTAGGACAGTATTCCGAACAATTGTGGCTGGAAAACAGAAGCATAGAGTTCAAAAGCCATACCTCACCAATCGAAAGGGAGCATTGATACACATAACCACAACACAACTATATGTAGATAGAAGGTAACATAGCGGCATAGATAAACCAAAAAGGATTCGTGTTTAGAGACAAGCACATATATAGGATCGGTCCACCAAGGGAAATAACATGACATAAAACAATAAGTCATAAAAAGGATTCATGTTTGGAGACAAGTACACGCATATAGCATCGGTGATTGGTCCACGAAGGGAAAAAAATGTCATAAGATACGAAGCAAACATTATCCTGCAACATCAGTGCACCAATCACTATGAACAAGCAAGAAAACTCAAAAAGAGTTCGATCCATTTCGGCGTTAATTACATACTTGGACCACGACGTAAGTTGGAGTGATGCCAATCCAATACCGAGTGTATCTTACTTCTCTTGAAAACATCAGCCGGGTACCTTGAAACAAGGAAAACGGACACTCGTTATAATAAGAGTGGCATATCTGAACTGAACATGAAATGCACCAAATTTATATTGATAATCCCATGATTGAACCGCATAAGTCTTGGTAAGACAGTAGCCTAGAGCAAACAAACATCGGCACATAAATTGGTTAATCCTTCCGATAGTAACATCATAGAACACCAAGACATTAACATACTGTTGAAGTTGTCCAACCATCCACCATGTAATAACTAACAAGTAATCCTACAAAGAAAAAAGTAATTGCACTCACCAATGATCTGCAACTCCAGGAAATGAAGAAGCAAGATAGACAAGAATGGCATGGCTGCAACAACAACAAAAAAACTAATAGTAATGAATATATATATATATTTAATATGGAACGTATGAACTAAGGGGAAAAAAGGGGTCTTTATTTACCTCTCAAACAGCTTAAATCTTCCATCAACAATGGCGGGCAGCTGCTTCATGGGATTAATTTCTGCAACAAAATAATTCTTAATTTATAAATTTCAAAAAAGAAAAAACAAATCAAATAGTTAATAACAAATCGGTGCATAATTTGAATACCCGCGTATTCAGGAGTTAAATTTTGACGCTTAGCGATATCAACTCTAATCTCCTCAAAGTCTATACCATTTTTCCTAATTTAACAAAGAAAGAACATGAAACATGAAGAAAATTTTCAAAGCAGAAGAAAACCCAGATAATAGTTCATCAGAAGATGGGAAAAAAATTACTTGCAGAAGATGATGACAGCTCGAACAGGCTGAGACATGCGATCTGCATATAGTTTGAGCTTCATGTTTATCCCTTTTGATCTTTCTATTTCCGTCTCTGTTTTCGGTATTTTTCCCTTAATTTATCCCCAGCCATTATTTATTTATTTTGTTCAAACACCTTTGTTTTGTTGACCTTGCTTCCTTTATCTCATTTCTTCAACCGCGAATTGACTTGGGCAGGTAGCATACACGTGTGATTCCTTCTGGGTAAACCACAAAATTACTAAACTATTATATATAAATAATTAAAAATTACATATATCCATTTTCCTCATCTCGAAATTGGAGTAAAATAGATAACCAGAGGACTTGCAGTACAACGAAACAATAAGTAAAACAGAGTGAAACTCTTATATAAGCCAATATTTACTCATCATCCATTACAATACCACAGCATCTGTTTATATAAACATAAGCCCCTGTTCTTAGTGACTGAAAACATACCACACGTTCTAATTATACATACTATAGTAATGCAGTTCTTCATTTCTCAGATTCTTGAACGCAAAGACTCCACCACCTTCATTATTTGCTAAACCCTTTTAATTGCTAATTTTGCAGTTTTTCTTTGAGTTCCTTCAGGACCTTATGCAGTTCATCAAAGTGAGGATTTGTAGCATTTCTTGTGTTCTCGATCCATTGCTGAACTTTCTTGTAAGGACCCAATAATCTGTTCCAATCCGTCTCACCCACAAGCTACATCGAAGAAATTGTTATCGATGCGTGATTTAATTTTAAAAGCACGAAACATTAAGCATATGGGGGCACGGCGGAGATGACGAAAAAGATTGATTCATAAAAAACATACCTTAACTTGCATTATGTCACAAACGAGGCTAAGATCGGCTATTGATGGTTGGTTCTCACCGAGCAAAAAAGGCCTATTATCGTCGAGCCAAAAAGATTCGATCTTCGACAGAGCTGCGGACAGAATTTTCTCGCCTTCAGCAACTGCTTCTGGATTCAATGGACGGCGAAACACAGGCGCTAGAATAGAATTCTGAACAATTGTGACTGAAACAAATAGAAGCATCGAGTTTCAAAAGGAACCACAACACAAGCATATCTAGATAGAAGGTAACATATCGACATAGATAAACTGAAAAGGATTCATGTTCAGAGACAAGCACACGCATATAGCATCGGTGATTGGTCCACGAAGGGAAACAACATGTCATAAGATACGAAGCAAACATTATCCTACAACATCAGTGCACCAATCACTATGAACAAGCACAGAAAACTTAAAAAGTGTTCGATCCATTTCGGCGTTAATTACATACTTGGACCACGACGTAAGTTGGAGTGATGCCAATCCAACACCGAGTGTATCTTGCTTCTCTTGTAAACATCAGCCGGATACCTCGAAACGAAGTAACAAAAACTCAGTTATAATTGGTGTGGTATATCTTACAACTGTTTATGGATCGGACTATCTGTACAGGTTTGAAGATTTGCCTTAATTTTAAGAGGATTTAGATAAAAATAATAGGCCCAACAAATAAATTTGGATAAGAAATTAACCTCGTTTAAAATATGTGTCAGGCTTGGGTTTGAATATTTAACGATTAAGCTTTACCCATTTTAAGTTTTTAATATTTTATATTATGTAATTTAAAATAAATTAAAAAATATTTATACTAAATATATAATACTACTCTAATGTAAACATTAAAATAATGTTAAGATGACTATAAAAAATTTTCAATAAAAAAATGTATAAAATTCTAAAAATTGAAATAATATAATATAATATATATATTTTACATTTTAAAAATAATATAAGCGAGTTTAAAATGGGTTTAGTTAATCTTTTACAAGTATAGATGGATTCGGATAAAATTTTAAACCCATATTTTAGGTCAGATCAAACTTGGATAAGAATAAAATAAATTAATATTATACTTAAACCTGACCCGACTCTAATCTCATCCCGTCCATGAGCACCTCTATTATATCCAAACAAAATGGGAAATGTGTCCAATTATATCAATAATCCCGTGATTGAACTGCCTAAAAATTTCAGTAAGGCATTGGCAGATAAGTTAGTTAATCTTTCCAAGAACATTGAGCCATCGACATACTATCAAAGTTGTATTTTGGCCTCACTAAAATTTAAATTTTAATTATAACCTCTCTAAAAGTGTAAAGGTTATAATTTAATCTCTTGAAAAATTTTTAAATTTTAGTGACGGAATTACATTTTTAGCTCTCCCAAAAATTTATGAATCAAATCTAGTCCTTCCAACAAAAAATTCTGGCTTCACCCTGTTTATATGGTTATACTTCTTTCAAAAATGTTAGTGAAACTAATCTATTTAAAAAAAAATTAATCATGGTTTTATTTTCACCCACTCGGACAATATCTAATGGTTTATAATATTGTTCAATAATTATTTTTTTTGGTGAAAAAAATAACAAATAATCTGCCAAAAAAAAAAAAGAAAATTGCACCTACCAATGATCAGCAACTCCAGGAAATGAAGAAGCAAGATAGATAAGAATAGCATGGCTGCAACAAATAAATTTAATCAATAAATATATCGAATCATTGAACTAAGAGTAAAAAAACAAACACTTTGATTACCTTTCAAACAGCTTAAATGTTCCATGAACAATGGCCGGCAGCTGTTGCATGGGATTTATTTCTACAACAAAATAATTCGAAATTTATAAATCTAGTAAAATAAATAAGGTAAAAATAGCTCTCCAGTCCATCTCAATTTCAATATTGAGCAAATTGGTCCCTCTAAAAAAATTTAAAATTATTTAATCTTTGTTAATTTCAAAAGTAATCAACTAATAACAATTAATTAAAATATGAAACACCTGTGAATAGCAAATAACAAATTGTAGTAGAATTCGAATAGTGAAATTAGAAGGGGAAGAATAATACCTGAGAATTCAGGAGTTAGATGTTCACGATTTGCGAGATCTACTTTGATTTCCTCATATTCTATTCCATTTACCCTAATTTACCAAAAAAAAAAGGAGATTAAAGAAAATTTCAAAAAAAAAAAGAGAGAAGAAAAACCAGATAATAGCTCAAGAAAAGGCGAGGAAAAAATTACTCGCAGAAGATGATTACAGCTCGAACAGGCTGAGACAAGCGATCTGCGTATACCTTAAGCTTCATCGTTTTCTGTATTTTCCCTTAATCTTACGTCTTTGCTTTGCTTTTCCCTTTGTTTGTTTATATAATTTCTTCATCTGCACGTTGAAAATGGCGGATAGCATACACGTGGATTTGTTCTTTTTCTCATTGCCAGAGGATCAGAGAGAATACATTTGGTCTAATTGATGAAAAATATATATGTTTGTTTTAATTTCTTCTCAATTTTTTTACTTTGTTCAGTGGAAACTGGAAAGTGTCAAGAAGACACAAAGCATCAGCTACAGAATGAAAGCTAGTGGGAGTATTATTAATAAATGAAAGTTAAAAGTATCTTCATGGCCTTACAGTTACACTAATGTCTCTTTTTTCAATTAATCTTTATACATTATATTAAAGCGTTATTTTTATAAAAAATTATTTATTTTTATTATTATAAGTTGACTTGATTGATAGAATAATCGAACAAAAACACACGATATGTCATATATGATTATGTTAATGCATAAAGACCAATTTTAATACTAATAATAGATAATTTTTTAACAAAAAATAAATTTACTCTTTAATTTAAAATTTAAAGATTAATTTATTTATTTTCTAAATAAAAAGAATACAATATAATTTAATTCTTTATGCAGAGACCTTTATAATATTTTTACCTAAATAAATAAATAAAATACGTAAACAATAAAAAGAAAAAAAGCTTTTAAGGATGCTTAGATTTGATGAATTTGGATAAAAATAAGTCGGCTATCTTATCAATAATAGAAAATAATTAAAGTATCAAATAGGATATTATATAATATAAATACGACATTGTAATATTCGAACTACATCACTTCGGTAAGGGTTATTCACGAAGCCTTTGTCTCAAAACATGTTGTTACTACGTTTGTTTATAGTTAGACAAGATTTGCTTAAAAAGGGCGAGAATTTAAATAAAAATATAAATTTAAAAATAGATTTGGGTGAAAGATTAGACCTATTTAAGAAGTGGGTCAAGCTTTCGAGTAAGATTTTTTTGGCTCTAATCTAGTTTGATTCAAATTAAAAAAAAATTATTGTTTTCTTACTATTTTTTCTGTTTTGCTGCTATTTTCTTGTTATTTTCGTATTATTTTACAACTATTTTACTATTATGTTGCTATTATTTTATTGTTATTATTTAGATATTATATAATTATTGTTTTATTGCTAATTTTATTACTATTTTAGAGACATTTAATTGTTAAGTTACACTTATCTTAGTGTTATTTAAATATACATATATATTAATTTATTTTCAAGTATTTGTTGAGAAACATTTATTTTAATGTTTTGGTATTTTTAATCTATTATATATTTAAAAATTATATAAAATTAATACAGATATGCGGGGCTTGGGTCAAATTTTAAACAAATTTTTCGAGCTGGGCCCTTACCTAAGATTTTGGTTGAGTCTAGACCGAACTTGATCTAACCCGACCAGACTCATGAACACCTCTCATTATTACTTTTACACAATTTGAATTTTAATTTTGCAATTTAAAAGGTAAAAATCATTAATACTATTAGTATTTTGATGTATTAATATTTTTCAAACTTTAAGTAGAAAAACTTTGATAAAAGAATACTTATTATATTAATGAATGGACCAAAATTTTTAAATAAAAATAAAATAACTTAATTTTTAATTATTGAAGTGTAAAATTATATAAAAAATAGGACACTCAAATTTTTAAAGAAATAGTTATGTTTTGACATGTGTATACGGATGAAATATATGTTTTCTTTTTATAATTATAGATAAGGTTGTACATGGGTGGTATGGTTTGAAGGTTCGCTTGAAAAATTAGAGGATTTTTGTAAAAGTATAAGTTCGAAAAATGGGCTTGACCAAAAATCTAAACGGGCCAAGCTTCGGGTGAGATTTTTTGGTCCTCCCCAACCCGAATTTTCAATAGAAAAGACCTTACTATTTTTTCATGTTTTGTTACTTTTTTCTCATTTTTTTCCTTTGTTTTGTTATCATTTCACTATTTTATTGTTACGTTTGAATATTGTATAACACTTGTTTTATCGTTAATTTTGCTATTATTTTAGAGATATTTGCTTATTAAGTTGCATTTATCTTATTGTTATTTAAGTATAAAGACTATTTTTTATTTATTTTTAAATTTTTGGGAAACGTATATTTTAATATTTTAAAAAAATAATATGGACTAGGTTCTAGTTTTAACATTTTTATCCAAATCGAGCTAAGGTAAAAATTTAGACTCGTTTTTCAAGCGGGCTTGAACTTAACAATTAAGCCTGAAATTTAGTTAGGGTCCAGCCCAATCATGAACAACTCTAATTACAAGTGTTCTCATCTAATTTATTGTTTAAACCTAATTCAATTTGGACCGATTAAAACTTATTCCAAATGTCTAAAAAAAAATAAATTGTGATTAATATATGATTGTTTCAAAAATATAGGAAAAATTGTTACTCATCACTCTGGAAAACTTGGTCAACAAAACTTTGAATCTACCATAAAAACATGAATCTCTCCTATTCTAAGTGTGTTACCTAAGGATGGAGCTTTAATTACGTATCCTTAGCAAGCGCCAATTCACATAATTTTTAACTTATGAACTCTGTCTGTTTTTAACATTTGCTAATTAAAGTAAATTCTTGAATTGGATGGTTTTTCTATATCAATGCTTTGAGACAGACATTAGAAACTCACTCTTGTTGTCTTCCATTGAATTAAACCTCCATTTTCGTTTCTTTTTTTTTTCCTTGTTTTCTTATTGCCATTTGTGCCTTTTTTTTTCATTACAAGAAAATGGCATTCAGTGGGACGACAGAGAAATGCAGGTCTTGTGATAAGACTGTTCATTTCATTGAAATGGTATCTGTTGATGGTGTACCTTATCATAAGACTTGTTTTAGATGCAGCCATTGCAAAGGCCTTCTTGTGGTACCTTTTCCGTGTTTACCATAATATTTTTTTTTTAAAATCATAATATTGTAAAATCTACGATGAAAATTTTGCTCCGCTAAAAAACTGAAAATGTTTAAATTAGATTAGACCGGTTGAATTAATTAAAAAATAAATTGAATTTGTGATTAAATTAATATTTTTTAATTGAACTGGTCAGATCGACGAATTGATGACCTAATCGATTTGATCACCAATTTAATTTAAAAAACATTGTTTGATAATACTACTATTTTCATAGATGTTAGATAATTCCAAGTTCACTTTACTTGTTATCTTGTGCATTGCTTTAATTTATTTTTTATATTTTGTTTTTCATTTTATCCTAGATGGGCAGCCATTGTCAAAGGGAAGGAAACCTTTATTGCAAGCCTCACTTTGAGCAATTCTTTAGGGGAACCGGGAGTTACACTTCCAAAGGTGACATCTTATATATATATATATATATATTTTTGAGATTAAGCTTTTCGAACTAAACTAACTTATACTTTGGTTCATTTTTATTTTCATTTTGGCTAACAATGGTTTGTTTTAATGGATTTTCAGACAAGCCAAATGGACTGGTAAACTCCAACCATGCCTTAAAAACATTATATATATATTTTTGATATATAAATTTCATACATTCATATTATTTTTTTTAATTATGCAGCAAAGGGCACCAAGCAAAGTTGCATCCCTTTTCTCTGGCACACAAGACAAATGTGGAGTCTGTAAGAAAACTTGTTATCCTTTAGAAAAGGTATTGTTTTCATTTTCAATTTTTTAGGACATATTTTCAAACATAAGTACGAGAATATACCATCCAACCTGTAAATTACAGGTGACTGTGGAAGGTGAAATATACCATAAAAACTGCTTTAGGTGTGCACATGGAGGTTGTTTTCTTACAACATCGTCATATGCTGCATTGGACGGTTTCCTGTATTGCAAGCACCATTTCGCTCAATTGTTTAAGGAAAAAGGCAGTTACAGTCATCTAACTAAGACATCTTCGATGAAGAGAAGCCCCTCGGGCGGGAAATTCGATGCTGAATCCGATTCGGAACCGAAATTGGAAGATAACAAAACCGGAACGGAAGCTCAACCTGATCAATGAAGGAGATATACTTTGATTTGAACCTTCATGGGACAATATTTGTGGTTTAAAATCTCAGTATATTTTTGGTGTTTGATATTTATATATAGATATATGCATGTGTCTTGATTTAGTCCCATGAAGATGTTCAATGTGGGGTCTAAAGGTGTTGTTTGATATTTTATTAAAAATTAATTGTTGTTTTAAATTATGTGAAAATTTTTATCAAAGGGAATTAAAATGTCACCTTTTATTTAAATTGCCCCAGTTGAACAATCGTCAGAGTATTTTTAATTTGGTATTTTTAGTTAATTTAGTTATTAATTTTTAAAAGAGTTAAATTGTAAAAATTTAAAATTTTAAAAAATTATTAAATTTCATATAAAAAAGTATGAAATATACATAGATTGTCACGCTGGTTATTATGTTTTAAATTTTAACATTTTAGTTAATATTTTTACTAAAAAATCAATTCAACTTTTATCAAAAGATTAATAATGAAATTTGACTTTTAAAAACTTAAAACTAAATTTAATTAAAATAAAAATAAATTGATAAAAATTATGGTTAAATTTAACTTTATACTTAAAATTTCTCTCATTTATACATAAGAAATGGTTACTAACTTATTTCAAAGCAAACTGGCGACAGATGTCTATAATAATTATTTAAACATAATAATTAAATAAACAAATATGGGTTGTCGAAAAATATTCAACCGTCGAGCATGCTTTGACCATTAACTCCATATAGTTGACGTATACGGTTTTAAAATTTCCTCTCAAATTATTGCCTTTTTTTGAGTTTTTGACCGATTAATACGAATCACATCTCGGATATTGATATATGTTTAATATAAAAATATTTTTAATTTTTTATATATTTAAAGAAGGGTAAATTGCATTCAAGGTCACTAATATTAGTAACTTCATGTTTTAGTTACTTAACTTAAAAAAAGTTACAGAACAGTTATTAAACTATTTAAAAGTTTTTATTTAAGTCATCAAACTGTTAAAATCATTGATGTATGACCTTTTTTGTTCGTACCGCCTACACCAAACAAAAGATTTTCTTTCCTTTTTCTTCCGTTGTTCATTTGTTTTCATGAAACAACTTTTTTTTTCGATCTCTGATATTGATCATCAAATCACTCTGGATCTTAGGTACGTTCTTCTACTAATCAATGGGTATTGATCCACCGTACTAATTTTCGAATTGTTATTTGGAGTTCAATGGCCAGACTTTTTAAGAAAAAAAAATTTAACATCCCAGTAACTTAAATAAAAACTTTCCAATAATTTAATAATTATTTTATAAATTTTTAAAATTAAATAACTAAAATATAAAATTAATAATAATTTAGTGACCCTTTAAAGAATTTTTGGGATTGCATATGAAGATATTAGTGGCCTTAACCGTACAAAAAAGTGGAGACGATTTTTATATTGGATACCTACACATATCTAGACTTAAATCAATAACACGTTTTAGCAGTAGACGAATAAGCCAATCTTTTCCTAATCTTCAAAACCAATATAAAATAATCCAAGCATTGACTTCCAATATCTACCTCCCAACATTTTTGTATGCTTTCAGACTACAAAAAATATTTAATCGAAGGTAATAATTGAAAACAAAACATAAAAATGTAGTGACGACTTTGTGTTCAGACAGACCAGAAACCAAGACATAATTTCACAATATGTAATGATGTTTTTTACAACACATTTCAACTTAGGCAGCTCAATGTTTTTTCCACAACCATCATAAACATGAAAAAACAGCATAAATCCTAAACTTCATACTTAAATTCGATTCGGATCCATCAGATTATGGCCTATGAATTTTGGACCTACATATTAGTTTCATCCACGTTATTCTTATTTGATGAAATATAGTGTATATGAATATATATTCGATATGATTATTGTTCACAATAAGTTAACTCTTTTAAGAAAATTTTAAAGTGTTATTTATTGAAAGTTGATAATTTTCTTAATGGATTTGATATTATTCTTGATCTAAATTTTATTTTTCGACTTTGATAAAAACATAAATAATTAAAATTATTTAAATAGATGATAAATTTATCAAAAAAAATACCTTATGAAATGAGATCATGTGTGATCAAAGATCACCTATCAAGAAAACGTGGATATTTGAATTTAGTAAGGTTTAAATGGTCGTATATGGAATAACTATGATTAGTATCACATCACACGTATGAATTCCTTGGAAGCAATTACATTGCATGTTACGAAGAAAACGGAACGGTAATGCTGCCTGCCATTTGTCTTGGACAGCTTCGGGCACATGTCAATGAATTCATTCACCTCAAGAAAAAAGAACCATCAATAATAATTAATTAATATTGAGCCTTGAAATAAAATTTATATATATTTAAAAAAAACAAATTGGCATTAACATCGATCCGAACGAGTGTAAAGTCAACGCTTGCAACAGCTTCTTAGAAACGGTTTTTCAAGTTAACACTCCACCAGATCCAAAAGGACCGATTTACCCTGTCCTCTCTTTCTCTTACTAGTGAAAATTATTTCACCATGATCTCCCATTAAATACACTTGAACTCTCTTTTTCTTTAAAACCCAATTTCCATAAACCATCTTCTCATTTCCATCATCTGATCATCATCATCATGATCATCATTTGTAACCCCAAATTCTTATTCATCTTCTTCACCATTATTTTTTCCACCGTCAACCTCTCAAGTTGCCGTCGCTACACCCTTAAAACTATAAACCCTGAAGAACCAACCACCATGGCGGCGGAGCTCTCAACAACATGGTTCCATTTCCCAGCAGTTAAGTCTACACAGCCATCTGTTGCAGAAAAGAGTAGTCGACCGATTTATGAAGTTTCATATCGAACAGTTCCGGGCGGACCAAACCCCCTCCACAACTGATTATATTTTATATTTTTATTTATTTATTTTTGCAGATCTTGAATATGTATAATTAAGTTATACAAAAAAATTTCCTCAATCTTAGCGCAGAGCAATTCTTATTTATTTATTTATTTTTTCTTTCTTTGGAAGTCATGTATATGTATACCAGATACAGTTTGAGATAAAAAACGTTGTGTATCTATTGTTGTTTATGGTCACGATATTCGGATCATTCAAACTATAGAAATTGATTTTATAGTTGAGTGTTCTATTTTTACCTTCAAACCAACGGAAAATTGAGAGACTTAGAGGGTATAGGGGCAATGAACGGAAGTGTTTATTACCCATAAGATTGTAAAATCACAAGGCATCTATTCATTGAATTATAAGACTTTTTTGACATCAACACATTTCTAAATAAATGAAAAATGTGCACTCGAGCGTGGCAATTGAATTCAGCGGATGTTGGATTTTGTGAGAGATTCTCACAGTGCCTCTTCAACTAGTTAAGCTTCACCCACTGATCTAATTTGAAATTCGAGGGAAGGTTAGTACTTGTTCCCAACACTCGAACAAAAATCTCTTGTAGATTAAATTTATAGCTTCCCCTTACAATACATTTGTCCACTGATAACTTCATCAGCAGTGCAACATATTATAATGTTATTGTCACTTTCTGTAACAAAAACGAAACATATAAGTCTCTGATCTCCAACGTTCAATTAGAGAAGATAAGAATGTTAAAGCGCAAGTAATTCTTTCAATTTGCCTTGCGTGATGAGAATAGATGTCCCATAATCGAGGAATGATTATCTCATCGGGCATGCCTATACAAATAATGTTGTGAAGCCAAGCCATACAATGATGCTGCACATCCCTATAAACATGTACTAATTGCTCGGATCTTAACGAGTTAATAACCATTACGATATGATTAAAAATTATAATTTGAAGACACTTAACTATGCACGGTTTACGATGGAATTTAGGAAACCATTCATTTACACATATATGTTAAATTTAGTAGCGAAGGAAGGGTGGACGCTCACAAGTGTCAACTTCAACCTATTTTTTTGTTAAAATTAAGATTAGGTCATCCATTGTTTTAAATTTCTATTAATAACTCGACATTTAGGATTTAAGCTTATCCACATTGATTTCAAAATTAAATTATATTGTTGTCGTATAATTTCAAACTTTACACCATGAATTTGAAATCTTTGGTTGTCAACGTGCCCTAGTTATATCATAATAATTAATCTAAAAAATAGTCTCTCATCCTTAACCAGTGGTCGATGGTTCAATCCTCGTTCTGAGTATGAAATTTTAAAACTTATTGCAAACGCTTACAATAATAATATTAGAATTAGATCGATTTTTTCGATTCATTAAACAAATAACTAATAATTTGATTGGTAGTATACATTTGGGTCTGATAAAAAAATTAAAAATAAGAGTAATTAATAATTGAGTTGAGTTTATGAATTCTTTTAAGAATTTTTCTACTCCTATTAAATTTTTATAAATTTTTTTATTTTTAAATTACCAATTAAAGTGAAACCTAGTGAATTTTACAACATCTAGAATATCACTATGGTTTTGGCTGGGAGTATAATTAATAAAGATGATGATGGGCAAAATTCAGCCACGTTTGATTGGGTATTTCCGCCATTACAACATAATTAATAGTAACATGTATTTGACTTAGATTTCACCACTGGTTTACTCCTATTAACAACACCTCTTTTCTTTAAAACCCAATTTCCATTAACCATCTTTGCGTTTTCTTCGTTTCATCATCAAAAATCATGATCATCATTTCTAGTCCCAAATTCTTATTCATCTTCTTCACCATCATCCTTTCCAACATCAACCTCTCAAGTTGCCGCCGCTACACCCTTAAAACTCTAAAACCTCAAGAACCGACACCCATGGCCGCGGCGGAGCAGCATTTCCCACAGCCATCTGTTGCAGAAAAGGGTCAACCAATTTATGAAGTTTCATATCGAACAGTTCCAGTTGGACCAGACCCCCTCCACAACTGATTAATCTCTCTCTCTTTTGCAGATCTTGAATATGTATAATTAAGTTATACAAATTTTTTCATCCTTCATCATAGTGCAGAACAGTTCTCATGTTTCCCCCCCCCCTTTCTTTTGCAGTAATGTATATGTATAACAGATACAATTTGAGATAAAAAGAATATATTTCTTTCATACTCATCTACTACATATATTTGTTTTGCAAATAAGAATCAAACTTCATGCCGAGTTCTCTTCTTTGCTTTCATTTATCAATTGAGTTTCTTTATGTTGTACTGGACCAAAAATTAAATGGTATATTTTTATGATAATATAAATATAATTTTATTATTTTAATAATTTATATTTTATAATTTTAAAAATTAAATTAAATATTTATCATTTTGAAAGATTAAAGTATAATTTTATTGTTATTTTAAAATTTTATAAATTATAAAATAATTAAAGGAAAATTTTTCCTTTTAAGAGTTGATGATGAAGAAGAAAAAGGGTCACCGACTAAAAATTATATATTTTATTTATTTTAACGTGTGAATGGTGGCATTTGCATTCAGTAAAAAGGAAGAACAATGGGAACAATATTTTAATGGTTTTCCATGTTGTTTTAAAGGTCAAACCCCACATTTCTTGGTGGCTTTCTTTGATGTTACTTCCATGATTACAAAACAAAACAAGAACATCAAAAGTTTTTACTTTTTATATTACATACAATTGATATCAATAAGAGTTTGTGTCAACAAGCAAATGTGGTCCCTCCAATTCTATATTTGGTTAACTTATGCTATTAATTTTTGTACTTCGTAAATTTGGTCAAATTTAGTTTCTATATTTTTAAAAATTTGAAATTTTAGTCTTGACCCAGACAATATCAATTAAATTTATTCGGCTAAACTCAATTACTAGTCATGTACTGAGTGCATAATCGTAGATTTAGTTTGTATTATCAAATTGAATCATTCAAAGTCCTTAAATTTTTCAAAATTTAAAAATTTAATATTAACGCAAATGATAGTTGTAACATTCATTAACTAGATTTTTAACGAGTAATATGTGGAAATAATAAATTATCATGATATTACATATATATTAATATATTTGTCGTATCCTATTTTTAAAAATATCATAATTTAACAGTTATTGATGAATTTCAAATCAAAGGTACCGAAAAAGAAAAGCAATTTATATAGATTGCTCAAAGTGGAGCGTTAAATGCAACATGGTGTTTTACGTTAAGGTGTCAACATGAATATTTAATAAAAACGAAGTATTGGAGCAAACAAGTGAATATATAAACATATGTATTGTAGGTTAAAGTAGTTCGGAGGTCTTCGTATTATAAGGACCAGATCAAATTAGTCCCTCTGAATTAATTTAATTTTTATATTATCAAAAAGAATTAAATAAGTCCAAATTCAAATAGAATTATCATTTCTTGTATAAAAATGTATTTTAAGTTTTTTTCAATTATTATTTAATTTTAAACAAAAAATTCATTTATAAAATCATAAAAATTTAAAATATTAATTCCATTAAACAGTAAATAATTTATTTTAATAATACATAAATTAAATTAATTCATCTAAAATTAAAAGGATTAACTTAATCGGGTCATTATAATAGAGGGACCTCTCCAATATATTCACCGGACTAAATTGTAAAAAGAAAACAAAAAGTGATTTTCGTACAAGAATCTTGGAGAAGAGACGTATCAAGTAACCGGCCTCGTTAAAGTGTTCCAATCATGTGCAATAATTTTAAGACAAAAAACTGAACATTAAATAATTTAATTTCTCCTGAAACATAACTATCATGCTAGCTGTTTCTGGGTTTACAACATGTTGGGGAGTTTAAATTTATCAATGGGCACAAAGACGAATCTTCACTCACTGAATTAAATAAAAAATAAAAAAAGGACAGAACACGGTTTCAGTGAACAAGCAATGCAACAATGGAAGTACATATGATCTCAGCTTTTGTGGGACTTCTGAATTATGAGCAGTATATATTTAATGTATGGGTAAATTTCATTAATAGTAACTCAACTACTAATAAATTTCGTTTTTGGTCATCCAAGTATGAAAAAGTACAAAGTGATCACCTAACTCTTAGTAAATTTCTCTTTTTATCACCCAATGATTTCAATTGTCTTTTTTTGTCACCAACAGGTTAACAACGGCAACTTTTAAAATTAACATAATAGTAACTTTGACCCTCAATATTTATAAATTATGTCAATTTAGTCTCGATTCTAAAAAAAAATTAACTAGCAACATTTATACATTATGTAATTTGCCTCTTTTTTTTGGTTCTCTTTGTGACATTTGGTGTTAAATTTAAAAGAGTGAGAGAGATGAAAATTGTTATATTGGATTTTGGAGTATTTCCATTTTTTTAATATATTCTCAATGAAATTTAACTAATAATTTTTTTTAAATCAAGACTAAATTCACACAATATATAAATATTAAGAGTTAAATTTACTATTATACCAATTTTAAAACCACCACTACTTCGATTATCAAAAAAAATTACTGATAATTTGAGTAACTATTTTAAGTTTCACAGTTAGGTGATCAAAATGAACCAATCAGTAAGAAAATGAAATTACTGTTATTATTACAAGAGAAGTAACCATTGGATCAAATTATGTTGCTACATACAAAAAAACAAGAAGAATAGCTAGTTTCGTCTATGTGAGAGACCCCGTTTTCCGGGTTCAAGAATTCTTGAGATTCTGGAAAAGTTCAGGAAGATGTGCATTTGTTAGTTTAGCCTTCTTGGAGAACTCCTTGTTTTTCTGTTTAGGCTTTGGCTTGGCGGAAATGCCCTGCACTTGCGCAGCAGCTCTTCTTTTTGCCGTGTTCGTGGCGGGTTTCATTCCATTCTTCTGCAGATCTTTCTCAATGTCGAGCATGTCTCGTGGCAATTCAATTGAACGAAATAACTCTTTAAGGTCATCATCTACCTTAATAGGTACCCTGGGATCATTAGGGAAGGCTATGTCTTCCTGAGAATCAAAATTCGATAGCAGCCAAATCTGACCTGCAGCTTTCAGAGCCTACAGATATAACAACAATAACCAGATTTTTCGCTTTTACCAAATGTACATCGTATTTGTGTCATGCATTCATATCATATCCAGGTAAAGTATTACGGCACTAAAGACTTTGATAAATCAAAATCTAATAGGTAAAAGAATCATGGAGGCCCCTGTACTAGGAGTCAGATCACATTTTGCCCCCTCTACTAAAAACTGGGCAAATTAGTCCCTGCATGTTAAATCAAAGAGCAAATTGGTCATTTCTATTAAAAAAATTCATCCATCCATTTTTACTGCTAAAATATCGGCATAGATGACGAAATAACCAAACAATAACACGTGGCATGCCACATGTACATTGTGCTGATGTACAGGGACCAGTTTTTAATAGTAGAAATGGATGAAATGTTTTACAGAACGACCAGTTTCTATTTTAATTTAACTTATAGGAACTAATTTGCCTATTTTTTTTAGTACAGGGGGCAAAATGCAATCTGACTCCTAGAATAGGGGCTTCTATGGTACTTTTACCAATCTGATATGGTAAGTGAAGGAAAATATCAACTTAGTTATACCTGCAAGTCTTCCATCACATTTGGGTATGCATCCTTGAGATCGATAACAGCAATGCCTTCTATAAATTTCCGAATCAAAACAAGAAGTTCGTTCTTGTTTTTTACATCATGCTTAGCCTGTAAGAATAACATATACAAAATTGCAATCCTTTAAGGAAGACGCTAAGCAATAGGGGCAATGCTTATTATAAAAAAAAAACAAAAGAAGTAAACGTCACCTTGTAAGAGAAGCGCTTTCCGTCATAGTACACTTTTGGATTTTTCCTCAGGCCCTCAAAAACATCTCTATTGCCATTCACATCGACATAACATGCTTCATTGATCTGTTCCGGTGTGAAAGCTTGCCTTGTCTGCAGCCATGAATATATAGCATACAGCATTGAAATAGTTAAAAGTTTTCAGCTCCTTGTGAAGCACGAGAAGAAACAAAGAAACATGTAAAGTCCATAGTAACGTCAACTAACAGTTTTTTACGAGATCTCAAAAAGTGAATACCGTATAACATTTCAAGCTCCCCACCATTCTTTGATGTAAAATCAAACCATCAATATCTTAACTACTCGACGATTAATGATTTAGTAGAATCCCAAACCTACAGTTTTTTACCAGACACTTGAAATAATGTTAGAATACAGTACGGAATCCCTATCATTTTCAACTTAAAAAGGCTACAAAAGCAAGCAGTCCTGTAAGGACCTACGGGTTGCTATCCCGAACTCTAACATCCAATCACTTGAACCAACTACTCTAAAAAGTTATCTAGAACATTATAGAAATTTGCTGCATAAAAGATCCATCCTTACAACGATAAATATCATTTACATACGTTAACAATGAATAATATCAATTATTTGCATCAACCACATAAAGATTGAATTAAAAAGGGCTAAAGAACCTGAAAAAGAATGTCGATAACACGTTTCATCTGAGCTCCAACAGGAGATTTCCTGATGCTATTAATATGTTGAAGCCTCTCGGTATCATTTGAGAATTTGACAGGAGCAGAAGGCCTTGCACCAGAAAAAGGCGGTGCAGAAGCCGGTTTTGGAGCTGCGGCTGCCCTAGATGATGATGATTTCGCGGCGATGTTGGAGAGCATCGACTGACACTTCTCCTGCTGCTTATTAAATCTATCCAACTTCTCTTGCAATGCCATTACTGAAGAATTTATTAACCTTCACAACTCTCAAAACCTGGAGATACACCAATTGCAAAAACAATGCTGAAAATCTAAAATAAAAGCTAATTCACCATATGTGATGATTGGATCATAAATCAAACGTGAAAGATAAATAAATAAATAAATATATGTATATATTCAGAAATCCAAAAAAATTCCAATCTGATATGTTACAAAGGTACCATGGACAAAAATTCCATAAGCCAACAAGAATATTCATTTCAAAATAAAAAAAAGGAAGATTGGATCCTAAACCCTAATTTAATAAAAGGTTAAATCTTGATTATTGCTTTAACTTCATCTAATTTCGTCTTAAAAACACATCAATGGATGAATCTTCCAAACCCATATCTAATTTGAACCAAAATTTAGAAACCCAATCTTTGCATTCCACAATTAATCAAATTATCAACATGAGAATATATAAAAAGAAATGATTTTGACAATTGACAGTCAAAATGGAGATTTGAAAACAATCGGTTCATTAAAGAAATTTATTCAATGAATTGAAGATGGTAAAAGGGGGAAAAAGCGAAAACCTTTGCGTTTGTAGGGCTTTTCTCTTCTCTCGCTCTATTGGGGCTTCAATTTCCCTTTGGTTTTTCTGAACCCCAAAAGAAATTAAAATATTATCCCCCTTTGTTTGACCGTAGTTTGATAAAGGAAGGAAGACTGAGGTCCTTGAAAATGAATAAGCAAAAGTTCAGGGATATGCCCCCAAAAAACCCTTTTCACAGCGAAGAACTCAGCTGCTTTCTCCAAGGTAACGCCTTCAGTTTTTTTAGCTAAAATTATATTTTAAATAGGGTTAATATGTTTATCCTTAAATTTGTTCAAAAGTATTTAGTTAATATTTGAATTTATATTCAATTATTTAAGTTTGTATTTCTGTTCTAGTATCGTTAATTTGTGTTAACATGGTATTGATAACTAATTTAGTAGTAACATGTGATAACTTATCAATATATCATGTGACAAACATAATTTTCAAAATTTTAAAATAAATAAATTAGTAGAAAATAATATAATTTTTTGTCGAGGTTGATTCTTGAAGCAAAAGAAAATATATTTTTTAATTTTTAAAATTATAAATATCACATGGTATATTGAGAGGCTACTATGTGACATCAAGAAATTAGTTATTAATGCTATATAACTTAATAGTGTTAGTACGAATTACTAACTTAAGTGATTTAACTTACCAACTAAAGTTAAAATTGTTAAAATTTTAATTTATTTAAAAGGTGTTATATAGAAAATGATAATAAATAAATAATCTTGTAAACATATTTATTAATTAACTAAAATAAGTTTTATTTTTTATTTTTTAATTTAGTTGTTGTTCACTTAAATTTTTATAATAAATACTTTTAACTATTAGTAGAGATAATATTTATTTATTTTTGGATAATAAATCTATTTTATAGGTATCATATATTCTTATTGTATATAAATATGAAATAAATATAAATAGTCCCCTAATATTTACTTATTTTTCATTTTAACCCTTATTTTAGGTTAATTTCAGCTTTTAAAATTTAATTAAATTGTTTATTTTTTACAAAAACTAACTAAATTGTTAAACTATTAATGGTATTGACGTGACAACTTACATTAGATTTTACTTATATTTTATTATTAATATGAAATTATTTTTAAAGGTTTTTATTAACTTTTTAAATTTGTTTTTTTAAAATAATTATTATTATTTTAATTTTTATAAATTATACATGGTCTTATTAGTGGACACATCAATATTATTAAAATTTAAATAGTTTAGTCAATTTTCTATTTTTCCATTCAAAAGCGAGCAATTTCACTAAAATTTAAATATTAAGGATCAAAATGACCCCAAAAAGAACCAAAATGATAAAATGAATAAACGATGGGGTTAAAATTATCATTATTCCTTTAAAATATTTATAATACGTAAAATATAAAACAAACTGAATTGCCTTTTAGGAATCTTTAAAAATAATAGTCCACGTGCTGGTTTTCGACTTACACGTCGTTGTATTTTTTGTCGTTCAGTTGACAATTTCATTTCTCAGACAAACTCCCAATGTTCAAAGCTCAGTCAAAAACCTCACGAAAACAACTCTTCTTCACTACTCCTCTAATTCAAAAATAAATAAAACGAAAAAAAATACATTTGATTGCCGGAAATCTAATTTCCGGAGATAATGACGGAAGAAACTTCACCGGACTGGCTTCCCGCTGGCTGGACCCAAGAGTTCAGATTCCAAAAGACCGGTCGCAGAATCACGGTTTGTTAATTATCACCGAGCTAGTATAGTTTTTTCTAGGTTTTTCTTTTTACTTTTATTTGGTTTGATGTTTTAGTTTAACAGAAAATTAGCTGTTTTTTTGAAGAATTTTAGTGAATTAAGAGTGATGTGGACTGATCAAGTTTTAAGATTAAGATTATGGAGCTTGTATTGGCCGATGACCGGTTTTTTTATTTGCATGTGAATGAAATGTTGTTAAATGATATACCTAGATTTGTGCATGTTGAATGTGAAGGTTAATGAAATAAATGAGGGTTCCATTTTGTTGAATTATAAGTTTTTGGAGGCTAAACAGAGAGGGATTAAGGCTTGATTCTGTTGATTTTGCATTTTAGGATATATTGCATGAAAATAGTTCTTTGAATAGTTAGTACTTGGCACTTGGCAGTAAATGTGTGTGTATAACGCGTACCGACAAGTCGATTTTGTTCTGTATGAAGAGTTTTTAAGACATTGGAATATTTGTCTTTGTTGTCTTTAGGTCGGAAGACGTTAGATGGCACCAAAACATTGATTTCTATATTTCCTGTTCTCTTTTGTAGCATTATGTAAACCTGGCAACTGGTCTAAAATTCTTTACCAAGGATGATCTTATTCGCTACGCCAAAACCGAAACCAAAACGGAAAGCGAACAATGTGATGACAGGTTGCCAACTTTAAAGCAAATTACAAAACCGTCAACGAACAGCCAAGTAAATGTATGTGTTGATGATTAATTAATTGTACTTTTATACATTTGTATTCTTTTATTAAGTCATCATATAGATTGCTTTCCTTGTTGCGGATATATGTTAATCCATCAACTGGATTTAGATTCTATTCCAAAAGTATAGAGCTTAAAAGTAATATATATAAAACTAAGAACGAACTATTCTCTCTTGTACAATCAATTATGGTAACATTTCAAACAAGTTCATAGTCTCCACCTGTTTCTTCACGGTGTAACCAATAGATTACTGTTAAATTATCCAAATTCCATTTTAGCATCCTGTAACAACTAATTTAAATCTTTTCCTTTCTCCTTAACAAACTCATGTTATGTGAAAGAAACATTTGCAGTCTTATCTTGGCATCCTGTGTTAAGTTAAAATGCCCTCTGCAAATGGTCACATAATGTGAGTTTGCTGCCCTTTTTCTCCTTAAGTTTTACTTTTTAATTATTTGATCATTGTATAGGCTGCTGTAAAAGAAAATGAATGTCCGGACTGGTTACCTAAGAATTGGTTCGTGGAGGTAAAAACCCATAAGAGTGGTGAATTCATTGGAAAGCAAGTCAAGGTATGAAATTTGTTTTTCCTTTTCTTGAATAGGAATCATGGTGCTTTTTCTATCTTCTAGTACCACGTGGAATTTGTAATATTATATTATTGTAAATTAGCTTTTGCATAACTACCCCATTGCTGGTTCGGCATTAATGGCTACTTTGTCAATGAGCATGCTGGCTTGTCCTATGTCCCCACTGATATCTGCATTAGATCATTTATACAGACACATACATGAATTAGATTTCTAGTTAAAAAGTTCTTTTATGACCATGCATTTACTAACATAAGGAACTTTAAGCTTGTTTTGTGTCTTTGTAATATTTCAATTTTATCTTTATTGAGCTGCTTTCTAGTTGCAGATATATGTTGATCCATCAACTGGATTGAGATTCTATTCCAAGCCAGCGGTATTTAGATTTCTTAAACAAGCGGAGCAGAGGAATAGAAAAACTAACAAAAAGAAACGAGCCGCCCACTCTAGAAAGAAAGTTGGTTCTCGAAAATATTTTTGCTATTATTTGCTTATACTAAAATACATAAAAGTTGCACTATATTTAGGATACCTTTTATGAGATATAGTTTATTTTTATTTTTACTGCTACTGAATGAGATATGCTGTCCTGGATTTTGTAAAACTTAGGTTGTGATTGAGAAATCCACAGTGGATGATTTACCAGCAGGATGGATTAAGGAAATCAAGATCCGAAGGAATGCAAATGGAGTCCGAAAAGATCCGGTATGAAGTTACTCTCCAATTCCTGCAGTTCCCCCTAGCCTAATCTTTCATACATGGACAAATCCGACTCATTCATTCATTCCATGATTTACATGCATGCATACCAAAAATATTTGCCACAACTCTTTCTCATGTTGCTTCAAACTACAGCATGGCAGTATAATGAACTAACTGCTGCATGTTGATGGAGTTATAAACCTATGGTTCCTTTAAACATGCCTAGTATTTGCAAATATTGATCTGTAATAATTATGAATGCTACAGTATTACACTGATCCAGTTAGCGGATATGTTTTTCGCTCGAAAAAGGCTGTTCTTCACTATCTAGAAACTGGAGAGATTACTAGAAGTGCTTTTTTGCCACCAAAGTCCAATGATGATCAAAATTTAACTGATGAAGATGGATCAGTAAGTTTGGACTTAGCTTCTGCGTTTTCTTGCTATGTTTATCATGGTTCACATGCTTGATTTATCAAATAATTTACATGATGCATACCGTATCAAAACTAAAATACCATTATCATTTATTGAATGGCATAGTGTAAGATCATGTTTTCTGGACAAATCTATCTGCTGGATAGGGTAAGACACGTAGGCAAATATTAGAAACAGAATATATTTCAGAGACATATATTACATTTTAATTTAGATGAGTGAGTTTATCCTGGCTTCTGTATATATTAGCAACTCCCGGAAGCTAAAAGGAAGAAAGTAAAGCTTCTTGCCACCAAGCGGCAGCTTGTAACAGGTAAAGGGTGGAAAATTTATAATCCCTTTTAATCCTGAACAACCAACTTGAGTATTTGAGTTGGGCAGGTTGGCTTATGTGAGAAACATATGTGAATTTCTGGCTGCAGGTGAGGAGACATCTGACTTATCGGGTCTAGAAACCGAGATCTCTGAGAAAGGCCAAATTGACCAGGACCGTGCTGAAACTGGGCTTGCTACAGAAAGGAATCCCAAGACTGCAGAAAAATCCAGTCAGAGCAGCTCGATAGCTCATAAAGCTTCCAATGGAGAGCAGGGTAAAATAGTCTCCGCTGATAACATGCTTGCTTCAACCGCTGCTGATGATGAAAAGGAGAAAAGCAATATAAGCTCTAGTGATTCTGGCAAGTCAAACAATAAGAAAGAGCTTGATTTGCCTCATGGGTCTTCAAATCAACTTGATCAGCTTGAACCTGAGCAGGTGGCTAGTGGCCTTGAACGTGTGAACCCTTGCCAAAAGGAAGCCAATAGTCCATGTGTTTTAGAGAAGGAATCACCTCTGCAGTTAAATGTTTGCTCCAATCCAGAGGTGGCAAAGCAACCCTCTGCTTATCCAAAAGTTAAATCGCGCTGTGCGCTAGTGAAGACCATAAAGCCCATTGAAGATGAAGATGTTCTCAGAAAGCAACCACAAACGTTGGAGATTGAGAAGACTAGTGACACTAAATCAGAAGTACAGCCTATGTTTTCTTCAGACTCGTGCCTAGAGTTTAGGGTGAATACTCCTAGAGGTGGGGTACCACATGAGGATGCTTCCGCTGAAGGCCTTGTTTCAACTGCAGCTTCCAGTGTCCTGCAAGAGAAGAATCTAGGGAAAACAAGGATGGAAAGCAAGAGAAGAAATTTAGAAAATAAGAATTCGAGCAAGGTCAAGAAGATGAAAGAGCTTGACTTGCCTCGTCGCATTTCAAAACGACTTGCTGGGCTTGAACATGAGCTGGTTGGCAATGAAGTGTCTGCTGAAGTAGCTATCCAGAATACAACCAGAAAGTCTGGAAAAACCGAAGCAAAACCAACATGTGTTTTGGCGGATAAAGCAACTCAGCAGCTAAATGTTGGCCTTGATGCCACGGTCTGGAATCAAGCTTCTCCAGCAGTTGTTGGTACAGAAATCAATAACATAAGTCCCCACGAAGATAGAACAATTCTTGCAGAGCAACCACAAATGTTGGGAACCCAGGACAGTGACAGCAAGTCAGACCTACACCCTTTCTTTTGTTCTGACCCGTGCCTGGAATTTGCAATCAAAACTCTTACAGGTGCAATACCATTAGAGGATGCTATCAACGAAGGACTTGTTTCAGCGCCTATTGCTAATATCCAGCCACGGAAGAATCTAGCTGAAACTACAACTGAAAACAGCTGCTGTAGAAAAACTCTTATTAACACAATTAGGTCTAAGAAGAAGGATGCCGATTCGCAACAGCGGTCTTCAAAACGACTTGCTGGACATTCTCCTGAGCTGATGGCAAATTCTTTGTCCAATGAACAATTTCTCAACTTGGCAGCTCAAAAGTCTTACGATAGCAAAGCCAGAAATGTGAATTTGCCTTCAGCGAATCTGACGGAGAAATCATCTCAACAACTCGAGTTTGGACCAAGAGTGGCCCTTGAACATCAAGACTTTACATACCGAACCAATTCATCTCACAACGAGTCATCAAACAAGAGCAAAGAGCCTCATCAAAACCAAACCATTCCTACAGGACTGAACAATGAGAATCCGGGGGGGCTGCCATCTGCAGTTCCATTCGGTAGCCTGTGCTCTGATCCATACTTCAAGTTCCCATTCAATACTCTTACAGGTTCTAGTGCTGCAGAGGACAGTTTTACTTTTCAGAGAAACTTTGCACTGCCAGATTACGGCTTCCCCAACATTTTCCAAAGCGATATCCCGTCGCAAGTATTTCCCGTGGAACAACCTGTTCTGCAACAACAACAACAGTTCCCTTACAATCCTCCATTCCTTCCCCCCGGAAACGTAAGCTTACCCAACAGCGGTACAATCAATGCTCAACAATCTTACAGGACCGGCAAAACGAATTACCAGACAAGGTAAAATCCTATACATAGCTTTACTAAAGGAAGCAAGACAAGTTCAGGTTAGATACTTCTTTTTGAAACTGGCATCTTTTTTGGGTTTTTTTTGACATGGTGGTGTTGCAGCTTTTTGTATTCTGGCATGCTTTCTTTAGAAGAAAACAAAATATAGGGTAAATGGCTTAGTGTGAAAGTACATCGGCTGTTAATCTAAAGACATTACACCTTGAACTCTTAATCTTATGTTAAAGATACTTTAGGTCTTGCTTTAAAATCCAAGGTGTTGTTAGCTTCTTGGTTTTCCCTTGCATCAGTTTTGGGTGTCCATTAGATTTTAAAGGACAGTAATCTGCCTGATAAGCGTCTCTTGATTGTTGAATGATTTGAAATTGAAATTAAGATTTTAATTGTCATCGAAGTTTATAAAATTTAGGGTAAAATACATGAATAGTCACCTATCTATTCAGTTCTTTTATTTTAGTCACTCAACTATTAATTTTTTTTATTTTAATTATTCAACCTTTAAATATTAATATTTAACTTTTCAAAAAGTTGAGTGACTAAAACAAAAAATACTAATAGTTGGGTTGAGTAATTAAAATAGAACGAATTGAATAATTGAGTGACTTTTCTTTGTACTTCGTCTAAAAATTTAAAATTTAAAATTTAAAATTTTAGTCTAATCATTATCATTATTAACTTTAACATGTTTCTATTTATTGACGACACATTACATGAGGGCAAGTTAATCATTGACAAATTTTCACAAAAATATTAACAATTATTGGGACTTTTATTTAAAATAGTTTGAAGACTTAATTTCTAACCAAATCTCGAATTGTCAAAGTACAGGGACTAACGGTATGTTTTTTAAACTGTGTTTTTTTTCCGTGTTCAAAATTTACGGGCTTACTTAAAAACCAACCAAACCGTATCTCTTGCTCAAATCCAAGAACCAACATGTCACTAAATCTCCAGAGTACAAATTAGGCAAACATTTCAATCAGTGACAATTTCCCAGTGTCACAATTAACGGCAGTAAAAAGACAACATGGTAATAACATCCAACCAAACATGGTCCGAAAATCAAACTTAATAGTTACTTCTTGAAACGGGAATTAAGGCTGAAAACTATAAGTGGCCTGCCTAATCAGTGTATGAAGACTGCTTCCACCCTCCAAAAGATTCTTCAACTTCAAAATCCCTGCTTTCACGTTCCTGTTTTGAACCAATTCAAGTTCTTGCATTTTAGTTAGCTGAAAATAATCAATCCAAAAACCACTTCAAATTTGTGAAAATTTACCTCGGGGGTGAAAGTGAGACCAAGTTTAATCTCCCCACGATATTCTCCATCCTTGACAACAGTATATGCAGTCAGGGGAATGTTACTTTCGATAAATACAGGCTCCAGTGGTATACTGAAAAGCATCAAAAAAGCTCTTCTTCAGATGCCATTTTACTATATATATATATATTGGAGTTTGTCTAAATTAATAATATTTATTTTATTTTCCATTTTTCTTATTGTATTCGTGTAAAACACTTGTATATCCAAAGTAATTTTGGATGAGTATAGTATATGACCCTTCAAATACTTAAAAAATATTAAAAAACAGAGAAACCCGAGTCCAGTATATATCTATCCATATACGACACTCACGCTACTTCTCCCACGAAATCATCCTGAGAACCAGCATCACTGTCCATTATTTTCAGTGCGAGTTCCGAAGCACCTTCGGAGATGTTGAATATGAAATCCTCGTTCCATTCTGGTTCTGATCCTTTTCCTGAGAAAATTTATTGTTTCAAAAACACTATCAAATATGAGCAAAGTTTGAATCCTGATAGTTGATCCATCGATCAGCAAGATGAATAAATTTGTTGAGAATTTAGATTGATCTATAAAGCTCCCAAACCTGATGCAACACTGCTTTTCTGCTCCTGGGTTCGGTAAGTAAGAAGCACGTAAGGATCCATGTTACCTGCTCGTTTCCAAAATTTAATTTCTCAGAAACATTACACCATATTCTTTCGAGTATTCGTTTCCAATACTTACGGAGATGCAATGTTTCAATATATATAAATATATATACTTCGAAAATAGCACGCTAGTGTCAACACGATATGCAACTATATAGCGGAAAAACGAAAACTAAACTAATATAAATTATCACTTCCAAGTAATAAATCTACAAGCAATTCTTTCCGCTGTTCATCAATGCAATTCAGATCAGATCCATCGTATGACCAAAAATTTAGTTTAGATTGGCTAAATGTTCTTGATCTGATCAAAAATTGTCATGAGATCACAACAGAAACATCTAAAAGTAATCGAATGTACTCAGATCTTAACAGATAAGTTCGAAATTAAGATTAAAAAAAATGACAATCAGATTTCAAATTAACGAGAAAAAAGAAAAGAAAAGCGGAACTCACAGAGAAAATCTGTGTTCTCGAGACCTTTGGCACTAACAAGGACAACTTGAAGCTTTCCCTGAGGCATGATGTTTTGGAGAGTAGAAACCGAGAAAAAGAAAGAAAGAAAACTGTGTCAAAAAAATTCAGATCCCAGAGACCAATATATATAAAGGAGAATGATTTTGCTTTCTATCTCTTTGGATTCTCTTTCTAAATAAAGCTTTTTACAAAGATATTGTAAAAGGAATTATCACATGTGCGGACAAACTAGTAGAGTTTTCCATTGATCACGGCTTAAAGATTCCTTTAAAAAATTGAAGAGTGTAGATAAAATTATAAATTCAAAATAAGCGTTTGGACAAAAAAATAGATTTAATTTTTACTCAAGTCCAGCTCGGATATATGTCTTTTTAATATTTGTTAGGAAATATTTATTTCAATTTTTTTAATACATTTTTAATTTATTAGAAAATATTTATTTTAATGTTTGTAGTATATTTGATATATTATATTTTTAAATTTATTTTATATAATAAAAATGTATGTTTTAAATTTAATATAGGCCGAATCTGAGTTTAGCATCTATAATCTTGATAAGGCTTGGGCAAAAATTTAACCTCGTTTTCAGATTAGGCTGAGCCCAAGCCTAAAATTTTGTTAGGGCCCGACTCATGAACAACTTTACAAACTAGTCTATTCAACTACCAACCACCATGTGTGAAAATAAGGAGGATAAACTACACCCATAGTCACTAAACTAATAATAAATTTATGTTTTGGTCACTCAACTTCATAAAGTTACAAAATGATCACTTAACTATTTAAAAAATTCATTGAAGTCATTGAACTCTTCGAAAGTCTTTATTTACGGCATTGGGTTGTTTTTTTTTTTTTTTGAAAGTCCAACTAGCAAACTCCAAGCAACAACTCAATGATCGGTATAGTAAATCAATACCTATTGAGGAGTAAAAGAACATATTTTAGATCCAAGTCGATCTAACGGTCAATGTCTAAGATTGAAGAAAAAAGTTGTTTGGATTTTGGTTCGTAAATTCTTTAAGTTCAAAGTTATTTCATGAAAAATAATTAAACTATAGAAGAGAAGGTGAATGAGAGCTTTTGATTAGTGTCAACAATGCGAACAGAGAAGGCCATGTAACAACAATTTTAACAACTCAATGACTCAAATGAACACATTTGAACATTTTAGTGACTACTTTGTAACTTTTTGAAGTTGAGTGACCAAAACATAAACTTACTAATAGTTTAGTGACTTTGGGCGTAGTTAACCCTTGTTTTAAACTACAAAATCGATATTTTTGTTTGAATAAGTTTTCATTTATGTCAACCAACTTTAAAGGATTACTATATGACTACTATCATCGATATATTATGTTATAGTCACCCTGCTATTAACTTGGGTCAAAATTGTACAACTAATTCTAGTATTTTTTTTTTTGGTTAAGTTGTGCTTTAGTTCCTATATTTTGTGAAAGTTATGGATTTAGTTATTGTACTTCAAAATTGATCGATTTTAGTTATTGTACTTTTTGAATTGGTCAATTATAATCTTTGTACTTTTTTAAATTTGAAATTTTAGTCCTGACTCAAACAATAGTAGTTAAATATGTTTGTTTAAATTCAATTACCAATAATGTATTATGCATACGATTGTATATTTAATTCTTATTCTCCAATTGGATCATTCTAAGTTCTTATACTTTTGAAATTTGAAATTCTAATTTTGATACAAATTATAGTCGTTAATCCATTAGCTAAAATTTTAATGAGTAATACGTGGGAATAAGAAGTTGATATGGTATTAAGCATATAATAACATGTTTGTTATGTAATATTTATGAAATACTTTAACTTAATTAATTTAATAATTATCGTTTTGTAGTTACTGAAAATTTGAAGTTTAAAAAGTATAGGACTAAAATAATCAAATTAAAATATAAGAACTAAATTCATAACTGTTGCAAAGTTTAGGGACTATTGGAAAATTTTAACCATTTTTTTACTTTTTACCAAATTTAATATATGTATTTTCTTTTCTTTTAGATTACCTTTTCCATTTCTATTTATTTATTTATTTTTTTCTTCTTCTTTCCCCCTTTCTTCAATGGGCTATTATTTTGTTTCCCCACTAAAGACCCGTTTTTCTTTCGGCCGAAAAAAAAAGACCCTTTTTTAGAACGAGGAGATTTCCTAGTAATCCAGGTATAATAAACTCTGGTTAAAATATGTCATCAGTCCTATAATCTTCCCAAATTTAGAAGGTAGTCCCTATACTTTTATTTTCAAGAATTATTCTCTCTACTTTCAAATTTCAAAATTTCAAGTTCAATTGCTAACAAAGTTATCGCTAAATTTATTGGTGTGACATTTATACTCATTTGATAGTCATATAACTAAAAATAACGTTGTAATGAACTTGAATTTAACAAAATAATTTTAATAGTATTAACAGTTAGAACTTAAATTTTAAAATTTGAAAGTAGAGGAATTGAATTCCTAAAACAAAAGTGGAATTTATGAAGACTACAAGGAGTTTTGGCATACTTTAAACCATAATTTATCGATCATCCTTTAAACAATCTTATGATCCTCACTGTATAACATTGACCCTACTTTGTATCCTTAGAAATAGGGGTGAAACTAAAATTTTTAATAAGGGGGTCGGGATATTTATATGACATATATATATTCAAAGTAGACCCGGACCTACTTTGAACAAGGTATTTTAAATTTTAGATAATCTTGATCACCAAAATTTAGGAAAAAACAAAATAAGTTAAATGCTCATTTTGTATTAGATATTTAAATTTATTTTTACCTAATTAATATTTAGATATTATTTATACTTAGATGTTGCAATTATTAAACTTTATTTTTACTAAATTAATATTTGGATACTATTTTGTATTAATTTACAAAATTAAACTAAAATGTTATTAAAATGATTATTTAAAAATTATAAATTCTATAAAAATCGAAAAACCTTAGGGTGAAACACAAATTTATCCTTTTTTAGACACTACACTATAATATCAAAATAAAAAAAAATTCAAAAGGGCTTAAAAGAAAATTTAGGTGCTGGCCCCTGCCAGCGCCAACTAAATTCGTCTCTGCCTGCAAACCTGTAAAAGATTTGAGTGTGGTAAAAGCAAAGGAAGAAAGAAAAGAAAATAATACGCATCCACAAGATCTAAGCATCCAACCATGTTCTCATGTTCAATCAACGCCATGTATGGAACAAACAGTAAATATATGGGATTTGGTCTGGCGTAGCTATGCAGTGCTTTATCTGAGTCATTTGGCCGGCCGAAGTAATTCTAGCACCCAATTGCCAAAGTATTTAATTTTCAAGATTAAATTAAAAATATATTTTAAATTTTTTTCTTCCACCAATCATATAATTTAATATCTCTACTTGTCACATTTTGACTTTTAATAAAATTTTGACCATATTTTTAAAATTTATTATGAAAAAATTTCTAAGTGCGCTCCAAGAAAAGGTATAACAAAATTTAGTTAAAATTTCTAATTAAAGCTTTGGTAAATGTTAAAAACTTTGATATATTTTTATATAATTTAAAAATTTTGGTATACCTTTTTTTCCAAGCGTACAGCAAAACCTTCCCTTAGTCTCCTTTAAAATCTGGGTTTGTTTTATGGTAACAATCTATGCATTAAAATTAAGTATTTTAATAACCCAAAAATGGGGTTGTCATTAAATAGTAACATATTGCAGTCAATAAAGGGTCAAGGGAGAACACTTTTTTTTTTTTTTTGCTTGTTCATAAAAGGTATGTGCATTCATACATAAATGCAGGTATCCTACACCATCATTCATACATATCATTGATCATAGCACTGGGTAAGAAGCATTTCTTAACATTATGCACTCTGAAACAACACCTCTTAACACTTGTTCACGAGGGTTTCAGTTTCACCTACAAGACTATACAAAATATAATTCAGAAAGAACAAGACTTGAAACAAGAGTTAACCCCTACATGTTCCTGTCAAATGATTTAAAGGAAAGAGAGAATACAAGCAAACGAATTCTATGACACAGTGCTCGAGATAGATGCTCTGGAAAACATTAAATATACAAAAAAAAAAAAAATCCCATGAAGGCTAGAGCTAAAACAAGCACGTCACGAATCACCAGAACTATGATGACAAACATCTACAACTATTACCGTGATAACACAGATATGACCATGACTAAAATTATTTTGATTCGTCTAAACTTCCTCATGAGTACTACTCTTTAAAATGTTATATTTGCATAGAGGACAGGTAGCATTGATATGCAGCCACTTATCTACACATGCACAGTGAAAATGGTGACCACAAGGAAGTTCCCTTAGCTCAACTCCATCATCATAACCCGAAAGGCAGATGCAACATTCCTACAAATTAACCCAATAATAAAATATCAGTTGGGTACCGGACTTAAATTTCCTTCAGCTCAACAATGACAAAAGGAATCACCCAAAAAACAAAGAATAAAAAACCAAAATGGAGATCAACTTACTGCATCATCCTCGGATAGCACACGTTCCATGGGGGAATCAGTGCCACATTCAGTCATTACTCCCCCAACGGATCCTTGGACATCACCGGCAACTTTATCATCATTGACAATTTTTCGAAATTTATATTTTGGCAACTGATCAATGTCTTCCTTGGATGCTCCTTCCTGATGCAAGAGGCCATTTGAAGTTGGTAAAAAGGAGAGTATACCAAAAAAGGAAGATAAAAGTAAAACTATCTTATTGCTGAGAGCCATAATAGCAGGAATCGAAAATATTTACTTAAATGCACTTAGTTAAATCTTGCCACTCGAATGCAGCATATTCGTTAATTTAAAAGTGCTTAAATGGTCATTAAGTAAATTCTACATTCAAAATGTGTATCACACAACTTTCAGAAAACAAACCTCTATCAGTTTCCTTTTAGTTCACCGTGATAACACAATTATCTAGATTAAATTAGATTCATGTTTGAAGCTCAAAATTCATACAATTACACAAAATGGCCTTTCCCATACTACCTAGGTGCTTATAAGTAAACCAACCTTCATTAACCATCTCATTACAAAATTAGATATTCAAGAACAAAAATTAAGCATCAAATGCACACAAACAAATTAACGAAGCATACACAACGATGTCAATCTTTTGCATAGGAGGATATGAAAGTACCTGATCTGCCACAGCATATAGGATTGCAATAATACATGGAAGACAGCAACAAACAGCAATGCCAATGATGCATGCCAGCGCAACACAGAAAACAACAAAGAACACATCAAACCCAAGAAACACGATACAAAGCCTGCAGAGTTGCATCGAACGAGTTAGGATCCAGTTACAATGAAAGAAAGCAGCACAAAAAATGACACAAGAACTTACCAATAAAGCTGAGGGGAGCCACCAGCCATTGCTTGGCCACCTACAGATACCCAGTAGAACCCAATGATCCACCAGATGAATGAAAACATAGTATTTGCAGATTCCAGATGCTTTGCAACACTGATGAAAACATTTTTAAATGATTAGCTACAATAGGACGAGTCTACAGTATCATATATATCCACAACACTTAATTCAACTATCGCGAAGGGCGGATTCTCATAACACATTAAAACATCAATAAAAGTGATGCATCTGCATAACTTAACCGTGTAACACTGAACATATGCATGAAATCCTAAATCTCTATTGAATTCCTAATTGCAGTATATAAAAAGTAATCTGAAACTATCCTTAAGTTCTCAAATTCATTGAATAAAAATATATACCTTCCACCATCTTCTTCCAAATGGGCCAATGTTACGAATTGCTCCGAATCTACCCTCGATCTTGGACTCAAAGCCCCTTCCTCTCCTGTATTAAATGACCTGTAATCCATGCTCCGTTGCCTCCTCCGTCGCCTATACTCCACACAAACGCAAACCATATGCAACAAACACTGCAATGCGTACCCAATTATCCATAGCCTCAGCGGCATACTCGGCCTCTCGTTCCAGCTCAAAATCAAAACCCCAACCGCCGCCGCTACGAACGCGAAATTCCAGATAATATCGAGGACAACCACGGGCTTCGAATACGCCCAATCGCTATGCCGTTCCTCGAGCTGCTCGGCAGCAGTTTCCCGAACCAACATGGACGGCTCGCGCATGAGTCGACGGCTACTGGCTCGGCGTAGGAACCGAGCCGCTTCCCAAAGGCTCTGGCGACGAACGGATCCACGAGTGGCAGAATCGTCCCGCGAAACGCTACCTTGTGATGAGAGAAGCGACGTCGTCACATCGGTGATGTCATCCGAGGAGGACCGGTTCGATGCAGCCGTCGAAGCCATATTCGGGATTTCTCCCCCCAAAAAAGATTTCCCAAAATGCTTTTAATATAAAAAGTTGGATTTCAAATGGCTTTTCAATTTAATCCCATGGAGGAAAACATTATTAGGGTTCTATGTGAATATTAGAGATGAATAGACGACAATGATGAATGGAAGATGCTGAAGGTTTGTCTCTTTTATTACATAGGGGGAGGTTTAATTGTCCGGTAATATTTAGTGCAGTTATTTCGGTTTTTATCATTGTTAGATAAATTTTAAACTCAATTATCTATATATACTATAATTAATGTATGCATCTACTGTTATCTATTTACGAATCATATCTTTTATGGATGCTATTGTTAAAAACTATATTAATCGGATTTTATTTATTTAAAAATATTAAAATTTTAAATTGATTTTAATATAATGTAAACAAGTAATTTGAAATATTTATATATTATAATTTTAAGGATAAATTTATCTAAGGTCATTAAACTATTAGTAAGTTTAAGTTTTGGTCACTTAATTTTAAAAAGTTACAAAATGATTACTAAATTATTTGAAAGTTTTCATTTAAGTCACCAAATTGTTAAAATCGTTGTTGTATGGCCTTCTCTATTCACAATTTTCACTGTCTGCACTAATTGAAAGCTCTCATTCCCCTTCTCTTTTACAATTCAGTTATTTTATTTTATTTTTATAAAACAAATTTGAACGTTATGAATTTGTGAACCAAAATCCAAACAGCTTTCTTTTCTGATCTCCAACATTGGCCTTCAGATTGACTTAGATCTAAAGTATGCTCTTCCACATGTCAATGGGTACTAATTCATCATATTGATTATCGAATCATCGCTTGAGGCTCGCTAGCCGAACTTAAAAAAAATGACCTTAACAATTCAATGACTTAAATAAAAGCTTTCAAATAGTCTTGAATAAAAACTTTTAAATAGATTAGAGATAATTTTGTAACTTTTTGAAATTAAATGACCAAAATGTAAATTTTATAATAGTTTAGTGACCTTGGTAGAAATTTACCCTTTCTTAAAATGTATATTTTCGGATTACAATTTTTTTCTTATAATTGAGGTAAAGATCGAACCAAAACTTTTAACCGTCCAAGGTAAAATCGTTAATAGTTAACACGATTCTTCGGAATTCCTAAAATGGAAAAAAAAAAATATCCATGATTTTGTAAGAAAAAGTCCACCATATTTTAGAAGATAATAAAATGTTACGGTAGTGTAGGATTATCCATATTTAAAAAATGATATTTTTACGTTTTAACATAAAATTAAATTAAATCCACACAATATAAATTTTAATTAAATTGGTATTACCCTTAATTTAGTCTTTAAAGTATGAATATTGTATCAAATAGATATTTTCATCGGTCTAACAATTAAATTAAGTATTGAATGATATATTAAATATTATATATAATGTATTTAGAGCGCATAATTAAATTAGTAACACATATATATCTACTACATAAATTGTTCATATCCAATTTGTTAAAAAGCAATAACCTCAAAATAATTATTGTCACTACTTGTTTTTAATATGTCATATTTAAATTGTTTGTGTAGTAAGTACATAATCTGCGTGTTTTAATATATCTCACGTCAAATTTATAGTGACATTTAATGTTTATACTAATAATATACTTGATTGATATAATATTAATATTTTAAAGATTTAATTAAAATATTTTAGAGTTTAGAAATTAATTTAAAATTTAGAAAATATTTAGTGCAATTAAAGCAAGTAGGCCCATAATTGGGCCGATTGGTAAACAACGACGTCGTTTGTACAAAACGTCGGTTAATTTTTCTTCTGCCCCCCTCTAAAGCCCTCCATAACCGCATTTCAAAATTCTCCTAATCCAACGAAGAAAAGAAGAAGAAGAAAATATTGCTGAAAATGGGACGATTGGCGCGATTTCTCATCTACATGATCAGACTCCTCTTCCTTCAAAATATGGTTATTTCAGTCGAGATCCTTTCGAAATCGAAGCTTGAAAAGTGCGAAAAAAGAACGGATTCCAACGACAAACTGAATTGCACCACCAAGATCGTCATCAACATGGCCGTTCCCAGCGGTTCAGTAAGTGAACTTGTTTTTGTTCTTATCGTCGTTATTTAGTATCTTTTTTTCCTTTTTCTTCTGAATGTTTTATTCTATTTTAGAGTGGCGGCGAGGCGTCCGTAGTGGCGGAAATAGTGGAGGTGGAGGAGAATTCGACGAATAACATGCAAACGTTACGAGTTCCGCCGGTAATAACAGTCAACAAATCCTCTGCCTACGCGCTCTACCAATTAATATATATTCGAGTACGTTCCTTAATGAGAAAAATAAAATTGCACCTTTCAGTTTTTTTGAAAATTTGAGGGAAATTGAAATAAAAATCGCGGAGATCGTAGAGAAAGAATCTCTCGTTTTCGAAATTGCTTGTTTTATCGAACGTTTTGCTTTTTCAGGATGTTCCTTTTAAGCCTCAAGAGTTTTTTGTTAAGACACGCAAATGTCAGCCTGATGCTGGTGCTAATGTTGTCAAGATATGTGAGAGGCAAGAACTGTTTTCGATTTAATTTTCTAATGTTTAGTGTGCGTGTCCGTGTATGTATGTATGTATGTATGTATGTATGTATGTATGTATGTTAAAATTGATGCTTGAACATACTAAAGGAAGTGATTGACTGGTTTCTAGGATCTATTTTGTAGGTTGCGCGATGAGGATGGCCACATCATTGAGCATACTCGAGTTGCATTTTCAACTTATTAACATAATTTTGAAAGAAATTTCATATTATGTTGAACTTAACTGTTGCTTAGTATTGTTGCTTTGTTGTTCATGTTGTTATTACAAACTGCCTAGTTAGTTTATTGTCTTTGACATGGTATTTATAATAGATTTCTGTTGCTAGCTTTTATATCTCTTGAAATATAGTGTAAAATTTACTTTGTGATTCCTTTTTGACTATTTATTTGTCTTTTGGATCTTCTGCCCTTGTTTAGCCTATTTGCTGTCCTTGCGGGCCCCGAAGGCGGGCACCTTCATCTTGTGGAAATGTCTGTGAGTGCTCTGTGTGTTTTCCAGCACTGTCAAAAATTTCATTTGGATGCTGAGTTTTCTGGAATTTGATTGTTGTTGCCTCTGTGTTTACATTTGGGTAGTTGACAAATTGATAAAAGGAAAGGCCAATACTGCTCACTGTCTCCGATTCCCAGGTGACTGGTATGGTCTTCACTTACGTTCTATTGGTTACATATTTCGTCTTTTTGAGTTGTTATTTGTCTCGCTGTGCCAACGTATTCCTCGTAGGTAGTCAATGAAAAACTTTGGTAATAAGTCATTTTCAAACTAGGTTTTTATCTTTTACCTAATTTCATTACAGTATCCTTTTTCATAAAAGAAATTCCAAATAAGAGTAAATTAGAGAAAAATAATCGAGATTGATTTCTACTTGGATAGGTGATCCATGATAAAGCAGCAACTTCTAACTATCTTTTTCAGCTTGATCTATAACTAGTAATAATTGTTTTATCTATGTAGGTTCCATGTTTTTGGTATTGGACAGCAGTCAATTGGGTTCAGCGTTAGAATTGAGATGAAAACAGGAAATAAAGTTTCGGTATGTAGTGCTGCATATGATTTTTCAGATGCTTACTGAAGGACTTCTTTTCACTTTTGTAATATGTCATATTTTACCGATCAGGTATAAACTTATTTCCAGGATAGTGACAAGTTCTGAACAAATGCATATTTGTGTTGGTTGGATATCTGTTGGTAGCTTCACGTAATGATGTTAGGATTAGATACAATCGATCTATAACTTGAATTGAAAAGGGATTTAAAATTTAGTAATAATAACTTACCTTTCAAACAAATTATTTATGTTTGCAGGAAGTTATTGTAGGGCCTGAAAACAGAACGGCAACATCCAAGGACAATTTTCTAAAGGTCAATCTTATTGGAGATTTTGTTGGATATACAAGTATTCCTACATTTGAGGACTTCTACCTGGTCATTCCAAGGCAGGTCAGCTTGCTTAGAGGATACTGTCATGACTATCCTGCCAACAGATATATTTTAGTAATCTTTTCAATTACTGTGAGATGGCTTTTCCCTTGACATTTCACAAGATGAATTAATGTTATCAGGTTGTTTGGTCTATTTCGTACTTACCATGTTGGGATCATATGTGATTTTCACTGAAAATTCTGCAAAAATATGACCATTGAACAATTATTCTGATTTAAAACATGAAAATAACCAGCAATTATTAAATTTGGTGATGGAGCTTGAATTGAAACTCAGAACCTTTTATAGGCATTGCTTGGTTTTCCCTGTTTTGTCATCTTATTGATATGTTTTTGTTAGAAGGTACATGCTTGAAATACTGTTGCTGTATATAGTAATGAGTTCCTGTTAAGCATGAGAACTAGCAGCCAGTTTGTTCTTTTGTTCTTAATTCTTTTAAGTATGGGAGATTGGCTACAATATGCATGGCAATGTAATTTGAACATGTTCTTCAGAATATTTTGCTGCATATCATCTTCATTTGTTTATTGCTATTTTCGTGCAAATTCAGTTATTTTGTATTTCCGAAACTCCTTTTTTTCCTTCATTGACAGGGTAGTCCAGGTCAACCCAATGATTTGGGAAGGAATCTTTCTATGTGGATGCTGCTTGAGAGAGTGAGGTTTACCTTAGATGGTGTTGAATGCAACAAAATTGGTGTCAGTTATGAGGCTTTCAATGGTCAGCCAAACTTCTGTTCATCGCCATTTTGGAGTTGCTTGCATAATCAGTTGTGGAATTTCTGGGAAGTTAGTATAAAAAGCTAAACAGTAATTCTTTTTCTAATTTCTCTAACTAATTTGATGCAAGATTTAGCATTGGCAAAGTTATGATTTTCTGCTGTTTTGTAGTTCAATCCTACTCTAAATTGTAAATTTTGTTAGTTTTGTATTTGTTGCTACATACATGAATTAACCTTTTTGGTGCTCTGAATTTATTCTATCATTTTTACTGAGAAGACACTGCCTTACTGCTAACAGGCTGATCAAAACCGAATTAAGAGGGGGCAAGTTCCATTGTATGGCGTGCAAGGGAGATATGAAAGGATAAATGAGCATCCAGTTAAGATTCCACAATTGTACATTCCTTCTGTGCAAGTTTCTCCATAATTTAGGTGGGCTAATTTATGGTTCCCATTTGGCTGCAGAATGCAGGGTCCCATTCATTCTCTATTGGAGTGACAGAAGTTCTTAACACAAACCTCCTGATAGAACTAAGGGCTGATGACATAGATTTTGTTTTCCAAAGGCAAGTAATCCTGCTACAATTGGTAGCTAACACAGAGATTTAGATCATTTGAACGCATTCTTATTATTTTTGGCAAATGATTCATCAGGAGCATGGATTTGCAATGTTCAACTTGATTATACGAGCAGTTTAGACCAATTTGTTTTCTGAAGTACTGAACCTGATTTTTGCTCAATAGTTGCCTGAATCAGTGAACAAATATTGTTTCTACAATGTGGCCATGGGACTGAGAAGGTTCATTTCTACAATGTCCCTTGTAGAACATTGACTGCTGCTTCAATCTTTCATTGTTCTGTAAAACTTGTGCCAAGTAGTTCATCCAATCACACCCATAGGCCATAGTTACTGCCTTATCAATTCTTTTTCCTATTCTTTTAAGAAATTACTTTGATAGAAGACTGAAAAACTGACCTGATGTTTAGGTGGATTGAATTTTTGGTTCAAAAAATTCTGCTACTCACATGGAGGTCCTTCATTAATTAAGTAGACCACCGGTTTACTTAGCATCTAGGTCAAAGTATTAAGGACCATAATGTATGTGTTGACATATGTTCATACACGCAATACATAGATCTTTCTGCTTCTGTATGCTTGAGTTCTAGGTTATTACTTCTTTCTTATACCATCACTCAAAACATTTTAATATTATTTATGGTTAGTGATGTCTTTCGGTTTCATATCTCAGCAATCCCTCATCTTCAATGTTTTTTTCTTTGTTGATGACAAAATCACATATACTTTCATCTTCCCGCAGGAGTCCTGGAAAAATCATGAGTGTAACAGTTCCAACATTTGAAGCCCTCACTCAGTTTGGGGTTGCCACAATTACTGCTAAGAATACCGGTGAAGTAGAAGCATCATATAGCTTAACGGTACTCAAGAGACTCATTTTTTTCTCATTATCTTTCTTAAAGGCATAAATATGAGTTTCTATTTAAACAAATATGTTGAAATTGTTAAATTGTTTTATATAAACTTTTATTGCAACAAGTTTGCTCTAGTTTCAACACTTTTTCCTTGTGCAGTTCGACTGCTCAAAAGGTGTTGCCTATATGGAGGTATTTTCTCTCAACTCTTTTTAGACATGGTGGGCATAGGTTGTTCTTAATCATGGTTCATCAAATAATATCATCAACATTGAATATTTCTGCAGGAGCAATTCTTCATTATGAAGCCAAAAGAAATTTCAGCTCGATCTTTTAAAGTCTATCCAACAACTGATCAGGCTGCAAGATATGTTTGTTCTGGTAAGAATTAAAAGAAGGTCCTTAAATTATCTTGCATAAATTTTTATATACCCAAATTTTAAAATCATTGATATCGACACAATTCTCTCAACATGCTTTTCCTTGATATGCTGAATGCACAGCTATATTGAAGGACTCTGAATTTAGTGAAGTTGACAGAGCAGAGTGCCAGTTTAGTACTACAGCTACCGTTTTTGAAAATGGATCACAGGTATGATAAGTGTATGATATGCTTATATGGTCACCTCATTGAGATAGAAACCTGGCACAAATGTTTGTTAAGTATCAAAGGGATATGAATATAAAGTTCTAAAACCCATGTTGCTCGGTTTCTTCATTTTTTATGAAGTACCTGTTTCTGCCACTTGTGTTCGACACAAGGATATGAGGATATGATATCCAAAGATCATTCAAATACATGAAAAAACTTAGAAAAACTAACCATACCTGTATCTGATACCTACACCCAAGTCCGAGTAATAGTCTAAAACTATGTTGCACCAACTATTTAATTTTCTTGAAGTACGTGAGTGACACATTTTTGGACCAAAAATGGCAATATAGTCCTCCAAGGTTTACCCTTCAAAGTTCAAATGCATAGAAAAGTTTAGGAAAAAAATTGAATACGTACATGTTAGATAATTATCCGTATCCAACAATTGTACATAGTTACTAACAATTGAGGAGAACTTTAAATTAATTATGTGCGTTGTCAATGTCAACCATAAACGCTATTTACTGCTGTGAACAAAATATCACTCGGTGATCTTGATGTGTAAAATTAGTAAATCCCTTAAAACTGTAAATTTGCTTCAGATTACTCCTTTTCAACCACCAAAGACTGGCGTGAATGGTTTCTTTGAGTCTCTTAAAAGAATTTGGAAAAACCTGTGGGAAAGTTTGGTGGACTTCATCACTGGAGAAACTTGCAGGTCATTTTGACAATTAGATTACACATTTCCATATATTCTAAAGTTTATTGTAACCTTTAAACTTTATTTACTTATGATGCTATTGATTCAATGTTATATTTGTTTTCTTTTGTTGTGTAGCGGGAAATGCTCGGGCTTTTTTGACTTCAGCTGCCACATACAGTATATCTGTATGAGTTGGGTAGTACTTTTCGGTTTACTTTTAGCTATATTTCCGACCGGTAAACCTTCGTTCTTATCAAGAAACAAGTTATGGATAACGCAAATAATATGCTTTGTTATATTACAGTTGCGTTTTTGAATTGCAGTGCTTGTGTTGCTATGGCTTTTACATCAGAAAGGCTTGTTTGATCCTCTTTATGATTGGTTCGAAGATCATTTGGGGCTCGATGATTACGGATCTAGTGATATCCATAGACATGGTATCAATAACCGCCACTCCCACTTTCATGCCAAAAAGCTTACCAGGAGCAAGTACCACAAACATGATGCTCGATATAATCGAAACGGCATTCACCATGATCGCCACCGGCACATGCATTCTGAAAGGGACTGTGATTATTATCATTATCTGCATCATGTTCACAAGGACAAGCACAAGCACAAACATAGGCATGTTAAGAGTTCTAGCATTGTAGAAGTTCAGTTGGATAGGAGGAAACATCATGATGTTGGGCACCACAAGCATGGAGGAGCAATAGAGTCCATAGAAAGACCATTGAAGCTGAGATAGAGATAGTAGTACACAGCAGTATGAAGTTAATTGTTGAATACCTACTTAAACTTGAAAATACATTGTATGTTTGACCACGTGTGGAGACCTTGCTTCATCAACTTCGAGAATAACCTTGCAGAAACTCTACCTTCGCAACCCATGGCTACAAACATGTGGACTAGTCATGATCTATTCGTGACCTTTATATTCCTCACATATTTATCCTATTAAATTTGAGAAATTATATAAGCCTTTTTCTATGATTTAATTGAGAATGATATGGACTATACATGATCTACATGCGACCTTTATACACCTCACATATTTATCTCATGAAACTTGAAAAATTATATAAGCCTTTTTCAATGACTTAATTGAGAATGATATGGGTTATGCATGATCTACATGCGACCTTTATACACCTCACATACTTATATCATAAAACTTGAGAAATTATATAAGCCTTTTTTTACAACTTAATTAAGAATAATCATTCCCAACATAAAATAATAAAAGGGAAAATAAAGAGAAGAGAGAAGACTCTTTTCATCCAATTCAAAACTCTTTCGACACTTATTTTTATATATGATTCTCAATCTTGAATGAATTACATTAATTGCTAAATTTATATTTATCCATTAACAATATACTTAACCTTTTAATTCAAACTCTTTTTAAAAAAGTAATAGTATATCATACAGATAAAATTATATTTTGGTAACTCTTTTATAATTAATATAAAATGCTTCCTACAATTTTAAAAATTCATATAAATAAAAGGTATAGTAGGGACATAAAATGGAATTGTAAATATTAAATTTTAAAATTAAATTTTCATGTGGAAATTGGGATCCATCGAGTAATATCATGATTTGGGAAAAGAGTTATTCCTTACTCAAGTTCGATTGGATTTATTTAGCTTAATACAATTTAATTAATAAAAATATTTTTATTTTTATTTAATTATAAAATAAAAATAATTGTTATTTTATTTGATATACTACCAACTAAATGTTTTTAATTTACAATCAGAATTTCAACACGATCAATTTTTTTTAAATAAATATGCCTCCATTTGTAATGTATAATGAATATAAATGTTAACATCAAAGTAAATTTAATATTTTATTGTTTTTTTTAATAGGAATAGAAACTACAGCAGTTTAAATCAAAACTTTCCTACTAGTGTCACGGACTTAGAGTTTTCCCAAGCAATCCGTGCGGCCTTAAGCGTTCCTCCGCTCAAAAACGCCTAAGTCAACCTATCTCGCAACAATTGAGGATTCAATGGAACTCCTCTCAAGAACGCACGAAGAACAGCAGAAGAACGAAGTAAGAATGATCTCAAAAGATGAAAAAAAGCCACAGAAAAATTAAGAACACTCGAGAGAAAAGTTTGAGTGAATGCTCTCAAAATTCTATTAATCAATGAATGAATACAATAAGGGGGAGAGGCCTCTATTTATAGTTGAGCCTTCCCAATATCAACGGTACAGATCGAAATACATCAATGGCCAAGATCTAAAGCTATCAAGATATCAAATCTCTAAGATTACAGAATCGTATCTTCTAAAGATTACATTAAAGTCTAGGATCACATATCCTTGAAGATTCCCTTCCATATTTGCCAAGCATATCTTTGAAGATTACTTTCCATATTTGCCAAGCTCCGGAGATGGGCTTTCAATCTCTCCAAGCACTGGACCAGTCTGATTGGGCCAAATAACCTCCCTCAAAAGCGATAAATCGTACAAGTCCGTCATGGTTGCAAGTTTCCCTTCGCAACCCATGACATTCTCCCCCACTTGTTCTAGCGACGCCCTCGTCGCGTCCCCTTCATGGAACTGGGCTATCTTCTCTTGAAATTGCCACAATGCCTCGGCAGGTTCCCAACTTGCTTCACTGTCAGGTAGTCCTTTCCATCGTACCAAGTATTCATGTCGTGGCCGATGATACCTTCGTCTCACCACACGATCTGCCTCAATGTTTTCGACTTCTCGGTCATAAGAGACTTTTACCCCCATTGGTGCTCGTTCTGACTTGCCTCGATTTGGATCCTCTTGATCCCCATGGTATGGCTTGAGCATACTTACATGAAACACTGGGTGGAGCTTTAACTTTGCGGGCAACTCAAGTTTGTAGGCCACCTTGCCTACCCTCTTCAAGACTTTAAACGGCCCCTCATACCTTCGCACCGGCCCCTTGTGCAAACCCGTATATCGCAACATCAAGTGTAGTTTGGCAAGGACTGAGTCCCCCACCTGAAACTGCACATCCCTTCGATTCTGATCAGCCCACTTCTTGTTGCGCTTACTTGCTTTGTGTAAACAAGCCCTGGCCAAGTCATTCTTTTCTTGCCAATCCTTCGCAAATCGATACGCAGCAGGATTTGGTCCTGTATAATGGGTCGCAACAGCGTTGGGTGTGAGTGGCTGTTGGCCCGTCACTATCTCGAACGGACTTTGGTTCGTTGCCCCACTTCGCTGCAAGTTGTATGAAAATTGGGCAACATCCAACAACTTGGGCCAATCCCTTTGCGTGGCACTCACATAGTGTCGAAGATATGTCTCCAACAATGCATTCACTCGTTCAGTTTGCCCATCAGTTTGTGGATGCATGCTTGTGGAGAAGTTCAAGTCCGAGCCCATTGACTTGAACACTCATCCAAAATCGCCAGAATCTCCCATCTTGATCACTGATAATAGACAGTGGCACTCCCCAATATTTTACCACGTGTCTAAGAAATAAGCGAGCTGTCTCCTCAGCATGGCACTCTTTGGTAACAGGAATAAACGTCGCATACTTTGAAAACCTGTCTACCACAACAATAATACTTGCAAATCCGTCAGACTTAGGCAAACCCACAATAAAATCCATGGATACACTCTCCCATGGCCTTTCCGGAATGGGCAAGGGTTGTAGCAAGCCGGCGGGATTCTTTAACTCAACCTTGTCTTGTTGGCACACTAAACAAGTCTTCACATAGGTTTCCACATCTTCACCCATGTGAGGCCAATAGTATCGATCCTCTAAAAGGGCCAAGGTACAGTGCATTCCCGAATGGCCCGCCCATCGTGAGTCATGGCATTCTTTCATGACTTCCTTGCGCAATTTCCCATAATGAGGCACATAGAGGCGGTGCCCATGGGTGTATAGTAATTCCCCATCAAGCCAAAATCTCCTCGTTTTCCCCTCATTGGCCAGCTCAACCAAGCTTTTGGCTGTGGAGTCATGGGACAACCCTTCTCGAATGCGTTCCAATAGGGACCCGTCGGGTTGACTGATGGCCGCAAATTCCATCTTTCGGCTAAGTGCATCAGCCACGATGTTGGCACTTCCTGGCTTGTATTCCATTGTGAAATCGAACTCCGCTAGAAAAACCTACCAATGAGCCTGTTTGAGAGACAACTTTTTCTGGGTTAGAAAATAACTGTCGGCAACATTATCGGTAAGGACCACGAACCTAGAACCCAGTAAGTAATGCCTCCATGTGCACAGGCAATGTACCATAGCGGTCATTTCCTTCTCTTGGACCGTATATCTCCGCTCCGTCTCATTAAGCTTTCGACTTTCGAAAGCAATGGGATGACCCTCTTGCATCAGTACTCCCCCAATGGCATAATTTGACACATCTGTGCGTACTTCATAAGGCTTCGAGTAATCTGGTAATGCAAGTACGGGCTCACTTGTCATTACTTGCCTCAATTGATTGAAGGCCCTCTCACACTGTGGGTTCCAATCCTATACCTTACCCTTTTTCAACATGTCCGTCAAGGGTACGGTAATTCTAAAGTAGCCTTCTATAAAGCGTTCATAGTAGTTTACCAACCCAAGGAAAGATCTCAACTCTGTCACCTTGGTTGGAGCCTCCCACTCGGAAATGGCCCGAACCTTGCTTTCATCCATCCAGATCTTACCACCTCCCACAATGTGGCCTAGAAATGGCACCTCTCGTTGAGCAAATGTGCATTTCTCCTCTTTGACAAACAACTCATTTTCCCTCAAAGTTTGGAACACCTCCCTCAAATGTTCCACATGTTCATCGAATGATTTACTGTACACCACAATATCGTCAAGGAAAACAACCACGAAATGATCAAGGAAAGGTTGAAGTACCTTATTCATCAAAGTGCAGAATGTAGCTGGGGCGTTCGTGAGTCCGAATGGCGTCACTAAAAACTCATATGAGCCATACCGCGTTACACAAGCTGTCTTTGGCTCATCTCTTTCGGCTATCCGAACTTGATGGTACCCCCATCTCAAGTCCAACTTGGTAAACCATCTCGCACTACCAAACTGGTCGAACAAGTCTGCAATGAGGGGAATAGGGTACCTATTCCTCACAGTGATCTTGTTTAAGGCCCGATAATCAATACACATCCGTAATGACCCATCATGTTTCTTTTGAAATAGCACCGGTGCATCATACGGAGATTTAGATGACCTAATGAATCTCGCATCTAAAAGCTCCTTTAACTATTTACGTAATTCCTCCAATTCCGGTGGGGACATACGGTATAGGGCCTAGCTAGTGGCACCATATTGGACACCAATTCGATCTTATGATCCACCTCCCTCTTAGGTGGCAAATTCTTTGGCAACTTTGCAAGCATCACATCTCGAAAGGATTGTAATACTTGGCCCACTTTTTTAGGGATCTCACCCACGGTCTTACCGGTTTCCTCAATCTTCAAAGTGGCTAAGTAGGAGACTTCATCTCTACGTACTCCCTTAGCAAATTGGATTGCGGACAATGTTTTCCCTTCCAGGCTCCCATTTCTTGTCAATCTCACCATACATTGATGGTTCGAATCCGAAATCACCATGAAATTACCGGAAGGACAAATCATCGCATTAACCTGATCAATAAAACTCAATCCAACTACAAAATCATAATCATCAAGTGGCATTACCTTGATGGATGCCGTACCGGTCCAATTGCCGAATTGGAGTTTTACTCCCTTTGCAACCCCCTTGATTGGAACACTTTTCGAATTTACCGTCTTAATCCGACCCAGCTCATTTTCAATCTTGAGGCCAAGTTTATACGCAGCCCCTTCGGACATGAATAAATCAGACGCACCTGTGTCGACAAGTGCATTCAACTTTTTGCCAGCTACCATGATTTCCGCAAACATCAGCCCATGACTCATCTTGTCTTCAACACCCCCTAGTATTGAACCAAGATTGTTATTCTCCATATCGGACTCCGCTTTTGCTTCCACAGTGGAGAGCGCCGCCTTCTTTGGACAATCCTTAATCATGTGTGGTCCATCACAATGAAAGCACCTTATAGGCCCACTCTTCCTTTTGTCCCAAGGCTTCTTGCCGTTGTCATTTCTAGGGGGCCTTTCTTTGTCTCCCCCACTATTTCCCCTTGGTTGGGACTTGGGCTTAAAAGACTCAGGCCTGTCTTTCTTCCCACCAAATTCAACCAACGATTCTGCTACAAACATGGCCTTGGTAAGTTCTTGGACTCCTCGGCGTTGCAACTCTTGCTTCGCCCATGGTTTCAACCCATCCATGAAGGAAAAGAATGCCTCTTTCTCACCCATATAAGAAATTTGAAGCATGAGTTCGCTAAATTCCTGCACATACTCCCTCACAGTGCCTTGTTGCGAAAGCCGACACAACTTTGCCCGAGCTTCATCCTCGGCATACTCAGGGTAAAACTGCGCTTTGAACTCGTATTGAAACTCCTTCCAAGTTTCAATTTCTGTCCCACCACGTTTCACATCGGTGGACCTACGACGCCACCACAATAAGGCAATGTCAGTAAGATACATAGCAGCAGTAATTACCTTAGTGGCATCATTAGCAATGCCCTTGGCACGAAAGTATTGCTCGACTCAATTGTCCACTTCTTTTGCGGACCTTGTTCCCTTAAACTCCTTTGGCTTGGGAACATCCACGTTGGGCTTGGGTGTGACAGCAGCCAACCCTCCATTGCCCAAAGCAGCCTTGTAGATTGTGAGTTCACCCTTGAGCTCCGCAATCTCCTCTTTCAAGGCCGTCAACATAGCCTCCATGGCATCAGTCTTACCAACCATCATAGTCTCGATGGCATCATCCCTACTCGTCATCTTCTCAATGTTATCCAACACATACTCTTTGAGTTGCTCTTGCATAGACTGCAACCCATCATTGACTTTATCATCGATATCATCAACCCTCTCCTTGACATCCCCCACGAATTCTTCAAGAGTGACGACTCGATCTTCTAAAGTCGACAGTATGTCCCTCGAACGGCTAGCTTTCCTAGCCCTCCAACGAGTCTCCATTCCATCAACATTCTCAGCAGCTTCTTTCGACATCGTTCAACGGTGCCTTTGAACGCTAGATCGGATACCAACTGTCACGGACTTAGAGTTTTCCCAAACAATCCGTGTGGCCTTAAGCGTTCCTCCGCTCAAAAACGCCTAAGTCAGCTTATCTCGCAACAATTGATGATTCAATGGAACTCCTCTCAATAACGCACGAAGAACAGTAAAAGAACGAAGTAAGAACGATATCAAAATATGAACAAAAGCCACAGAAAAATAAGAACACTTGAGAGAAAAGTTTGAGTGAATGCTCTCAAAATTCTATTAATCAATGAATGAATACAATAAGGGGGGGAGGCCTCTATTTATAGTTGAGCCTTCCCAATATCAACGGTACAGATCGAAATATATCAATGGCCAAGATCTAAAGCTATCAAGATATCACATCTCTAAGATTACAGAATCGTATCTTCTAAAGATTACATTAAAGTCTAGGATCGCATATCTTTGAAGATTCCCTTCCATATTTGCCAAGCATATCTTTGAATATTACTTTCCATATTTGCCAAGCTCCGGAGATGGGCTTTCAATCTCTCCAAGCACTGGACCAGTCTGATTGGGCCAAATGACCTCCCTCAAAAGCGATAAATCGTACAAGTCCGTCATGGGTGCAAGTTTCCCTTCGCAACCCATGACACTAGAACCAATGCTGTTGCCATCATCCTGTAGCAGTCAATTACCTCGTGTCGTGTGGAGCTTGTAGGAACTGGTTTATTCTAAGAAAAGACTCATTAAATTCTCAAAAAAAAAAAAAACCAGAAAAGAAAAGACTAATTAAAGAATTTCATAATTTATTTGAAACCCCCCCGGCCCACCAAAAAAAAAGAATTTGACCCAAAAAATCATATCGAAACCCGATCAGCCCATTAAGAGGCCATGGTTAGGTTACGTTCGGACGGCACCTTCTTCTTCATCATTAAGTTCGCTCTTTTTATTATTTCGCCTTCGTTTCGCTCCCTAGTTAGCTCTCTGTATTGTGTTTTTGAATTTGAACTTTTTTGCACTCTCAGATTCAGAAAAAATGAAGGAACCCTTTAACTCAATTGCAACTTCGAGCAAAACCCACTTCGAGGAAAGTGAAGAAGAAGAAGAGATCGAATCTTCATCCGAAGAAGAGAAATCCGATGACACCATTGATTCTGATGAAGTGGGTATATTTCATTATAGCTTGAATTCTATTTCCTTCAATTGTCAATTGAATATTGATTGGGTTTCTTTTGTGTTTCTGGGATTATTGTAGGAGGAAGAGATAGAGCGTGAATTAGCAGAAGTTACATTCGAAGAGCTACAAAAAGCACGAGCCGATGGTACTGATTCAATTTCTCGCAAACCCCAAACAGAGACCAAGCGTCGTCGCGCTAACAAGAATAGGTATCTTATTTACAGTTTGAGAAGGGTTCTTTCTTTTGCTTTCTTTTAGGGCTTCTTTTAATTTTTATTTGTTTGTAGGCCAATGGAGCTTAGTAGCAAGAAGCCAGTAAGGTCATTTAGACAGGTTATTCAAGCTCCTAAAAAGGTAAATTATGTTCTTTTAAAATTATGCCCCTCCCCCCCCCCCTTTTTTTTTTTCCTTTTTGAAGTTTAAAACTTGGCTTTTGTTTTTAATGGAATTTAGAATAACATGTTATTAGCTGAACAATTTCTCTTAAATTATGTCTCTTGAAATTTTTTCCTTTTTTTGTTCTTTTTAATGGAATTAGAATAACTTGTTATTAATTGAACATTAAGTCCTATAATTGTAGTTTTACTTGCTCAAATTTATGTTCTTTTGGTTTTTAAGCATCTAACTTCTGCTCTAATGGAATTATGTGTTGGGTTGGAGAGCTTTTGAATATCTTAATTGTGTCTCAGTTGCCCGAGTGGCCGAGCACATAAACTATTGAATTTGATATTCTGGTTTGTGGTCATGGGTTTTTGTTAAAGTTCACAGCTTTATGTTTATTATTGATGTTAATTTGGTTTGCTTATAAGTGGCAATCATGATCCTGCCGTAAAGTTCTAGATTTTGATTAATTTGACAAATAATGTAAAAAAAAATGGTCTGCACATATGGTTTATTTTGTAAATGTCACATCTCTAGTAGTTTAGACCATTTTTAGTTAACTGTCCTTTACAAAATTTTATTTTTGAGAATTTACTATTGCGGCGTCCAAGCTATTGTAGCATTGATTCTAATGGAAAATCACAACACTTGGGATCCTTTTTTTTTGGGAGAGAGTATCACTTGCTGGTTCATGTTTTCAACACTAGAAAAGAATAAAGAACAATAAGAGGTGAATTAAATCCGTTTGCTTCTTTATGTTCAGGTGGTACGAGACCCCCGTTTTGAATCTTTATGTGGTAATCTCGACGTCGAGGGGTTAGTGTCTTCTCTCTGTATCATTCAATTATTTTCATTGTTGTCATTTATTGCTTTGCATGTGCTGTGCTCTATATTGGATCCATTAAAACTTTTATTTTCCTACATGAAGTTAGTTTAAGTCTACTCTACCTGTGCGTATCTTTAACAAACGACTGAGATGCCAAATTTTTCATGTATTAGTCAGTAGTACTCTATTACTTGATCTTCAAGGAAAACTTTTTGATTGGTTGGTTGAGCTTCATATGTTAATGTACAAAATCCACCGCAAAAATGTTATTGGGACTTAATGATTAATGTCATATCCAGAATAGTGGAAGAAATACGAGAAAATATTAAGAAAACTAGGTTATCTTTAACCAGTCTATGGAGCTATGCTTTGATACATCTGTTCATGTTGTTCATCTGGATGTTATTTCTCAACCTCTTGATTGATATAGCATTTGATGGTCAAAGTCTTGTCAAAGCCGATGGTTGACTTACCTTACAGGATGATGTCTATTTTTTACATCTTCGCTTTCCTTAGTCCGCAGCTGATTTTCATTTTTCAGATTCAGAAAAAGATATAATTTTCTGTTTGAGAACAACCTACCAGCTGAAAGAGAGGTATTATCATCCATTTGACCTTTTTTTTGTGTGTTTATACCGTTGTTTTTCAACGATGTATTTCCCGGATATGACAGGAGGTGCAGAAACAACTTAAAAAAGCCAGAGACCCGAAAGTCGTTAGTGAACTAAAGAACCATATTTCTTGGATTGTAAGTATATATATTATTCAAAAGAAATTACTATAGTCTGCCTCTTGTTTTTAATCTGTGGTCTTTTGTTGGATATATCGAAGCACCTCATTATCAACTTTTTTCTGACATTGTATCACATATCAGGACAAGCAATTAAAGTTCGAGTCAGCAAAGAATACCGATGCAGTGATTCTGTCTGCACACAAGAAGAAAGAAAAAGAAGCAGCAAAGCACGGGAAGCGCCCTTACTATCTTAAGAAATGTAATGTCACGAGTCCCTCCTCTTTCTCACTTACTATAGCTTTCTTCCTGTTTTGTGCTTTTGGAACCGGACGAGGACTATAACAAGCAACTGTTATTACATTAGTTTTTAACCTTTTACAGAATGTTGCATCGTGCTAACTCAGATAATTTCTTTGCAGCTGAAATTCGGAAGCAAAGGCTCATCGAGAAGTATAAAAAGCTCAAGGTATACATTTCACGTAACTTGTAATTAAAAAATATTCCCTATTCGAGTAACTTTTGACTAATTAATGATATATTATCAGGCATCCGGAAAACTCGAATCCTTCATCGAGAAAAGGAGAAGAAAGAATGCTGCTAAGGATCATAGATTTATGCCTTATCGTCGACCCAATAACAATGGTGAGCAACAAAGTTAATGATTCCATAGGGTTTTTATGGTCCTTCATCTTGGATGGTTAAGAAATGCCATTTATAGTTGGTGTTGAGATTAGATTTAGGGTTTTGACTGGCATTGTGCTATCATTCAGTGAGTGGGAAAAAATGATATTTTTTGATCTCACTGTTTTGAGATTTTGTTATAAGCTATAGATTTTATTTGATTGGATTATTATCTAATTTGATTCTAAATGAAACTCGACGAATTATTTACAACGGGATTGAATTTTATTGTTTGGAGGCTCAACCCAGAGTTAGTATTGTGTAGCCACCTATATTTGTACTAAATATTCTACATTAGTTCTGAAACTTCTCAATTTTGTCATTGGAATTGATTTTAATATTAAAAATGTTAATTTTTAAAGAATTTCATGTGATGACGTGTAATTAGAAATTTTTAGGGCGAAATTAAATTATAATTTTTAAGATAGTAAAAATATAATTTCACCATTTTAATAACTTATATTTTTATAATTTTTAAAAGATTAAATTAAACTTTTATCATTCTTAGGGATCAAATTGTAATTTTATTAATTTAAAATTTTATAAATTTTAAAGAGTTTAAATGAAAAAATTTCATTTAAAGGGGGATTGAAGTCCGCTAGTCCCATCATTATATCTTAATGGAATTTTAAGTTCAAGATCTAATATAAGATGATAAGATTAACATTTTGAAAATGTTGGGGGCTTAATAAATTTTTGAGGAGAGTTACTTTTATCTTTTAAAAATTTAAAAGATTTAATAAAAAATTGAAGAGTCCAAATTAAAATTTTAAGGGATTTAATGAAAATTTCTCAAAATTTTGAGACTCCAATAAAACACCACCATTACTAATACGATAAAAATATATGAATATGGAATATTTAAACATAATTATAACAATATGAAAAGAGAAAGTATAACATTCGAAATACAAAAATTTCAATTAATTACTGAAATATAATTATGAATTTTGAAATAATTAATTTTTATGAATAGTAAATTAGATATAAATGATATTTAATTTTTTAAATCTCAGTTAATTCAATTTTTGTTATCTTTTGATATTAAATAAAAAAATTGCTCAAGTAATACCTTTGGAGTTTAATTCAAGTAATTCATATATTTTAAAAATAATATTTAATATATGGATTTTTTTACCAAGTGGAATATGCTTATTTATTTTCAAACAAAACACACATTAAAAATAAGTACTAATTTTATATGTTAAAAGCTAATAAAGTTGTCGGAGAAAATTAGTAGGTGTCGAGTAAAACTATCTTTAGCGACAAAAAGTCGAGGTAGTAAGAAGTACGGCTTCGGCGTCGAAAAAATTTTCGTTGTCCTTTTCTCCGCCGTTTGTCTGCCACATTGGTCCATTTTTTTTTGTACATGTACTTTTATTTGGATTTTGTGAGAATTTGTTTCTAGAATCTATATTATGTTATTTATGGGGTAAACTATAAAATAATTATTTTTATTTGTTTTAGATTATATTTTAGTTATTATGTTTGACATGTTACGTTTTAGTCATTTATATTATATTTAATATACCACGTTAACTTATCATTACACGTTAATGATAATTAAAAGTTTAGTGACTAAAACGTAACCTAAGATAAATAAAATAACTATTTTAATAGTTTACCCTATTTACGGAGATGTCATAAATTAATTCTCTACTAATTTGATTGATAAAATATTTTTACAATGAGCATTTAAAGAATGATTTTTTTGTCTTAAATTATTTTTATATGAAATCTTAAAACAAAGTTAATATCCCATCAATAGACACATATTTTTTATTAGAATTGATGCATATAAATACCAATCTATTCAGTGTCATTTCAATTTATCAACATTTTAAAAATTATTAATATATAAATATTTTACAAATATCAAATGAATTATATTAAATAAATTTAAAATATAAAATATTTATGCATCAATTTAAGGTATAATAATCCAATAAACGATTTTATTTTTCATTATCATAACAGTAAAAGTTAGAAATTTTAGATTTTTAATACTATTCATGCTTCAATTAGTGCATAATATTTTGATCAGGGTGATTAAAATTGGACAGGACAGACCAATGTGACTAGTACAGTATAAACTAGAATTTTTAATCAGTGTAGAAAAAAAGATTTTATCATTGGTTTATTATTGGAACGGTGCACACCAATGAGAACTAGAGCGAAATCAAGTATACTACTATCTATATTAGGTGTGTTTATGGCGAGGTTGAGTTCCAACATAGTTTATGCATGATATTATTAAAAATATCATGGAAACTCATGTATTATGAGCCAGATTGCATCTTATTCCTTCTACTAAAAAAGTGAGCAAATTAGTCCATGTAGACTATATCAAAGAATTAACTGGTCCTTTTTGTTAAAAATTTCATCCATTTGTATTGTTAAAAACTGATGTGACTGATAGAATAACTAGACAATAATACGTGGAGTGCCGCATAGACCTCATTTTGACGTATAGGAATCAAATTTTAACCATAGAAATAAATAAAATTTTTAATTGAATGACTAACTTGCTTTTTTATCTAACGTGCGAAGGCTAGTTTATTTATTATTTAAGTTGAAAGGGCAAAATGCAATTCAACTTTTAGTACAAGGATCTCCATGTATTTCAAATTTTATTCAGATTTTTCCGTATTTATAAACGATTACTCAACGTTGCTCGCCTAATTTTTTATTTAATATTCCAATTATATATTTTTATTTTATTTAAACATAAACAACTTTTTAACCATTAAACATAAACAAACTTAATATTTTTAAAATTATGATTTTTCATACAGTATGAATTTATATTCGAGATCAACTATCAACTCATTAATCTTGAGAGCTAGGCTTAGGTTTTTTTTCTTTCTAAAATGTAATGAAATAAAATTATTTATTAAAATAATTTGGTTCCCAATTTTATTTTTATTTTTATTTTTTCAACAATTTGGGGCCAAAATTCACCTCGAGAATCATAAATCGCCAATTTCAATGACAATTTGGTGTCAATCTGATTCTGTACGGTAGATCTCATATTATTCCGATAAATAATTTTAATATCATATTATTTAAGTAATTAATTAATATTTTTATAATACTTGTGATGAAAACCAAGCAGAAAAAGTGTAATAACTCCAGGCCAAAACATATCATTGAAGCCTATTTTTTTTTCTCCTTTTTGGGAGGAAAAAACAGCTCTACATACTATATAAAATAAATATAAAAGGGTTAAAATTGCTATTAGTCCCTATACTTCTCTAAAATTTGAGAGTTAATCCTATACTTTAAAAGTAAAAACTAAATCCTCTTACCTTTTCAATTTTAAAATTATACATAGCCTAATCATTATCTTTGTCGGTATTTTTAATCAATTTTGTTAATTTAATATGTTTATTTTTATCAATTATATACATCATATGAGAGTATTCTAATCAATATGTCAAATTGATGATTTTAACAGAAATACTAACAATATTAATGATAGGATTGAGTTTTTAAACAAGAAAAGCAAGAGAACTTTTATATCTTACTTTTTAAGTATAGTGACTAAGTTTCAAAATTTGTCAAAATACAAAGACTAACATCAAAATTTGCCCTAAAAAAGCATATTATAAACTAAAAAACGAGATGAATAGAGCTCAAATTTTGAATGTTGAAGCTCGAGTTTTTTTTTTGGATATGGTAATTTTGTCTAAATATTATCTTCTTCTTTTTTTTTACTAATGCCTTATTTTTTTTTTGATATGATAATTTTGTCTAAATATTTCTAAATTTTCAATAATCTTCTGGCATAAAAGAACAACTCAATTCTTAAACAAATCTATTGAGTTGGTGTTTTTTTATGTCTAAAATAATAACAATTACACATTAACCATAGTATCCTAAGATGGAGGAAGAATTCTTTCTTCATAATTGATCCGCTACTACTAAAGATATATCCTTAAAAGCATGTGGATCAACAGGAAATTGCTTCGTCAATCCGCAAGAACACAATATTACGGTTCAATAGCTAAATCTTTATTCAATTAGTGTTATTAATTATTCGAACAAATATTATTAGAAAATATTAATCTTTTTATATAAAATTTATAAAATGATTTGAATTTAAGAATAAAAAAACTTTCTACATTGAAATACCGAATTAATTATCATTTCAACTAAAACTTCATTTAAAATTTTTATAATTATTGAAACCGATATTATTCAATTAAACTTACCAAAGGTGGCCCTAACATACCATATATTACCAAAAAAACGTACACCTAGGAAATCCAAATAAGCAGTTTAATGAAATTACAATAATAACCCACTATTTTCATATATCTTTAGTAAATTTAATATTTCTCACCTGTTGTTATCTGTAATTTCACCTTATTACAATGTAAAAAAAATAAATAAAAATCCACAAATAATAAATTTCCATAAAAAAAGAAAAAAGGAGCTATTTATTTGTTTGAACTCTTGGACATTGATCCTCAGGTGCTTGAACTCGATAACTTGTTTTATCTAATATATCTTTTATCCTTGATATAATCCAGCGGCGCCCTTTTTCTCTCTGTTAAGAACAAGTCCGGTTTCTATGTTATTTTGATCTTTACATTTTCATTTTCATTTTTTTATTTTACAGTTTTGTTTTTGCTCTCTTCAGTATGCTTGTTTCACTGTGAGGAAGTCTCTCATTAACGGTCCTATTCTTAAAATCTTAAAATCTTAAGAGCTCTTGCTTTTTTTTGTTTTTTCTAGCTGTTGTTTTATCTACTCATTGAGAGAGCATCAAAGAGTATCGTTTTAAGTACATTGCTTCTTTGTTAAGCAAAAGTGAATGGATTTTTTTTTTTTTAAATTCTCAATGGCTTTTTTGGATGTTTATTTGTTTGGATTGGTGATCAATGTTTACTTCTCTTGCTTTTTTATGTCTATTCTGAATTTGGGTTTTTGTCTTTTTGGTTGATTGTTTTGATATTATATTTGTTTTGCCCCTAGACTTATGATTACTGGGTCATTTTTTAGTTGATTAGGTGGTCTTCTTGTTTTTCATGGCGGTTTCGGTTAACGTTTTTTTTTTCTTGTTTATGATATAAAACTGTTTGCTTTAAAACAATGTGCTTGGAACTCTCATGTTCATCAATGGACCTGATCATTAAATCAGCAGTAGTTATAACCTTTTGAACTAATTAAAGCAGGGGATTCTTTTTCTTTTTCTCTTTTAACTACTGATTAAACAATGAGTGACAATGATGTTTCATTTCTTAGTTATGTGGTGTTTATATATATATATATATATATGTACATACTGTTCAATGTTTTGCTTTTATTCAGTGATGCTGTTATCATTCTGTTGGCAATCAGTGTTGTTTGGACTAATGAAGAACTCAGATATGTGTTGGCAATCAGTGTTGATTGGCATAATTAAAAACCTAGATTATGTATCGTGTCGAGGTTTATAAGTGGTTACGGCAGTAGATCATGCATTTTACTTATGATCAATCGATATGTGAGTAAGATGCTTGTTGAAAATTTGATCAGTGGACTTATTTAATCGTCGGCCGTTACAACGGCTATAACTATCAGTTTAGATTCTTATTCTATGCTTATTCCAACATATCAGGCTTTGTTCGCCATCTTTGTTGAGTAAACAAGGCTAGGATATGACTTATAGATTATGTGTTGGCAATTAGTGTTGATTGGCCTAATTAAGAACTTAGATTATGTATCGTGTCGAGGTTTATAAGTGGTTAGGCAGTAGATCATGCATTTTCGGTATGACCGATTGATATGTGAGTAAGATGCTTGTTGAAAATTTGATCAGTAGACTTATTTAATTGTCGGTCGTTACAACGGCTATAACTAGCGGTTTAGATTCTTATTTTATGCTTATTCCAATATATCAGGCTTTGTTCGATGTATTTGTTAAGTAAACAAGACTAGGATAGGAAACATAGCTATTAAATGCATAGAGGTATATGGAGTTTTATGATGTAATGCATGCTTTTCGGCTTGGCACTAGTACTTGGTTTTTTCGAATCCATTTATTGCTTGTTGTGTTTAATTAACGCATTCTAGTAAAGTTTACTGAGATTATCCTCCAGGCATTTTCGTATTTATTATGTTTTAGCGGATGAATTTAACATTCTATGAGCTTGATATCTCTTACCGATTTTGGTTTGGTAATGGATCACGTTATCCCTTTCTGGTGCATGTTGTAGTGCCCGCTATTTTACCTTTATTATGTCTTTCAAATGGCCGTTATGTTTTTAAACCCTAATTATTGTAATTCAAGTGTTTAATCATCATGTTTTTCTCTTTGTAGTTTATATCAATCTTCAGTTTAAGGCTTTAGGGCATCCCATATCGGTTGTTTGATTGATCACATGAAGTCAAAGCCGATGACCTCCATTGAAACGGACTTGTCTGAAGAGCAAGAAGTGCTAGCTGCCACTATGACTGGCATAAAGTTTAATGTATCAGGTGATGAAGATAATGTAAGTATACTTCATTGCTGTTTTTATTTATTTGTTTACCTCTATGTTGGAATTGTTAATAAAACGATTGAGTTGAGTGATTTAGTAGAACCAATCCACACCTGCTGTACGATAAACTTTAAGGAAGGCGAGTCTGATTTTTTTGTGATAATATTTGAATTGAATTTATATTCTTATTCAGCTATGATTTTTTATATTTTTTCTAGTCACTGTTTCTTACTTTTTTCGGTTTTTAAGATTGTTTCAGACATGGCAACTTAACAATCATGTAGCACTTTCCTTAAATTATTGTTAGTATTTCCCTTCCTCTTAACAACTTGGGACGTCATTGTTCTGTTCGGATTCTGTGACAGGAGAAGATGTCAGTCATGGAAATTGTTGCATCAAGTCAGGTGTCTGACCCTAAGCTGGGGTTCCCAAATTTGAGGAATCATTGCACCACCTGTGACGCCAGAGATTTGGGACATTGTGAAGGTGAATGGCAAATTTAAAACTTTAAATGATATCCATGTCTGTTTAAGTTTTGTTTCATTATATAGCCATTGAAAACTCACCGGTTTGTTTCCATTTGTCTTCTTAGGTCATTTTGGGGTTATTAAATTTCCGTACCCAATAATCAATCCATATTATCTATCAGAAGTTGTGCAGATATTAAATAAGATTTGCCCTGGATGTAAATCAATTCGCAAAGATCTATTGATAAAGGTTGCATACCTCACACCTTCTTAAACAGATCATCATATTGTCATGTAATATCATATTGTCCATACTGGCTTGTTTACTTTCTTAGTGTTGATGTTTTCATTGTCATGCATGTACCAGGGAGATAAGTCGGCATCCAAACTACGTCAACGCAAGGGGTGTAAATATTGTGTTGTAAGTTTGTCTGGCTTCTTGTGCTCTTAATCCTTTTTTTCTTTTACCTTTTATTCTTTTACTAATTATTTCTGGTCGACAGGGGAACTCAATTGATTGGTATCCACCGATGACATTCAAGATATCCTCTAAAGAGCTTTTCAAAAAAAGCACAATTGTGGTAGAGGTAAGTGAAGATTCTTTAATGATGGTCCGAAAGAGAGGAAGGCAAGCCTTACCTGCTGATTATTGGGATTTTATTCCAAAAGATCAACAACAAGAAGAAGATGGTTTGATGAAACCACGTAGAAGGGTCCTATCACATGCAAAGGTAGCATTTTCTTTTCCAATTCACTGTTTTACGGTGCTTCTTTTGTTATCTATATCGCGTTGTTGGCATTGGTATTTGCCAACCTTGAACATTTATTGTGCTTCTTTTGTTAACTACATTGTGGTGTTGGTGTTGCTTCCCCCTTCATGTTAACAATCCCTTTTTTTTTAACCACATTGATGGGTGCATATTGCTTGATGGTTTTCAGGTTCATTATTTATTGAAGGATGTTGATCCAGAGTTCATTAAAAAGTTCATTCAGAATGTGGACTCTATTTTCCTCAATTGCTTTCCTGTGACACCCAATAGTCATCGAGTGACAGAAATCACGCATAGATCTTCTAATTCACAGCGCTTGATCTTTGTAAGCATCTTTACTTTGAACATTCTGTTTTACATGCTAAAATAACCTTGGTTAATGTGGATGGTTTATATGATTATGTGTATTATATCTGTTTTCTTTTCATTTTACTTATTTTTCTGGTTAATGATTTTGTTGTAGGATGAGAGAACTAGGCTTTACAAGAGACTGGTTGATTTCCGAGGAGTAGCTAATGAATTGAGTTCCCATGTATTGGAATGCCTAAAAATTTCAAAGGCAAGTTACAGTGCCTTGTTTTCTTTTTTGTATTTGGTTCAACTTTCGTGGAATCTTATGCTCCATCTCTGTGGTTACATTCATTGTGCAGCTGTTCCAGGAGAAGCCATCAAATGAAGATAATGAACTTATCCTTGCCCTGATAAGGAATAAAGATCCTGTTTCTAACATGTCTGGTTTAAGATACATGAAAAACGTTCTTCTTGGAAAGCGAAATGACCATTGCTTCCGCATGGTTCTTACCGGAAATCCAAATCTTAAACCATCGGAAATTGGTATACCATGTCCTGTTGCAGAGAGGTTGCAAATTGCTGAGCAACTGAACAAGTGGAACGAGGAAAGATTGAAAGCTTGTTGTAATTTGCGTATTCTCGAGAAGGGTGAGATTTGCATTAGGAGAGAAGGTACATTAGTTAGAATTCATCATAATGAAAAGATCCGACTGGGGGACATCATCTATAGGCCCCTAAATAATGGGGATATCGTGCTTATAAACAGACCTCCTTCTATACATCAGCACTCTTTCATTGCTCTGTCTGTCAAAGTTCTACCTGTGAGTTCCTCTGTTTCAATAAACCCCCTTATTTGTTCCCCTTTTCGTGGAGATTTTGACGGTGATTGCCTCCATGGCTATGTTCCTCAGTCCATCAACACAAGGGTTGAGCTCAGCGAGCTTGTTTCTTTGAATAAGCAGCTAATTAATGGCCAAAATGGTCGAAATCTACTTTCACTGAGTCATGATAGTTTATCAGCTGCTTATTTGGTCAATGGTGAGGGGGTTCTCTTGAACTTGTACGAAATGCAACAGCTTGAAATGTTCTGTCCCAATCGTTCACCATCGCCAGCAATTATCAAAGCTCCTTTATTGAGTAATCCTGTTTGGACTGGAAAGCAGTTATTCAGCATGCTCTTTCCTCCCGAATTGGATTATGGTTTTGCTCCAAGTGATGTTGTTATCCGTAATGGGGAGCTTATAACTTCATCCGAGGGATCTTCTTGGTTCCGAGATGCTGATGGCAACCTTTTTGAAAGTCTTATTAAAAATTGTCGAGGAAAGGTCCTTGATTTTTTGCATGGTGCTCAGGAAGTTCTTTGTGAGTGGTTATCGATGAGGGGTATGAGCGTTTCACTCTTGGACCTATACCTAACTTCTGATTCAAATTCACGAAAGAACATGATGGATGAAATCTTCTATGGTCTCCAAGAAACAGAGCTGACTTGCAACTTTAAGCAGTTAATGGTTGATTCCTACCGTGATTTCCTTGCTGGAAATAATGAAGAAATTGATGGTTTTGTGAGTTTTGATTTTGAACGGATGTGTTATGAGAAGCAAATATCAGCGCCAGTTAATCAAGCTTCTGTTGATTCTTTTAAGCAAGTTTTTCGAGATATCCAGAATTTATCATACAAATATGCAAATAAAGACAATTCATTATTGACCATGTTCAAAGCAGGGAGCAAGGGTAACTTGCTGAAGCTAGTGCAGCATAGCATGTGTCTTGGACTGCAATGTTCACTTGTACCTTTATCATTCAGGTTTCCTCCAAAACTCTCATGTTCTGAATGGAATGATCTAAAATCTCAGGGCTTAACCCAGAACGGTGATGATACTGTTGAATCTGCAACGAATTTTATCCCATATGCTGTGGTCGAAAGTTCTTTTATGACAGGCCTGAATCCACTAGAATGTTTTGTTCATTCGGTTACTAGTCGAGACAGTTCTTTCAGCGACCATGCTGACCTTCCTGGGACACTGTCACGAAGGCTTATGTTCTTCTTGCGTGATCTATGTGCATCATATGACGGAACTGTGAGGAATGCATATGGAGATCAGGTTGTTCAGTTCAGCTATGGTAGTGATAAGGGTACATCTACTGCAACTAGTTTTGCTAATGAAATACGAAGTCAGGGCAGTATCCTACCTGATGGAACAGGTGGCCAACCTGTTGGTTCATTGTCTGCCTGTGCCATTTCTGAGGCTGCATATAGTGCTTTGGATCAACCGATTAGTCTACTTGAAACTTCACCATTGTTAAACCTGAAGGTGAACTCTCTCTTTCTCTTTAATATAGTTGCTAAGAACCGTGGTCTCTCATCTAAAGAAAAATTTAAGGATACAAATTAGTAATGTGCTGAAACCTACCTAATATAGTTCCTAAGAACCATGGAACAACTTGACACTATTCAGAACTAAAAGCAAATGGTTTGAATGTGCTTATGGTCAAATTCCATGCATTTTGCTTCTCAATGTCCATGTTCTTTTTATGTTATATGTGCCACCACAATCCAGTCCACCAAAGTTTTAGCCCTGATGGGATGGTGAGCAGGGGCAAATCCAGAAGTTCCTTGGGGGGGGGGGGGGTTGGGGCGAATTGAATTATAAATTTTTTGTGAGGCTAAAGTGTAATTTTATCTTGTATTCACTTATGATTTCATCGCTTTTGAAAGGACTATATAGAAATCTTTTTATTTTGGGGGGCCAAAGTGCAATTTTAACTTATAGTAACTTCTAATACTATCATTTATTAGGAGACTAAAAAAAAAATTTCACTCTAAATTCGCTTCTGATGGCAAGCTGGTGTGAATCCCGAATTAGTTGGTTGATATAAAAATGGTTGCACATGTTAGAATGCTAAGAAATTAATCTGATTATCTTGCTCAGAGGGTCCTTGAATGTGGTTCTAGAAGAAGGAATTCCGACCAGATTATGACGCTATTTTTCTCGGATAAACTTGGAAAGGGGAGACATTGTTTCGAGTATGCGGCTTTAGAAATCAAGAATTATTTGGAGAGATTGATCTTTTCGGATATTGTATCTACTGTCTTAATAACGTGAGCTTTTGTTTCTTTTATAATCTCGTCCTTTCTCGTTTTATGCTTTTCTTATTATTACTCGAGATTTAACTGTGTCCTATGGTATAGCTACTCCCCGCAGAAGTCAACTGAAAACTGTTTCAATCCTTGGGTTTGCCATTTTCATGTGTGCAAGGTAATGTGATAGGTAAATGGTATTTTTAATGATGATAAATCTTCGACTTTCAAGTGTCCCCCCCAATAAAATGCTGTACTTTACAGGATACCATGAAAAGGAGGCGCCTTTCAGTGCATTCTATTATTGGTTCTCTCCAGATGCACTGCGCCAATGCCAAAAAATTATGGAAAATCAATTTGCCTGACATCCAAGTTACAAGCGAGTAAGTTCCCCCTTAGCATGTCCCATTGTTGCGAGAACTACTCACTGACACTATTAATACAATGTAATTCATCTTTTACATAGTTCAATGAATATCAAAATATCTGTCCATTTAAGTTAGGCCAACTTATCCTTAGAATGTATATCCGTGGGAAGTTGCTGGGGTTGTTAAACAAAACAGCGAAATTGCCAGCTCTGGAGATAAAACATGTCCACTAGCATTATTGATTTATTTCACAGAATTTATTTTTGCTTCTTGACTTGCTTGATTGAATGGCAGGTCTTGTTCTCAATTTGGCATGCCAAATAAAGATGATAGGTTTTGTATCACCGTCACGATTGTTGAGCCTTCCAAAAAGTCTCATATAGAATTGGATGTGATTCAAGCCATAGTGCTACCTTCTCTTCTGGAAGCAGTTGTAAAAGGTTTGTAATTCTAGTTCTCCGTTTTTGTCCAAATTTACTAGTATTCGAAATCTCATTCATCTTCTTTTGGTGTTGAATTTATAAAATTCTCTTTAGGATTCCCGGAGATCAAGAAGGTGCAAATTTTATGGAATGATCGATTCAAAGTCTCAAAATCTCATAAAACTTCTCCTGGTGAACTTTACTTGAGGGTAGCTGTAACAGGTGGTTTTAGTAAAACAAACCTCTGGGGCATGCTTATGAATGATTGCCTTCCAATAATGGATTTGATCGACTGGACACGTAGTCATCCAGATGATATTAATCAGTTTTGCTTGGCATATGGCATAGATTCTGGATCGAAATTTTTTCTCAATGTAATTATTACGTCATTGTTATCACTCCACATGTTTCTACAGGTTAACTGCATTAAATTAACTTGCTTCATGCTATTTTAAATGCAGAATTTCAAGAGCGCTATATCAGATACCGGCAAAACTATACTAAATGTGCATTTGCATCTTGTCGCCGATTGTCTGTCTGTTACCGGGGAGTTTGTTGGCTTAAACTCAAAAGGCTTGAGACTACGACAAGAACATGCGTTTGTCACATCTCCTTTCATGCAAGCATGCTTTTCTGTTAGTATCATTATATCTAGCTTTACGCTCTTAATTTAAGCCAAGTAAATGTCGTTTTTAAAGTCGACTTAGCCTTATCTAATTTGTGGCAGAATCCTAGTGCTTCCTTTGTCAAAGCTGCAAAGAAAGGAGTTTCGGATGATCTTCAGGGGACCATTGATGCATTGTCATGGGGAAGAGTTCCTCGCATCGGGACCGGTGCACAGTTTGATATATTGTACTCTATGAAGGTATATTTATGCATGTCTTGCGACATAATGTACTGTCAAAGTTATTATATGAACGATGCATTTTAGAAATAACTAGCTAATTATGTTCATGCCGTTGTTAATTTTTAGGATGAAAGGATCACCGAACCGGTTGATGTGTATAAGCTTCTTGGAAATATTGATGGTTCTCAGAAGCAAGATGTAGAGTTCGAAGTACCCAAAGCTTGTAACTTCAAGTCCGAGAAATATGTCTCTGAACTTATGGATGCGCTTGGTGATTCCGCCTTTGAACGGCTGAAAAATATTGAAACAAAAATATTGAGAGAATTTCTGACGTTAAATGACATTCAGAGGCTTTCGCGTACTTTAAAGGATATATTGCACAAGTAAGCTTTCCTCCAATTTGTTGTTTAACTTCTTTGTTCAGTTTGGTCGTGCTTCTCCGTTCTCTGATTGCCATATAGTTCCAGATTTTGGTGATGTTATATTATAATCGGTTTCAATAAGTCTGTCCTAAATTCTGACTATATGCCAAGTTGACCCTTTATCTTGAGGTTGTTGCACTGCTATGTATGTCTTAGAATGGTGGATAGCTTATGATATCTCCTGATTTCTCGTCTTTAGTGCTTTGATTCTCAACATCAATTCCGATAAAAATGACTAGACATGTTTCGTGTTCTTAATTTCTCGGTCTCGTAGTTATTTACTTCTTCTAAGTTTATACTTTTGCTGACTATAGGTCTCCTATTGGCCACCGCTTAAGCGGAGCTGACTGGAATTCCGCTATGATGGCATTGTACTTTCATCCTCGAAGAGATGAGAAGGTCGGATCTGGAGCTCAAGAAATAAAGGTATGTTAAAACATATTGGAGTTTTAACATTTATTATTCATATACATACGCACGGATACAGTGGTTTCTTGATCTTCGTTCCCCTATTTTTTTCAGGTAGGGTATCACCCTGAACATAAAAATTCTCGGTGCTTTCTTTTGGCAAGGACCGATGGGACAATCGTAGATTTCTCGTATCATAAATGCGTTATCGGGGCTCTCGAGGTCATCGCCCCCGATAAGGTCCAATCCTACAAGTCAAAATGGTCACAATCCGGTAATCTGTAAACCGGCTCCACAAGCACATGTGCTTCTAATATACAGAAAAGATACCCATTCATACAAATTGATTGCCATTAAGAACTACAGCAATGACATACAAAAACTTTCTCCATTGAACAGTTTGATAAATTTCCGGTTTTTACTTGAAAGATCAAATCCGGATCTTAGCCTCACAGCACTGGCAATGTTGTTCAAAGATCACATTGTTTGTATTCTTTTGTTGTTGAAATAGGGTCATCCTCAGCTTCTTGTTGCTCCTTCTACTGGAACTTGTTTTCTTTTTTTTCTTCAAATTTAAGCAGAAAAGATCTAGTCGAAGCAGCAACGAGAAGCTCCGAACCGAATTTTCGATTTGTATTTCTTGATATACTTGTGACAAATACAAGTAACATTGTTATTTCAGCCATTATATCATTGTTTTCTTCCCAAATGATTCTCTTTTTTTTTAGGTTAGTGATATACACATACTACACATGCATATGCACGTACTAAACCTATTTATGGGTTGAACTATTTATTTAAATTCAAACACTCACCTGCAATATGAGAGGGTTTGAACAAAAATATTAAACTTAAAAAATGGGTTTGGACAAAAAAATTAGGCTCGTTTAAAATATGAGCCAAACTCGAGCTTGAAAATACAAGGCCTAATCTTGGCCCAACTTGGCTTGCTTTTATAAGTTTGTAATTTTAAACTTATATTTCGAGTTGAACCGAGTTTAAATAAGTATAAAATGTGTTAATATTATACTTAGGTTCGGCTTATGAACACGTCTAGCACTCATTACGTCATAAGAAGTTACTCAAATAAAGACATATCATTTACTCTTCTAAAAACTTGAATCAAAGTGGGTATTATGAGTGAACAATTTCTAGCCACACTGCACACGTACACACTATGTCTAAAAGAAGCTATCCAAATAAACACCTACATATGAACCCAAAAACTTAATAAAGACCTACGTTTGCCCCCTGGAAACTTGAACCGGATGAGTTTTGTAGACAAATAGTTCTTGACAATTAAGGCTTAGACCAAATCACATGAGTTCATTTTGAAATATTTTTCATTTTACCATTGTTTTATTTTTAAGAAAATAAAATTTTTCACAATTTTATCAAAGAAAAATAGTGCATTATTAGTTGCTAGTTGAGAATGAAGTGAATGCATAACATACAATATGTTTTAAGTTTTTATACGAATTAAAATTTAGTCTTTTTATTTTTCATATTTTAAAATTCAAGGATCAACTATTCACTATTAAATTTTTTATTAAATTCATTGGTGTGATATTTTAAAATAAAAATTTGATCTAGTAATTAATGTCATATAACAAATGGCATTAACAATTAAACTTATTTTTAAAAATTTGAAGAGTAAAGATTAAAAATTTAAAATAATTAAAAAGAGTAAATTTTAATATGCAAAGAGTACAGAGTAGAATTAAAACTTTTCATTGCTCATGTACCGAATACTTATTCTTTAATATGGATAATTGTTTGGTACACTGATGATGGGACTTTTTAACTCCACAAGTGAAGTTAAGATTTTGTCATATGTCCTTAAATTGTATTTAAAAAATAAATAAATAAAAGATGTGACAAAATCTCAACCCCTTATAGGACTACCCTTTTAATATTATATGGTTAATATAAGATGCATGGCATGCATGGCTTATTTTCTATTTTAAGTATTTATAATGTTCCGACTAGATGTATTCATAAATTGAATTGAGATTTAATTTTAAAAAATATATAAGCTTGAGCTCAATTCATACAAATTAATCCAAATCATTCGTTTTGTTATTCATAAAAATAATAAAATTTATTCTTTATTTTAAGTTAATTATATATATATATATATATAAATACAAATCCGAACTAAAACTGGCTGAATTAATTAAGCTGAATAAGATATCCTAGCCATAAACAACACTTCTAATGACAACTAATAAATGAACAATGGCTGTTAATAAATTAGTCGATATTATTAATTGAATTTTTTTCTGGAAGATATTAATTGAAGGTTAGTTAAATCAGCATCCAAATATGTATTAAATATAACTATTGGGCATATATATATAAAACTTCGAATAATATAAATTTTGGACATGAATTCAAGGAATATATTAATGAACTTTTTTAAGTAAATATTATATTTTATTCATAATAATATTTTATTAACATTTCTCATAATTAATTGAAAATGAATAATATTAATGAGAAACATATTATAAAAGAGGGTCAATATTTTTACTCTTCACAAACATAAAAACAATATCAATAAAATAATAAGGGTAAACTATAAAATAATCACTTTTGTTTGTCTCAAATTACATTTTAGTCACTTATATTTGAAATATTATATTTTAGTCACTTATGTTATCGTTTTGTTATACAGAGTAATTGCTCTACTATTAAGCTTCGTTACGTCCCTAACAGTGGTCCTACGTGGAAGTCCAAATAGGTTTTAAATGCCAACTTGGGAGTCTTACACGACTATCCAAATTAAATATATTTAATTAAAAACTTATTTCATCCCAGCAACTGACATCTAAGTTGGTATTTGAAACACGTTTGGACTGCCAAGTAGGACTTTCATTAGGGAGGTAAGGGAGTTTAAAGGTAGAATGACTACTTCGTAACAAAATGATAATGTAAGTGACTAAAATGTAACATTTCAAACATAAGTTACTAAAATGTAATTTAAGTCAAATAAAAGTGACTATTTTTATAGTTTATCCAATAGAAAAAGAAGAGTCGTTTGTTTTTAAATTTTAATAATAAAGAGTTGTTTTTTATTAGTTGCTATTATGTTGATGTAGGCTTTTGTACCTGATCTTTTTTCGTTACTTGGATAAACAAAAATGGCAAAGAATGCTGGAATTCTTGCTATCGAAGTCTATTTCCCTCCTACCTGTGTTCAACAGGTGACTTCATCAGTTCATCTCTTCTTTTTTTCTGTTTAATGATATTGTCTGAAATGTCAATTTTAACAATAAAAATATATAAAGTTTTTAACAAAAAGAATTAATTTACTCTTTCATATAATATATAATAATTAATTTTTTATTATTTTAGTAGAAGAAGCAAATACAATCTGACACGAAGCACAAAGTTTCTATAATATTTTCAAAATCACAAACTTTTTTTTCTTTTAATTATGACATATTTATAATAGGTTTAAAACAATGTGTTGGAAAAAAATCATAGTGGCAATTAAAGAAATATTGTTGATTTTTCCCCTTTTTATAGTCAAAATTTTCATCTAAAATCACAATAAATGGTGAACTATGGTTTTTATTAGTGTTGAAATACAATTGGATCAAAGAAACAAACCATTTACAGTAAACAAAGTCTTTCCCCAAATGGATTTAAAGCAAAAACTTACATCACAATACACATATCTTTTGATTTCGTATCTTCCGTCGGGGATGAAGATGAAGATGACGACGAGGAGCTCCTTCCACTGCTTCTCTGCCCCTGCAAAATGCCCACCTCAACACAAATATCTTAAAGCTACATATATAAGTTCTTTTCATGTATTTGAAGGATCTTGGAAGTGCCATATCTTAAAAATCGAGTCTGGTTATACGTAGGATATGGGCTACAAACATGGATATTTCGACAAGAATAGAGAATCGAAGCAAAATAAGACAGAATAGAATACCTGTTGAGTTGTTACTAATCTTGAACCACCAACAACGGGTGGTGGCTGACGCGGTGGTGGCTCTTCTTCAAATTCCTGTTGTTGTAGAGCTATTGCAAGCTGTAAATCCGAGCTGCAATGAAAATTTTCATAGAACCAATCGAATCAAAAGCAACATTTCTGAAATATTTTCTAATTGACAGAACAATGGCTTCCAAGAAATTGTGAGAAATTTATATTATCATTAGAACAGATTAACATCGATACATGTAACGTACTTTACGTCCAATCCAGCTTGCACTGCACTATCAATGCTGGCAATGTAGTCCTTGCATGGTGAAAATTTGTTTGGTAAGTATTCATGAAAGTAAATAAGGTAAAAATTGCATTGTCTCATTTAATAAAAGAACTCTGTATGTTAGACCAGAGTAAATTAATCATTCTGTTAAAAAATTTATTCATTGTTACCATTAAAACTTGTCATTTTACGTCAACATGAGCTACGCATGACACATCATGTACTACTGTTTGGTTATTCTATTAGCCATACCAATTTTAAAATTTTAAAATTTTAAATTGTAGAAATAGATAGAAATTTTTAACAGTAAGAATCAATTTATTCATTGATCTAATGTACAAAGACTAGTTTGCCCATTTTTTAGTAAAGCGAAATGCAATCTGACATATTGTACAAGGATTTCCTTGATATTTTTACTAAGTAAATAGGAATCAACAGTTAAAAATATTTGCTTGCAAAAAAGGGACAACACTCACAGCAGTACTGGCCATAGCATTGTGCTCATCCCAAGTACCCGTGAGATGATTATCATCCACCTTGAACTCCTTGAAGCTGCCGGTCATAAACAGCGTGTCTCCGTTGACCTGAAAGAATCAACATATTACTCAGACTCAAGTATAAGTGTCAGATATGGGTTAATTCCCGACAATGGTAACAATTTTACCTCATTTAGTTTTTCCCAAACCAAATTGGGCTGATTTAGATAGCCTTGGTCAGTAGCTAAAAGATAGAGTTCCCCATTATACTGCAAAAAAAAGGAGATACAATGAATGAACAAATGACCATTAGAGCAAACAAAGAAAACTGGTTCTTATAGTTATATTAGCTTATTAGTTTAGTCAAATCGTTTCGAGGGAACACATAGTTGGCAGTTCGTAGATGGTCACAGGTGTTAATTCACAGAGAAACTGACCTTAAACATGGTGCTGAAATGATTATTACGGAAAAAAACACAAAGTTCGCGTTCTTTAAGTCCATCTTGTAAGCAAAAAAGCCTGTAGAATGGATTAATAGGTCACTAAACAACAAGCTTGACAATGACATAAAGAGTTACGATGTAATAGACTCGAAGAAATTGGATCTTTAAACAGCTAACATAATATTAAGAATACCCATAAAAGGTCAATTGACTGGCATTGTTCTTCAAGAAGTTTCCAACCAGTTCCCCTGAATAGCAACAAGCAACTTTAGACCTTACATAACGAAGAACGGAGGTCGAATAGATGAAAGAAAGATATACACACTCTATGACAATAAAGATCTATATTTTCTAATAAGATGCACTACTAACCTTGTTGTGGAGTGATTTCATCTTTAGACCTTACATTGCAGTCATCTACAGCTCTTTGGTCGACTTGTTTTGCAAGAATTGCCTCACCTTCATACATTGGCTCCGGGTTTTCATATGTTGTTGCTGTTGTTGCAGAATCTGCTATGCATTCTTCGCCTTCGTATATAGGTTCACTTTGAGGCACATTTGCATGATGTATTCTGCCACTAGAAGAATCTGAACCGGCATTTTGTAAAGGTACAGATGATACTTCTATGATCAGGCACCCATTCACATCATCAGGAATGTCATGAGTATCGGTTGTAGAATCGGATTGAATCTCGATTTTTTGAATCCCTTGCAATATTTCAGTGTTATTTCCACTGATAGAAGCAATATCTTTTGCCAGATAAACAGGAAGTGCACCTTCAACCTGGAGCAATTCTTCTGCACCATTCCCCTTATTCTCAGCCACATTATTTGAAAGGTTAATTTCTCCGGATTTAACATAAGATGACTGATGCTGATTAATCCCATCAGTCTTCTGGGACTCTTCCCTTTTGAGGGTCTTGGAACATGTCTTACTTCCGCTATCATTGCTCAGGGAAGTGCAATTATCTGATAAGGAAGGTTCGGTCCACTGCAAATTTGGATTTTCAACGCCTTTTTCCCCCTCTAGTGTATCTTTCTTTGAACATGATCTTTCATGGGAACTGCCAGGATCGCTAACCGAGTTTTGCGATTCTGCCTCTGATAATTTCAAGACTCTCAGTAACTCTGCTTCCTCATCGAGATCCCCTTTTCTTAATATTTTCTGACCAGACAAAGAACGAGGAGAATCGTCAAAAGATTTGGTTTTCAAGAGGCAAGGAGAGGGAACTCCCAGAGTGGCAGTTGTTGCAGCAGCAAAATCCACACAATCTCCAGAGTTACTTTTACGTAAAACCTCCATATTTTGTGCTTCCAGTGCAACAAGCTCTTCCATAATTGCATTGTAGGATTTTGACCCAACGGCAGAAGCAGTTTCATAGTCCTGGCACACATGTGTACCATAAAAATTAACCACCAAAGTTCCTTGTCTAAGGGTTAATCATGTTTGTTGAGCAAGCAGACAAAGAAACACTGAAATCCTATACACAAAACAAACTTCCATGGATTACTCTAGGAGCTTGGCAGGACCAATATGATGACATGATCCGTACCCCATCGAGCCATAAAAGATGCATATGACAATAATACGATCAACAAAGGAAACAACAGCAATATAAATACACAATTTTGGAGTACCTGGGGATCAACTATCCAACCATGATAGAGAGGAATATCAAGCAGATCGAATATGGCACACTCCGAAGTGAACTCAAAATCGTCTGTTCTGTATGTTGTACACATTATTCAATACAAACCACGAAATGAACTGGTTTGTAGGAGGAAAAAAAAAACTTACAGAAAGAAAGAAACGAAAAGGCTAACCTTCTGAA